>NC_092811.1:19048895-19718305 GCF_040954645.1 Diabrotica undecimpunctata
GATGGCAAGCACCGCTTTTCTATGACGCTACCCGTGACGAGGTCATCTTGTGATGCTAGTTTCGCGACGCTCGCCTCACCATTTTACTGTAGAGAAAAAAATGTTAAACATTTCTTTTTCAATTATTTGTTACTTTCCAGACTTTTTGATCGATTCCTAAATGTTCCTTAAAATCGAAGGAAAAAGGCGTCCTGGTAGACGACAAATATCCCAGCTGAAAAACATTCGCGACATGACCGGGTTAAACACACAGACGCCCTTGAGAAAAGCAGAAGATAGAGAAGAATTTGCAATGGTTATAGTCAACCTTCATTAGAGAAGATGGCATTAGAAGAAGAAGGAATTTATTTTCTTACACAAGGTTTAGATTCACTTGCATGGTTTCTACAAGGTTTCATCAAGGTGATTGATTTGTTAGACCTTAAAAGTGTGTAGGATTTTCACACCATCTGAACCCGAACTGACATGGTACCGAGAGTGAGTCAGGTAACAAACATTCTATCTCCACTTTCTGTTACTGTCTTGCACCGGTTTCCCTTTATCTTTTGCAGCGCTGTATACGTGCCATTTCTGTGACTATCACTAACGCCGCATGATGTGTTTCGGAACAGCCAGCTGTCACTATCCAATATATCGTCATGTTTGGCTATCCTCATTTATTGTAGCCTAAAGACTAATGAAGACGCTGGGGATGTAGCACATGGAGCCATAAGTAAGAGTCCAGTGTCTTATGAGGATCAGTTATTAAAAAACCATCCCCCGTCCATTGCACTTAATGTGGTCGTTACTATTAAAGATACTGCCTCTATAATACAATTCCTACAACCTAGAGAAGTCAAGAGAATCTTTAGCACAAAGCAAAAACTATTTCGATTAAAGGTGAAAATAGTCCTTCTGTATGAATCAGAAACTTGGAAGGTAAACATAATATTCGTGAAGTAAGTACAGAAACAAATATCTGAGAGGTATATACAAGACTTTTAATTTAACAAAATTGAGATAAGCAGTGAATTTTGTTATTTCAGAAAAGAGAAGAATGGAAAAACTGCTAAATATATAAAAGAGAACTAGAACAAAATATGGATTGTGTTTAGAGTACCAATATTTTTTCAGTAGTCTACATTAGGTTTCTTCTTCCATTTTCAGACATCCTTCACAAAGTGGGTTTTTGGTATACCTTAGAATGGTTCTGGTCTAATAGAATAAGTATTAGCTCGATGTTTATTAAGATGAGTCTCAATAACAATAATTTCTTTAAGTCTTGGTACTCACAAGAAAAATACTTTGTTAAAACCTTGCCAGTAGAAGACTTACCAATTGGAGATGTTAAGAAAAACTCAAAAAGTAATAGAATAGCAGATTTATAATATAAAAATAAAACTAATTTATTAATCAGAAATAGAACAAATGCGATAAAACGATAATGTCAAAATTATCGTCAGAATAATATGAAAACTGTCAATTGAAGTGGCAAATACCTACATTCTGGTTAAAAATAAGAAAAAACAATGAAATTAGAAGCCTTAATGTTTTTAAGATAGAGATAATTGAAAAGGTAGAAGTAGATTACAATAGAATTGTATGCAGATTTTTTTAATTTATGACCTACTTGATACCGTCTTCAGTTTGGCCTGTCTCTCACTTATGAGCACGGAAGTGATTGACTGGCTTTATCCAGAAAATGGATGAACTGGTAACTCAAATAAAATAAAGTTGTATTTAGTAATGAATTCAGATCCTGTTTGGGCATGGATAATGGCCGTGTAACAGTTAGAAGAGGATTTTGTGAAAGATGAATTCCCTAATTTTCTATGGAAAGATGTCTGCATTACACTGTTAAAATTATTATATGAAGGGCTATTTCGTATTGAATCGGGCAACCTTTGGTATTTATCAGAAGCAACATGAGCTGTATGACATACAGCCATAATTACGATGGTCTATTTTACAGACAAACATTTTTTTGGAGCCCTAAATCTTGTGATCTTTTATCCATTGAACATGTCTGGGGCATTGTGGAAAAAAGAAGTTGTATATTTCTGAAATATTGATCAATTACAGAAAGACGGTATTACATTCTATTTCGATGCAGATCATCCGCCAGCCGCTTATATGTATATCAACTTCATTAGAGCAACATATGCAGTTGCTCTGAATCGAAACCAAATTTCTCCCGTCATAATAAAATAATTATTGACAGGCATTACGCCATCTAATTACAACAATAGAAATCATAAGAATTGAATTCAATTTCGACAAGTAGGGAATCTATGATTTCTATTATTGATCAATTACTTACCTAACCCTAAGAGTGTATCTAACCCCATATATACAAAAAATTGTTCTAATAATTTTGGTATTACTGGATGATGTTTTTTCTATGTCACTTAGTGTAATTATAAAAAAAGATGTATTGTCACTACAACATTGTGTGTTTGGCCCTCTTTTATAACAATGACTGTTTTTCTGTATACAAGATTTGATAAAAAATACCGAAAATAATATTATCCATACACAACCTACTTTTTCGTTTTATGGTTTTTAGTTTATTATTTTTTTATTTTAGGATTTAAAGTATTTGTACAGTTAAAATATTTTATTGTAAATACACTCGCGATCATAAAATCCGGATCACCTTGAAAGTTTCTGGAATATTTTTGCCTCTAATGAAGTAATAACCTTTTTTTAGGCTAACGTATTTTTTATTTGTCATTAATGTTTATTTTGAAAGAAAAATAAACGGTTTTTTATTGTTTGTATTGAAAAAGCAGAAAACAAACCAAATTGTTGATAAAACAGGCATACGAAAAAAATGGAAAATACAGAATGTGTAAAATGTCAGTGAAATTTCAATGACTAATATCATGTATTGCCTCCACTTGCTCTAATGACCTCTTGCAGACGACGGGGCATACTCTCAATTTTTCTCCGGATTACATGTTGTGGTATGTTATTCCACTCTCTCACTAACAGATCCTTAAGCTCCTGTCCCTTGTTAGGAGGAGATGTTAGGTGTTGAATACGTTTTTTCAAATCGTCCCAGATATGTTCGATGGGATTCAGGTCCGGAGACCTAGCTGGCCAGGGTAACCTCCTAATTCCAAGCTCGTCCAAGTATTGCATACTGATCTGACGTGCGTTCGCGCGTTGTTCTGCATAAAAACGACGTTTTCTCCAAGCCTTGCCATGGTATGCATAACATGTTCTTCCAGAATCTCCGTAATGTCCCTTCGTACAGTTAAGGACCCATTTTCGATGAAGGGTAATTCTGTGCGGAAATCGGAAGATACACATCCCCAAGCCATGACCCAGCCTCCACCAAATAGCATTCTTGGAGCAATGCAAGTTTGTGAAAATCATTCACCGGGTCTCCTCCAAACTCTTACACGTCCATGGGATCCAGTTAGGCAGAACCGGGATTCATCTGAGAATAACTCTTTGCTCCAATCGTTAATTCCCCAATGCGTGTATTGTCGAACAAAAGCTAGTCGTGCAACTCGATGCGCCAGGCGAAGTGCCGGTCCTGTAGCCATTACCCGAGAAGATAGCCCAAAAGAACGAAATCTTCTCCTGACTGTTGCAACGCTACCATTGCGATTTCGTACTTCCTGTAGACGATTTCGATGCATAATCGCAATTGAGGTCCGGTTTCGTAAGGCCTGAAACACAAGAAAACGGTCATCTCGTACCGTGGTCATTCTTCTTCGTCCAGAGCCAGGTCGTCTGGATAGCAAACCCTTCTCCTGAAAGGGTTGAAGCACTCATTGAACCGTAGAAAGGCTTACGCCAACAGTTCTTGCGACTTGCCGTTAAGTGTGACCGTCTTTCACAATCGCAACAATTTGTGCCGTTTCAACAACAGTCAAGGGTACTTTTGGCAAAAAATAAACACTGATAATGGCACTAATAAACACTAATGGTGGCAATAATAAACTTTTGTTCGTTGCGTTTGAACAGAAAGTCGAAGCACAAATGAGACATTTAAAACAAGCGGCAGTTACAGGTACCGTTCATTTTGGGAAGTGTGCGCTTTCGCGCGAAATCGGCACTATTTCTTTGTTGTAAAGAAAACCGCTAAGCCGACAACAATTCCCAGAAACATGGATTAGTTTGTATTTGCGTTATTATTATTTACGATAAAGCTCGTTAAAAATGATATATAGGTGATTTTCAAGGTGACCCGGATTTTATGATCGCGAGTGTATATGAAGCTCGTGAGGATCTGAAATTAAATTTAGCTATTTAGCATTTATTTATATTTTTGAAAACTTTCGCAAATTATAAAGTTAGTATTATTTCATTATAAAACAAATCTTAAAACAAAAGTTTATTGTCTAAAAATAAACAAAGTGCATCTAAACCTATTAATGTGCAGCTGGTTCCTAAAAAAACTGATCCGACTCTTAGTAAGATTTCATTATTTTGAGCAGTGTATTTGATTCGTTTATTACATTTGCAGTGTGAATACGACCATTATTTTGATGGAGGATAAAATTATTTTGTGGATACAACTGTTCTACATTGGGAAAAATTATGTTTTCTAGAATATTCAGAAGATAAGTCTGCCCAACAATCCTGCCATCAAAACGTCATTTGCTCTAGATGAAATCCATTCCCATACATTGGCGTTAAGATGACCAGCTGGTGAGGTCTGAGTGTGTGAACAGTCAATATGTTTTCGAAAAAGCGTAAAGTGCTCTCGGTGTAAGAAAAGTTATCGATAACTCGGGCAATAGAGAAAGGTGAAAAGCAATCGTATGTCATTCAAGAAACGGGGCTATATTAGTCGACTGTGGCTACGATATGAAAGGACAGAAAAAAGTGGCTTGAAGCGGAGATGAAAGGCGGTAGCAGGAAAAAGTTGCGGACACCTCAGCACGAAGATTTAAATCGCACTATGTTTCAGTGGTTGCAGCAGGAGCGTATGAACCATATACCACTTTCTGGGCCTATCATCATCATCAGCCCATAGTCGTCCACTGCTGAACATAGGCCTCCTCGAAAAACCTCCATTCAGATATATCTTGCGCTGCTGCAATCCAATTGGTACAAATCCTCTTTATGTCGTCAGTCCACCTTGTCGGTGGTCTTCCCGGGTTTCGTCTATCCGCTCTTGGTCTCCACTTCAAGATTTTTTTGGTCTAACTATTATCCTTCATTCTAGCGACGTGTCCTGCCCACTTCCATTCAATTTTGGCTATGTGTTTGATAATGTCTTCTACACCACTTTTTCTACGGATTTCTTCGTTTCTTACCCTATCTCGCAACGTTATGCCTAACAATGATCTTTTCATTCTACGTTGCGTCACTTATAGTTTTCGTGTAGATGTCCTTGTTAGGGTAAGTGTCTCTGCTCCATATGTAAGAACAGGCAGGACACACTGATTAGAGCCTCTGGGCCTATGCTCAGGAAAAAAGTTGAGTTTTTTGCAACTGAGCTTGGAGTCCTGAATTTTAAGGCATCTGAAGGTTGACTGAGCAAGTGGAAGTACGAGAAACGTAACGGATGATTATCTAGAAAAAGTGTGGCCTGAACTGAAGGCACGATATGTGTCAGACGAGACTTTCAATACTGATGAGACTGAATTGTTTTTTCAAATGACAACAAACAGAACTTAATTTAATTCGGAATTTAAATTAAAATCAAAAAGGTGCATTGGTAAAAAGCTTTCTAAGGAACGCACTACGGTTTTAGTGGCCGCTAACATGACAGGTTCAGTGAAGAGAAAATTGTTAGTGTAGTGAAAAGTGGAAAAACCCACGTTGCTTGAAAAACATGGATAACTTTTTAAAGAAGCGATAACAAAATAAAATGGGGTGTCGATCTTAAAGGAGGCTTAAACGTTCTTTTGCTTGTAGAAAATTGTCCTGCTCATCCTGTACTGTGCAACCTTCAAAACATTGAACTTTGTTTCCTGCCATCAAACACAACGAGTGTCCTTCAGCTCATGGACCAAAGTGTCCTCAATAGTTTAAAAAGCCATTACAGGAGAATATCTTTGACAGAATTGGTTGAGAACAATGACGATCTTAAACTAAAGGTTCTAGTCGTCATTCTAATGATTAGTAAATCCTCGAACGAGGTAACTATCAATACGATAAAACATTCCTTTAAACACGCAGGATGTCTGGAAGATCAAGGATTAAAAGATGACCTGCCAGTAGTTGTTTGGGACAGACAGTTTGAATTTAGTATCACCTGCAAATCGAAAGAGCTAACAGATTTCGAAAAAGTTGATCAAAATGTAGCTACAACATCTGGACTTTCTGACGAGAACATCTTACGAGCAGTTCATGTAAAAGAAGAAGAAAACAGTGATCCGGAAGTGGATGCAGAGCCAGAACCAGCTTCGACCCCTCAGCAGGCATTGGATGCGGCAAAAGTACATTATCGGTTTTTCATCCACCAGGAAGGCGATATGAGTGCCGTGGAAGATTTTACGCCCCTTCAGGACAAGGTCAGGTCAGTTTTGTGTGTCTTATATCATTATTTACTAAATCTATATGGTATACAGTATATACAGTGATAATTCATTTATAATTGTTTTGATCAATTTTTGTAAATTACAATTAGCTTATTTAATACAGTATTATTATTATTACAGTAACGATTTTTGTTTCTCTCTGTTATCTTTGTTATAGAAAGAGGACTAAAAAGTATACATCTAAAACATTTTTCCACTGAAAATACATAAAACATAAAACAAATTTTATTTGAAGTGAATATCGAGTTTCAAAGTCATATAAACAAGATAAAACACTAGATAATCCTTTTAATGAATCAAAATAAATTTTTAAATATACTTTTATATGGTTTTTCCTCGCTAATTTTTTTACGATTATTTTCTAATTAAAATAGTAGTTAAAAATACCGCATAAACCTGTTACCCTAAAATTAGTTCTAGTGTTTGTGTTGTTTGACAAAGATTAAAGAAAAAGTACTTAAAAATTCATCAAAAGTTTATGGTTGCGCCTCCCCATTGAGCAACTTCCTCCCTGTTCTCCCCCCGATCGATGTACTCTAGCTCTACCCCTTACTGCATTCGGGCACTAGTGTTAGTAGCCGTGTTCAAGCCTCGCTCCAAAGACCTAACCTATCTTTCCGACTCACACATTTACCACTGGATGGGATAATGTTGATTGGTACATGACAGATCCGTTCGCGCCACACACCTGGAAAAATCTTTTTCCCGCCTTCTCTATCTGACTTACTGTTTTTTTAATTTTTATTTTATTTATTTTTATTTTATGTGGTTCTTTCTGTGATCTTTTGGAATATGTGCGATGAGTGAATAAAATATATGACTGTTTTTATTTTCTGAAAAAATAATATTGAGGTAAATCTGCTGATGCTACTTTTCACTTTTCATTTATCATTCATGCTGCTTTCTTCATCGCTATTTAAGTAGTTCAGTCATTTCGCTTGTTATATAAGAAACGATTTTTTACGATCATATCTCTGACTTATATTTTCTATTATTAATTTATTCTGTATTTGGGTCATTGCTATTAAAATGTACATTTTCAATTTTAAAAATATTAAATGTTAAAAATTTAAAAAGCCAACTATGAAAGACCTTCATAGAACCAGAAGATCTAAATATTAATACTCTAATAACAGGTAAAGCTTAAACATTTTTATATTTCTTAAATTTTTAGATTTTATAATTTGTTTGTTAACGCAAGTGAGATAGTAATTAACAAAAGTGAGAAAATAGGAATCTATATTAAAATAACAAGTTTGAAAATAAAAATTGTATTCTTAGTTATAAAAATGCAATGTGAAATTATATAATAATATTGTAAAAACAGAAACACTTATGAAATATAAATATTACTTGGCAAAGAACTAAAAATATATTGTTCCCGTTTGTTTAGATCAGGTGAAGTCAAAATACAAACAACTTCGTCTAATGAAATGGTAGACACATCTTCCTTTTCAGGAAAGACAAATTTGTATTTATGAATTTTTTTTAAAAACTTTACAGTATAATTATAATCTTTGTCAATATTTATTACCAGTCCAACAAAATTTTTACTATACTTTTTCGAAGATAACTTAACCACAATAAAGTTAAGTTTTGGTCTAATTGAATATTTTGTTTTTGGTGTCTTAGACTCATTTATTGTCATTTCATCACTATCCGAGTCTGATGAGTATATATCTTTGTATTGAACTCGTTTTCGTTGTGTGAACTTTACTTCTTTTTTCTTATTTTGTTTTCCAGATGTACCATGTAATACTACAAGTTGTGTTAAGAAAATCTTAAAAATAAAGCAAAAAGAAACAATTCTAAAGTTAAAAACAAAGTATAAAAAAGGATACATTTATTTGATTGCATCTGTGGGTGATGATCATTCTTATTTTGGGACGGATTTAAATGTGGGATGTCCATGGTACCAATTTTATAATGGCAACATTCTTGAACTCCACATGTCAAGCATGATAATGTTCTTGCCTCTAGTAAATTATAGGAGGCTTTTGTCCAAACAACTTCTCTTATAGTCATTGTACCTTTAAATGTTTTTAAATCTGAAGTGGATACTTCATTTTCAATTTTTTTAATTTCCAAACTAGAAACTGTATGACATAAAATCCTCTTACAATTTTCTCGAAGTTCTTTAATTAAACTATTAAAGTTGTCTAAATCTTTTCCTTGGGCCACTAAACTATCTGCTGTCCTTTTCAAACATCCCCCAATACCATCTGGTGCTCCTTTGCCATGTCCAGACTCACTATAATGCCATCTTATAGCTTGACAGGTAAAAAGCTTCGAAATATATGCCACTATTAAAAAAAAAACATAGTTTTATTTTTATATTGTGTGGATGGTCCATCACTCAAGAAATGTACCATAGATATACTGGAAATTAGGGTTTTTACATATTCTGCAATGGGTGTCAAATGGGCACATATAGCAAAAGGATCGTGACGAAGATTCTCGGAAAATGTACACATTGGACTTTTTTTGTTTTAGGTATAAACCATTACAGTGTGCAAACTTATCTGTGGTTTGGAACCACCAAAATGAGCAGATTAGATTTCTCGTCCATATTTACATATATAATTTTCAGAGAAGTCCAGGTGTACAAAAACCTCATTTTTCTTTAGGCTATTCTTAATTGTGTCGATACATTTATATTGGTGTTTAATGTTAAGTAAGTGTTTTAAAAAATAGGGCAGTTTTTCTTTAAAGATGCTTACAATATTTTCTTTTGTGCTCTCAACTTCTTCCTTTATTGTCTTTTGACACATTTTTTTCTCGCCCTTAACAATAATTTCAACTTTTTTTGAAAGCCATTTTTTATAAATTATTATGCGTTAGTGTTAAAACCTTTTTTCTTTAATCTTTCATATCTAAAAAAGGTAATATTATTTTACATTTTTTTTTAATTTTAATATTACTAACTTTGTAATTAAAATTATGAAATTTATATGATGTTTACTTATTGATTCTATTATTTTTGTTAAGATTTAAATTATTTCATAGATATATAATACCTACCTTTTTTTGTATTTTGAAACCTTCTTACATGTCCTTTGTAATTTAGCTTTTAAAAGCTCTATTTCTTTTTTCATTCTTTCCCTATTTCTTCGTACTATTTGTTTTCCTTTTAAAGACTGTCGTGATGACTTAGGCTGTGGATTTTGTTGAGGTGTAATATCTTCTGCAAACCCCTCAGGAACTGGAGTAAATGATGGGATTATTTCATTAAGCTGAGCCGAAAGTCTTTCTCTTTCTTTTTTTGCATAGTATGATTTTTTACTTTTTTCTCGCCAACATTTTCTAATATTTCTTTGCTCTCGTTCTGATAATTCATCAATTCTCTTTACTTTACCCGCTTCTTTTCTAGCTCTATATCGCCCTCTAGCCTTCCGTTTTTCTTCTTCGTGTAATGCCGGATTATTTTTTATTTTTTCTCTTAACTTACGCATCGCATTTTTTGATCTTTCCCGAAGAATACCTTTCTTTTTTTCATTGTTTTTCGCCGACTTTGCCATGTCTAAAAACTTCAAAATAGCATATTAAATTAAAAAAATGTATGTTTATTTTTTAGAAAATATGTTATCAAGATTTAAGTACAAAATAAGAACATTTTATAAAAATTTAATCAAACTTCATTTATGTTAACTTTTTCTCAATTTCTTTAACACATACATTAACGCAAGTGAGATTAACTTAAGTGAGGTTTTATTATAAATTTCCCGTCAAATACCGGGTAAATTGTTTGGATGGTGACGCCATTTTAAAAATAACTACTTTGCTTAATTTCCTAGCATATACCGTTTGCAAACATTATTGATTAAATTTTTTTTTTTAAATATAGTTATTAACAAAAGTGAAACATTATGCTTACCGTTTGTGGGTCTTAACACCGTTTTGCTCTTAATATTTGTTAAATTTCACAGAACAACATACCTCTCTCAAGGATTTAATTAAATTAAACAAGACTTGTCAAAACACTTTTAATGTCACACTATCAGCGCCGACTAACTAAATTTATGTCAAATAATAATTCTATTAACGAAAGTGAGAATGAATGATGAGGACACCTATAAAAATCGAATTTTAAACTATAAAATAAATTATTTTTTATAGAGAATGATAAAACTAAGAAATAATTCATTTTATAATTTTCTGTAATTATTTATTTAGATGTAATATATTAGAATGCTGTTTTTCTATTTCATAGCTTATATGAACAAGGTGGGGACATTAACGAAAGTGAGAATTGAACCCTTTAATTTAAAAAAAATACAGAGTAGATTTTATTTGTGGAATTTAAAAAATCATAGGAACTTAGGTTTTAATGCACTTTATTTGAGTGTAATATTCTGATAATTATTTTTTGTTATTAAACCTTATTTTTGCTTGAAGGACATCAAAATGTACATTTTCAAAACAATGACCCATTTGATAAATAAAACAGAAATTTCATAAATTATTAGCATCAACAGAATACTCGCAAATTCATTTTAAAAGTTACGTATTACAGCAAGATATGTAAACAACAATATCTTTTTTAATTTAAACTCATAAAAAACTTTCTTCTGGTGCTAATAAAATATTGTAAAAATATTTTTAAGATTTCTTAAGCAGTAATTTTTTAATCAGTAAATATATTATACGTTTTAAAATAGATGTTTTTAGTAGATAATATTTTAGTGAGTAGTAGATAATTCAATTAAAATACATTACAAATTCAAATCTTTTATGTATTTTCTAAACTATTGATTTGTGTTGTCGATTAAGCGATTATTAATTGCTTTAATTTACAACTACTTCCAAAATTATGCACACAATTTGGTAGCAATGAGATTCTATTCAAAGTTTTGATTCTACAATTTTGAGGACAGTTCAAAATAAATATATAATCAAGTAAACACATTTATTATTATTTAATTAATCTATCACCAATAAACGAAGTGTACTTTTGGGAAGAATACCACAGTAAAAAACTTTGCATGTCAGTATTATTTCAAGAATAAATTATTAAAAAAAAGTTGTTTAGAGGTTTGTTATTGATAATTTACATAAACAGTAACATTTACGATGAGTGAGATAAACGAAGGATGCAAATCTAAATGTCCACATTTCATGAAGAATTTCATACTCGCGTACAAATCTTATAGAACCGTGAACATTGACTTAAGATCATGTAAGAAATTATATTGTTTTCATGGTAACACATATCGCTACTTCAATACAAAAGAGCCACAAACCAAAATCACAGTTTTTACAGGGGATCTATGTAAAGTTTATTTTTGGTTAATTTCTCTTTTATTTTATATCATTTATATGCCAGATAAATATTGTTATAAATGTAAATTTAAACTGTATTTGGTATTGTATTCAGATACAACGTAAGTATTTTCCTGAAAGTGATATTAGCAGATGTGTCTCTTTTGTATAAAAAATATTTGTAATATCATGGTAAGTATTTAAAATAAAAGGACACATACCAAAACATTTTAATCAATGTTTTTGTCATTAATTTATGTAGATTTTAGTTCAATTATCCAAAAAAAAAAGATAACAATGTCAGGCTATAAAAATAACAAAAGTTAATTCTAAAACTAAATAAGTATTGGTCTCGAAAACATAATAAAAGTCTGTATCTTAAATTAAAACTAGTTATTCTCAAGGTACATAGATAGGTACTGATAATTTATTAAAAGCAATTAAAAAATTACCTATTATTTTTACTAATACAAGGTACAATTATAACTAGCTAATAAGAACTGTCACATTTTGGTCATAATTTGTATTTATTGAACATTATTAGTTAAATAAACAAGTAGAAACATTAATAAATCGCGAGAAAAATGAATCAGCCGTATATAAAAATCTGTGTAATTCTATACTTGAACATCAGTCTTAAATATTGAAAAAGAATCCTTCATAATACTTTGGTATGATATTTTTATTTATCAGGATAAGAATACCCTGTTTCTTTGGTTTTGCTATTTTCAGCTTCTGACAATATATTATATGATGTAATATCAAAATTACTAGAATTTTGGTGCCATCACAGATTTGAACGGTTCAATGTGAATTATCTTTATTTCACACCATCATCTCCATCTTCGTTAGTTGTGTAGTTTCACCAAGCAAGTTGTTTGAGATCAAAAAAACTTTCATGAGTCAGTTCTCTCACTGAATAAGGTGGCCCTTTTTTCTTTGCAGTTTTTATTAATGTTGTATATTGGTCAGGCACATAAATTGGAGACTTCAAAGCTCTGGACACATTTCTTTGAATTGTAGAATGAACCGCAACGCCCTCATTTTGAGTGTGTCCTTTAATTGGAAATTTGTGAGTAATACTCTTCAGTTTTGGGAATGTATTTACGGCATATTGATACATCGCCACCATGTATTTATTTTTTTGCTGGCCACAGCAATTATCGCTATAAAACACAACGTCGAAATCATCAGTTGCTTTGGTTTGTAAATATTATTAATGCATAAACACACACGAGCCAATGTCATTTACTGCTCGTGCTCCTCCTTCATGATATATTATAAAACAAGTTGTGTTGTAGCTTTGGAACGCAGTTCGGTAATTAAAAAATTAAGTACATTTACTTTAGAAATATAATAAACACTAGAGACTTCGCCCTGTGGACAAGGCATTACAGCCTGCAAATCATATACCACAACTATAAATATCTCACTAACTTTTTGTTCGTCTTTTTCTTTTTTTGATCTTGAAAGGATTTTCTTTTTCATGTGGTTATTATGTTTCTTTTTTTTTCTACATTTTTTTTACTGGTTTTTCTTGGGCTGACAGAAGGGTATATTAAAGTCTGTCATAAAAATGTGACAATACATTTGGTATAGAACATATTGTTTATCCTCAGAAACACATTTATCAACATAATTTCTGTGTAAAGCAGCAATGGTAAGACCTCCTTCTATATATTTGCATTTAGAACGAGATCTACATTAATGGCTCTCGATTCTCGGAATAGAGTTAATATGATTGCTGACGTCGTCGTAGAGATGGAGTAATCTGGTGATGATTATTGTGTCTTTCTCTAAGGTCGTCATCCTGAATGCCTTTGACAGTACAGTTGTTGGAAATATCTTGTTGGGTCTTCTTCTTTAGGTACCGTCTCCTCTAAGGAGGTTGGTAATTATCAAAGCAATTTTCACTTTTGAGATTGCAGCTCTGAACAAGTCGACGGAACTGCAATTATACCACTTTCCCAGATTGTTGAGCCAGGAGATGCGTCTTCTTCCAATACTTCGTTTTCCCTGTATTTTTCCCTGCATTATGGTTTATAGCAACACATATTTATCCACTTTCATAACGTGACCGAGATATTGTAACTTTCTTATCTTAATCGTATTCACGATTTCCATTTCCTTTGTCATCTTTCTGAGGACCTCAACATTTGTTATTTGGTCTACCCTACTTATTTTTAATATTCTTCGGTATGTCAACATCTCGAATGCTTCAAGTCGATCGCTCAACTCTTTCTTTAAGGTCCAGGCCTCCACCCTATACAGCATATCTAGGGTATTCATAAAGAATATTTTGCATACTCTCTTACGTTCAGTACCTAAAGGCAAATAGTATGCTTTGTTAAAATTTTTGTGTGTACTGTCAACGCGTATAATATAACGATACTTTGGTACAATATAGACTTTTTATTAGATATCAGAAATGGGAACAAATTAATTACAATTAAAAATTAGGTACCTATGTACTTTACTTAAAAGTAAAAGTAATTTTCGTTATATTTTCTTTTTTGAGATAAAAATGTGATTACTTTTCACTATGGTATTAAGAAGCCTAAACAAAATTAAAATAAAAATACAATCAGTCCCATTAAAAATAACTTTGATACGGGAAGCGACTCAAAAAGGATATTTTGTTTACGTTTACGTTTACGTTTATGGTAAATTCAAGTAAATGATTCTTGTAAAATTCAACCAAAATTCTTGCTATTTCTATTACGAACTAATTTGCGGAGTAGCAAAATACATATTCAGACAATGTCCAAATAAAGGTTAAAACAAAATTCGGTAGGCGATACGCTCTCAATTAACCCGGCGCCAGTGTGGTAGACTAAAATATAAAAACCTGTGTGATGGGGTATCAGATACCCCAAATTTAAACAAAAAATTGAAATAAAAATAACACATTTTTAGAAAATTTATATTGTGATTTATATTTCAACATATAACAAAATTAAATCAAAAGGAACTAGTGTTAAGAAAAAAATTGCAAACTAAATACTTGAATATTTCAAAAAAAGTCTCGTTTTACAGCATAACAAAACGTCACACTCATTTTTTCTCGATTTAAAAAAAAAGATAAGAGAATTAGTAAAAATAAATGAATATTTGGAAAAATCATAACATACAGAATACATTTTAATTAGTTTTAGCTAAATAGCAAGAATCACAATGCACCACTGAATGCTTGCTCTAAACAAATAGCTTTTTTAGAAATCACACAATTATAAAAGGTCTTTCTGTCATTTTTTCTCGGGCAAACATTACATCTTTTGGCTACTTTCATTCGTTTACCTAATTGCACTTCATCATTTGTTACAGTTCCTTCAGGATGGACTTGTAAATTTCGCGGAAGCCTTAAGTTGGTAGACCGAAATTGTTTGTATTGTGTTAGTAACTATATTGCTAATAATTTTAAAAATTCCCTTCGTTTTGACTGAAAATCGCCAGTATTTTGTTCATAAATTACTCTAGCATTTATACCTGCACAGTTGAGTATCGTATAAAAAATTGTAATGGGGCACCTTTTGCTATTACGTGAAATATCGTATGAAGCCGACAATTATTCATCTACCACATCTACCCCACATTTTGTAACGTTATAAAAAGAAATTATTTCTGGTTTCGTACTTTCTGAAATCCGAATTTTAAAGAATATACTGGCCTGTTCCTAGATGTTATAAAACTTTCAGGTATTTGCCTTTTGTTTTTTCTTGCAGTTTCAGTAGACGTCACTTAATGATCTTTTAAAAGCTTCAGCATCAGCTCATAACTTGTGAACCAATTATCGAATGTAACATTTCGTTTGGTTCAGATATCGGAGTTACAAGTCGGAGAACTACGTCGCTAGGTTAATTGCTCAATTGGAAGGGTACCTCTGGCTGCAATCCCACGTATAGTTCTAAATTCAAAACATAATATGATTTTGCGTCAACGAGAGCGAATATCTTTAATCCGTATTGTGCAGGCTTTTCCGGCATATATTGGCAAAAACCACAGCGGCCTCTAAATGCCTCCAGCTTTTCATCAATAGTAAGGTATTCGCTTGGCGTATAGATGACTTGGCTATTTTGCATAAATTTTTCGAACATTGCTCTAATTACAGTCATTTTATCCAGTTTTTTTCTTTCTTTTTGATTTTCTATATTGTCAAAACGTAGACAAGACTGTAAAAAAAAAATCAAAGACAGCGTCTCTCTAAATAAGCTTATTCCGGTTCCATCGGTAGACCAAAGATCTTCTAAATTAAGCCAAGCAGACTTGAACACCTCAGCCTAGTACAATAGTCCAACAATGCTCTTATTTCAGTTGCATTGGTTTCGCAAACTGCATACTGATGGTTTTCATCGTAGCGGACTTCCTTCTTATTTTTATATTAGTCCAAGTTACGACATCATCCATCATACTAGGTGTAAAAAGTAAATTGAAACATTCCACGGGAGTTTTCGCCATTTTTGCATTTCGTTTTACACCTGGTAAATGCGTAATGATATTTACTGAGCGTGTTCTTACATTTATAGGAAAGCATGTTGAAGATCATTTAGTGCCGTCCTTACCTACGTAATGTTTCTTTTGACTTTCCTGTCCTTGCCCCAAAAGTTCATTTTCGATTTCTATATCAGCCACCGACTGTTCTAAATCAATAGCATCTTCCTCGCTGTCAGAGTTGTGGCTGCTGTTGTCTTCATTGTCGGATTCGTTCTCGCTTGCAGATCCAATTACTACATCATCGTCTTAAAAATCGTCCCATAAAGCTTGAAGCCTCGCCTGCTCCCGTTCATATCGATAAGCCATAATCTAGAACAAAAACATAAATAATTTATGTATAAAATTTTACATTTTCATTAAAAATAAATAATTATAAGGAAATTATATAAAAATGTGAATGCCCAACTCAAACAATACTACCATAAATATATTAACTTACCTGTGTGGTGGGGTATATGATACCCCAACGACGTTTGGATCAAAACAGCGATGCGTGCGTTTATTTCTAAAGTAAATCAACAACTGCGAAACCTCCTTCAAGGTTCTAACCAGAGAACTACGAACACAGTTCTCTGGTTCTAACGAAACGAAAGGTACTGAAATGCCTGTCGCGCTAATTTACGGATAAAAATATTGGCGCTAATTTTAAACTCACTGGCGCCGGGTGAAAATTGAAAATAAACACGTTGTATAATATGATATTCAAACTTCTGAATTATATTAAAATAAGATGATATATTATCACAATAAAGACAATATACAAGTAAATGAAAAAAACTGCATTTTACTTTATATTAACATTTTACTGTCATAAAAAATGCAAAAGAGTTGTATCTCAATATATGTCCCTTTTTTATTTTAAATGAAATAGCAGCTCCGAGAATATCATAAGCAAAATGAATATATTCCGTAATACATCCTTTTTGATTAAGAAATAAAAATATACTTATGTGAATCTTCTATACAAAACGGACTTATTTCCGAATGTAGCACTTTTGTTTATAAAAAAGATAACAACCACTAGGGTTTTTTGAAATGTGGCTATTTAACACAAAAGTTCACTTCGGCTATCAGGACGCAACTAACAAATTGGCGGTTTTGTCGTTATTTGTTCTCTCATATGCAAAAATTCAAAAGAGCGTTAGTGTCATTTCGATATTAAACAACGTAAAATATGTGGGAATTTCAGTGGTATATAAAAATATGACTGCTTAGCGTTAGATTTTTTGAATAAACGCCATTTTCGGTTTTTTTGATTTGTGGCCCTTTTGTATTGAAGTAGCGATATGTTTTGTTTTATTTTTGGGACATCACTTCAAAACTGGAGTTTATTAAACTGTAAATGGAATTACTAAATTAATTATATTGTAAACGGATTTTTTCTTTTTTATTGCAGTATTGAGCGACCGAAATTAGGGTATGATATATAACTAAAAGCATTTACATGCATATATGTACATGTTAACAGTCCCACAGCACATTCAATCTATATTGTGCAGCTGTAAAGGTCACACATAATAAATAATAATTAATTTAGATTGTCGGTACCTGTCTCTACTTTGCTCATATTGTTAATTATGGGCTTACACCAGGAACTATTCCATCAAATAAAGATCTAATTTGTTGGGACAGTATAATGACTTTTTATTGTTCATCAAGAGTTATAATAAAATCATTAATGGATATGTGGTAATAAGACTTGTCATCTAGATTATTGTACGCGCATGATATTACACTAATTATTTTTATGCAACATTTCTTTTCTATTCACAGAACCTTAATCATAAACTCTAAGATGCTTGTCTTGCTACTACAGAATACATTAAATACAAACATAGTCCAGTGTAATAAGGTTTTTGTCGTGACAGTAAAAAAAGCAAAATTTGAAAAAAACAATTTTTATTTATAACTATTGCAAAAATTGTCCTTGAAGTTGGGTAATTACTATTTAAATGGGAATAAGTCACAATTAAAGGTTAAAGTACGTTTATTGACGTTTCAATTTTCACTTCGGAAATCGTTCTCAAAATACAAACATTATTAAATTAAACAAATTTTGTTTTTTTGTTACTTAGTGAAAAATTCTTCTAATAATTTAATTTTATCTGACTCATCTATATTGACAATTCAGACATACATTATACATTTTAAAGTAGAAGACTTTAAAATGATATTGCCAATATTGTTGAGTTGCGTTCCTGGGACGACTTTACTTATAAGATAGTTCATTCGATTACATAAAATCAACTTTAACTTGAGAATATCCGTCAGAAAAGATCATAGGATGTAATTCGTCTTTAAAAAGACAAACACATGCCATGATGACAGTAAAATTCTCCTGTTAGTGATTCCATAGTAAATTATGAGGGAAAAACCAGGAAAAAAAATCGGTTGCCTGTAAAGTCGGTTTTACGGGCGAAGATTTTACGTGACAACGTCTTTTTCTCGGTAGAATATTTATTGATATGAATATTATTAAATTGCACAATAGTTGTTTGCAGTTGAAACGCGCTGTTTCTTCTCAATCGACTGAATTACGATTGATTGCAGAGTGATTTAAACTAATAATTTACTTAACACTATCAACATTTGTCAATAGTATGACATAACCTATAAACTCAGTTTCTCAACTTTTGTGTCAATCTAACAATTAATCAATCAATCATAGTTTACGATAATGAAATATTAGTGTACAATTATTTACCTTTATTGTTGTAGTTGTTGTAAATGACGAATCTAAGCACTCCACATTTTCACTACAGACACAGCTGACGATACTTTAACCACACGTGTGAACTTGTATTATGACGCTTTCTCGGTTTTCCAACGCCAAGAACGCTCGAGAAAGACAGAGACACAAGCACGCACCGATTCAACGCGCCTAATTCTCTAGTGCTGCGCGCGCAGCGGACCGATCATGTTTGAGTGGGAGAGAGACGCAAGGTATTCGCCGGTCCGGCGGGCCTCTCTCTCGTTCGGTGACTCATCGTAACAGACTTGAGCGGGCGTTACACTTTTTCATGAGTGACTCCGAGCCACAACCTAATTTAAGACGTTGTCACGTCAAAAACCTCATAATACTATCCCGACATTGTAAGTATTTGGCCGTGCATTTAATTTACCTTCAATAAACACCAAATTATGATTTTATATGTTTGTTATTTAAAAAACATAAATGATGTATATTCTATATGTTACTGACTTACCAATACTGGTATTTTCCTCTTAATAACTTCCTCTTTCAATATGGGTAACCAGATCCTACTACATTCTGCCGAGGAATTCGCGACACAATTGGTCTCATTTAGCATAATTAGAGCCGCTTCTTTGATTTTTCTCCTTTTACCATCCGTTTCTTTTAGGACTATATTTGAATCATTCCATTGAACCCTATGTTCATTATCCCATGCCTGTTTATATATTTGAGATCTATCAAATTCTCTATTTTTAATATATTTAATATTTTCTGACGGATATTCTCAAGTTAAAGTTGATTTCATGTAATCGAATGAACTATCTTATAAGTAAAGTCGTCCCAGGAACGCAACTCAAAAATATTGGCAATATTATTTTAAAGTCGTCTACTTTAAAATGTATAATGTATGTCTGAATTGTCTATATAGATGAGTCAGATAAAATTAAATTAGTAGAAGAAACGTCAATAAACGAACTTTAACCTTTAATTGTGGCTTATTCCCGTTTAAATAGTAATTACTTTAAAATGCCACAAGAAAATAGCTTCAGAACAATATTGAAGTTGGGTCTTCTAATGCTTAATAAATGATAAATATTTCAAACCGTTCGCTGAATTTTTTAAATTTTATTTCATTTGTTTATCTCAGAAAGCTGTTATTTGTTGGTTTGTCTTAGAAAAAAACGCTGAACATATTCGTGAAAATGTACTCTCTCGGAATAAGTAAAAATAATTATTTCACAAACAATAACAAATATTTATAATAACAAATATCAACATTAAATATTTTCTTCAATTTTTTTTTACTTTTTTCAAAGTAGAAGATTTACATTTGGAAACCGAAAAATTATTCCAACTGCTTTTTGTCTGACTTATATTATTGTAAAAACAGCTTTCTGGGATAAACAAATAGAATAAAATTAAGAATTCAAAGATTTGCTTTGAAATTTTTATCACATAATAACCATTAAAAGACCCAACTTTGGGAAAAATTTAAGCTATACATTAATTTTTGAAATTGTTATAAATAAATTATTTTTTTGACATTTTGCTGCCTTTTTGCATTTATCTAAATAAAGAATAGGTACTTTAATTTTTGCATATCGTCATTTTAAAGATTTTTGCATGCTCTAAAAAGATGGTTTGTGCCAATAAACCTTAAAAACCAACATTGTTTCACACTAATTTGTTTATAAATAAAAACTATCAATAAATTTCATGCAGAAAATGGTTAGAATATATTTAGTATTATACATAAAAAAACATTTCAATACTTTGGATTTTTGAGTGCCTTATTACGTTAGTTAAAAAATGAGCATGGTAACTTGGGAAAGGATCACTACAGGAGCAATGTGACCAATTTATGGCAATTCTGTTGAAATAATGGTGAAAAGGTTATGAATGGTATGAATGCTAGATATTCATGAATGTATAAAAACAGATTTCGTATAGCTCAGAGGACAGAAAATGATATTATTAAATCGTTTTCGTTTATAGCTACCAAAGTAGGTGGCACCTCTCTACGCTAATCACTGCAGTGGTCAAGTTTAAGGAGATATTCGTTGGACTTTTCGAGTTTAAATTTGTATCAGCCCGATTATCTGATGAAGCAGGTATGCTGAAATAAGTCATAACACTCTATCGATACCGATCGTATTTGTTTTACCAAAGACCTGAACTCTACAATTCAGGGTATTGCCCTGAAGAAGTGACTAAACATTCACGAAAATGTTAGACCGTACAATTTCTTTAGAATTTTTACTAATTTTTATACTTATTTTAATTGGAAACGTGCCAACCAACATCTAGCTAACTAGATCACCAGAACTAAGTAAAGTCTTCTTCTTCTAAGGCTATAATAAAAATCTTAGTAGTGTACCATGCACCTCTAACAGTAATTGATGACGTAAAGGTCACAATTAGAAACGCATTTCATATTGTTTCGCAAAAAATGCTTATAAACATAAGAAGATCATTTGAAAATCTATCTAAAATATGGGAGCTCATTTCTAACACCTCTACAATATAAATAACAATTGCTAAAACTATGTATAGGATAGTCAATATTTAGGACACATTAAACGACATTGACTTAAGTTGTAGCCTCTTTAAAGCTGTAGCCCATTTTTTATAACATTTTTGCCCTTAATAAACCTTTTTTCCTATCTCTTAGCATTCGCTATGTAATTTTTTGTAGTTTTTTTCCAATAATTTGGTTTTGTTTTACTTCGTACTTCAATGTTCATCATAAGAAATTTATGTTATTGTTGGTTTATAGTTTGTCTAACGATTATTAGTTAGCACCATTGCATTGTTTACATGTACCTATATCTTCTTTTCTTGTTGTAAAATACTCCATTTGGCAATGATTTTGTCTATTTTCGTACGTAAAAAGTTCACTTCTCTCTTTCGAAACATTGTTTCGTATTGCTGTTGCTACTTTCCATATATCATTATTATATTTAGTGCCAGAATCTAGTCCTACAAGTAAAGTTCATTATTCTCTTTTTGATTAAATGATAAGTATATTGTTCTATTGATCATAGAAAGCCTTTCTTCCATTTTTGTCCAGGCCGACTTAAGAATTATATATTCACAAACTTAAAACTTCTTGATACAGTAAAAACACAATAAATTATTCTTTTAATAGGACTTTAAAATAGTAATTTCAGTGAAAGAGGAACAAAGCTTGAAAGAAAATTAGTTTTTATTGAAAATTGATTTATTTGACTAATATTATTGAAAAGTTTTGAGGTTGTTTGTGTTTTACTAGCTCTTATATTGCTTTTTTATCCGTTAGCAGGAAATGTAAACTAATATGAAATGTTTTTGAAGTGTAAGATAAACAGTTACGAGAGTGGCATACAAATTATAGTTTATTTCTAATTAATAGTGACAGCTGTATTTATTACATCAAGACATAGTGATGTTTTTGTATTGATTTGACCCTTTCAGGTCCATTTAATCTTTATCAGCAAAAAAAAATTTATTGTATAATTGTAACTAATTTGGGACTAGTGAATTCAGAAATAGCATTTTTTTGGTAAATTTTGTATAATTTTTCACTTTACATGAGTGTCCACTTCACTAAACCACGGTTCTATAATACAATCAAAAAACTTTCTACCATACGATGATGTAAGGTTTAAATTACTTCTTAACAAATTTCTTCTTCTCTTTGAAGTTTCGTCTCATTTTTCTTGCGTCTGTCCATGGCACTTCTCTTCTCTCCAATATCTTCCCGATTACTTTAGCCCATGTCTGTCTTGGTCTGCCCCTTTTTTGTTTTCAATAGTTTGCTTCCCAAACTCTTCGCGGTCTTCCATTTAAGCGGTATTTTTCATCCGGTGTAAACCCCACCAACTGAGCTGTCTCTCTTCTATAAACTCCAATGTAGATTGTATTTTGAGTTCGTCTTTTATATCTGTGTTCCTTATTCTCTCCATTTTGGTAACGCCTTTGACTCTTTTTAAAAACTTGATCTCTATTGCCTGTATCTTGCTCTATTGCCGTTCCGTAAGTACCTATGATTCGCTGCCAAAAGTAAGGACAGTTCTATTAACTGATTTGAAAATTTTTATTTTTGTATTCCGTATAAATTTTTTGTTTGTTGTATGCAACAGTTGTAGCGTTTTGTCTACTCTGCTATTGATTTCTACTTCTAGAGATCCTGTCTCTTCTAGTATTATTCCTAAGTATGTAAAAGTTTTAACTTGTTTTGTTTTTGTTCCTTAAATATCTATATTAAGTTGTTCTCTTGTTCCTCCTATCTGCAAAACTTGCGTTTTGTTAATATTTATCTTCATTTCGTTAGTGAGTACTTTTTTCATATTTCCAAATAAGTGTTTTGCTATTTTTGTTGGGAATAAGCTACAATTTTACTTTAACCTCCTGGGGGCTAGTAAGTCTCAAATTTTTATGTTGTATATATATTATATATAGTAGTATATATATTATATATACAACATAAAAATGTATACTAAACTTATCAGCTAATACCAAAGAAAACTAGTTTAATTTATTAGTGTTGGGGACCTGTATAAGTAACTGTGAAATATGTTAGGTTAAAACAGTGTATAACAAATGAAGCATGAAAGATGGCCTACCGTCCTCGTTCACGACGTAAGTATTCATAAAATATTAATGTCATCATATACTTTTTATACATATTTTTTTATGTATTGTGTATATAGATGATCAGTTTTTGCTACCCGATCTTTATTTTGTAAATTCATGAGGACATATTTTGAATGTTGCAAGTAATAGTTTTATGTGATATGGGTATTACGTGGGGCCTCAGCCTTTATTGTTAATTTTATTTTTTGTCATATAGGTATTACATAGGGTCTTAATGTATACTAACAATTTTGTATGAATTTCTACAACGTAACAATTGTGTCATTTGTTACAGTGCTAACTCAACAAGAACTTGAAGGGCTTCTTTACAAATCGGATCTAAACCTTTCCGATAAAGAAGACCCCTTATTTGTACCCCCAAAATCAGATAACCACAATTCTGACTACATCAATTCTTCAAGTAACTCGGATACCTCAGAGGAAACCTCAGATTTTCTCTTGGAGTCAGTATTATTTTCTCATCGTCACTAACACAAAAAACATGTACGTCTCGTAGATCTATCAGAGTAAGTTGTAGTCGTGGTGCCAGAACAAGAGTAAAACGTAGTGGAGGTCGCCGTAATAGTACTCCAGTACCACTACCAGTTTGAACTGATATATGGACCGGTATTTTTCTTTCCTAGAAAGACCCCTTTACCAGCTAAGTTATAAAGATGTAGATTGTCAGTTATGTACTCCTGAAAATTTTTTTAAGCAATATATTGATGACCGCATATTGGAAACCATGGCTGTAGCAACAAATAGAACATACCTTTAAAGAAAAGGAACAGAGCTGAAAATGTCAAGTAAAGAGTTAAAAACATTTATTGGTATCCTATTCGTTATGATTGCTATAGAGCTCCCGAAAATTAGAATGTATTGGTCGAGAAAGTATAGTGTATAGGGAAGAAGATGATCAAGTTGGATGAATATCTTTGACATTTGTCGATGAATGAATGCTATATCAAAATGTACGGATGAAATATGGAAGTTCAATAATCGTGCTCTCACCTGCATGTAGATGAAATCAGCTCTTCTTATTAATTTGTTAGACAGAGAACCCATAGTGGACTGCATAAGGTGGTCGGTGCGATCACTAATAAAGCGTGGGTATTTCTTTGTCTTCCTGCATTGGATCAAAAAAGTCTTTTTTGCTTCGGTTTTCGCTAACTTCTCGTTCAGTTTGCTCCATCTCTTCAGTAGTATCGTACAGTTTAGGCCATAGTTTTGTCTGATGGTCACGAAGAATCCCTCTGTATATGTAGACATAGCAAAAAATACGACCGTTGTTTAAATTTAAATTATATTCAATGGTTGAATAGCAGAGGTTTTAATCGAAAATATTAATCTGGTTTGACCCTCGAAAGAGCTTAAACCAACATTCAAATGAAGCCATCGGTTAAAATCAAATGAACTAGTGTTCTTACAGTTTTTCTTGTAATTTTTTGTTTCGTTTCTTTCGTTTAGTTGTTAATCTTTCATGTTAAGTTATCGTAGAGATTTTATAACATATAAAAGCCCTACAAATTGTTTTTCTAAATATGAACCCTGTTGGTTGTTTAATTATATTCTAAAATCTTTTTTATTTGTAGTGAACTGATGATGCTTTTAAAAATAAAAGCGAAATTTATTCGAATAAATCAATAACGTAGTTGACGACTTTTATTTGCCAATTAATGACCGATAAAATCTCTGCTATTCAACCATTGAATATAATTTAAATTTAATCAACGGTCGTATTTTTTGCTATATATATATATATATATATATATATATATATATATATATATATATATATATATATATGTTAATGTGATATTAAAAGTCAGAGGTGCGCCAAGCAATTAATTACCTAATTAATTAATTAATTAAACTTATTTAAATGATGCAATTATGATTTTATCACACTATTTAATTCTCTTATCTCAGGGTTATATTCGTGCTTCAATATCTATGCTTTACATATGATAGGTAAGGTCTAAGGAATACCGGAATAATAAACATATATGATACAAAATTATATATTGAAATAAAATTCACACTCAAATATCTTCAACAAAAAATATCTCATATAATGATTATCAAAATTTTGTTCTACGTACGTGAACCTTCAAAAATTAATGTTATATACTATATAAATTAAAATTTCAAATCAAAATTGTTGTTCTATATCTCCTGATAAATATTTCTATCTTTTCTGAAGCAATTAAAAAAAAACTTTGTTGATAAAGAAAAACTGACGAATGGAAAAAAAACTATCTCTCTGATGATGAGTTGTCCAAATCCTTGTTCCTTGTAGCCTACACTATCTAGTTCCCTAGGTAATCAGCAATCTTACAACAAATTATTGCGAGCCTCTCGTGTTCAATGATCTCCTTCAGATGCACGTATCGTTCAAAAAGATGCTAGCCTCTTCTCCTCTCGATAAACTGAATCTCTCGTTCCGGCCTGAACAGTGAATCTTGGAATATATAAGTAGAAAAGTATAACTTACAATATTTTTCTGGATCAGCTTCCGTCAGATACACTAACTCCAAGAAAACTCACAAACATTCACTTCTAATGCTTACTATCACTTGGGAACCACCAGAGAACAACGACTGTTCGCCTTGCACCTTTGGAAAACAACTGATTATCTTTTCTCCCTCAAAAATCTAGCTAAACTCCTATTCCTACATAGCTATCCCACTTTTTTTTTCAATCTCCTCCAATCAGAGTTCGTCACACTAATCCCCATCTACCATTTAGATAACAAACAACAATTTTACCTACAATTATAAATTTCCTAAAAACCATTAACATGCTAATCGGTTTCTACAAATTCTGAAGAATTAACGGAGAAGTATAATTTCTAAATATTCTATCCTCTTGTCTCATTCACTGTACAAGTCCATTTGGAAAATCCGGTCGCATTGTTCATTTCACTTAAGCGCACTCACGTCACTCAAATATATTTTACAAAGAAAATAATTTATGCATATCTTAAATTTTGTTTACTACAGGTCATCCAGGATGATCGACTTTCATTTCTTCGAAATATCTTTTATAGTATATTAGGTGAATTATTTGACTTATATTTTGTACTTTGAAATATTTTAAAAGCAAACTAATATTATTTTCAATTTTACATAGTATAACAACTCTCCAGGATATCTTGAAAATTTATTTAAATGGTCTATTTGGTAATTTTAATTTTATCTTTGGTTGATAAAATGAATCATAACAATATATATATATATATATATATATATATATATATATATATATATATATATATATATATATATATATATATATATAATATATATATATATATATATATATATATATATATATATATATATATATATATATAATCAGTAAGCTAAAGACTGGTAACTTCATTTTATCTTATTACTATTATTCTAAATAACTTATAATGTTACCTAAAGTTAAAATTAAAATCTAATTTATTAAATAAATTTGTTGGAAGTGCATTCGTATGATCTTTTTAGTTCTTTACACTTTAAAATAAACCTTAATGTTTTTTACTTAAGTTTTTATAATAACTTTTTAATACATGTATTTTTATCACATGTTCTTTTGCTGTGCTAATTTTGTTAAATTGCAAACTATACCTAGTTTCAATTAATTATTTTATACAACGTTAACTCTGAATGTCCAGTTTCGTAAGTTTTTTCATATTTTTAACATCATTGACTGCTACATGTCTTTGGTATATATGGTATTGGTTTCATATTGTTCTTTTGAGATGAACTTATGATGCTTTCTGAGCAGAAAGCGAAACGTCTTCAATAAATAGATGAAGTAGCTACCTTCTTTGTCTTTTATTTCTCCACTTTGACCGAAAAACCCACCACTCTTCGAGTGTACCTTAGTTTATTTTGGATTGACGGTCGTACTCCTTTTCTCGATATATATATATATATATATATATATATATATATATATATATATATATATATATATATATATATATATTTATATATATATATATATATATATATATATATATATATATATATATATATATAACTTGAAACCAAAGAAAATGAGAATAATATTTAGACTTTTGTGACCGTTTTTGTATTGAGAGTTTATTTATTTCTTTTACGAAAATAAGGTATCACCAAAAGGTCAACCATAAAGTACAAATTTTCACGGAATATATTTTTGTATGCCACGCGAGTATCTGTGTAACAAAACGCTATGCGATTTTATTGGAGGGTAAAAGAGTTTTTTATTACATAAAAATATCTTTGTTTTAACAATGTTTTTTTCTAAACCCTTGAGAATTTAGTTTGCCTATAATTAACATCTTAACAAAACATGCCAGTTCACCACTATAACCACTAACCAATACTCTACTTATTGTATAACTGACAAAAATAAACGAACAGTACAAACTTTTATAATCTTTTGTACGCTGCCCTCTATACTTTTATTAATATGAACCTCTATTATACATTTTTTTCATTCTATACAAAACTTTCATCATTAAAATCAAGTCCCAAAAAGTCCTTTTATTAAAATCAAAGTTTCGTATAACGAAAGGCAAGAAGTTTTCTTGTTTAATCGCCGACCGCATTCCGCGTTTGGAATCCGAAAGCAAAGTCTAGAAAATGATTTCAGTTATACAAAGATAACGATAGAATGGAAGGAATGTCAGAGGTCAAGGTTTATGAGACACGTAAAAAAGGAATACCGCATATATCTATTTCTCACTTTGGGGATTAAAATTATTCGATATTGGGTTTCCGCTGAAACCAAATACTTGGATAAATTAGAAATAGGGCTCATACATAATTTAATAATGTTATGGGAAACCTGTTTCCTTTTTTAACTTAAATTTTTTATTATGTTATAAAAATAATACTCTTTGAATGGAAAAATAATATAATATTTGTTGGGAAATTATTGGCACCATATAATTAGAAGTTTATTTATTTAAAAATAGGGAAAGTCCTAATACACACAAAAGTAATCAATTTATAACATTAATACATAATTAGTGGCGGACTAAGACAAATGCGGGCCCTAGACAACATTATAATTCTAGGCCTATTTTTTAGTAATGACACATACTTTGCGTTTGTATAGCTTTAGAAACAGAGGACACAAAGATGCGACGAATACATACAGATTAATTAGACTGATAAGTAAAGCTCGGATTTATAGGCAACAAAAATTGAAGAAAAAGGCGCCTATATAGGCAAAGATTTTTATTAAAAAAGGCAGGAATATTAACATTTAGGCAAAATATAGGCAATAAAGGAATATAACTTATTATTTATTGTTCAAAGTGAATTCACGTAATATTAACTTAAGGCAGGTATATTTACACATCATAATCATAACATTAGTATAAATAAACTAGTAACTAAATAACTGTTAATTAATAATTAAACATTGTAACCACTTAAAATTTTATCATTAATAGAAACAACTAAATGTTTTTCAATATTTTCGGTCTTAAAACTATGTTTTCGATCACTTAAAATTAATTTGTACATTGAAAACGAACGTTCCACATCGACAGATGTAATTGGAGCATATTTCAGAGCGAATAATAAATCTGGCATAATTTGAAATTCCTCGGAAAATGTCCCATTCAAATTTTAGCAACATTAGATAAAAACGAAAAACCTTCATTCTTGTCGAAAACATATTTTATTGTTTTTTTAAATTAATTGACCGTTACTTCCAGCTGCTGATTTAATTTTCGTCTTTAAATTATCTATTAATTTTACTGACTCACATAAATTTATCTATTGTTTTTCTAATAAGGTAATTGTGGTAACTATTGATTTATAATTGTTATAAGCGAGTTCCTGTTTCAATTTGGGATTTTTTAATATTTTTTTTGCTTCTCGAATGGCTTCGGAAATATCATCATCAAATTCTGACATAACTAATTCTATTTCATTGCAGTGTTCAAAGTAAAAAAAAACTGCTTCGAGCCAGGTTCCCCACCTTGTAATTTCTGGTTTAGGTGGCAAAGGGACACCGGGAAGTCTTTCTTTATATATTTGCACCCTCAACGGAGCCTTTACAAAAACTTTTTTCACAAAATTTATAAAATTATTTACCAACGGAAACAGATTTCTTATTTCTTCAGCAATTCTATTTACCCCGTGGGCTACACAAGTGCAATGAATTAAATTAGGATAAAAAATCTTTAAATTAACAGCAGCTTTTAACATATATGCCGCAGCATCTGAAAGCATTAAAACTATTTTATTCACTGGTATAGCGTTGGGTAAAAAGAGGTTTGTTAAACTATCTTGTATAAATCGACTTATTGTTAAATTGTTTTTTTCGAATTCTTTAACGGCAACTAAATAAGGTTTTCTCGCAAGTTTTCGTTCAAAATTCCAATCATTAAATTAGCTATATACCTGCCGCATACATCTGTCGTTTCATCCACGATAATATGCAAGAAATTGCCCTCTAACTCCCGCTTAATTTTTGAAATACATTCCACATAACATTTTTCCAAAGTAAATGTTTTCTCAATGTACTTTCGTCCGGTAAGAATTTATTAAGATATTTTTCGAAAAAGCATTTAAAACTAGGGTTATTAATTTTATATAGAGGAATGTTAAATGCAATCATCATCTGGCATAAATCAAATTTAAATGCATCTTCCTCCTTTTTTTTGAACTGAATAAAATATCCCGCAGAGATATTTGGGCTAACTTGGAGGAATTAAATTTTTCCAAATTACGTTTATGAAGTGGGGTTCCACAATGCTGGTCAATAAAGTACTTTTTTCTACTTGAAATCTGAGAATTAAAAAAAATAATTAGAATTCTAAAACCGCTTTAGAATTTAGTTATGTTGTGGGACGAGAAAAAAAGAGAAAAAAATAAAACTTACCGATTTGCCGCATGGTTTACAAAATGCTTCATCTCCTTCTAGAGAAAGTTCCGAATAAGGTGCGACCCATAGCCTTAATTTAGATGCCATCTTTTCACACAAATGTCTAAAACGTTTTAAAACGTGTTCTTTGCTTTTCGATATACGCAACAAAACTAAACTAGGATATAGCAATTTGTGACTAAACTCTGATTTAGTAACCGACTGTACAACTGATAATAAACTAATAAAGATTAGGGATTTCCAAATAGTTAACCCTCAAGTCTCGATCAGGTACATTTTTCTAGAAATCTGTTATATAAACAAACCATTGATATTTTATTATTGACCCAAAATTTTATTATAGAATGGTTTAGTAATAGAATAATATCATGGGTAGTCCCATGAAATTTTAAAAAAGTTACAAATAGGCGGAATTTACGAAAAAATGCAAAAAGTGCAAAAAACAATTATAATAGGCAAAATAGGCAAAAAAGGCATTTTGCCTATAATCCGAGCTTTACTGATAAGCCACACAATGAAAATTTTTTTCTTTGCATTATTTATTGCAAAAGAGACCTATAAAAAAAATAGGTGAAACCCAGTTTGGATTGAGGAATGCGCTGAGTACTCATGAGGTACTTTTTGTCTTAAATGTACTTCTTAAAAAATGCCGCGACCAACGTTAAAATATTTATGTGGCTTTATATGGCATCTATTATGGCTTTTAATTTTTGTGGATAACAAGACGCAGCCTCTTTATCAGCACTTGCCACTTCTCCGCTTTCTGCAATGCTATGCCAATTAGAGCGACTTTTGAATCGGCTGAACCAACCGTTACTAGCTCTAAACTGTTCATTCTTAGCGATCTCTCCAGCATTTTCTTTCAATCTCTTAAAAGTTAGCTTAGCTTGGAATCACAGTGTATTCTGATCAATAGAATAATTTTTCACATTTACCTCAAAATGTATGTTCAAGAACCATAACCCCACCCTAGAAACAAAAATAAATGCTTAAATGTTTTATGTACTCAGTGCTTCTGTACGGAGTAGAAACGTGGATATTGAAGGCGAAAACCATATCAAAACTTCAGGCTTTTGAGCTATGGTTATACAGAAGGATCCTGAAGATACCTTGGACACACAAAGTCACCAATGAAGAAGTACTACGGAGGATGAACACAACTGCGGATTTGGTCAGCATCGTGAAGGGCCGTAAGCTACAGTACTTCAATGCATTTTGCAAGGTAAAATTAAAGGAAAAAGGGCTCCAGGACAAAGAAGAATATCCTGGCTTGCTAACCTGAGAGCATGGTATAGAAAGACCTCAACACAGCTATTTCGTATAGCAACCAACAATGTCATCATAGCCAGAATGATCGCCAACGTTTGGAACGGATAGACACGCTAAGAATAAGAAGAACCTCAATATCACACCATAATTTTAACATTGTCTCCATTTCGGCGATAATACCATTACGTTTACGTACGATGGTGGAATTTAAAGATTGTGCACTTTTCACAGCTTCGAGAATTTTTTCCTTGCCCTTTAAAATTGTTCTGACCTTTGATTCCGATAAATCAAACTTCTTTGATAGTTCACAGAATTTCATTTTTGATTCAAAATCTTTTTTTACGTTAAGGTTACATTTCAAAGATAACATTTTTCTTTTCTTATTTGCTACAGAAGGATCAGTTTTACTTCGTTTGGATGACATCATTGCTCTTTCAAGTCTTCAGTAGATATAAAATAAAAATCACGCTATAAAAGGAACAAACATCCACTTCGTAGACAAAACTGTAGGTAAGAAATACCTAATACAAAATAAATGTGCTGATTTCGTGCGAAAAGTCAAAATATGGCAAAATACGCAATAATGCGTGGGCGGTAATTCTATCTAATCGATAATCGAACGATTGTGTGGCACTCAGATGACGAATCGACAATATTTGAAAATCGTGTAACTCTGGATAAGTCGGGATAGCGTAAGTCGAGGCATTACTGTACAACGCACCTAAAATATTACAATTTACAAAAAAACACAAATTAATTTAATAAAAACTTTCAAATCTATTTCATAAAAACGAAGTCTTGATTTGTGTATTAACTTAATGGAGCACTTTCTACAATAAAATCTTTCTGTTTTATTCAAAAACATATCTAACCTAACTAATTGTACTTACATGTTTTCTCAAAATTTACACCGTTTCGTTTTACGCCGTCCCCTGTTTATTCAGTATATCTGCTAACGCCAAAAAGCTGTTTTGCGGCAAACAAAATATCCATTCTGTTTATTCAGGCTGTTGTTCATCATCGAGGCTAATTTATTTGATTAAATCAAGATAGTTCTAGTGTAAACGAGTTTAGCTGCTAAAGTGCTCATAGCATTGAACCGTGTACTCGTATAAACAAAAATGTATGCTAAACGGATTTTCATCCAATTAATTGTACCCGTTAAGCGTTTTATACATTTTTTTATATAATTGTTAAATGTACTAAAAATCAATATATTTCAACAAATAAAACATTTAGTGAGTTTGTGTAGTTAATTAAATTGAAAAATTTATTGAAAATGAGCCAAAAACATGTGCAAACCATTGAATATATTACTAATTAATTTTTTTTTATTTAGATAATCTCATCGACCAAATGGCCATTAGCGACAAATGAACAGATTAAATAAGCTTATTAAATTTTGTGTTACTTAATAATCTCTTTTAAGAAATTTGTAATATTGTTGAAATTACAGTCTGCATCTAAGGTTCCTAGAAGCAGAACCACCTGTAAGCAATATTTGGTTGCATTTTAATAAACGTAATAGAGAGGAATCTTGTTGCAATTTTTAGTCAAATGTTTTAAAAACATCAAGCAATACGCCGACTTAAAACAATAACATGGAGTAGCTTTTATTCAAGTAAGCAAGAGAAAAGCCATCGAAAATACGAATAATGCGGTGGCTGCTTAGGAGACAACTGAGAATACCGCGTTTGGTTAAGTAATGTTTTTCCAAACCGTAATAATTACTTTTAGAGTATTTAAAACTGCATCCAAAACTTCTATAAATTTACTTATTATGGATGATTTGGGGACTCTAAGTAAATGTTTTAATCTTTTAGAAAAGTCTCCACTATCTAAATTATCATCATCATCATCCAGCCTCAAAAAACCACAGCTGAACATAGGCCTCTTCCTCGTGCTTCCAATCCCGTTTATCTTGTGCCACTCTCTTCCAGTTTTTATTTTGTCTTCCTAAATCGTCAGCCTATCGTGTAAGTGGTTGATCGACGCTTCTCTTGTCTTCCCTTTGTCTTCATTCCAATAACCTTTATGTACATCGGTCATCCGTAATTCTAGCTATGTGCCCTACCCATCTCCATTTTACTCTGACCTTGGTCACGTTGGTTCTTCTTCTAAGCTCTTCGTTTTTTATTTTATCCCGCAAAGTTATTTCCAACATGGATCGCTCCATTTTTCTCTGTGTGACTCTTAGTTTGGTAGCCAAGGGTTTTATTAAAGTAAGTGTTTCTCCTCCGTATGTCAATACTGGGAGGACGCATTGATCAAATACTTTTCACTTTAGGCATGTGAGCAGCTCATTTTTAAAAGTTTCTCTCAGTTCTCCATATGTTGCCTAACCAAGGCTGATTCTTCTCTTCAGTTCATAGGTCTGATTATCCCTGCCAATTATAATTTCATGTCTTAGGTATATATGTTAATCTACGAGTTCTACTTCTAGCATACCAATACTGATGTTCTGGTTGGATGACCATACTAATTCACAAGTTCTTCAACCATGAAGTCTTTCTTCGTTTTTGACTGCGAATTCTTCGACTATTGTTAATATTTCATCTATATTTGCTGTTTCTTAGTTTAACTATTTTTATTTTTTCCCTATTGCTGGATCCATATGGACTTTTATGTCCATATTTTTCTCTATTGCTTGTTTAGTTTTTTCTATTTTGTAGTTTCTAATGTCTTTTCTTATTATCTTGTAATTTTGTATTTTAGCGTTAAAATCGCCACCTATCATCAAGAAGTGGCTAGGACTTTCCTTGATTGCACAGGATATTTGATCGTAGAATATTTAAACTTCTTCGTCTGGATGTCCTATAGTAGAGGCGGACACTTGAACGATCTTTAGCACATACCTTGCGCTTATTTTGATATTTAAGTAGATTACCCTTGTTAAAATTTGACACATTCTGTTAGCAATTAAGACAGGGCTGTGTTCTGTCACCATTACTGTTTAACGTGTACAGTGAAGCCATATTCCAGGAAGCGATAGTGGATCTGGGTGATGGAATCTCTGTAAACGGAAGAATAGTAAATAACATAAGATTCGCTGATGACACCGTTATGAGGGCAGACACCCTAGAATCGCTACAAGAATTGGTAAATAGAATTAACGATTATTTTATTAGATACGGACTAAAAATAAATAAAAGAAAAACTAAATTTATGATTGTCTCAAAAACGCAACATGGAAATGAAAGATTAATGATAGAGCAAACCCAAATAGAAAAAGTAGAGACATATAAATATCTGGGAACCTGGGTTGATGACAAAAATGACCAAAGCAGAGAAATCAAAGTCCGAATTGAAACTGCAAGGCAAGCATTTGTGAAAATGAAGACAATGCTTACCAACAGAGACCTTCAGTTGCATCTCAGATTGAGGGCTCTAAGATGTTACATATTTTCTATCTTGCTATACGGAATGGAAGCTTGGACATTGAAGAAACAACACATAAGAAAAATAGAAGCGTTCGAAATGTGGTGTTACAGAAGAATATTAAAAATTCAGTGGGTTCAAAGGATTACCAATGCTGAGGTACTACGACGTCTAAATAAGGAGTTAGAAATTATGAACAGCATAAAAAGAAGAAAACTAGAGTATTTGAGTCACATAACCAGAGGAGAAAAATATGAGCTGCTTAGAATTATTATGCAAGGAAGGATCCAAGGAAGAAGAAGCATAGGAAGAAGACGCATCTCCTGGCTGAGGAACCTTAGAGCATGGTTTAACTGTAGTTCACTACAACTTTTCAGAGCAGCAGCCAACAAAGTGACCATAGCCGTTATGATATCCAACCTCCGATAGGAGATGGAACTTTAAGAAGAAAAAGTTAGCAATTACTTTGTGAATAAGGAAACCGACGCCTCTCACTCTCAATTTTTCTTCCCCTTTGTAGTACCATAAATAGCCCGATGGGAGTGCATCAGTCTTTGATGCCGGATGAGATGGCTGAGACTTAAACTTCAAAATCAAAAATTATTGCCAAAGCCGCTGTAAAGCTTAATCTAGATAATGTATATCTCTTTAAAATTATTTACCTTAACATAAGTATACAGTGTGTCCGTAAAGTATGGAATAAATTCGATATTTTCTAAATAAAAAGGCTTTTTAAAAAAATCTTAAACACGTCGATTTTTAAATTTAATGCTCTACATTTTACAATAAAATTTCATTATACAAGGTGATACACATTACAGTGATGACGTCATCGGCTCTTTTTTAAATGTAACACCCTGTATTTTAGGACATTTTTAGATCGATAAAAATGAGCTGATTCCAAAAAAGTATAATACTGGGCGTCTAACGGATATAATTTGAAAGATATGCGCTTAGAAAATTAATTTTTATTGATTTATAATAGTAATAAATTATAACTAAATTATAATAAATAACTTGAAAGTAATCCAGTAATTAATACATGACTGAATCTTAAATGTTCGAATTGTAGCCTTTGTTGTATTTGACAGTAACCCAAACGTTGTACAAATTCTTGTAGAACCTTGTTTACGCTTTCTTGAAAAATATTATTTATTTCTTTGCGAATTCTTGTTTTTAAGTCTCCAATATTTGCAGGTTTCATTTTATAAACCACATTCTTTAAATAACCTCACATAAAATAATCCAAAGGATTGAGGTCTGGCGACCTCGCTGGCCATTCAGTATGTCCACGTCTTCTAATCCACCTGTTCGGAAAAATTTCGTTTAGGTACCTTCGAACATCTAAAGCATAATGCGGAGGCGCACCATCCTGTTGAAACCATAAACTTTTATCAAAACCTCCAAGATTAATTATACTGGGGAATAAATTAACTAAACTAGGTACGAGATACCCACTTAAAAACTAAAGATATACTGGCCCGTTTAAATTACCTTCGAAATAGTAGGGTCCAATGATTTTATTTCTTACAATGCCAGCCCATACGTTTACCTTTTGCGGGTATTGTGTATGATGTTCCCGCATATAGTTGGAGTTTTCTTTTACCCAGTATCTACAATTCTGACGGTTGACCTCGCCATTTAATTTGAATGTAGCCTCATCAGAAAAAATAATATTTTGAACCAAGAGTGGGTTTCGGTGGCTGTTATCCATCATTATTTCGCAAAATTGTATTCTTTTATCTGGCTTATCCTCGTTTAATTCCTGTACCCCATCAGAAAAAATAATATTTTGAACCAAGAGTGGGTTTCGGTGGCTGTTATCCATCATTATTTCGGAAAATTGTATTCTTTTATCTGGCTTATCCTCGTTTAATTCCTGTACAACTGTGCATTTTACTTACTTTACTTACTTTTACGTACTTTGTGTACCGTTGTTTGGCAAACATCGAGATCACTACTAACCTTACGAACACAAGTGTGCGCATTTTCTTCAAAAGCAAATAGAACATCTAATGTTGTAACATATTTTACAGAAGGACGACCTGATTTGCGTGCTTTTCAACTTTCAGCTTTAAAAAGCCTTTTCATTTAGGAAAGATCGAATTTATTCCATACTTTACGGACACACTGTGTACAGAAGTTTTCTACATTTAAAATAGGATACGGAACATTAAGAAGAAGCGCCTTTGTTTGGTCATCTTGCAGGTAATAATTTTCTCATATCCATTAACGTAGCGTGAAAATTTATACCTAAATTTGAACACTGATATTGCAAAATTTTTAAAATATGTGAGACCAAAGTTTTGTAGTGGGTGCTTTTAAAGTGCCGTCGTTTAATAAAATTTTACTGATGCTTTCCTCAAAGCATACTCGAGGAAAAATGTAAATTTAAATTTAAAACTCTCCGACTCTGCGTGACGTAAATGATTATTGATATCAGAAAATAATCAGTTTATAGAGCTTCATATAATTTTTTTAAAGAAAAGTTAATTAGTGTTTATATTTTATCGTTACCGATTATATTACTAGAATAATAGAATTCTTCACGCAACTTATTTGCATGATATTGAAAACACCGTATTTTTAATAGGTTATCACTTGATTTTATCACAAGTTGATAAAATTACGTAGCATTACCAGGAATATGCGAAAAAATAATAATTAATGGATGAATACATATAGGAACTAAAATATCCGAAAGTATTTAGATTTATACAGGGCAGATCAAATATAGATTCAATTTTCATCAAAACGTAGCTAATGAAAAGATGTCGAAATAAAGCTTTTAGGAGGTTTTAGGTAAATACATCAAAGAGTAAATGGCAAATTTGTGTAGTGGAGCCAAACCCAGTTTTATAAAAATAGGAGAGACAGAGCTCATACGGTAGTAGGATTTTATCAGGGCTTTGTTTTTGAGTCCAGATGTTTTTTTGTTAAAGGCAAGATAGGATCAAACAAGAAAAAAATTCAAAGTGTATATTTAATAGTATGCTGCTGACTTAATATTAGTAGAACCATAAATATAATTAGTGCAAAGGCTACAATTGTGGAGATAATCCGTTAAATGTATCTGGGTTGTTAGCAGCATGGTATGTAGACACAATCGTAACAGGTGTGTTGTCTAACCAGCGAGTTATGGCAATACTTCCATCACCTCAAACCTTCGTTTCTGAAGTGCCTCTTGGATTTTTCGTGAACTGTTTTTCTGGTGAAAAGATACAATTCCGAGGGAATCTCCTGTTTACAATCGTGCCTGTTGCGTGGAAACCTCTTTCTAGTAATATATCAGCAAGTTTTATTGTCGTAAAATAACGATCAAAGTAAAGGTGATGACCATGAACAAGACTTTCACACAAGCTCAGAATTGCTGATTCACCCAAGCCATATTTCTGTGCTGTAAGCTCTGGGAATGTTGAATCACCTCGATATACTATCATATCGCATACTAACCCATTGGGATTGGCAAGTACAAAAACCTTAATACCAACAGGGTTTGGTTTTCCTGGGCAGTATTGACGAATTCCGCAATGACCGGTGAAAGGTATTATCATTTCATCTATACTTATATTATCAGATCTTATTTGAGCATAACAACCATTTAATATACTGTTGAACAGAGGTAAGACTTTCCAAATTTTGTTTATTCTTTGTTGATCATTAATTTCATCATCATAAACAACCTTGAGAGATGTTCTGATTGTAAAAAATCGGGTTCGCGTCATAGCATTTTTGACGATTGAAACACCATACTTTCTCGACCAATACATTCTAATCGTCGGGAGCTCTATAGCACTCATAACAAATATGATGCCAATAAATGTTTTGAACTCTTTACTTGTCAACTTCAGCTCTGTTCCTTTTCTTTCTACATATGTTCTATTTGTTGCTACAGTCATGGTTTCCAATATGCGGTCATTAATATATTGCTTAAAAAAATCTTCGGGAGTCCATAACTGACAATCCATATCTTTATACCTTGGCTGGTAAAGGGGTCTTTCTAGGGGAGTGAAATTACCGGTCCATGCATCAGTTTCAACTGGTAATGGTACTGAAGTACCATTACGGCGACCTCCACTACGTCTTACTCTTGTTCTGGCACCACGACTACAACCTGCTCTGATAGATCTACGAAACGTACGTGTTTTTTGTGTTAGTGACGATGAGAGTGATAATACTGACTCAGATGGAGCCTCTGAGGTTTCTTCTGAGGTGTCCGAGTTGTCTGAAGAATTTATGTAGTCAGAATCGTCATTATCTGATTTTGGCGACACAACTAAGGCATCTTCTTCATCATCGGAAAGGTTTAAATCCGATTCGTAAAGAAGCTGTTAAAGTTCTTGTTGAGTTAGTGCTGCAACAAATGAAACATTTGTTACATTGTCGAAAGTCATACAACATTGTCAGTATACATTAAGACCCTATGTAATACCTATATGACATAAGCTAAAGGGGGTTGAGTCCCCATGTAATACCTATATTACATAAAACTATTACGTGCCACAATCAAAATATGTCCTCATGAATTTACAAAATAAAGATCGAATAGCAAAAACTGATCATCTAGATATACAATAAATATAAAAATATATACAAAAAGTATATGATGACATTAATATTTTATGATTACTTACGTCGTGAACGAGGACGGTAGGCCATCTTTCATGCGTTTTTTGCGGTAAATTCCTCTAGAAATAAAAATAATTTATCCGTTTTATATCTTATAGAACAAATATCAATCAGAACCATGCTAAAGTTGTCATCACTAAAATAATTTAAGATTTCTAGTCCCACAGAACACGTCATATTTTGTCAACTAAGAGTCAATAACTCTTCACAGTCTACGTATTTATGAACTCCTTAATATGTTTCTTAATTATAAATATTTATTGTAGTCCTGTTAAATAATGAAGTCTGAAAGAACAATTATTTAAACAAGCGGAATCTAAAACTCAATCAGAATCTAGGAAATAGTAAACTACAGCTTAAGTCAATATTCCGACAGTAATAAATATGTTTCGTACCGAGGACAAAATACCCGGTTACATAGCTGGCGCACTAGGTGTAACCGTATAAGTTACCGATGCGGCGCTTACAAAGCGGGAGTTAACTGTAAGGTCGCGGAGTTGTGATGAAAGTAGGGCAAGCAACGTCTTCGATACTCTGCAAACTGTTGGGGTCGGAAACTGGAACGTTCACGGCGAATGCCTGCAAAATAGTTGAGAACTCCGAATCTATCGTGTGCAATAAATTATGAACGAAATTTTCGTGTATTGGTTTTAATCTGAAGTTTTATTGTGGGAATTTTTAAAGGATTTGTGTTCATAAAGTTTGACCAATAAATCGGTTTCAAATATAAAAATCGAAATATTTATAGTATGGTATATAAGTTTGTCAAAAAATTGCGCTAAATAAAGATTTACCTTACGAAGTATATAAAGCTTAAAAAGATAAAAGTAAAGTAATAGCTTAACTTGTTTTTCTTCTTCTTCTTTTTATGTAGACATGACTCGGTCTGTTTTTAAGTGTGCCTCCAGAAAGTTGTCGTTCCATCGTTTTCGCGGTCTTCCTATTGGAGAACCGTCTCTCGCCGTCTTTACTAGTCTATTTGATGTCATTCGGCTCATATGATCGTTCCATTCTACTATTCTATTTCTTACCCAGTCCTTGACGTTCTGTACCTTGAATCTATGTCATATATCTGTACTTCTAGCCCTGTCCCATAGTGTTTTTATGTTAATTTTTCTAAATGTTTTCATCAATGCTGTTCCTAACATCCTTTTTGTCCTCTCTGTGTCAGGTCGTATTCTGTCACGTATGTCATTATTGGTCCGATTTTATTCACTGCCGCCCTAAATAGCATGCTTGTATCAACACCATACCAATCTCGCAAGTGCTTCAACCATGAGGTTTTTCTTCGTCCTGGACTGCGTTTGCCTGCTATTTTTCCTTGCATGATATTTTGTAGCAACCTATATTTGGGACCCCTCATTACATGGCCGAAATACTCCAGCTTTCTCTGCTTGATGCTTTTTAGGATCTCAGTATTCTTGCTGACACGTTCTAGCATTGTGGAGTTTCGAATTTTCTCCACCCAGGAAACTTTTAAAATTCTTCTATAGCACCACATTTCGAAAGCCTCAAGGCGATTTAGATCGATTTTATTTACAGTCCAGGACTCGACACCATAAAGTAAGACCGAGAACACGTAGCAGCGAAGTAGGCGGATCCTCAATGCCAATCTTAGGTCTCTGTTACATAACACCTTGGACATAATTCTAAAAGCCGCTCTAGCCTGCTCTATCCTAGATCTAATTTCGCCGTGATTTTCTGCGTTACAATTTAATTGCTGTCCAAGGTAAACGATTTTATAACTTGCTCAAGTTTGGTATTATTTACATATATAGACGGTTATATATGCTGTTGTTTACTTATGACGAGTATTTTGGTTTTCCGTATGTTCAGATCCAGACCTGCCTCCCTACAATTCTCAACGACACTATCAAGTAGTGTTTGCAGATCTTTTTGACTAGAAGCTAAGAGTACTGTGTTGTCCGCATATCGCAAATTATTGATGACTTCACTGTTTACAAGAATTCGTTCTTGTTTTTCAGAAAGTGCTATTCTGAAAATTCTCTCTGAGTAAACGTTGAAAAGCAGGGGTGACAAGAGACATTTCTGCCGTACTTCTCTTTTAATATTAAGAGCCTGTGATTCCACACCATCTACTAAAGCTGATGTTGTTTGATTCCAATATAAATTTGCAATTAATATATATTTCTTAACATGATCAAATGCCTTTTGGAAGTCAATAAAATAACAGTATATGTCTACAGATATATCTCGACATCTTTAAGCAAGTACGTTTATTCCAAACAGTGCCTCTCTCGTTCCAAACCCGTTACGGAAACCAAACTGTGTGTCATCCAGGTATTCCTCGTATTTATTGTAGATACGACCATGTATAACCTTCAGAAAAATTTTTAATAAGTGGTTTAACAAACTGATGGTTCTATAATCAGCACAAGTTTTTGCTGTTGTCTTCTTAGGTAGAGCTATAAACAGTGAATTAGACCAACCATTAGGTAGTTGTCCGCTGGTATAAATGGTATTGAAAAACGAAGTTATAGCCTCTAAAACATTGCTATAATTTATAAACTTCAGTTATATTTCAGTTGGAATTTTATCAGGACCAGTCACTCTGCCATCTTTTGATGACTGTATGGCTTTTATAACCTCAGAGCGTGTTATTAGGGGTCCGTCGCAGTTAGTAATATCGGGAGGTGAACTACTCCTATCGTCTTCAAATAGGTTCGTGAGAGGCCTTGCAGTCTTGAGATTGTCCTCTCTTGTCGGATCTTAGGTTCCGAGATCCATGATCATTAATGTTTTGACTTAAATTATTTACAGCCATAATAGTTAAAACTAAAAGTACCAACAGGCCTTTAATGCAGTAGTTTTCCTTTACTTTCTGCATCCTTATGCCTTTGACTAATTTATAGTTTTATAGTTCTTCCGCGTTCGGAATTAATTTCTCAATTCCAGGACAAAAGGGTGCCCTACCACTTACCGACTCGTCCGCCCAAAACCGTTGGTCAGTAAGTGGGGGATTGCTTATACCGCCAATCACTCGGACGCCAGGGCCTCGTTTGTTATAAAGCAGGATGCACCGGATGATCAGAATCAAGATCATAACACGGGCAGGTGAGGTTGACATTTTGATAGGAGGGGCTATATATTGCGTATCACAATCCCTTACATCCCACGAAGAGATTAACATTTTTAAAACCAGAGGTTTTAAAACGAAGAGATCAACATTTTTAAAACCAGAGGGTACAAGAAGTATAGGACGACCACGAAAGAGATGGATTGATGATGTGGAAGAAGACTTACATATTCTAAGGGTCAGAAGATGAAGGGAAGTTGTCAGGAATCGACAGGAGTGGCGACTTCTTTGTGAGCAGGCCAAGATCCACAACGGATAGTCGAGCCACTTTTGATGATGAGAAGTCCACAAAACATAGATATGCCAGTTTTTTGTATTCTAAGGATTTCTCTTGTACTTGCTTCATTATAAATATAGCGTCGGTGCATGATCTTCCCGACCTAAAATCTTGTTGTTCTTTTGCTAGGGTTATAATTTCATTAACTTATGAAGCATAAAAAATTAAAATGTTCGGTTTTTTTTTAAGTCAGTTTTTATATGTATAATTTGTAAAAATAGCAAAATTAAAAAAATGAAGTATAAAAAGGGAATACTTTCCAACATGGGGAACATTCTGTTTCCAGAATTAAAAAAACACTGATACTGTTTAATAATTAAATATTATTAAGTTTTATATTTGATTTTAGGTAGCATCATATACCATGTTAGCTGTACCATGGCTTAAAGCATCTTAAATTTTACTTTATTTTCGGGTGTTTTATGCTTTTTATGCCTCTATAATATAGAGGCATTAGCGTAACTAGCTCGCTGTGAATTTTATATGGTCGTATATTGAAAAGAAGAATAGATGAGGAGTATAAAGAAATTGAAGAACAAAGCGGCTTCAGAGCAGGAAGATCGTGTGTGGACAACACATTTACCCTTCAACAAGTAATTGAAAAACGAACAGCTCGAAACCTCTCTACACATCTGGTATTTATAGATCTGGAGAAGGCTTATGATACAGTTCCTTTAAAACTCTTATTTAGTGTCTTGACGAAAACGGACCTTAATAAAACATATCTATAAGCAATACTGAACATCTATAAATTTCCTCAAAGCACTGTAAAAACAGGAAATACTTTCTCAAGGGTATCTACAGTAACGAAAGGCTTGAGACAAGGATGTTGTCTTTCCTCCCTCACCCTATTCAAAATATATATCCAAGAAGCACTGCACCAGTGGAGACAAAAATGTGCGGGAATGGGGTTGAAGCTTAACAACCATTATCTGACAACGCTGTTCTTTGCAGATGATCAAGTACTAATTGCAAGCTGTGAAGAAGATTATATGGTTAGAAAGCTCAAAGATAAATACGAAAAATGGGGGATGAGTATGAATATGTCTAAAACAGAATATATGAGTACATACAATTTCTGAAAGAATAGAAACTAGACAGTTAATATGGTATGGACACGTACAGAGGATGGACGACAACAGATGGCCAAAAAGAGCTATGGAATACAATCCAAGTAATAGAAGGAAACGAGGAAGACCAAGTCTTGGATACAAGGTGTTATGGAAACCATGAAAGACAGAGCCATTGATGAAGACACCTGGAGAGATAGAAAAAGATCGAAATGCGGGAAGCGGCAGAATCTATAGTCGAGTTAATATCGTCTGATATTATAAAACTGGAAATATTATTATCGATATATTATGAGAAATTTTGCCAATTTGCATTTTTTATTCTCCACTTAGGTATGAACATGGGAACCGATTAGAAAAAATGATGGTTTCTGGTCACTAGAAATTTTTGCTTTGTCACTTTGCGAAATTGTCACTACCATGCATGAGAAATACCCTGTTAAAATTTTGAATATTGTAGGGCTACCATCATTGAGAAAATTTATATTAAGTTGATCTAAGATACTGGTAATACTTGTGCCTCTGTCAGATGTGTGATCTGACCTTCCTATTATGTTGTGAGCATTAAAGTCGCCTAGAATTATACGAGGACGTAACAGTTGCTTTAATAACCTGCAAAGACTATCAGAATTTACTTGTATGTCACAAGAAAGATAAACATTAGGTACGGTCCTGAACATGGTAATACAAATTGTGTTTAGATGTCAGTCCCAAAAAATTGTCTTTTTTAAAATAATCTATATCAAAATAAACTTACACAAAAGCAATAAGTGATCGTAGTGCAGCTACGTTACGGAATACAACAGTGAGTTATTCTTATTTAATATATCAAAAACATTTCAAAGCAAACTATTTGTAAGGCTGAGTGTCGGCCAAAAGGCCGACACAATATAGAATCAGAATCATTTCTAGTTCTATAACTTTTTAAATTAAGTACTAATGAGTTTATCAAATGATAATAGGTCCGACCTTAAACATTTCTCAACAGCCATGACTGACGATTAACAATCTCAAAATAAAACATCATACTCTGCTGTGCTTAATAATACTTCAATACAGCTTCCTTTTACCAATCAAGCAATTTTATTTAATGCGCTACTTGATACTAAAATAGAAGAGTACTTAATAGCTCTTGGTAAAGTTGTTCATCCACGTAATATTTTATTTTCATTAAGACTATCAAATAACAGAATATGCATCTATCTCTCCGGCAAATCCTTGTTTGAAAATTTTATGTCCAATTCAACAGAAATAACAATAAAAGGCGAAAATCTAAAAGCAAGAAGAATAATAACTCCGAACAAAAGACTGTTACTATCTAATATTTGCCCTTCTATTCCACACACTCTAATAGAAAATGAGTTAGTTAAATTGTGTCTTAAATTAATGTCACCTTTAACCTTAACCTTTTAACCAGAATAGGTAGTCAGCTCCCATAATTTCAATACGTCTTCAGTTTTAGAAGACAAACATATATTAAACCATTTGTAGATATAGATATCCATTCTTTCTTCTTAATTACGTATGAATAAACTTCGTATCGCATATTTTTAAGTTCAGATAAACCCTCATGTTTTATTTGTAAGCAAATAGATCACACATTGCAGTAAATTGTTCGAGTCATCATCCACAAAATGATTCCACTCTTATCGACCATCAACCATAACAGCCAATACAACAACAACCATAAGAACCCTCCCAATCTAACAAATCACCCTTAGAAATGGAACCAGATCTTTCCGTCAGTAATTCTAGTACCGGACCTACATCTAACCAAGAAACAGATACGAATTTAATAGCTCCCGTACCTATAGAAACTAATTGTATACCTAAAGATCAGTCAATGACCAACAAGAGAACAATTTTGGAAATCAATACTACTCCATCTCCAACTGAAGAATTAGATAAAGAATTTAAAATCTCAAAATCAACCAAAAAGAACCCCAAAAAAAACAACCTGAAACTATCATATTAATTCAGGAAATGATGATGCCAACAAAAACATTATATCACAATATGTCAAAAAAATTTTACTTTAACATATAAACAAACTCTTGACTTTTTTGAAAATTATTCTAGCTCGTGTGATCCCCTCAGCTTACTACAAGCTTTCATCACACATTGGACTTTAAGGAAACCAACAAGCAGATGTGCCCCTTCAGTGAACTTAGTGTCTGTTTCCCATTACAAATCGTTCCGTTAGGAACAAGTGAAAAATGAATGGAAAAACGAATGGAATTTGTCACAATCAACTCCACACATCGTAAAGCCTTCAACCGAATCTTGGTGCGAGATAAATTTAAATCGCCAGCTGGTTGTTAACCTAACCCGTTTACGTACAGCTCATACCAGACTAACTCACAGCTACCTAATTTCCAAATTAAATCGCCCTATTTGTGACTAATGTAACTGCGGCATTAATGTAACACATATCTTATTAGAGTGTCCTAAATATATTAGCGAAAGACAAAAAACTCACTACCTAACAATATAAAAGCAGTCTTAGGAGCACATTGTAAATTTACAAATATGTTTAACTACTTAATTTAATTACTGGCATTAATGTTTTGTGAACCTAATAATTAATCAAAAATACTGTTTACATTTAAGTATCTATGTATTAACTATAGTATAAAAGAATAAACATTGCATAAAACACTAAACTGGCAGTTGTGATTCTAACAGCGATCGCCTCCAAATCACTAACTAGGTATTGGAATTTGCACCGCCTCGATGGATTTGTTTACTAGTATCGCTACACCAGTGCTTCCACGATTTGCATCTGTACGGTATTTGCGAAAACAAATGTTTAGAATTGTACGATTTCTTGGTCTTTAAGTTTTTTTTCCTGAAAATAAATAATATCTGGAGAATGTTGAGTATTTCGATTTTTGTTATTTCTGAAGTTGGATGCATGTTGTTTTTTTAGGATTATGTTCTATATATCTGTTCTGCATCTACATTTTCACCTGTTTAATACCAGTAATGGAAATATATTTTATGTCTTGTTTAATTATTTAAAAAGTTAATAATTTACTTTTTGTATAAATAAAAAAAAAATCACCAATTATTTTTATAAAATTACCAAATTATTCTTGAGAACATACAGAAAACAAAGTTTTTAGTTTTTATATTTTCCAACTTCTAATTGTTTAGATATTTCATTCAATCTTGAATACAAAAAACAATCTCCTATACAAAGATAAACTTCTTCCCTACTTTGTTAACTCAAAATAAAAAGACGCCACACTGCCAACATACTAAGCAAGCAGGGGTGATACTTTTTGCTTATTTTCTGATCCCCATTATTCTATAAACTTGTTTGATTTAAAACTTTGTATACTAAATGGCTTAAAATGTATTAAAAAGTTCGTTTTCTTAGAGAGATCAATACTGATAAAAGCATCAATAAATTATGTCTTCGAGAAAACTCTTCAAAGTTTTTCAGTGCCTATAGATTTATAAATTAGTTTTTCTAATAAACAAAAGAGAATTCGTGAGTAGAATTAAACTAACGAAAAACCGTTTAACACAAAAATTTATCTCGAGCTTCTCAAGACTTGATGATAATAATCATAAGGGAGTTAAGTCCAAGAGCGACCAAGAAAAAAAGTAATATATGTGAACGTCAAGTGACGCCCGCACTTTTGGGATTTGGTCCAAGGGGCTACTACAAATCGAAAAATAAATGTGGATTTTTTTTAGCTTAAGTTAGTTTTGATTTATTGTTTGAAACGGAAATAATTGTAGTATATTTGAACTTTACAAGTACGTGTACGAATTATTGGATCCTAAAAATTTTGTTTAGTATGAAATAAATGAATTATTTGTGTAATTTTTCAGCAAGAATGCTTTTCTATAGAGGGTAATTCACATAGACTGCATAATTCTAACACTAATATTTTGGATGTATTTCTAAATAATATATAATTTGAATTTAAAAAATTTGCACTTAGGCATCACTGTCTTAAAATCCGATCTAAAATGTTTACAGATTGCTATCGTCTTTAGATGAGTGACACTTAATTCGGATTTCGAAATGGATTGGGAACACAAGAAGTTTTTTTGTCTTTAATGTGTTAACATAACGTTGCAGAGACGTAAATGTACATGTATATGCATGTTTTAATGATCATAAAAAAGCATTTGACTGCGTTAACCATCAAAAGATGATCGAAATTCTGAGAGCAACTGGAATTGACGAACAAAACTTGCGAATTATCGCAGAACTAAATTAGCACCAAACGACAATAATTGAAATAGAGCACACAGCATCCGAAGCTATACAAAACCGAGGAGGAGTGCGATAAGGTTGCGTCCTATCACCACTATTATTTAATCTGTATTCGGAATCTATAAAATTCAGAAAAGCATTAGACGAGGTTCAAGGTGGAATTAAGATTTACGGAACCAGCATAGACAACATCAAGTACGCTGCTGATACCAAGAGATTTTTAAAGATGCCAACAAACGTACATTTGATGCCAAGGGACAAATAATAAAATAGGTAACTTCCATAAAACATTTTGGAGCAAATATTAACAGCCAGTGTAACCCAAAAAAAAAGAAATAATATCAAAAATCGAACAAGCGAGAAAAACACTTCTGAACTTAAAAACATTTTTTACAAGATCAGACCTTAGTCTAGAGCTCAGGATTCGAATGATCAGATGTTACGTTTTCTCTGTTCTGCTGTATGGCTGTGAAAGTTTGACAATGGACTCTGAAAAAGAAAAAGAATAGATTTGAAATGTATATAATGTATATAAAGAGGGATGCTGAGAATTCAATGGATACAAAAATTTACCAATGGTGCATGATTAAACAAAAAGAATTACTCAGCACAATCAAGAAAAGAATAATACAATATTTGGGTCGTGTGTTGAGAGGTGAAAGATATGAATTACTCCACATCATATTGGAAGCTGAAGAGCAGGGCAAAAGATCACTTGAAAGACGCCAGAACTCATGGCTGAAAGACCTAAGGAGATAGTTTGACCGTTTATCTATACAAATATTTCATGCAGCAGTTTCCGAAGCTACAATTGCCATTTGGATGGACAACCTTCGAAAAAAGACGGCGAAATAAGAAGAAGAATCGTCTTCAGTAAATCTAGAGCATTATAAACCTTATGGAGATACCATATACAAACAATTAACAAATACTGTACAGAAAATACGTATATATTCAGCAAAATCAAAATACGATTTTTAAATAGAGGATTTACAAAGGTTAGACAATTTTTTTCTTGTTGGAATGAATCCTTATAACCGTTTTTTTTTCTTCAGTTGTTCTGGTATACACTCACGGCCCTCGTTCCCTTAATTGTTTTTTCTCTTTTTTGTACGATTTTGTTTATTCTTTCTCTCCATTTATTTATCTGTTTTTTGGTGCTCCTTTATATATTTAATATTTTCTCGCATCAGGTCATAGTACTTGACTAATGCCCATTATATCGATAGTCAGTCTCTTCATTTTAATAATGGCATTATAAATTTTGCCTCTTTCAAACATGGTTTTGAATTTTTAAGTGCATATTTTAATAAACTGTTTTTTTTTTTTTTCTAAACGCGTCCTTTCCTTTTACTTGTGATTAACGATTGCTAAAACCTGAGAGGCTCCATGGTTTTTTTATGTTATTCTTCCCCTGTCGAATCTTTTACTTAGACATACATAATCAGTAGTCTTCAATATCAAAGCTGTAGCGATGACAGATGTACAAGAGCCATACATATAATTCTTTCATGAAGTGATTTCTCTTTGCCTTCGCCGATGACCTATTTCTCAGTTCATCCGCTTTTAGGTCCAGTTTCCTAATCCCAAGAGTGCCCTGTTACTTACAGATTTATCTGCCCCAAGCCGTTGGTCAGTAAATGGGATAGTGCTTATACCGGCAATCACTCGGTGAATGAACAAGATAAAGAGGTCTAATAAATTAAATCACAATAGAACAAACTACGTAGAAAATTTAATTATAACTGTTAGTTTCAAAACGATAACCAATTAGGGTAATTTATGTGGAAGTATGTTAAAAGACCATACTGATTTTTGATTTAGTCTGTGAAATCAACAATATGGAATAAAATCTACAGCAACCGATTTTTCTAGCACATATAGACCAATATATCGAAAATTTTCCTGGTCATTTTGCATAAATCTTGCAAAATTACAACTATTTTTAACTTTATTAAAGCATGTAACGATGTTTATCGCTTCTGTTCCGTCAGTGCTTCGTAAACAGGCATCCCCACCCACAAGTTCCACTTCCGTCGATGCACGATATAGGATAGGAAAGTCTGAAGACCGTATAAAACTGCATACGCTACAAGAGAGAGTGTAGTTCCACTAGAGTACTGATCTAGTGGGAACTTTACTGGACCCCTGGGTATTGATTGGAAGATAACCGCCCGGAGTCCCGTCAAAGTATTGATCTGATAACAACTCCATATCACCAAATGGGTAGTAGCTCCTGGAAAACTACGTCCACTCATCCATTTCCACGGTGCCTTACAGGGGGACTTCGACTAGTCAATTCGAGGTGCCCTCTGCGTAGATTTCATTTTTGGTGGATAATCGATATTTCTCACATGAGAAATGAAATGAAACACAGTTTAGAAGGTCCAGCCACAGAGTCTCAGAGTTCGAAGAACCGGAGCAGAGCCCCGACAACAGACTCCCAGGGTACAGGAGACCCTATATGGGACCCTTTATATGTTTCTATTATGGCATTTTCAGATCACTCGGTCAATAGCAAAAATCGAAGATGATTTGAGGCAACGAGATGCATATTGGTGTGCGTATTAGCCCACGACTAAGACTCCCGGTGACATCCACTCTCCTTTGAAGTCTCTATGGCTGGAAAAAATTTATTAAAAAAAACATATTTATAGCAGAAAATATAATTACATTAGTAAAATAAAAAGCTTGGGAAAGTTTATAAAATCAAGTCTGTAATAGTTCGTAAATAAAACACAACACCACACAGTAGCTGCCACACATTTGCCAGCCGGTTTCTGAGTAAGGAGTGTGCCTGCGCCTACGTGGTGTACGCACCACATGCAGTAGGACAGGGAGTAATTCCGCGGCTACCCCAGGTGCCTCAGTAGCTTCTGGGACTGGTGGCTTCAGTGACTTCTCGCTGAACCATCCGGCACTGGACAGTTTCAGAAACTGCAGAATAGGTCGACGATACAGTTAGCTGCTGGTGAGGAGCTTCTAGCGTAGCTCAGTGAGGGCCTGTTTTGTGTGGTATCCATTCCGACGTTGCCTTACAAAGGGACTTCGACGAGTCTATTAGAAGTGCCCTCTGCAGTAGATAGATAAATGAAATGAAACACAGTTTAGAAGGTAGAGCTAGTAGAGGTCCAGCCAGTCTCAGAGTTCGAAGAACTGTAGCAGAGCCCCGACAAGAGACTCCAAGGGTACAGGAGAGCATCTATGGGAACCGAGATTAGACTGGCCGTGAAATGAAAATGTCCCATATTTATGTTTCTATTATGGCATTTCCAGATCACTTGGCAAATAGCAAAAATCGAAGATGTTTTGAGGCGAGGCGATGGGCATCGAGGTGTGTATTAGTCCACGACTAAGGCCCCTGGTGACATTCACTGGTCTTAGGGTAATGACTGAAGGTCAACCGCTTCTGCTAGATTATTGATCTAGTAGCATTTCCGTACCCGGTCTTAGAGTATTAATCCTAGACAGACCTATTCTTTCCTGTGACTGATTAGTCACCATCTGTTCCTCACTGGACCGAGTGTTGATTTGCCGGTTCCATCTTTATTTCTCGACCCGTCCCTTGCCAAGTGTGTATTAACACACCGTAATTACGGTTCAGATTTTATGTCATTGATTGTATTTTATTTTTCGCAGATATTAAATAGTGGGTCGTATCGCCGTCGATGCCATCGTTGGCAGGATTGACAATTTAATCTTAATTATTGTATATATTACCTATAATGCCATTTTATTTTGTTATTTATTTATTTCGAATATATTTTTATTTAAATCAAACCTGTGTTTTACTGAGTTTGTTATCTAAAAGAGCTACCTGTCACAAGCATGGATAACTCTGTGCTTGATTTCGACTTGATAAAAAAACCAATGACGTTAAATCTCATAATTTAGGAAGAAGAGTATTTTATTTATTAGGAGATTCTGAACAAATATTTATGTTAATAATAATTTTTATTTTTATATGACGTACAGTGTGAGTCACCACTAACGGGACGGAAGATTACAGCGAAACGGTAAAAGATTTTGAAAAATTTTTAAATTTATAGTTTGAAGGTTAATAAGGGCCACATTTTAAAATTATTTTGAAATATACAGGGGGTCCTAATAAAGTGCGGCGTATCAATGTTATATATTTTCTTATGGGACACCATATATTTTATTACATTTTCTAATTGTCAGCAAAAAATTAGGTATAGTTTCATAAGACTTCCCTATACCTATGTACAGAGTGTTCTGAGTTATGTGGAATATTCTTAAAATGTAAAGCTTTAAACGAAGACTCATTCCTAACTTATTTAAGAAATTCTAATAAAATTGGTTATATCTCTAAATAGTTGCATATTCGTTAAATGTATTTCATGATTAATTATTTAACATTTATTTACAGGGTGTTCAAAATTTGTAGTTTCATTATTGGATTATTCAATGTGTTATATAAGGCTTATTTTAAATAGAACACCCTGTATATTAATGAATTATTATGTTAAAAAAATTTTCCACTTTCGAATAATATATGAATGTCCTATAACTAGGAGTGATAGATTTTGCGTAATTTAAAATTTTCTTTTCGATTTTAAAATATTTATAGTTGTTGCTCCCGATTTTTAAACTCATCATTTTGACATATTTGTTATAAATGAAACCAATGTAGTTGTAAACAAATGTGTATACTTTATACTTTTACTTGCTGATGCACAACGAACCAGAAAGAATTTTAATAAAACAAATAATACCAAATAAACCACAACTTACTACATTATAAGCAAAAAAAATTTTTTTAAAGAAGACTAATTCTCGACTTATTTAAGTAATTATAACAAATTTTCTCTTACAGCGAAATAGTTGGGTAATGATTAAATTTATTCCATTATTGATTATTAAACATTTATTTACAGGGTGTTAAAAACGTTTCAATTTTGGATTATTCAATATCTAGTATAAGGCTTATTTTAAATGGAACACCATGGATATTAATCAATCGTAATACGGTATACATCTTGATTTTTAAACAAAAGATATAGTTAGTTAATGTCATTGTATAACATTGTCATTTTCTGACATTACGGTCTAGTAATTGTCAAAATATAAACATTCGTATGTAATATTTAACTTTCATTGTTCCTAAAAATGAAGAATTACGCTATCCATGAAAGAGTTGACATGGTACTTTGCATTTGAGAATGTTTGGAAAATTGTCTCTTAGCTTCTAAAGTTTATGCTCAAAAGTATCCTGATAGAAGACACCCACAAACGGAAGCTTTTGAGAGATTGCTTAATAGATTTCGAGCTACTGGTAATGTTGCATACGAAAAGGTAAATAAAAATAAACCAGTTATTGGTGACAACGTTAACGAACTTATGTCCTGCTTTCTGTTACGGAAAACCCAAATATTAGTACAAGAAAAATTTCGGTTAAATTAGAAATTAGTCAAACTAGTTTATGTAGAATAATTAAGACCAACCACTTTCATCCGTATCACGTTCAACTTCACCAGCATTTGACAGAACAAGATTATGGTAACCGTTTAAATTTTTGTTTATGGACTTTAGATAAAGTTGGAGAAGATCCTGATTTTTTTAGAAATGTATTATTTACAGACAAATCGACTTTTCATAATAATGGCCTAGTAAATAGACATAATTTTCATTATTATGACACAGAAAATAAACATTTATTTCGTACTGTTGATCGCCAACACCGATGGAGTGTTAATGTTTGGGGCGGCATTATGGGCGAGTACGTTATCGGCCCGTATTTTTTTGATGGACATCTCAATGGGACAAATTTCCTAAAATTTTTAAAACAAGATTTTTGGACACTGCTTGAGAACCTTCCACTTAGTCTACGAACAAAAATGTGGCTCCAGTTGGACGGAGCTCCTGCTCATTTCTCACGTAATGTTAGGAACTACCTTAACAGAAAATTTACAAACAGATGGATAGGTAGAGGTGGTTCATATAATTGGCCCCCTAGGTCACCAGGACTAACCAAGATGGATTTTTTTAAGTGGGGTTATATTAAAAATATTGTATATGCTACACCTCCTACTACTAGAGATGACATGAAATTAAGAATTACAAACGCGTTTGCTTCAATAACTCCTGCTATGTTAAATAATGTAAGTAAATCATTTGAAGATAGAATCGCTTGTTGTATTGGCACAAGATGGCAAGCAATTTGAACATCTGTTACATACCTGAACATATTTTAGTTATACTAAGTTTTTGATTATTTTATATTATTTATGTTCATTATTCATTTTGTATTATTTGTTTTATTAAAATTCTTTCTGTTTCGTTATGTATTTAATTGTTTTCAAAAAAAGAGTGTGTGCTCGTAAGCACGTAAGAAGTTATAGGTACATCTTATTATTATTATTATTATGAATTCAACGAAATACATATATTTTACAGTTTTATTTTTATTTAAATATTAAACTTATTTTAATACTTAAAATAATACAAAAAATTAAACATAACGTTAATATTTACGTCATTTTTGAAAACTGTAACCTTTGCGCAGTTGCCTTTTACTTGATGAATCGTAGAAAATCTAAAAAACATCAGATTTTCAACAATTTTTTTTTATTTTCTGTTCATCATATTTTAATACTAATTATCCTATTCCCAACGAATACAAATCCAAAGACATAAAAATTTTAGTTTATTTACAAAAAATGTATTTACAACTACACTGGTTTCGTTTATAACAATAGTTAATATGATGGGTTTAAAAATCGAAAGTAACAATTATAAATATTTAAAATCGATTTCCGTTTAACAAAATTTTAAATTACGGCAAAACTATCAGTCCTAGTTATAGCACATCCGTATATCATTCGAAAGAAAATTTTTTTTTATTTAATAATTCAATAATATACAGGATGTTCCATTTAAAATAAGCCTTATATTACACATTGAATAATCCAATAATGAAACTTCAAATTTTGAACACCCTGTAGATAAATGTTTAATAATTAATCATAAAATACATTCGACCAATATCCAGCTATTTAGTTGTATACGTAATTTTATTAGAATTGCTTAAATAAATTAAGAATGAGTCCCCGTTTAAAGTTTTACATTTTAAGAAAATTCGACATCACTCAGAACACTCTGTACATAGGTATAGGGAAGTCTTATGAAACTATACCTTATTTTTTGCAGACAATTAGAAAATCCAATAAAATACAGGGTGTTCCATAAGAAAAAAAATTTAACTTTGATACGCCGAACTTTATTGGGATGCCCTGTATATTTCAAAATAATTTTAAAATGTAGCCGTTATCAACCTACATACTATAAATTTAAAATTTTTTCAAAATCTTTTACCGTTTCTCTGTAATCTTCCGTCCCGTTAGTGGTGACTCACCCTGTATATAATAATGTTTGTTTTTTATATAAAATAATTTTTGTACTATAAATTGAAAATAACAAAAAGTAATTTTGGGAAATAACAAAAAGCATCATAAAGTTAAAAACTTATTAAGACAGAAAAGATTTTATAGTAGATAACTTATGTCAACCCACAAACTGCAATTTATCTTAACTTCAGGTGTTTTTTGCTAACCCTTTTAAACTTTAAATCTTCCTCCCTTCACTACTATCAGTTTTCGTTGCTAAGTGAAAACAGCTGTTGAACATCTGCTATCAGGAGTAATTGGTTTTACTTGGATTGTTAAAACTTAGTGCCTCCGGCAAATAAAATTGGTTTATTTAGATCAAGTATTTTCATTTAGTATAAAAATATATACTGAAACAATACAGCTGTTATACTTATTTTATTAGAAGAACAACTTGAAGCTGGCAAAATAAGTAACAAAATGGAAGGTTTATGGACCCTCCTTCTGAATATCTTGTCATCAATTTATTGACAGTTGATAAGAATGTATGTACATGTTATTTTTAATGACGGTGTACCTAATAAATAAAAAAAGTAAATATTATAAAAATATAAATGGCCCAACGTTTTGGCTTACTTAGACTTCCAACTTTTCTTAAAATTGAAGACTTTCCTCACTGTAGATGGCACTGCGGCTGCAGGTGATTATTTTGAAGCACTTCTAAGACCACTAAAGAAATTACGACATTGGAATACTGTTAAATACATTGATATCATGAAAGAATATATTCAAAAATTAATCAAAGTGTTGTTTCCATATAAGGTCCATAATTTTCTAGACCGCTATATCAAATTAAGTAAGTAGATCTTTAGTACAGTATATTAGAGGATGTTGGATAGAATCTGGCAAACACAATCATATGATATCAATACTTTTACCAGTGGCGGCCGGTCAGGGTCGGCAGGGTCGGCAGTGATGACCCACACCTTTATAGTTATTATAGTTTTTTTAATATATAATTTATTCAGTATTTCAATAATTAATTGTGGCAGGTAATCAGTTGATGTCATTTGTTTTTGAGAAATAAAAAAATATCTGTGAGATAATAAAGACTAACTTTTATTCATGATTTTTAAAAGAATTTGACCAATTCGACCAGACTAAATTCTATTCATGGTTTTTTAAAGAATTCCTCCAATCTGAGCGTTAAGTGATCCCTGCGTAGACACTTTTCAAATTGATGATCCGATATCGGAGACATCCATCCGCCAGTGAATTCTTAAAAAGGCACGTTTTGAGTGTTCGGCAAGCCGATCCGAACCTTGACGATTTACTTGTAAAAATCAACGGAATATTAGTTGATTAGCAACCAAATATACATTTCTTTTCATATGAACTTAATTACCAAGTACGGCAAATTTAAATTTGCCGATGCTTCATTGGGATTGGTGATTGGTCGCAAACTGTACATTGCCAGCGCGGGATGAAATGTTATTTCATATAAGAACGTAAGTAGTAAAGTGAAGTGATATTCAGTGCACGAACTAACCTTTCTTTCTGCGATTAATTTTTATTTTCTAAAGTAATACTGTGATACGTTACGTCTGCCGTAAATAGTTAAAGGTTAAAGGGTTTTTTGACATATTAGAAGTTTTTTTTTAATTAAAGTGTAAACAAATTCAGGTAAATTAACCTAAAAAATGCTAGCCATGGGAGAAACTGTAAGTATTGATAAGTCTGATATTGTAAATTATATTTTGCATAATGGGTTTTCATCTATTCCATACGAAGAACAAATTGTTATTAAAAATAAGGGGCGTCCTTTGCCTAAAATGTCTCGGCTTATAAATATTAGTGCGGGTAAGGGAAGTAATAGATCATTTTTAGATAATTGGTACAGCAAGTACTCATGGCTTACCGGGAGTGAAATAAAAAACAAACTTTTCTGTTGGCCTTGCATTTTATTTTCTACAAATAGGGGCAAATATCAAAATCCGTGGTGTAAATCTGGTTACGATAATTTAAAGGAATTATTTAGGGCTTTACATAAACATGATATTTCGAAAGATCATACTTACAGCCAGATTAAATTAGATTTATTTGGAAAACAAAATATCTTTTAGGGGACACGATGAATCGGAGCATTCGTTAAATCAAGGTAATTATAGAGAACTAATAAAAATGTTTAAGAAATACGATTTGGAATTTTCTAATTTACTTTCTGACTCGAAGACATTTGGCGGTTTATCTAAAACAATCCAAAATGAATTAATAGAATCAAGTAGTTACATTTTAAGTAACTTTATTGAATCTGAGATTCAGGAAACCATTTGCTTTTCACTAGAAGTAGATGAAACTACCGACATATCATGTCATTCACAATTATCAATTGTTGTTCGATACGCGTTACGTGGTAATATCTATGAGAGGTTTTTAGGTTTTACAGACGTGAGTAAAAGCCATAAGGCAGAATATATTTTTGGTATTTTAAAGGACAGATTAAATTTTTTTGATATCAAAAATAAATTGGTAGGGCAAACTTATGACGGCGCTGCCGTGATGTCTGGTGAATTAAATGGTCTCCAGGCAAAAGTTAAAACTATTGCACCGCAAGCTTTATTTACTCACTGTCATGCGCATAGAATGAATTTAGTTTTGCAGGATACATGTAAAAAAATTAAAGAATGTCGTCTTTTTTTTGCCAGTTTAAGCGGATTTGCTTCATTTTTCTCAAGCTCGCCTAAACGGACTAATGTTTTAGAATGGTTTGTTTCGAAAAAAATGCCAACAGTTTGTCAGACGCGATGGAATTTTAAATCTCGGTTAGTTTTCACTGTAGCAGATTTTCGTGAACAGCTTTTGGAAGTTTTTGATTTCATTATTAAATGCGACGATTTTGAAAGTGATGATATCTCGATCCGTGAAGCAATCGGTTTGAAAACTTTATTAAATGATTACTCTTTTAACATACTTTTAAATATTTTTAAGAAAGTGTTTACCCAAACCGATTTGATATTCAATGTTGTTCAAAATCAGTTAACTGACATTATTCATTCCAAAAATTGAATAACAAGACTGGTGCAAAATCTCAGAGATTTTCGTAATGATAGTAATTTCCAGTATATAAGCAGTGACGTTTTGGACTCGCTTGATATTTCCGAACCCCCAAAAAAAAGACAAAGGCATGACATAGAAACAGATCTCGAAAAACGAGTATATTTTAAAATTTTGGATACTATTATTATGCAAATAGATACTCGTTTTTCGAATTTTGAAGATTTGCAAATTTTTGACCTCTTTGACGATTCAAAATTTAAAAGTTACGCCAAAGAATTTCCAAGATATTTATTAGACAGGTTAATTAAAAATTATTCATCATTCTTTAATAAAATAAAATTAGAAAATAAATTAAAAGTTTTATATGCTGATCCAAATATTTTCGGAAGATGGGATAAGTTACAAGATATGTATAATTTTATATACTGTAATTCATTACAACAAACTGTTACCGAAATTAATAAATTATTGTCATTAATTCTCTCATTACCACCAACGTCTGCCTCAAATGAACGAGATTTCTCTTGCCTCAAAAGAATCAAAACGTATTGTCGAAATACCATGAAACAAGAGAGAATGTCAAGCTTGTCTCAAATGTCAATAGAAAAAAAACTTTTAAAATCTCTCCAAAACTCTAATAAATGTTACGATGACGTTATAACCCATTTTGCTACTTCCAAACTACGTAGACTAGAGTTAATTTATAAACATGTTTAGGTTGTAAATTTATAGGAAAAAACAAAAAAAAAACAAAAAAGAAGACAACAAAAAATCTCCTATGATGATTGAAGTCTTTATTAGACGGTATACCTATCTGAGGAGATAAAAAATACCTTGCCGACCTTGTCTCTCAAGCCACGAGCCGCCACTGACTTTTACTTCTGTAACATATACAGAGTACCTATTTGTATGCAATCTAATAAAATTCATAAACAAGGTCAATCGAAATTAAACCTCATTTTCTGTGTGTAGTCTATTTTAAGTATTTTCAATATAAACACAAGAAACTAGTTACTTTAGAATCAAGAATTTTAATGACGCCATTGTAATTTTTAGTGAAGCGGTGAATATTTTCAGAATGAATTTACTTAAATATCTTTTAACATAGCCTAAACTCAATCATAAACTTAATAATTAAAATATGAAATTCATTTATAGCAATGTTTATAAGAAGTACCCAAATATTTTTATGTTTATCTGACCAGAAATAAGTTAGTAGCACGTTTTTGAACAAGTTCAAGTACAAGTTTATAAAATTTCATATACTATCTTAAATAACCAGCCATAAAAATTTAGTAACTGTTGATAAAGCTAGCGAGTATTTTACCTTCTATATTTGATTGTGCATACAAAATTTGAATACATAATTGCGTTGTTATGGTGACGTAGTAGTGTTTAAAATTTACTTTAAAGTAGAAAAGTACAAATCTTATACAAATCGATTTTTATTAGCAGCAGCAACAATAATTAACTATTGTTCTTTGGAAAAAATTTTTAGCTTCCCCACAGCGCTTCATCTTAAGGTGCCTTCTCCAGTACTGAAGGTTGGCTATAACTACAGCAAATTGCTCTCTATCTTGAGCTGTTCTTAGTATCGAATGCGTGTCCATGCCTGTCCAGTCTGGACCTCTTCTTCCTTCCACTTTCCCTTCCATTATAAGTCGTAGGAAGTTGTATTTTTATCCTCTGTAAATATGTCCTATATAACTCGATTTTCTATTTTTTACAATATTTAGGAGTTCTCTCTCAGTACCCATTCTTCTTAGCACATTGTTGTTGATCACGTGCTCTGTCCAAGAGATCTTCAGCATCCTTCGAAAAACCCACATCTCTAAGGCTTCTATACGACTCATACTTGTAATTCCGAGAGTCCATATTTTCACTCCGTATAGCAATATGGAATAAATAAACGTTTTTACAAATTGGTATCGGATATCCAACGATATACCGGACCTATCATATTCTATACGAGCACGTATTTCGACCTCGTGGTCAAGATCGTTTATTATCCAGCAACCAAGATATTGGAATGTTTGTACTAGGTCTATATATTTATATAGGTCACGTGTAACAGCCACTACTTTTGTTTTATTTGCGTTTACATTTAGTCCCAAGCTATCTCCCTCTCTGGTTATGACATTCAAAAGTCGTTGTAAACCCTCAGCACTGTCCTCAATAATGACGGTGTCGTCTGCGTATCTTAAGTTGTTTACGTATTCTCCGTTGATTTTTATTCCTTCTTCAATATTTTCGAGATTTAACACATTTACTAAAGGAGGACTATAAACTGCATCTATCTCATCCGCTTCTTCTAAATCAGAATCATCCTCCGGTATAGCTTGCAGTTCTTTCACTGAAAGAGCGTTATATTTCATATTCGGACAGTGTAAAAATAAAAGATCGTTTCAGAATACGTACATGTAAATGTATTTTCGTACATATCTGATAATATGTGTATGGGATTATGTATATGGAATATTATCTGGTAATAATATTTATATCGAATATGTATATGGGATTTACAAAACACGAATAACAAATTTTACATACCCTCTGGACATCTCGATTCACGGTAAAAATACTGCAAAATTGTAAAAAATAGCTACTAACGAGTAGACTCACTATTATTATACCAAAAAAACCACTACACAGTTGGAAATAATAGCTAATACTGAAAAATTATATATTATTAGTAGACTATCCAATATGGATATTAAATTCACGAATCGCGCCAAAGTTTCATAAACGAAACATTATCTTTAAGGCGTTATAAAATTTTATGAGTAATCATGTTTTAAAATATGTTTGGATAATATTATTCTACAATCTCTAACTGAACAAGGAATACTGGTTTGGTCTAATTTTAAATATCTTGTGAATTATTATGCGAGCTCAAACGACACCGACAGATACCAGTAAATTTGGAGTGTTTTGATTATTCTTTCAAAAATTATACAACACATAATATGGACCATTAAGATAACAAACACGTCAATAAAGTATTTATAAAAAAAGATCGATACATAAACTATAATATTCATCTTATGAAAATCGTAGAAAAAAAAATAATTAAAGAAATGTTTCATTTTCGATACTTTGGCCATTAATGGGTCCACTATATTCCTTTAAACAATCCAAATGTAAGTATGTCTTATCAGTTAAAACAATTATCATAGATTGTCTATTATTTTTCCAAGCGTTTCTCTAATTTTTGGTATAATGCATTTCTTCTACAAACTTTGTATTTAATCGTTGAACTGTCTTAATCACTTTAGGGCCACATCTACAAATAATATGTTTTTGAACCAAAGCTTCTATACAGGCGTTGTATTTGATTCTTTTCCCTACAGAAAAAGGCTGAGGTAAGCGTCACGGAGCTAGCGCCACAAGATGGCGGCGTCACGAGTAGCGTCATAGAATAGCGCATCTTCACATCCATTCACTACTATCGATCAATTTGTTCGTAGTCATCATATAGTTACTCTAAACAGGTTTAAATTAAAAACTGCATGAAATGTACATACATGAATAAAAATTAAAAAATTAAAGGTATGTCTGTTAAGGAAACATGGTAAAACAAACAGAAAACTAAAAGATCGATAATAAAATTCGATTCGTAACGATTTTTGAACGTCAAAATTTATCATAATTATCAAAAGTCATAAATGTCATCCCATCCAGTTAATAACAATATAAAATCGTCTGTATATTAATGCTCGATATCATAATCAATTTAAAGTGAACATTAAATAATTTAAAAGTTTAATTTAAGTGTAAATTTTAGTTTCATAACACCTACTACGACCCAACTTTAACTTAAATGGTAGAAATCTGTCAATTATACATTATAACCACAAAATTGTGACAATTTTCGTTACTTAAGAACGAAAACTTTGTAAACTAAAATCGGGTTTTAATTTTTATTCTATACACTTTCTATTTTAAAGTAATTTAATATAAATATAATGTCGGATTTTTATATTTATCAGTTCAAAAATTCAAGCCCATTCTCGCTTATCCAAAAAACAAAAATAAGAAAATGTATAACATAAACTGATGCATGAAGAACTGATGGATAAATTCAAGAGAATAACATAGAATGATGTATAAGCATAATGAACATAAAAAATTGAGGAGGAATCCGTGAAGCTGTAAAATAACTATTACAAATTCTAATAAAAGAAAAGATAGAAAGGAAAAAAAAATATAATAATGACGATAATTTTCTAACGATTACTTAAAACTAACTGTCCTCGTCATATAATGTAAACAAACAAAGTCATAAAATGTAAACAAACAAAATATAAATAGCCTTGTTGTATATTCTCCATTCAAAATTATGTTTGTATACACTTCGTACCCCTTTACTGAATATAAACTTAAAGCCGGAGCATTCTGTGTGCTCCGCTGAATTTATATACATAATACGCTGATGCTTTATTCCAATATTAGCTTTACTTCACCACAATATACCAATTTAGACAACCGCATCATGTCGCACCGAGAATATAACAAAGCAACGACTTCCTAAATTCAATCTCTTTTATGAGCGTAGTGTAATGTTCCTTAATTTATTTAACTACAAAATTGTCATCAAAATTTTACTATGTGATTTAACTCTAATTTACTTGATAGCCTCTTAAAACAAGTATGACATTTATCTTCAAAGTAATGATTACACTACTACTGATTTAATTCAAATACGAGGTACAATTATTACAACAAAATAGCAACCAATATGTTATTGATAATAACCATGGACGTATAAACACAGATGGACTCAGTTATTTACATAAAAATGTGAAGCCAAAATTATTTGACTAGGTCACATTCTCAGCACCTTCAAATGTTGTCACATTTTTTAATTAAAATATCTTATTCACGTATCGCTGAAAATATTACTATATTTATTTTATACTCTACAGGTGCTATCAAACCAAAATAATAATTTATTACTTATATTAATATATTTAATTGTAATTAAAACATCAAGTGTGCACATAGTGTGCATATCATTTAATAATAGCGTATAACAGATATCAACCAATTATTTTATATGTAGAAGCACTGAAACCTATTTATTAATGGCAATGGTGTTTACATTTCTCTGTCTTATGGCTCTACGTCAAACGTCAAATGCTGTTCCATGTCATGTCCATGTTTGTTTACTTTTTACCCAAGATGAAGAAAAGTTATTTTTCGATATTTTGGCTGTATTTTAAGTGATATTTGTAAATAGTGAAATAAACAAATTATAATAATGGTGCTACTGTTTTGCATTTGCAAAAAAAAAATGAAATATTTACATCTAAATGTCTCATTTAATTTGTAAGTACTGTTTGTTTACATTATTTAAGATGAGGAACTGAGGAAGCCTGTGTGTTTACATTTTAAAATATGTCTTTAATAGGCGTACCATTGGGTTTATTCATATTCATTAATGTATTGAACAAGATATTAGTTCATGAAATTAGTATAGACAGTTTTAAATTGTAAGTAGACATCATCTGATTAAAAAGATATGTTTAGTAGCTTTTTAATTTAATATTTCTCATGAATTAACAATAAATTAGTGAAATGAATAAAACTCATTTATTTTTCTATGTAGGTTTCCAAATAATATTGATTAATGATGAAACTTACTCTAAACTTCAACAGAGAAAACAGTATAAAAACCTTTCGAAAGCATCCTTTTTGGTTATTTAAACTTGCAAGGAAGCTGAAAAATATTTCAGATTTTTTAATAAAACTATAAATATCTACAACAGACTAGTTAAAAACCTTATGAATATTTTGATTAATAAAACCATACAAAATGTCCCAAAATCAATCTTTGAGCATTTTGGTGACCATATGTATGATGAAGATGCAATCGATGGTCACTCTATGCAACTTTTAAAATTGGTTCTTGAGAAATATTTTAAAATTGGAATTCATCATGAAACGAGGACTAATTTAGATGCTAACACCGTGCGCATAAGAAGCGTTCTTACTAAGACTGTTTTATTTCGCAATCAATAAAAATTTATTTCTATACCAACGTCTTCTATTATGTCTATTTACCATTTTTACTTTAATATATTTGTTCGATAAATAGCTTTCCAATAATTTATACATTTTCACGCCTACTTTTTAATAAGTAGGTATATTTGCAAATAATTTTATGTCAAATGCCAGCAAGAGCTTTGGAATGATCAATAAATAATTTTGTAGCAGAAACTCTTACTACGAGGAATCTATTTATATTTTATTAAAACAAATTTGTCACAATTTGAAAAAATATGTTTTAACACATTATCAATAAATATAGGTATGTACTTAAATTTGACAAATGTATATTTTTTAATTGTTTTTTTATCGTAGGATTATTTGATACCTATTAAAAAATTAACTTAAGCTCAACTATATTTTATTGTATTAATTTTAAAGCAAATAAAATTGTATTTTATTTTTGCTATAAAAACGTGTTTTTATACATTATTACTACTTCCAATTATTAACGTCTGAATAATTATCCCCGCGAGTAAAAATTCAAGCACGCTTATGCTCATTGAGGAAGTATCACAGTCTATCGATACCCGTTTTACTCCCCTTTACCCTCTTGTCCAGGAATATCGAAGCTTCAAAACAGTGTGTGTTTAAGGTATCTTATTGCTGGGTCCATCTATGTTTATACGTCCATGATAATAACAATAAAGCTACACCTGGATCATTGGGTAACAATTGCTTAACAATAAAATGACCGGTAATGTAACTATAAAAGCAAGCAAGCAATTTAATTTCACTTAGCTTGTAAGACTTGTACACCCGTTAAGAATGACACTTGGATGACACTTCATTGAGACTTATCATCGAATTTTAAATTGCTTGCTCGGGCCCCAAGCCTCTGCTCTGTGTTCGGCAACTTGGTGCTTGAGGATATGGACCTCTCGTGCCTGAGTTTAGGATTTTTTGTTAATGTTTTTGGTGGCTTTGGCCTCATAGTTAGTAGTTTTGTAATTTTTTTGTTGTCCGAAGTTGTTTTTAAGTTTTTTGTAATTTTTTTGAGAGATGTCTGAACAGTGATATCATTAGTCATGGTAACTTTACCAGCTGGTAACTTTAACATCCTAAAATATAAGACTAAATAATGTAAACTAAATTGTAACATATAACTTTTAACGGGTTTTTAGCCAGATATTTAGTGGCTCAAAACATGTACACCTAGTAAGTATTAACCACATTTTGTATTAACCTTAGTCAAAATTTTAACTTCATGTTCTTTTTAATTAAAGTGGTTATATACTTTTTAGGACACTGATGATGGAATATGGATTCCGAAAACGTTTTGTCTACATGACATAGCCCGTTAGAGTTTTTTAATTTATATACCTTTTATAAAGGATTTTAACAACAATTTTTTGTGGTACATGGTATACAGCCAGCTACAGGAACTTAGTTTCCTTGTGGATTACAAGGAAACATATTTTCTTACGTGTCGCCAATGATCGAATTCAAAATTTTCGGGAATGCATGATAGACAAGTGATTTGAGCTACTTTTGACCACTTACGACGCGTGATTTGTGATGTATAGTTTCATTTTATATTTACCAGACTTTTTAATTTACCCCACTTTAATAATGACAGCTTTATGGATTGTGATAAAAATATGCTGATGCAGCAATTTCTTTATGTTAATAATTTGCAACAAATAAATATTGTTTCTAATTTTATAAATAGACTTTTAGATCTTACTCTGACTTATATAAATGTATGTACTGTGGCAAGGTCCAACTATCCTTTAGTGGCTGAAGATTTATATCACTCAGCTCTTAGCCTCAGTATTAGAGTAAGTGAAGTTAGAAAAGCTCACTATTGTTTTGACGCTTGCCTCAGCATTGTACTGTAGAGAAATGAAGTAATACAATGACAGTAAAAACGCTTCGCTTTAACAATCACAGCCGGAATTACTTACAGATTAGGTCTTCTTCTTTTTTTTCCCTTTATAAGCAATTCTACTTATTCATTGGCGGATTAATACCTCTATGGAAGGTTGACGACACGGGTCTCCCTCATTCTGCTTATGTAGTTATTTTATTCTTTTTTCTATTTAGTGTCCATTTGTGTCTACACTGTACGTTACAATTTTACTTCATGTCTTCACTTCTCTTTAAACCTTTTAGCTCATTTTCTGTAATTCTTTTTACTATTTTTATCTCTGCCGTTTCCAGCAGCCTTTGTGTTGTGGCTGTGTCATGTCTTGTTTCTGAGGCATATGTTATTATTGATCTTGCACTGGCTTTATAAATTCTTGACTTCATTTCACGGTTAATGTGTCTGTTTCGCCATATAGTGTTATTAAGGCATCCTGCCAGTCTATTTGCCTTTTGTATTTGATCTCTTCACTTTTTTGTCCAGGTCTCCATAGCTGGACAGTGTAATTTTAAGGTACTTTAGATTACTTTTCCATTCCTTGTTCAACACTGACGCCTCTAATTACTATTTTACATCTGGGTAATTCTTTGCTGATCACTATTGTTTTAGTTTTCTGAGATGAGATTGTCATATTAAATTCTTTTGCTCTTATGATAAAAATTTGTGTATTAGACTTTGCAGACTATCCTTCAATAGAGTGTTTTCACTTCTCTGTTTCCCGTTCTGTATTCTCTTTCTTTGTTAGTGCTTCTGGTGATTTCATCCATGAATAAATTTAAGAGTATAGGTCTCAATAAGTCCCCCTGTCTTATTTTGCTGCCCATTTAGATAGGTTCTGTAAGTTGTCCATTTATTTTGACTTTTATTTTATTGTTTTGGTAGATGTTTTTAATAGTTTTTATAATATTTAGGGGAACTTCTCTATTATACAGAAGATAGAATACATCTTTAAGTCTTACTCCGTCAAATACTTTCTTTAAGTCAATCAGAACAGAAATGCTGGTCCATTATACTCTAGTGATTTCTCAGTAATTTATTTTATGACGGATATTGCATCTGACTCTTAACTTATCTTCTGATTCATTAGATCGGTCTTGGGCGGAGAAATAAAAGGAGTAATACACTGAATAATTTTTTTTATTTCCAGCACATACTTTATACGAACAAAAACACTTCTTTATACGCGGATATTACCAACAGATGACCGTAGTAGTATCACGAGTAATTATAAATTGACTATACCATGAGGAACAATAGATTCTGAAATGCATGTTAACACACTAGAACATATCCAAGTACCGATGCAGCCACCGATTATAATGATTTAAAATCAACCTGACACTAAAGACAGTTGTGCTCCGTAAAAAAATAACATGCATAAAGAAAAACTAAAGCAAGAGCAATTTAAACATCATGCTGAAAAGACAATGAATAATAAATTACGATAGACCACACAAGTATAAAAAATGGTATCATCAAAACAGCAACGCAAAGTCAAAGTCACTCAGTGGTAGAATTAAACGGACATTTAGAGCGTACTTAGTCATGTAATTACTTCCAAATCGAAGGACCACCCACTGGCGTGGCAAATAAGAACACAAGCAGGTCAAACAATACGTAATTTAGTATTTGAATGTTATGACAACTAAGTTAATATCTAGCCAAAGTTTTAGCCCAAGGTCTTTTATTGAAATCGCCGATCACTGTCCATACACTACTCCGCGACACACTACACTAGCACTGATACAGATTCAAATGTTACTAATAATTATCACTTCAACTAAGGACGATTTATTCAATATGAATATACTTGATTAATAATGAGCGTTCAGCTTTTAATTATAAGCTATGTAACAATAACTAAAATGCGAGAGTTAAACTCTAAACAAGAAGCGACCAGCTCAACTGGGAGACAATTTGATACTGAAATACTTAAAATTCTTATTGCAATGCCTGACTAGTGCAAGGTATTTGCGGGGGACAGGGGACAACTTCGATATTTCTATACAGAGGTAGGTAAAACTCACCTTTTGAATTCTTTTAGAATGGGAAATTTTGGGAATTGGTCGGAGAAAGTTAAACTGTGGGTAAAAATATCTTTTGAATACATTTTCGGCTTTCATGAGAATTTGCTTGAGAATTTACCTAGGTAGAATGTAAGACGTGTAAGTTAATTGCTGCCAGTGGCGTAGCAACACTTGAATACATTTCTTACAGAAATTTATCCACTCAGTACAAAGAAAGCGTGGATGAAAAATCAAATAATTCTGATAGAAGAAGAACTCTTAGACAAAGAAGATTATGTTTATTTCGTAGTTTTATAAATTTCGGTCAACTTAGTCAACCTACAGTGTGAATTTTTTCTGCGACTACGTAAAACTTAATTTGAGAAAAACACTTTGGATCAAATTAATACTCTATATACATAATTTCTCCTACACGTTTTTCTGCATATCTTTTTTTATAATTTTTTTCTAATTTAATATTTATTAATGTATACAAGGTGTTTCAAAAAAAGCTAACACCGTCTCTAGGATAGGTAAAAAACTAAAAAATAATTGGGGTTTGCTTAGTAAAAAATTTTTGTAACGCCATCCGTTTTCAAGATACAGGGCGTTGAAGAAAAAAAAATTTTACGCATTTTTTACGATTTTGCCGAAACTACTGGCAACATTGTAATGAAATGTTATACGAATATGTTTTGGAAGCTGATACATCCCATGAATTTGTTTTTATATCTGATTCTCATAGAGGGCGCTAGTTACACGGATCGTACTAAGTATTAGTCAATATAACTTTTTAAAAGTAAAATTATTAATCAGAATTTCAAGTAAACTTAAACATCATTCAATTTTATACGAAAAAGGTACTCTTGGTAAAACTCGATACTGTGTACCGTTTTCGGAATATTTTGATTTCAAAATTATGAAGTAATAATTGATGCTGGTATAAAATAGTTAGTAATTAAACAAAACTCACAAAAAGAAAATTAAATTATTGACTAAGAACATAAAATAAAATTCAATTACAGTAAATGTTTAAAATGCCCTCCGTTTTCGCGAATACACAAGTCTATTCTTTTTTCTAAAGATTCCATTAACCTTCTAAACGGTAGGAGATCAGCTATGATGTCGTTAAATTGACGTTTAATTCTTTCTTCCAATTTTTGGCGTGGATTTACCTCTGTAGCATAGACTTTTTTCTTAATATACGACCAAACTGCGTAGTCCAAAGGGTAAAAATCGCATGACCGAGGAGGCCAATGAATCGGAGTCAATGAATCTCTACCAATCCATCGATTCGGAAAATGATTACTCAACCAATTACGACACCTTCTATCAAAGTGTGGTGGAGCTCCATCGTGCATAAAAAATAAAGATCTTCGCTCGTTTAGCGTTAAATCTTCTAATATCTCGAATAAGGAATTGTTTAAAAAATCAAGATACATATCAACACTTAAATTTCCAGGTAGAATATGATAACCTATTAATTTGTTACCTAAAGTTGCTGCCCAAACATTAACTTTAAATGAGTGTTGGTAATGTGATACCCTTTTGACTTGTGGATTCTCTTCACACCAGTAGTGTGCATGATGGGAGTTAAACATACCTTGTCGCGTAAAGGTGGCTCGTCCGTAAAAAGAATGCATTTTAAAAAATTTGTAATGCTATCCTTTGTTGCAATGTTTCACAAAAATCCACTCTAACCAGTAGATCATCTGGCAAGAGCTCTTGGACTTGTCTGTAATGATAAGGATGTAATTGCTGTTCTTTCAGTATCCGCCAAGTACTTGAAAAAGAAGTATTTGTTTGTCTTGCTATATTCCTTACGCTAACTGTTGGATCTTGATCAAGTAAATTTAAAATATTATTTTCTTTATTAATTGTTCTTGTTGTTCTTGGTCTACCAGGATTTATTTTATTTGGTCTCACATTCCCAGTTTCTCGACAACGTCGTTCAATGGCTCTAAATGTTTTTTTACTTGGCAAGTTTTTTCTAGGAAACTTTTCTGCATAACGTGTCACAGCTGCACTAGAACATCCTAAACATTCGCCTAAGGTTAATAACATGTCAGTATATTCAACATTTGAGTACATTTTGATTTGATTTTACAAATAACAAGGTTATTTATTGTTGATTTATCGTCATAACAATCAATAAATGTCAGATTTCCATGGCACACTTGGAGAAAATAGAGGTATATCTATTAGAACTTTATCATTACTACCAGCATCAATTATTACTTCATAATTTTCAAATCAAAATATTCCGAACACGGTACACAGTATCGAGTTTTACCAAGAGTACCTTTTTCGTGTAAAATTGAATGATTTTTAAGTTTACTTGAAATTTTGATTAATAATTATACTCTTAAAAAAGTTATATTGACTAATACTTAGTACGATCCGTGTAACTAGCGCCCTCCATGAGAATCAGATATAAAAACAAATTCATGGGATGTATCAGCTTCCAAAACATATTCGTATAAAATTTCATTACAATGTTGCCAGTAGTTTCGTCAAAATCGTAAAAAATGCGTAAAATGTTTTTTTCTTCAACGCCCTGTATCTTGAAAACGGATGGCCTTACAAAAATTTTTTACTAAACAAACCCCAATTATTTTTCAGTTTTTTACCTACCCTAGAGACGGGGTTACCTTTTTTGAAACACCCTGTATATGTATAAAAATTATTGAATATTAAAAAATTACCAATTTTCATTATTCAACTGCGTATCATGGCGAAAACAAAAATAACACTGTTGATTAAAAATTCTAATGCTAATAAATCGATTTTATTTAAATTGAAAAAATTTAAATTTTTAATATTTAGAAAGAAAAATACATAAAACCATTTACGGAATTTAATATTAAATTTTATATATATTTGTATTCTATAATAAATTCAACACCTGCCAGTTTTATATTTATATTTTATGAAAACAAACAAACGCGTTTACGGTAAAAACGTTACCTACGGTGTGAATATGAGCATATGCTGTTAACCTAGCCAATGAGAATTATTTGATTTAAAATGCAAACAGATAACTAGAAAATTCGTTAAAATATATTGTTCGACAATTGTTCAAGAATGCAATGCTTATAAATGTGGATTGTATTTAATAGACCCTTTATTGTTTCCAGATTACATTGTGGATCAGCAATGACAGAACAATTAACAACATTAATTACTAAAATTATAAAACACAATAAAATACCTGAAGAATGGAGAACGAGCGAACTAATTTTACTATTCAAAAAAGGAGATAAAAAACAGCCAGAAAACTACAGAGGTTTAAATTTGTTAAATACTACGCTAAAATTTACAACTAAAATTTTACAAGTGCTAATAAATTAGACGCAGTGTTTCCCAAAGTGTGGGTCGCGACCCCCTAGAGGGTTGCCATGAGGTACTAGGGGGGTCGCCGAACATTTCCAAAATAAGACAAAAGCACCACTTTGTTAGATCATGTATTTTTATTTTAACAACGCCCTAAATAGAAATTAACAATTAATTATCAGACAAAACATAAAACTAAATATTAAAGTCCGTAAAAATTAAAGAGTAAAACAAAGTCAAATAATATAATCTTAATGAGAGCTATGCGCCTGTTTCTGTGAAACGCATCTTTCAAATCTAGGCTGTGTATTTGAGACACACACAATTATATCATTTTCAAGTACGAGACGATTTCTAACTTTTGTTTCCATATTCAATCTTCGCTTATCCACTGCTGGACATAGATCTCCCTCATAATTTTCCATCTATTTCGATCTTGTGCCTCTTGCATTCAATTCCTATGACAACGTTTTAGATCGTCAGTCCAACGTGTTGGTGGACGACCTCTACTTCGGTAGGCATCATCTCTTGGTCTCCATTCCAGTATCCGCTTTGTCCATCTATTGTCTGTCATTCGAGCCACGTGACCTGCCCAGTTCCATTTTAGTGTTGCTACTCTCTCTACTGCATCAGCCACTCCTGTTCTTTGTCGTAACTGGCGATTTGGGATCTTGTCTCGTAGTGAAACGCCCAAGATAGCACGCTCCATCGCCCTTTGACACACACAGATCTTTTGAACTGTTCTCCTTGTCATGGTCAACGTTTCGGCACCGTAAGTTAACACTGGCAAAACACACTGATTAAACGTTTTTCTTTTAAGGCATATTGGTATATCAGACGATTTGAAAATATGGTTCAGCTTGCCGAAGGCTGCCCAAGTCAGTCTTATACGACGGAGAAGCTCAACGGTTTGGTTATCTTTTCCTATGCGAATCTCATGACCTAGGTATTTATAGGCCATTACCTGGTCTATGGATCTTGTTCCTACGCATATATCTTCGCTGACTACAAGATTTGTCATCATCTGGGTTTTAGATATATTTATTTTCAATCCCCCTTCTAGCGAGGAAAGGTAGAGCTGATTTAAAAGTTCTTTGGCCTCATCTATCGTATCAGCTATTAGTACAATATCATCTGCAAACCTTAGATGGCTAAGCTTTTCTCCGTTTATGTTTTTGCCCTTGTCGGTCAGTTTTGCCCTTTTACATATATATTCCAAAAGCGTAGTGAACAGTTTCGGCGATATGGTGTCCCCCTGGCGTACTCCACGTTGTATCGGGAATTTCTAGGTTTGACGATCACCCACTCTAACACTGGCTGTTGCGTTTTGGTATATATGTTTAATTATATTTATATACCGATAGTCAATTCGGCATTCTGTCAAGGCTTCCAACATTTTTTGTTGATTTACGGTGTCGAATGCCTTTTCATAGTCGACAAATATTAAAGCTAGTGGTTTATTATATTCAGTGCATTTTTCTATAAGATTTTTTATTACCAGTAGGTGATCGTTTGTTCCATATCCTTTTCTAAAACCCGCCTGTTCTATGGGCTGATAAAATTCCAATTTATTTTCTACCGTTTCGTAATTATTTTTGTAAATAGTTTATAAATATGTGAAAGTAGACTTATGGGCCTGTAATTCCTGAGGTCGGTAGCATCCCCTTTTTTATGAAGTATGATAATTTCTGCGTTATACCACTGGGTTGGTGTTATTGCTTCCTGCAAACATCTAGTGAATAGTTCGGCAAGGACCTGCCATAATCTTTTTCCAGCCACCTTCAATTCATCGCCTCCGGGGAACTTATTGTTTTTCATTTCTTGCACTGACCTTCGAACTTCATTGGGTGTTACGTCCGGTAAAATTTCAGATCCCTGATTGATTATCTTTGGTAATGATCCACTCCGGTTACATTGCTGTTCTTTGTATAGTTGTCTATAAAAACTCTCTATCGTATTCATAATTTGAATTCTATCCTCAATGATTTGCCCCTGTTCATTTCTTAATTTGTGGACGTTTTTTCTTCCAATGGACATGCTCTGTCTGAGTACTTTCAAGCTTTTGTTTTCTTCTATTACTCTAGTTATTTCCATCGTATTGTATCGTCTCAGATCTTTTCTAACTTCCTTTTTAATTTTCTTATTCAAAATTCTTAGTTCATTTTGGTTATGATCCTGATTTTCCCTAAGTTTTCTTCTTTCTTCTAGAAGATGTTTTGTGTCGTGGCTTAATTTTTTGTTATTATTTTCAGGACGAGGACAGTATTTCTTTTCAGCTTCTTTCAATATTTGGGTAATATTATTGTTCATTTCATTGATGATGATATTCTCTAAGTCTTGAGTATCCAAACTAGTCTTAATATTTCCTTCGCAAAGTGTTATATCTTCTGGTAACAGCCACCTTCCACTTTTCTTTTTGAGGATCATTTTTGTTCTTTCAACTTCAGTGTTAAAAGTGGTTTTTGCTCTAACTAGTCTATGGTCGCTCCCTGTTGAAAATTTATTCAATACTGTTACATCCTGAACAATATCTTTCCGATTTGATATTATGAAATCAATCTCATTTTTTGTTCTTTGGTTCGGACTCTTCCATGTCCATGTTTTGTTTTAATGGCAGTCATAGACGAGAAACTTAACTCACACAAATATGATGTTCCAAATGGAACCAAAAATTTTACAGCTTTACTCGCCAACTGGGGGTATTCCTGCATCTTTTCGGTCCAAAATTGGTCCGAGTTCTGGGAAAAAAATTGGAGCTTTACCATTCCATCACTTGATATTTCAATAAGTTTTTCTTTCATGTTTATTGGTATTTCAACATGCTGAAAGGAATCGGTTAAATACAAATTTAGTATCCATCTGCAACTGTCGTAACTATTTTGAATTTCTTCGGGGAAATAATCACAGAGCTGTTGTTTTAAATTGAGCAAAGCAACATGCATGTCAGCAAAAACTTGTTCAAAATTTGTAGCACTGTAATTGGATACATTTTCCATAATTTCCTGAAGGCACTGGAATAAATCGAGTTGTTTTTTGCCAAGTGAGGTCGACCATAAATCGATTTTTCTTAGAAACGCCTTAATTTTATCTGTGGCTGTAATTATATTAATGTCGCGACCTTGTAAATTACTGTTCAAAATATTTAATTGCTCGAAAATATCAGCAAGGAAATCTAGTTTCAGAAGCCAAATAGGATAGGAAAATTGATTTTTATATGGGGACTTCTCATCTTTCAAATACATTAAAAGCTCTGCTCTTAAGTAAAATACTCTTTTTAAGACGTTGCCCCTTGAAAGCCACCTTACTTTGGTGTGATAGAGAAGATTTTCAAATAAAACACCCATGTCTTCGCAAATTTTTCTAAAAATACTGATCTGCAAAGTTTTTCCTTTAATGGAATTTACAACTTTAATGATGGTTTTCATAACACAGTCCATTTCAGGAGGTAAAGCTTTGGACACAAGAGCTTCTCGATGTAAAAAACAATGTCTCCATTTGGTATTAGGCATTATTTCTTGTAATGTGACGACAAGACCAGATTTATGTCCTGTCATAGCTTTAGCGCCATCTGTGCACATAGCAATACATTTACCCCAGTCAATATCATATTTACTTGTACGTTTCACAAAAGTGTCGAGTAAACATTTTCCAGTGGTACTGGTCTCCAATGGGGAACAAAATAAAATATCTTCTTGAATGCCATTATTTGTATCATATCTTACAAACGTAATGAATTGGGCACAGTTAGATATATCTGTGGATTCGTCCATTTGAAGAGAGAAGTACGAGCATTTATTAAGATTTTCCACAACTTGCGCTTGAATATCTTCTGCCATATCACTAATTCTTCTTTGAATAGTATTATTTGACAGAGGTATTATATTTAATTTTGCAGCATCTCTTTCCCCACACATTATATGTACCATTTCAACAGCTGCTGGAAAAATCAGATTTTCAGCAATTGTGTGCAGATTACTAGTTTTGGCAACACGATAAGCAACTTTATAACTTGCTAATAATGCTTTTTTATTAGTAGTGGTTGCCAAGGGAAAACTGTCTTGCTATTTGTGAAGGACGTTCTGCTTTCTTTCAAAGAATTCTACGGGCTTGTCTTTTTTATCTGGATGTTTGCTATTTAAATGTCGAAGTTACTTTGATGGCTTCATGCTTTCTTTTGACAAGACTTGCGCACAAATAACACATTGTGGTTTATTGGAAATAACGGTAAAATCATATTTGAGATATTCATCAATGTAGAATCTGTTTTTCTTTTTATTGCGGCTACTGCCACTTTCAGACGTAGATGATTCTGTACTTCTTTTTAAAAACTTATCCATAATTTATAATTTATCCTAGACGTAAATACGTAAACGGGAATACGTAAGTCGTAAAATATTTACTCATTACTCAACACCGCGTTCGCCACCATAGGCTGTTTGGATTCGAACTGAGGTTTCTTTGCGCACCGCCGCTTATATAAAGCCAAAACGAGGCTACGAGAACGTTCCAGAGTGCCATCTAGTAGCGAGCGCTTTCGTGATTATCATGGAACAGTTTTGCGATGTAGACACAAGCTAATATGTCGCGGTGTACAATGTGCAGTCGTCTTCTTATTATTTATTTTTATTGTAAATGCTATTCTGGCAGAAGTACCTACTACTAATTACTAGTGAGACAGATCGCTATCATTAAAATAATTGTATTAAAATAAAATAATTGTTTTTGATTTAAATTTAAACAGTAAAGTAAAATTAAATTTGAGAAACCATCAGATAATTGTAAATTAGGCACGCTATTTCTGTCAAATAATATTGAATAAATGAGTGGGGGGAAATTGGGGGGTCGCGAACAAATTTTTTAGCAAAAAGGGGTCGCGGTTTAGATAAGTATGGGAAACTCTGAATTAGAGGATAAGTTTAGCAAATGAACAACAAGGTTTTCGTAGTGAAATATGGTGTACAGATGCAATATTCTTTATAAAGCAAATTACTGAGAAATCACTAGATTATAATAGATCACATAATATATGTCTAATTGACCTTAAGAAAGCGTTTGACCGAGTAAAACTCAAAAAGATATAATCCATCTTCTGTATAATTGAGAAGTTCTCCAAAATATTATAAAAACTATCGAAAACTTTTTGTAAACAATTTACATTGCAAAATTATTTTGCATTGATCGATTACGTTAAAATTTTGTGTTGTTTTTTATACTTCTTAAATTTACGTTGATATTCTCGATAAATTGTAAAGGTTCAATGTAGCTTAGGTTCAATTCAGGTCAATACCTGAAAGAGACTATTGAAAAACATTGATTTTTGACCCTCTTTTAAATGGTTTTTACTAATTTTGTAATAATAATTATTATTTTTTCAATTTACAATCAACTTTATCTTCTAGGAAAATTAATTACAAAACTTTTTTTTTTTCAAATTTTTCTAAAATGCATAGCTGCCTAGATATAGTAACGAAAAAAGAAAAAAAAATTGAATTTTTAAAAATGTTTTCACAAATTGTGTTATAAAAAATTCAGACCTCCTTCTGGTGGGCTATCGGTCATCATCATCATCATCCTTTCTAATATCAGTTCTAATATTTCAAAGCGATTAAAATAAAAAATAAGATCATATACGATTTTCCCAAAACAGATACCGTTACCGACTGGTCTACATGTTCGCGATCATTTCACGTTAATTGAAAAATTGGCGAACGAGCACTCAAGTAAAAAATTGGTGAAAACTCAAAGAGAAAGTTTTGAAATAAAATGGCTAACTATCATTGATGATCGTCTAAATACACTTGTCTTCTTATTTTATTTCATGAGGTAATAATTCTGTGCTCTTACAAATTTATTAAAAATTCACTCAATAAAACTCAATACAAAGATTCTGATTATATAGAATTACCTGTACAATACTGTATAAAATATGAAAAATACCACAAGAAATCCGTTTTGTTTACATTTACCTTGTTTGTTGGCCTATTTCTTATCGTTATCTATTTATTGTTTTCCAGAAGCCATATTTTAGCGCTCGACCTTTGAGTTTATTTCCCAAATTTATTCTTACTGCTGCCAAACACGCGTTTATGGACAAGGGATTTTATTGTAACATAAAAGTTGTAAATATTCGCTTTACTAACTTATCACAGAAATTTTAGGTCACAAAAATCAATGCCTACGATTTTGAGAAGGCTGTTTATAATCTTTACCACTGTTTGGAGAGAGGACTTTTATTCACCTAAAATTGAGTTTATGAAAATCTGATAAAAATAAACAGATTTAATTCTAAATTTATCAAAAAGCGTATAAATGTCCTCTCATAGAAATAAATAAAAATTTGATATGCTAGAAAGAATTATTAATGAAATTATTGCTCTCTTCTCAACTTTGGCCAGTAATTTTGGTTAAAGGAATATATATGTTATATATTTATATATATATATATATATATATATACATATATAAAATAACATATCAATAATATATAAATATATATATATATATACAAAATAACATATCAATAATATATAAATATATATAAATATATATATATATATATATATATATATATATATATATATATATATATATATATATATATATATATATATATATTATCATAATATATATATTACATAGCTTACCGTGAAAAAAAAATACGTTAATATCAAAAAATGGATACAATTCTGTATATAAACAGAGTATATATGAAACGCCACAATGATGTCGGAAACGACTTGCAAGATTTTTGTAGATTTTGGAATTTACCCCCCTGGCATATGTGTTGTGGGGTGAAAATCACCCACGTCGTTTATTAAGGCTTGACACAGACCTTTAATTGCATCATAAATTTTAGTATATAAATAAGATTTGAATAAGTGGTGTAGCGTTCTTTTAACTTGTGGGTGATTTTGACCCCACCACATGGTTGAAGTTCAGTATTATTTAATTTTTTATAATTTTCACCCCACAATACCGGTTTATTTTTAAGAGGTAAGTTCTTATACTACCACAATTTTTTTAAAGGAAACTAAATTAAATTGGTCGGAATATTGAAAATTAATTTCAGACATAGAAATACGCGTACTTGGGAGAAAGAACAAGAAACCCTCTTGGAGCTTTGGCAGTGGAAAGTTTCGAACTTGGATTTGAGGTTCGAATCGGTTTGTAAATGCCCCTTTATCCGCTTCTTGTCGATCGATGATAAGAGGTATAATAAAAGTTGAAGTTGTGGAGTAAAAATGTTGATTTATTGACAGCTACTGGTAATTACACAATATGATGTTCGTTAGGTAACTACTTATGATTGACTGTAGTAGACTGCGCTCACATGAGCTCAAATCCCCAATTTATAATCTCACAAATAATTCATACCTCAGCACAGAGGTTATTGCTTCCTATCATACCATACCAACAAATTTTGCTTACAACACAATTTAATCTACGCCTTAATTGCGACACTTAGGAAGTTCAATTAGAAAATATATTATTCGGCAATTTATTTAGTTGTAGGTAAGTGAACTAATTATTAAAATATTATACGATATGGTTTTACAATGTCACTTATACACGGTGAAACTATAATAGATTAAGAAGTTAAGAAAAATGTGAGATTACAAATTAAGGGGTTAATTTGTGATTGAACAGGCAGGATGAATTACCGGGATCAGAGGTAATCTGAAAATGAAAGTCAACAGGTTAGACTTCGTCCCACTGAGGACGTTTTACAAAACAAACTTCAATCAGCGAAAAATTGTCAGCCTAGAACTCTTAATCAGGAAAGTTAATCATCGTTGGAACAATCTTCTTAAGATAGCAATACGTTTGAAGATGATAAAGTAAGACAATCTAAGTTTTTCATCAGACGGAATGGAAAAACAAAATTGGCAAAGAACTGTCCTAATAAATAATTTAGAACACGACAAGAAAATATAATTACTCTACTTCTCGGTGTTCGAAATAATGTAAAACATTGCAAAATGATTATTTCTTGCTAGGAATTATTCATGGATAATATTATTGCAGAAATAATAAATTTATTTTTTTTTCCAGAATGCATATTTTCTATTGAGACGGACACGGAGCAGTCATAAAACGATGAGAATTTTGAATTATGTGACACAATTGACGAACCTATAGCAATAACTACAGTTCTCTCAAAATTTTCTCAATTTATTGACAAACATGGAACAGTTTGGTTAAAACATAAAATGCAAAACCTGTATCAAAAACAAAAAGACAAAATATTGTTATTCAACTTCCAGGTCTAAAAGCAGCAGCATCAAAGTGTACTGTTGTGGACTGTTGGAAACTTTTTTCCTGATAGTACTCTAGAAAATATCGTACAACATACAAATAAACAACTTGCGGTTATGCGGAAATCGTATAAATTGGAAAAAGATTGTCGGGCAATAGATTTCCATGAAAAATGTAAATTTTATTGGACTTTTATATTTGGCTGGAATAAAAAAAGGGCATTTAAGCACTCATGAATTGTGAGTGAACGATGAAAGAGCACCTGCATATTTTGCTGCCACTATGACACAGAAGCGCTTCCATGTCCTTGTGAGAGGTATTCGTTTTAATAATCGTCAAACTAAACCAGAAAGGAGAGCTGTTGATAATTTAGCTCCTATTAGAGAGCTATTTGAAAACTTTGAAAATAAATGTTCTCAATATACTCTAGGGTCATATGTCACAATCGATGAGGTGTTGGAAGGTTTTCATGGTAAGTGCCGTTTTTGTCAATATATAGCAAATAAACTTCAGAAGTCTGGCAGTAAAACCTACGCGCTGGTTGATGCACGAACATTTTATGTCCACAGTATGGAGTCCACGTACTGCAAAATGGTGTATCTAGCATTGTAAAAAGATTAAAAACTCATTAATAATACTGGTCGATTATTATCATAATTCATTATTATTAATAAATGATCTGTTTGTGAACCACAGACTTACTGTTGTAGGCAAAATAAGAAAAAATAAAAGGGGTTTACCTTTAGACTTTTTCACTGTAAAAGGTCGACCAGTTAATAGCAGCATGTTTTCATATCACCAAAATGAAAATCACTGCACTATAGTCTCGTACACCCCAAAAAAAACGTCCTAATATTATCAACGATGCACGATGACGATTCAATTGATATAGAGTCTAGTGAGAACAAACCAGGGATGATAACATTTTATAATTTAACTAAAGGAGGCGTAGATGTTGTAGATAGAATGAAGTCAAAATACAATGTAACCAGAATAAGTAACAGATGGCCATTAACTCTATTTTGTACTCTTCTTAACATAGCTACTGTAAATGGCTAAATTATTTATAGAAGTAATACTCCTATAAGCAAGAACAACTTTTATTTCAAACTTAGCAAAACAGTTTGATAAAATCACATTTAGAAAATCGGTCTTCAAGTTCAACTTTTTGCATTAGCCTAAAGCAAAAAACTCGGGATATTCTACAGATCAGGATCAATCCAGTATCAAAACCGACAACTTCAAAGAACAAAATAAAGTGCTCATATTGTCCTGCCAAGAAAAATAGATACACACAACAGTCTTATAGTTCTCGCATAAAAGTAATATGCAAAGAACACACTGGAAAAACAACATTGGTGTGTAGTGATTGCATTCTGATTCCTGAGAGTGATGCATCTAAATAAATAATAAATTTGTAAAATCTAAATTACTGCAACAAACTTTTGTTACTTATATTGCAAATTTAATACATTATGCTTAATATAATACTGTTTACTTTTGACTTAACCTTCGAAAACTGGCCCACATAGTTCAATTTTATTAAGCCGTTATTGATTTTATACTTATTTTATTTTATATTTATACTTATCTGTCTGCCAAATTTTGTATTTGCATTTTGTAATCAAACAATTTGTAATATAAACAGAAATAATATATTTAATTAGACCTTAAAATAGCATTTTTATGCTGACTGTAATTTTTTTTACAAAGTGAGAAAAAATCTCTACGGGGGACCTATGGCGTAACGTAACTTAACGGGACCTATCCCGAATTAATTATTCTATTTAATTCTATTAAAATGTATTATATATGTCTGAATTGTCAATATGAATGAGCCACTTAAAATTAAATTTTTAAAATTTAATTTTAAAATTAAAAAGAAGAATTTTTCACCAAGTAACAAAAAACAAAATTTGTTTAATGTATTAATAATTTGTATTTTGAGAACGATTTCGAAAAGAAAATTAAAACGTCATTAAAGTTATTTGAAACTTAAAATGTGGCTTATTCCCAATAAAAATAATAATTGCATTGATAATATTCGTTATAGCTAAGTAAAAAATATCGTTTCGTTGCAAAATATGTTTAAAATGAATCCTAATACAAGTTTTTAAGTATAACGATTTCTCTTGCTCTCACTTTTCGCTGTTCCATACTGAAGACGGTTTAACGATTTAATTAAAAGTAATGGATAGGTTTAAGGTCAGGTCCCAGGGTTGAAAGTTCGATAAATTGTGAGAAATCTTGGGGCGAAGTGGCTTTCGTCATGGAAAGATTTGTTAGTGTGGAATATCTCAAGATTGGGAGTGGATTAGAAATCGATGGAGATGATATATTAATACAGAAGGGGTATTAATTTAATAATATTTGATTAAGTTTCTCGTTCTATTACTTACCTTACTTAATGAATGGGAGTACAAATAAATCTAGTCTTCTGTACTAATTATCAATATAATTTGAACAACTGATAAGTGTTGCATATTGAGTGTGTTTAAATATTTGTGATACTTATCTCTCGAATGAGCACTCGACGGGGTTTTAATTCAATATTATTTAACAAGAAAAACCCAGCTATTACTCTTTGCACTTTGATTTTGCGTCTGCTGTAATGCTCGCAGTGCAGACGCTGATCAAAGTTTTTGATATCTCAAGTCTCTCAACGACACTTGCAATGCTGACGTTGATCGAGAATCTCAAATTAAATAAATATTATCATTACCTTCATTATATACTTTATCTCATGTATTATATATTATATTTGTATATATTTCCTGTATATAAATTAGCGGACTTTATTAGTAGAGTATTCATTACTGTCCATTAATCTCATTTATACAGCATTAATCGGAAATTTCAACAGTTCGACGTCTGATTAATTAGTTCTTTCGAATTCTGTATCTCTTTCTGTCTCTTAGCTTGTGCATTGGCTGACATTTTCAGCTCCTTTCACGTATTAAATTGTGAAGTTATATTTTTTCAGTTTAAGTCCAATTCTTGTTCTTCCTAAATGCTTCTTGCATTGCCAAATATTTTATTTGTTTCTTGTAATAATTTGTAAATGCTACAAATCACTTTCCTTTTTTTGATGATCATCATCATTATTTAACAGCCTTCTGTGTCCAAAGTTCTCTATAATTCCTTTCAATTTAGTCGGTCTTGAGCTTCCTGCAGCTAATTTTCAGCGATTTTTTGGCGTCGTTTGTTCATCGTTTAGGTTATCTACCTCTGCTTCTTCTGTCTGCTTGTGGTCTTTATACTGTAATTTTTTGGGTCCATCGCCCGTCGTTTATTTTAGCCACAAGACCCGCCCAGTTCCACTTCAGCCATACTAAGCGCCTTATCACATCTGTCACGCCCGTTATTTTTTTATTTTTTCATTTCTGACTCTGTCTTTGAGAGTTAGTCCAAGTAGCGAGTCTGCTTTTGTCTGCTTCCTCTTTGGATTTTTATACATTATGTATATTTGCGTAGTATTACGGTCATAGTTATTATTGTTTTATTACGGCATTATTTTATGTCTTCTCGATCAGTTTGAAGTACCGATAATCGATGCGACTTTCCTCCAATGCTCTTCGTACTCCGTTAATTTTTATCATGGTTGATATAAATGATTGGCGCTAAGAAATCCAGGACCAACTATAAAAAAATGTCATAGCTACGTAATAGTCGAAAATGGACAGTAATGCACAGTTATGAAATGTTTTGAAAAGCTGTCAGAACTAAAATAATTGAATTCTGACTGTCTAAAGACTCACCTGGCAAGACAATGTACGGTAATTAATATTAAAGATGGGACTTTTCTAAATATATCAGGATAAAAGGATATCCAACCGAAATAAATTTTATAGAAGAATATTGTATGAACAAACTAATATTTAACAATAAAACAATAAAACCTTTGTTTTCAAAACTTTCACAAAATTTAATTCTATTTCGACAGAGTGCCTTACTCAAAAGTGATCTATTCATAGATTCTAACCAAGATAGCTAAGTCCTTTATTTTGAATGTGAAGAATTTGAAATTCGTCGTTAAAAGAATAATTATGATCTAGAAAGTGAAATGCGTATGTAGAATCTGTTTTTCTATTATTGAAAGCCCTTTTATATTCTGCTATTCGTTTGTAAAAGTTCTACCAGTTGGTATACCGACAAAAGGACGCGGAAAAAAGGACGCATAAAAAAGGACGCGGAAAAAAGGACGCGTGGAAAAGGACGCATATTATTAATGAAATACTATAAATAGTTTATTTTAATTGACAATAGCAATTACCCCCGTTTATCCCCTATATATAATTACAGAAAATGATTCTACCGAACCTAAAATCGGTTACGGTAAAAGTAAAAAGTGAAAAATATTTATATGAAAAAAACTTGCCTTCACACTTTATCCAGGCTTAGGACTGGCAGCAGAAGCTGGCGTGTTTACAAGTTTTTTTTTTATTTTTTTTTTAATTTTTTGCTTTTTTGGAATTTTTTTGTCATTTTATTTTTTTTTTGTTTTATTTTTAATATTAATTTTTTTTGTATTTTTTTTATGTTTGCAACTGAAAATTGTGAGCAATGCCTCTCAAATATTCTAAAGTTGGCCTGTCAGTATAATCGGCAACAATAGCCCTTATCCTGTTTGCTGTATCTTGATATTTTCTTTTGCGTGGAGGTACATTGCCCGAAATGTACTGCTCTATTTTCAAAACATTTAAATCATATTCTTTTTATAGAGAAATATTAAATTTCCAAATATTCGGATGTGCACTATTGAGAAGAGAAGAAAAGCTGTTGTGCCATCCTTCGACAGCATTATTAGTTCGAGGTATATCTTGGTCTGCCAAATCGTAACAATTCCATACATTTGCTGGAAAAAGGGGTTGTCTTCGATTTCCTCTTCTAGCTAATCTCCCTATCCAAGTGTCTTCAAAGTAATTAATCAGCGGCACTAGTAGTTCTTCATTTTGTGTATAAAAATCGCTATTGAGCAACTCCTCGTACACTCTGACTACATGGTTGTTTGGAACAAACGCAAGAGCTGTCAATTGTCTTAGGTAAAGGGGGAAGTCAGGATTCTTAATATATCTACGTTGCAATCCGGCACTTTGAATATGGCGCCACATACACTGCGAGAAATGAAAAAAACATCCGCGGATTCTCACATTTATAAACTCAGTTTGTGCAGCATTAATTGCCGCTCTTTCAAAGTCCATCATTATTGTTAGAGGGCGCAAGGCCGGATTCAACACCTTTAGTTGCTGAAAAACACGTGTATAAGTCACTTGTGTTTTATTCGTTAGAAGTGCAAATACAGTCGGGATTACATTACTGTATCGCACTCCATGAATTGTGTATATTTGAGAAAACAATGGTGGTGCTGAGTTAAATGTTCCATCGGCATACCAATGATCGCATTGTTCCATAAATCTTAAATTTCTTTGTGTTGAAAATAACAAAATACGTTCTTCTTCTGGCCCGCTATCAAATAATAGAAATAGCTCACCGCCTGTAGTTGTTTTATATCCTTCAGGAAGCACAAGTTCTTCTAAATATTTCGGATTTGCGGGCGTACCTCCTAGCTCGTTCCGAACTCTTGGCACAGTTTTTTTTAACGACGACACTGATGGAAGTTGTGCCGTAGCAGCTAAGGAAAGTCCTTGAGAAATTTCACTTACTACACCTTGGGTGGAGTGTTCCAGTTGTTGTGCAACTTCTTTCATCCGGTTACAAGCTTCTTTTGCTTCAATCTTTGCCGTATCTCCACAACGGTATGCACTCTTCCTGTACATTTGCACTTATTATAAGTAGCACACTTCCAAATTGTCTTTTCACCAATCACCCGCTCTTTTTTATGGAGAAATCCATTATAAAGTAACAAGTTGTTGCCTTTTTGGCTTTTCACAAACGCTAACACCATCTTTACAGACTGATATCAATTTGTAAAATATTTTCTTGTTAACCCATTAACCGCCAAGGTATGAAATATGTAAATTTTTTATAAAAATAATATAAGGGTTAGTTATTTATGGTGTTTTAAAGACAAAACTGGATATAACTTTTTTTTAGGTTACAGGGTGTTCTAAAAAAATAATGTTGCGTTTTCGCATCAATGGCGGAATCTGTTAATAAATTAATGAAATACACTTTTATGGATTATGAGATTTATTTCAAAATTAAAGATACAAAAGTAGTAAAACTAAAAAATATTTGTAAAAAAACTATAAAACCTAATATTATTACAATTTATGGAAGCTGTCAATATATATATATATATATATATATATATATATATATATATATATATATATATATATATATGTATATATATATATATATATATATATATATATATATATATATATAGTTTGGCTTTTACATTGTCTGCATCTTTTTCTTGACTTTTCAGGGTGGCGTATTACGATGTGGTTCACTTTGTCAGTTCTCATTTCTTTCGGTATTTCTGACTTTATTGGCCTTCCTCGTCCTTTGTATTTAGGAGCTGATGTACCCTCATCGTCGCTGGCTGAATGAATTACTTTCTTCTGATTTTATTAGCGCCATAACAATATAAGAGCGAAACTCTAATTGCGATATTGTAGAGTCATTTGCCAATTTATAAATTTTCCATGCATTGACGATTGTACTGTCTATAGTATTTATAAAAAGAGGCCACCACCATTTCTTTCCTCTTACTCTTATACGATAATTGGCTATGCCGTTATCGTGTAAATCAACACCCCCCATATTTTTGTTGTATTCTTTTATTAGAAATGGCTGGTCTACACTTACTTCTTTTCGTTGTTTTCTATCATAACGTTTTACTTGCTGAATTGGATTTATTGGTATATTATTTGACATCATAATAACGATTGAATTATCATTCCATTTACCTACACAAATTTTGGATTTTAAATCATATCTAAAATCGAAAGCACCTCTGCCCCCTTTTTTTAAATCATTTGAGCTATCTAAAGAACACTTTTTGATTCTGTTTTCCCGCACAGTTCCTGTGGCGTATATATTATTTTCAGTAAGATATTGAAATAGTTTAAAAGACGAAAAAAAATTGTCAAAAAATATTCTGTGTTGAGAAGGAAATTCAAGAACTTTTAATAGATCTATAACATCTGCTCCCAGTCCCATATCACTTTTATGTTCTCGTGCTCCAGCGTATGGACTAAACTGAAACAAATATCTATCTGAGAACAAAGACACCAAATTTTAAAACCGAAGCGAACAGGCTTCCCTTTGATGAACATTTTAGCGGAGTGTCTACCAAAATAAGAAACCATTTCCTCATCGACTGATAAATTTTGAGAAAATACACCAAACTGCAGATTTCTTTTGTTTATTTTGTCAAATAATGGGCGCAATTTAGCAAACTTATCTTGCTTGTCAAGTTGAGCATTATCACATACATGTATATATTTTTTTATATTGCGAAACTTATTTCGACTCATGCAATTTTTAATTAATGGTACTCCCTTGTCCTCATCTCTGCTCCAATACATCTCCATTTGTGGCAACGTGTGATATCCTGACAAGATTAAAATAGCAATAAATTTCTTTAAATCAGATACTGTCATTGAAAAATCATGTCGATTGTCGTCCTTGGCATATTTTAAAGTGTATTTTAAAATCATGTCTAATAATTCCTCGTCAAAAAAATTATAAAATACTTCAACTGGCGATTTACCGTAAAGCATGTCCTTTATACGTTGTTTTTGAATGTGCTTCTGCGATTCCGGAAAATTACTGTATACGGGGCCCCTTTTGCTCCAGTTTGGATTATATTGAACAGATTTTGCCCTCTTTGAAGTAGCCTGGCTTGTAGAAGGTTCATTATAATTATCTTCAAATTCATTTGTGTTGTCCTCAGCCATCAATTCGAATGTCCCAGCAGTGTCTTGAGGCTAATCTGGTGGTATTATAACAGCATCAATTTCGGTCTCATTTTGAATTTCTTCAATAGCAGCTTCCAATTCTTGAATAGTAAGAGGTCTATTCCGATCATAATTATCTTTCCACTTATTTTTGCCAGAACTCATTATATATGTTTTATCCGCAACAATACAGAGAAACACAATTATTGCTGTATATGCTTATAATAAAACGCTCTAGACAAGACTGAACTAGTCAAATACGGTTACACTCGATTTGTCACGTAGCGTAGGCGGTATTACCCAGAGACAGCACATTCCGCCGTTGATGCGAAAACGCAACAATAAGTTTGAATGCATGTAACTTTTTCTTGATAAAATTATTTAATTTTTTTGTATGGTTATTGCTAAATCTGTAGTTTATGCTTTATAAAAATCATATAAACCATTATATTATAAGCAAAGTGAAAATTCTACAAGAAGATTATATAGTCATGACGAATCATGTAAAAAACTGCTGAAGAAATTAATTTATAATAGATAAACAATTAATTATATTTGTTCTATAAAATATATTTCAATATCATCAAGCCTTTAGAAATTAAAACATATAAAGAATTTTCTAAAAACAAAATATTTAGTTGTATAAAAAAAATTCCTTTTAAAATGTTGCGTTTTCGCATCAACGGCGCTTAATGGGTTAAGAACAGAATAAATTACCTACTGCGACAAGTTTCCCCTATATAAACAATTTGGTTAATGATGTTTTGTTATATCGGACCTTTTGTAATATTCATTTCTTAAAAACAATTATCAAACAATTAGAAAGTTTTATTTTCTTACTAATCATTTCTATTTACATTCTTAACATTACCTGCGGAATTTACCAACCTTCCGGTTCGCGTTAAACCCTCATTAGACCCCTTACTGGGCTGGTACTTGGGTTTTTCTAATCCCATACATAATTCTGATAATATGGAATCTAACCTGTTTCAATACCAGAAATCTTGAATCAACATTATATTAGTATTTATTATTTTACTTAAGATATTTTAGTCCTAAGCCTCGATAAAATGTAAGGGCAAGTTTTTTTCATATAATTATTTTTCACTTTTTACTCTTACCGTAACTGATTTTAGGTTAGGTAGAATCATTTTCTGTAATAACATATGGGGATAAAAAGGGGGTAATGGCTAATGTCAATTTAAATAAACTATTTATAGTAATTCATTAATAATATGCGTACTTTTTTCCACGCGTCCTTTTTTCGCGAGTCCTTTTTTCGCGCGTCTTTTTTTCCACGTCCTTTGGTCTCGCGTCCTGTTTTCCGCGTCCTTTTGTCGTAGATTCTACCAGTTTGGCCAATGTAAGTTTTTGGGCAGTCGCCACACTTAAGTTTGTATAGACCACTATGTAAGTGCTTTTTATTTTGGCTCTTGTTGTTTTTAATATACTTGTCTAAGTTGTTGTTTGTTTTAATAGCTGGTGTTATTCCATTCTTTTTTTTTTTCTGACTTACAAATTAAAAATACAGACATAATTTTGAATGACCAGCTTAAGACAAACAGTTCTTTCACATACCAAATATAGATCATTTGAGAAAGGCACTCTGCCGAAACAGCTGTAGTGATTAGATTTTATAATAAAATTTTTATCAAGTATTGATCGAATCCATCCCTTAGACTAATATCTAATATACCTTTTATTACATCCCAACTTTTATTTATATTAGTTTCTTTAAACAATATCTTTCGTATGCTGCTACAAATAATCCACGGGCATATAAAAGCAATATGTGAAGTTTTTAATCCACCGAAAAAACACTTGTTGATTTTCTTTAAAACAACAGTTCTAAGGTTTGTACTCTCTTCACGCTTTCAATTTGTAAGCTTCGTCGCATGGCGAGATATTATATTTTGTAAAAAAACAAACTAAAGGAAAACCGTGACAATTTCTTTCGCCTTTGTTCTGTTTTATTTTTGTGAATGTTTTTAGTACTAAAATCTTATCCGAATATTTAATAGGAAATAAATTTTATCTTCTAGTTCTTATTCAAGTTTTATGTAATTTTTGGTAACATATATTAAGACTAGATTTTATCGTGCTGGGCTGATATACTTTTTCTTATATATAAGTTAAAAAAATAGTCCAGTCACTGGGTAGGAAAATAGATCAATAGGAAAACACCTCTAAATTTTTTATAACTGAATCGATTTTGCTAAAAATTTTTTTTTACCACACCCTGAATTCTATTTTTCTCACGCTCAAAATTTGCATAAAGACTCTTCTGCATACACTAATCCATTCGCCACCTTCCTTTGGTAATCTATAATTTATTGATATCTGTTTTTGAGAAATTGTGCTGACCACTTCTCTCTTTGCTCGTCTTCTTCTTCTCTGCGGTGTCTTAGCCTCACAACATTTTAATATGAAAGTATCTTGTTTAAGTTTTGATGGAATTTCATAAAATCTTTCATGAACAAATTGCAGATCCCTCATTAATACCTCATTAAGACAGGTTCGTAAGGTATTCGTTAATTTTATAGTTTTTGAAGTTATACTTCTATACGCGCGCTCCACGTTGGAAATTTGTATGGGAGTGAATCTGTGAAATCATTACATATGTAAGATAATGAGTAAGAGAGAGACAGAAGATATATTTTCTCCTCTCTCGAATATAAAAATGTTCCTTTTGTATATATATTTAATATTATATTATATATATATATATATATATATATATATATATATATATATATAATATATATAAAATATTTATTAATATTATTATTTATGTGATATGTTTTGTATTATTTATTAAATGTTCATAATTATATTAGTCTTTTGTATTTTAAAATAATAATCTTAATAAATCACTGTATGACCCAGAACTGTCAATTTTGAAATCCGTTTGTGTCATGTCCTCGGTAGTATAGTAGTCAGTAGCCTTGCCTGTCACGCGGGAGACCAGGGTTCGATTCCCAGTCGGGGAGGACTTTTTTATCAATATTATTACATGATAAATTAAACATATGCGTAAGTAGAAAAGTTATGTATATTATTGTCATTTTTAAATACTTATGAATATTGCATTTTAATTTGTATTGTATTATTATATTGAATTATGTTGCAGTGTATTATATTGTATTTTTATATTAATAACAAAATAAACAATGAATTTTACTGCAGAGTATGTGTAAACAAAATTTTGCATTCAACTCCTTTCATACATATATGAAAATAAAAACATTTTCATCAAAATATTGATTCAATCCTCCATTTACTATACTCCTATTAAAGGTCAAATGTTGTTTATTAATTGTTAGTAAGTAGTTATTAATTCTTCTTCTCTTTCTGCTATGTCTTACCTATAGCATTACATATGTAATGATTGTGCAGATTGACTCCCAAATAAATTTGTAACGGCGAATGCGTGTATAGAAGTGTAAATTCTACCGGCAGTCCCACTGGACTGCCACACCCGTTTTTCTTTGTAATGATTTCTCAGAACATTCAGTTAAAATGTTGCCTGATTAAATCTAGTTTTGTTCTGAGATCGTAAGTTATTTATCATGCTTTTCTTAAATTTGTTAGCTCTTGTTTCGTGTACATCGTTGCTTTAAGTAGTGCTTCTCAAATAACTACATTAAAATTTTGAAATGCATCAACTATTTCGTAGTTTCTTTTTAAAGATATACATATACGTTCAACCTATTCTTAACCATTCGCCGAAAATTAATTAAACTAACTAACAAAGCCAAGTAAACTCATATTTTTCCTATAACCAACATTCTAAATATTTTCTTTTAATTAACATTTATTAAAACTTTTCCAAATTATTGTTAGGCTTTGTTGAGTTAGTTTTGTATAAATTCATACAAAATTAATTTATACTTGTCTTTTTTGAATATACCTCCATGAATGAGTATAAAACACCTCCATAAACCAAGTTGAAACGGTAATATAATTTTGTATTTCTTTTTTTTTCAAATAGCTCCACGAAAAGAAATAATGTTTCTTTTATATCACAAGTAAATTTAACTGAAAGCTATAAAAACATAAAGCAAGTTATTTTACACAAAGCCTAACGGCCGGAAACATAGCTTGAGGCTCTATGTTTTATTAATGTTGGAAGTACAACGTTTGGGAGGATTCCGACTGAAGACGAACTTTTATTAAAGTTTTAATATTCATATGGGTAACTTAAAAGTGGATTCGGCTGCGATAAAGTTATCTTTTGCGCACTTTTAAGCTTTACTGGTGTAAATAGTTGAATACATTTAGTTTTTGATGAATAAAAAGCGTTTTATATACAATATTATTTTGATGAAACTCCGGCGCTTCTAGGTTTGAATATAGATTGTCTCAAAGTGACTAGTCTGTACAGGGTAAATGCACAACATCGATGCCATACTTCTTTGCAAACTTGTATTAAAATAAACGTCACTTCTTACTACTTAGCCTAATCCATCTTTTGTGTTGAGGGTAGCTTAAGTACTAATGCCCACTAACGACCCTGCCTGGCTTCCTTCTGTCAGTGGTTCTCAAACATAAATAAAATTTGCTACAACATACTTGGGTTAAATTAAAATAAAATAAAAATTAAGAAATGCCTTCTATTTCTGTCACACAAGCAGTTTGTTTTTAATTTTACAGTATGTGCTAGCGATACACATCATTTGTTTATAGATTTAAATAAAATCAAATAAAATAAAACTAAAATATAAAGAAACATTTTATTTATGTATTGTTCCGTTCAAAAGTTAAGGGGGAAGATATTTAAAAACCGATCTGTATATGTTGGCAGTAAAAAAACGTAAACAATTTTGAAAATAAAACTAATAAATAAGATGAAAAGAAAAGAAGTCATTGTATTTATTTTCGTGTGTAAGTAATCGTAATTGTACACCATTATATTTAGTTCCTTTTTCTGTCACTCGCTGTCACATTTAGTTTTTGCTTCACTATCATCATCATCATCATTATTATCGTCACTGTCATCACTATCTCCGTTATTTATATTTATAATAATTAGTTCGATATCATCCAACAAATTGTCAATTTCCCACATTTTTTTTTCTGTTGCTATTACGTGGTTTACGTAGTTTTTCCATTTCTCTGGCGTAATGACCTGGTACGCTGCTGTAATTAAATTTCGCATTTCAGCTTCTTTAAAATTCGCGTTGTGTCCAAGTATATACCGTTTCACTTCACTCCAAACTATTTCGATGGAATTGAGCGCACAGTGCTAGGTGGGAGCCTCAGAATCTTCACATTGTGCTTTTTGGCAATATCTTCTATTGTGTACCTGTCATATTTTGCTTTGAAGGCCTTGACTACATCAAGTAATGATGTATTATTAGTTGTAGGAATTTCAGATTGAATAGAACTATCTATTTTTATTAATCATTTGTAATTGGAGTACGGTCCTGGCAAACAAACTTCGTAGTCTGTTGTAGAACAGGTTTGATATACCTGTTCTAACTTTTGGAGGTTAAATGCTTATATTCCGAGATATTATTCGATAATAGTAAAAACTGTTATGATTAAAGTAACTTACTGCCTCTGTTGTATTTATTTTTGTTATTTCACTACTGGATCACAAATTAACGAAAAGATTTTTAGTATTACACTAGTTTTTAAATTAATTTTAAGAGCTCGACTTTAAAACACGTATTAGCTACTATGCTGTATGCTTCATACACTTTAGGAAGGCCTTTGACCGAGTGCAGCATATGAAGTTAATAGATGAATTAAAAAACATCAATTTAGACAAAAAAGACATTGAGTTTATTAAGGCTATATACTGGAACCAGAAAGCAGTAGTAAAGGTGAACGATATAGAAACAACTAATATACCGATTGCGAGAGGGGTTAGGCAAGGATGCGTCTTGTCTCCGACGCTTTTCAACGTGTACTCACAGGTCATATTCAGAAAAGCCTTATGGGAAAGAAAAGAGGGAATAAGAATTGGTGGAGAAATCATAAACATCATGAGATTTGCAGATGACACGGTAATTATGGCTGAGAGTACAGAAGAACTACAAACTTTACTAGATGCAATAAATACTGAATGCATTCAAATGGGACTTGACATCAACACAGGTAAGACCAAATTTATGATAGTATCAAGGAGTCCAATAAATAATGAACAACTAACTCTTGGTGGACATCAAATAGAGAGAGTGACAAAATATAAATATCTGGGAGCTTACATCAACACAGAATTAGATCCAGACCAAGAGATCCGGGTACGAATAGAAATGGCAAGGGCAGCGTTCTTAAAATTCAAACAATTGTTGTGTGACAAAAATCTGAATACTGCGCTGAGACTGAGGTTTGTTGAATGTTACGTCTGGTCGCAACTATTGTACGGGGTAGAAACATGGACACTAAAACCGCAAATAGTTAAAAAGATTGAAGCCTTTGAACTTTGGATATACCGGAGAATGTTGAGAATCCCATGGACTGCCAGGGTCACCAATGAGGAAGTGCTGAGAAGGATGGGTCGAGACAAAAAATTGTTGAAAACGATAAAAGTACGCAAGACTGCATACCTTGGACACATACTAAGAAATAATAAATATAGTCTTCTGCAGGTCATCATGCAGGGTAGAGTCGATGGCAAAAAGGGAATAGGTAGAAAGAGGAAGTCATGGCTGCGAAATATTCGAGACTGGACAAACATGACTGTAGACGAATGATTCCACGTTGCAAAAGACAGAGAAGCTTTTAAAAATGTAGTCGCCAACCTCCGTTAATGGGGACGGCATAGGAAGAAAAATTAGCTACTATGTTCAGAGTCCAATTCAACATTAGAAAAATCTACTTTTGAATATTAATAACACAAGTATACCAATTATTTACATTGATATTGTTAGGAATATTAACAGAAGTGGCAGTATTGAAATTAGTGTTAGACGTGTCAGTACTTTTACTATTTTTTGGAATCTTAAATGACAAGCGTTGTCATAACAAAATACAAAGTTGATGTTATTGTCAAAGCCGAATCTAGCAACCCAAAATCGTCCCGAAAGTGAAAAAATTAGTCCCGAAAGCAGCTACTTTCAAAACGAGTTGTGTAAAATGGTACTTTCGATTTAATAAATTATACCGAAAATTTTATTTTCGGGACGGCTGCAGAAAAAGAAATTTTTCATAACCATATTTTTGTTGATCAGCTGCTCATTTGTTTATAACACTGTTTCTGATAAAACACAATAAATCTGAATAAATTTTACTTTTTCGTATTTTTTACAGAAATGCAATTCAGTCTTTATTTAATGGAAATCACTCAGTTGTAACGAAAACAATTAAAACTCATATTAAATACACTACATATTCTTTAATACAATTAATTCAGTTATATTAAGTGTACATTATCAGTATTCCATAATAATTCAGACTGCTCTATGATCTACCCACACTGGCAAGGTTGATACAATATATACTAGATCCCAGTAGAGAATTCCCTTTCAGTTCCAAGCTCGCCTTAATACGCAAGGGCTGTGTTAACGTTGCTGCAGCTTTGTATTAATTCTGGCATAAATGGTCTACGATAGGCCTCGTTTGGTAGAACTAGCTATGCAGCATCATTATTTACGTAATGGAATTCGGTGTCACGGGGATTTTATAGTATTAATGATATAACTAATTGTGAAGGAGACAAAAGGAAACGGAGTACGCTGCTAATTCCCTATTGATGTGCTTTGCGCTGCTCCTTAATAGAATCAAGAAAGGCGACAAACAAGATTAAGGATTAGTAATTAGTGTCTTAACAGGAGATGTTTGAATGTTGTTAAATAAATATGAGGTAAACATGTTTTGTCTTAAATACAGAGTGGAGCTCATCTTCAGACGGTGTTGGAGAGAATACTTGAGAAAATAAAACATATTTTATCAACCAATAATTCAAATCAGTAAATTTTTGAGTAATGGTTAAATTTAAGACATATATTAATGGTTTTTTATGTGATTTAGTAAAGTTATCATTAAAATACTAATTGGGCGAATACAACTTCTTCTTCTTTAACCCTTAAATCCTTAAATCAATGGCGTAAACACTAACTAACCGCCTGACAGACGGGTTTAACATTTTAGTGGATATATTTTTTTTTGTTAACTATTTTAATGCAAAAAAATATTGCGATGACTTACTGAAAGTATTAGTTATCTAAAAAACGCAGTAATTTATATAGTTTATCTGTATTTATTAAAATTAAAAAACATTATAAGTAGAATGTATCGATTTTTGTGTACATTTTTACGCTTCAAAAAAAGTGTGATAAAAATTAAACCAATTAAAGAATCTTGATAAAGATTAATATTCGGTTTAAGCAGATAGTAAGAAACATAACAATAATAATTTTTTTTAAAAATGTTAACACAAAACAAAACTGACAGAAAAATGCGTGAAGTTCTGTCATGTCAAGGTCTTTGACAAAAGGTGAATTTTGATTTTTGTACTTAGCTCTTTCTTTGCCGATTTTCACATTCGTCCATCTAAGAATTATGTTGCAAAGATTACCACTGAATAATACCTTCCAAACCTGCTTCCACTATCTCTAATTTCAGCTGCAAGCCGTAAAAAATACGTAAATAAAGTAAAAATACGTATATCGAATTGATGTCTTCCATTAAAACATACTTTACAGAACACACAAAAAACAAATCTGTTTCACAGTAAGTGACAGCCAAAATCATCCCATTCGTCTTCCAGTTTTTTATTATTCTGAGTCGGTCTATTCGGATGATGTGGAAGCTTATAATTTTGTCTAGACGGTAAAGCGCATATTTCTCAAAGTGTAGAGAAAACATATTATTCTGTCATATAAAGTGTAGAAATAAATTATCTGTCTACATTAACTGGGATGATTATGTAATTTCTTTCATTTAGTTTTGTTATATTAATAAAAAAAATTAAAGCATGTAAAAGTGCATATTATATTTGCTTGGTAAATTTCTTCGAAGCTTTCTATAAGTATTGCTTTGAAAAATTTAATAAATTTTTAGACTTATCGAATTTTAACAATGACTTTATTTACAATTGATTTTTTACCAATGAACAAAATATCAAGCAATTACTTATCATATCGCAATTAGGAAAAAGTAGGTAAGGTAAATCTACAAGAAAATACTTTAAATAGAAGATGTTAAGTTAAAAATTGTTAAATTATAATCGTATCAATAAAAGTAGCATAAGTTTTTTTTTATCTAAACAGTTGCTAAAAAAATTTAGAATTTGATAAACGATAAACAAGAGGTAGCTGACAAGCATAAGAAATAATTTTCAAAGTATTCGATTTCACTGGCTTCTCCTTCGCTTCACTGCGATAGATGTCAGTTCAATCCCCAGCTCGGTGTACAGAAAGCAAAAGGGCTAACGCAGCAGTTTAAAATTCTAAATGAATCTGCGGCTTAGTCTAGAATATGCTGGTATCTGATCGGCCTATGGTGGAGCAGTACGGCAAGAGATAAGGGCTTGCGGCTCGGTGATACTCCTCCATAGATCCCTACCGGAAGGGCGTGTGCCGCCTAAATACCGGGTATATATATACAAAAGCAGCAATTAATGCTACTTTTATTGCTAAAAATAATTCGTCAATTTCAGTCAATCGAAAACTACATATTATTTGCAAACCTAAGCTTAAAATCAGTTCAAGAGATAATTAAGGAAAACCAAGGAATAGAAAATGGAAGCTAAGAAAAAAACAAAGAGTATCCAAACTAAAAATGGATCATTTTGAGGAAGGCTTTTTACGTAGGTATACCATAAATTTCCTTGTTGAAAAAAAATTTCATACATACATTTCATACATACTAATTTACAGTGTCGAGTTCATTTTCGTCGTGGTTCCTGTTGCATTCGGTTGTCTTCATCAAACTACGGTAAGTGTATTTTCAATTCACCATTATCCATCTATCTTCATACAGTGCTTCCTACATTAAATATTTTCTCTTTTGTCATACAGACATCTTCCAATTCGATGACACTGAGTCAATTGTGTTTGCCGTCTTTCTTCCTCCATCCAATCAGTTCGGTCTATTCCATTCCAGTTTAGTCTAGTGTGAGGTTTGACTGATGTGTTACCTGTACCTACATTAATTTGATGATTGATGTGCACATGCACATGAAATAAATATATACATAATAATAGTCTCTCGTTTTATACCGCCTCGCGGCTTTGGGAGTATAGCAGGGTAGTCTGCTATATCTAGGGCCTACGGTATACAAGGAAGGTAACATGGCCAGTGCTACGCTTCAACCGCCTATTATTACCCCTGGTTTTACCCAAGGTACTCATTTTATTTAAGCTGAGTCGACCTGGGGCCTATAGACATTTTTAAAAATGTCTAGTTGTTCTTGCCGGCGGTAGGATTCGAACTCCGGACCACCGGCGTGCGAGGCAAGCATCCTACCGCTTGCGCTACGCAGGCCCATATATAAATATATACATAAATAAAAAAAATAAAAATGTGCTATAACAATTTTACTGAACAGTTAAATAGCACGAGATAAGTTATTGCACAATTTATTATTAAATACATCCAAAAATATCTTTTTGAAAAATAATTATGAGAAATTTAGTATCCTCAAGAATAAGAAAAAGGCAAGGAATATTATAGCTGTATCTACGTCAATATTTAATATAACTTGAAATAAAACAAATAAGTGAGTTTTACGCCTTGAGAATACGTAAACATGAAGTTACTAAAATGTTTAATTGTGATCACCTCAAATATGTGTATAAAATCTATCATAAATATAACCTACATATAAAACAAATCTGTTCATACATCGTATGTATATATACCGTAGATTTATACTATTAATAGTTCTTTCAATTGGATTCAAAATAAACAAATCATAAATAAGGTAAAGGCACTGAATTTGAGTCATAAATCAATTCTTAACGATTCATTAGTCTATAAATCCGTATTCGAATAGTTCATAAAAATATCGGTATTCACAATTGACTGATCGGTATTTTACTTCAGTCGGCGGCAGGTACTCACAGGTAATGACGTTCGTTCATAGGACGGTCGTCGATAAAGGCACTTGACACCCGCGACAGGTGTATTGGTACGTCTCAAGCGGCGTAGATGATTTAAGTAGGGTAACGAATTACGGTGGCTTCAATCAGCACATCAATTATCAAATTAATGTAGGTACAGATAACACATCAGTCAAATCTCACACTAGACTAAACTGGAATTGAATAGACTGAACTGAATGGATGGAGGAAGAAAGACGGCAAACAGAATTGACTCAGTGTCATCGAATTGGAAGACGTCTGTATGACAAAAAGAAAATATTTAATGTATGAAGCACTGTATGAAGATAGATGGATAATAGTGAATTAAAAATACACTTACCGCTGTTTAATGAAGACAACCGCATGCAACAGGAACCACGAAGAAAATGAACTTGACTTTTGATATTTAGACAAGCTAGGGATAAAAAAGAGTGGGAGTATTGGCCGAAGAGTACAACCTGAAAATGGTACTTAATTGGCAAGACTGGCGTGGGCTTTCTCTCGACAGGAAAGATTATTTCATAGAAAACATAGAAAACTTTCATTTCTTTTCTTAGAAAGTAGGCTGGGTTGTTCGAGAATAAAAACTAACTTCTTTGTTAAGAGGAAGGGTTTCTATTTAACAAAGGAAAGATATTAAGAGCAAGGACTAGAGTACTGCGAGCTTATGGGTTATTTTTAAGGCATTTAGCAAAGTATCTACTATGGGTGGCGTGAAAGTAATTTTCTAAGAGAAATAATTTAAGGAAATTTTAAAGATTCTTCAATAGAACCAAACAGAATTTCTCAAGAATGGAGATCAAGCATCCTAATACCTCTTTTTAAAAAGGAACACAAATCAAAACAGTCTTTGTGAAAAGACTATATGAAAAATTGCCTATTTAGCAGTATCATCATAATTAATAAAAAATAATAATAAATTAGCAGTCAAAAAAATATTTAAAAGCTTGAACAAAGGCTTAAAAGATAATTATTAAAAATATTCAATGGAACAAATATATTTTCAATCACGCGCAGTTTATAACTACACAATACCAGTAAAACCCATAAACTTAATTGCAGTTTCTCTCTTTTTTGTGCTTTCTAAATGAAAACTTTTAATCTTAATACCTACTTCTAAGCACAAAAATCGAATCGAAGCTTCAACTTGATACGCTGGGCTAATAAAAGGGTATACGTTTGTCTATGGTCGAACCGGAACTACAATTGATGGATCTCGTTAGGCTTAATGGTGGATTGGTATTGAATACGGAAAAACTGATCATTCTCCCTGTTGTTCGCGCATTCTTCGTTGATTAACGGAGGGTGAGCATTGTTGCGATTTTATTATCTGTAGACACTGGTATTAGGCCTAATAGAAATTGGATTCTTTGATGTCTAAAATTAGTTTTACTTAGTAAATGGCATTTTATTTATTGATAGGTAAAAAGTCTTAATTACGAAATTAAAATATATGCAATAATTGTTGTGTTAAAGTTTTGAATGATTTATTACCGCAGTTAAGTCTTAGGTTTATAAACAAATGACGAATTTAAAAGTGGTTTTCTCGGTTAAAAACAGTAGTAACTAAATAAATAATTTTCAATGCCAATTTTGAGGGGTGTATTTTTATACACCCCTCAAACAACCCCTCAACACAAGTCAATGTGTAAGAACCTTGATTCGCAATAAATTCTGTATATTTTTATTTCAAAGAGGTTAGAACGTTTTGCTTGGACGATATAAGAGATTTCGAATTGGACAAAAAATCTAATATCACCAGACCGAAATTATTCTCCTTTTTGTAACTGAAGTTCAGGGCGAAAAGGCACGGTGTGTAAATTCAAATTTATCTAAAAAACTGAGATTTATAACTTTAGTTAAAAAGTTATTTTAAAAGTCGTGTACGATATTATGTTCGTCTCCGAGATAAAAATAATAAGCTACTAGTTAAAAAAAAGGCATATCAATAAGCGATGTAAAAAGTACTTTGGCAGTTTTTTTACCGAAAAATTTGATAAAAAGCCAGTTGAGCTAACCGACACAGTATTATTATAATAAACAAACTTGATGATGGAAGTTGATGATTATCAAATAAATTATATTAGTACAAAATCCCACTGCAGCATCACTACGTTCATAACGTAGTTCATCAAACTCACATTTTTACATACATTTAAAATTTACAGACATTTAAAACGTTATCTAAGAAAAAATGGTCAAAAATTGGAGTTGTCAGCCGTTAAAAGCGCGAGATATTAAATATGAAGTAAAATACATAGAGTTATGCGATATCTTTAATGAAAAATGTCCTCATCAAGTCCCTCCTCCCCTCCCTGTCAACCATTTTCCATCCACTCCTGAATGTAGGTCTCTCCCAATTGCTTCCATTTTTCTCTATCTTGCGCCAATCGAACTCACTGTTTGCCTGCCACTCTTTTTATGTCATCTACCCATCTTTTTTGAGGTCTTCCCATGCTTCTTGTTGTCGTCCTTGGTCTCCATTCCAGAATTCTTCGTGTCCACCTGTTGTCATTATATCGGGCTACGTGACCTGCCCAGCTCCATTTCATTTTTATAATTTCTTCCACAATATCCCTATCCATAATCTTCGTTCTACGTCTTATTTCGGTGTTTCTAATCTTGTCTCTTAGTGATATCCCAAGCATGATTCGTTCGATTGCTCTTTGCGTTGTTTGTAATTTTTTAGCAGATTTTTTGGTAAGGGCTACTGTCTCCAAGCCGTAAGTACAAACTGGTAGTATGCATCTGTTATACACCTTTTTCTTTAAGTTTACAGGAATGGAGGTGTATTTCATCAAGTACTATTAAGTAAAGCGAGGGTAAGCAAAATATTGCATAAGTTTAATGATATTACCAATCTAAGAGATATGCTCAAGAGTGACAGACCCACTGTCTCTCCGACGTCTCCTCTCTCTCTCTCGACTTCTCCGACGAGAATCAATTCAATGTGTTACATGAAATTGGAGAAAATCCTCATTCTTCAATTACAATTTCATTAACTAACAATGAGATCTATTGTGATGCTGTTCATTAAATTCTACAAAAAGTCAAATTACATCCATATTAAATTAAACTTATACATGAACTCAATGAAGACGACTTTGATCGACGAGTCTTGCAAAAACATGCAAGAATTGAAGAATTTTCTGATAAGACCACTTTTTGTTTAAATGGTACCGTTAATAGGCAAAATTGTCGTTGTTGGGCAACAGAAAATTCCAATTAGACAATGGAAGTTTATACCCAATATCCCCAAAAAGTAAATATATGGGGTGGGATTGTCATGAATGCCATTGTAGGACCGTATTTTTTGACGGTACTGTGACCGGTGAAAGGTATTTACAGATGTTGCAAACAAAGGTATTTACAGTTTCATTTTTAACCGCATCATTTCCAGATATCCTAGTCAAATAGATCCAACCATTTAGTTTAGGCAGGATGAAGCAAGTCCACATTATGCTGTAATTTTCTAAATGCAACTTTTCCCAATCGCTGGATTGGACGACGCGGCCACATAGAATGGCCTGCTAGGTTGCCAGATTTGAATCCCATGGACTTTTTTATTTGAAGTTATTTAAAAAGTAAAGTATTTGTAAACCGACCTACCAATTTGATAGACCTCAAACAGAGAATTCGTACTGAAATGCAGCAAATTACACCAGTGACGTTGACAAACATAACCTAAGAATTCATTGGACGTTTTGGATACTGTCATTTAAACCAAGGAGCTCAATTCGAGCATTCATATACTGTTTGAATGTGATGAGTTTGGTAGGTAATACTCAAAAAAGTGTGAGCTTTTAATTTTTTAGATAAAAAGATACCCTTTCTATTTAAAAAACTTATCGATGACGTCACACCTGCTAAAGTAGTGGGGGTAAATTTTTTTTTTCAAAAAAGTTAAAAAATAAAAATAAAAATCGAACTGTCAGAGCTTTAACTCTAACTTAACTGAGGATAATTAAGGCATGAGATAATAAACCATTTCGACACTTTATGAATGCACTTCATATCTTTCGACGCATACTTTAAGAACTCTCAAACCTGATATCAAACCAGAAGCGCTACGCGCTAGCTGTCTTTTATTTTATTTTTGATACCTCGCGTTTTTAACAGCTGGCGACCTTAATTTTCGACCATTTTTCTCAGGCAACTTATATTACCATATTAAGAACAAAAATATGTTTAATTTAATATAAAAAATATGCATACAGGTCATAAAAATGCTACGACCAACAAAAAGATATATTTATATGCTTTAGAGACTTCGAAAAAGCATTTAATAGAGTAAGACACGACCTACTATTAGAACGTTTGCAAGAAGTCGGTTTAGATGAAAAAGACATCAAATTCTTAAAAAACTTGTACTGGAACCAAAACGCCAGAGTTAGGATCGAAGGTTCCACATCCGCAGAAGTAGAAATTAGGAGGAGAGTTAGACAAGGATGTGTTCTGTCGCCTCTGCTGTTTAGTCTTTACTCCGAGTTTCTATTTAAAGAAGCATTGGAGGATTCCAAGGATGGAGTCAAGGTGAATGGCGTAAATATCAACAGTATCAGATACGCCGATGATACAGTGTTAATTGCGGATTCCGACTTAGGTCTACAACGACTCATCGACAAGACCCTCTCGACCTGTGAGCAATTTGGTATGAAAATAAACATTAAAAAAACCAAAGTGATGTCAATCCGAAAAAACCAAAACGTACCTCAACCTTGCACAATAAATGGGCACATTTTAGAACAGGTCAATTGATTTAAGTACCTGGGATGTTGGATCGATAGCAGCCTAAATCCTGATCTAGAAATAAGATCGAGAATAGAACAGGCCAGAAAATCTTTCGAAAAAATAAAAAAAACTGCTTTGTGATTCTCGAATAAAACTCGAAATTCGACTACGTTTATCAAAATGCTACGTCTGGTCGACTCTTCTATATGCAGTTGAAACGTAGGCCCTTAAAACATCAACCGTAAATAAATTGGAGGCCTTTGAAATGTGGATCTACCGGAGAATACTCAAAATTTCATGGACATCGCATACCTCAAACGAAGAAGAGCTGCATAGAATAGGCAAGGAAAGAGAACTTTTTAACACAGTAAAAGTTAGAAAAACATCATACCTAGGCCACATACTGAGAAATAATAAGTACCAATATGCCCAACTTATAGTGAAAGGAAAAATCGAGGAAAAAAGAGAGGCCTAGGAAGGAAAAGACTATCGTGGCTCAGAAACATCCGACAATGGACAGGGCTAAATTTTGAACAGCTAAGAAGAACAGCTGAAGATAGAGAAGAGTTTAAAATTGTAGTAGCCAACCTCCATTGAGGAGAGGGCACTTTAAGACGAAGAAGAATACAGGTCATGAGAAGCGGAGTTTATTAAAAAAATTAATGAACGAAATAAATAATAAATTAAGAACTCTGACACTTTAAACCAGAAACGCTACGAGCTAGCTGTCTTTTATTTTATTTTTGATACCTCGCGTTTTTACCAGCTGTCGACCTTAATTTTTGACCATTTTTCTTAGGCAACTTATATTACCATATTAAGAACAAAAATACGTTTAATTTAATATAAAAAATATGCATACAGGTCATGAGAAGCGGAGTTTATTAAAAAAATTAATGAACGAAATAAATGTTTTTCAAAATATTTACCGGCGCTTTTTGACTGTCAACCTATTATCAATGTATTCTCATAATTTTAAATGTATCTAAAAATATGAGTTTGATTAACTACGCTATAAACGTGGTGATCCTGCGGTGGGATCTTAGGCTATATGTTTCGACATTACGGCTCTGGTTGTTTCTGGAATTCTATTTTAAAGGATTTTAACTTTTTCTCTTTGCGTAGTATCAGCAAATTTTCCACAACATTAGCGTTTAAATAAACCATAATACATTTGTCTTTAGCTCTTACATGGAAATGCATACAATAAGATAAAACCTGAGCTTAACAAAAGCCACTACATTTAATATAGAACAATTCGTGTCTGGCGTGTTTATAAATACTAAAGGTTTTTGTGTCACTGAAATCGGTTACTTAATGTTGTTTTCATTTCGGCATTCGAAATTTAACCGAAAGACTGAAGAACACATGCTGCTTCATCGATTATTTACTATTCAGATGAAATGCTGGCTAACATAGACTTACTCTCTTGCATAATACAATATGTCAGACGGCGAAAGCCACATATGTTATTCATTTTGCCTTAATTCTTTCATTCTATTCAATTCTCTGTATGTGAGTCCATGTTTTGTATTTACGGTCGACTACAAGTAAAGCTTTTGGAAGCAATTCCTTTAGTTTGATACATTATACATAAAGTTAAACTTTCAGTTAAATAGGGCGTCCATAAAATACTGTAAAAAGGCGTTTTTAGATAAATTAATTAAAAATCCCAAAGCAGGTCATATTTCTATTTAAATTTACTGTTTTTTTAAATAATATTCTAATACGAGATACAGGCTGGACAGCCTTCGCGTAATAATTTACATTTCTAAAACTAAAGTAGATCCGCTGGATCTTTGCACATTGCCGTCAAACTTACGACAGTTATAAGACTAAGAAAATGATTAATATTACAATGGACGTTTTTATACTTCTCTTTTATCCAATTTATTGTATTTTGAAACCTGAGTATACATTTATGAAAGTAATTTTACAATTTTTGGAAACCTACAGGTTATCCAATAACATCTACAGTGAATGAACATTTAAACCCTGGTAATCAAAAATAAAAATGTTTTTATTGCATTATATAAGCAAAGATATGGGTTAAGATCTAAAAACTGAATAAAAATCTACCTCATGGCTTCACCATCTTGATCATTTTGTTTATTTAGTAATAACTATGGTTTTCAGAATTAATTAATGACTTTGTTTTTACTACAGTTAAGGAGATTAATGAATTCAAGATCGAAGAGCTTTTTTATTCCTTACCCAACGTCAGTATCATTTCAGCTTGTTCGTAAATATTATGTACTAATATTCTGTACCTGGAGTTGATCCGGTTGTTGAAAGAAGTGGAATTTCAGGTCTGTGGTGTCTGACTTTTTGTGTATTAGTATTGTTTTAGCACTATTGTTCGTGTATGTTGCCTGATATGTTGTGATAGCTTCTTCCCCGCCGTCCTTCAGCATTTCTGCTAGGATTCCATCGCTTCCAGGAGCTTTGTTCCTTTTTATTTCTTTTACTGCTCTTTCTATTTCCTCGTGGCTTATTTCGGGCATCACTTCTGCCTTGACATTTGTTATCTGCCTTTTCAAATTCTGCTTTGAGGAGTTAGGGGGATCGTTTCTGGAATGATACAGATCGGCATACAACTTTTTAATTGAGTTTGCTATATCAGATTTACTTTTTTCTAGTTATCCTTGCTCTTTTTTAATGGTTATTATGTTTTTCTTTCCTAGTTTCGGTTTGGTGCATTTGAGACTTTGGTTTTTCTCTATGTCCTATTCTATACAGTCTTATTAATGTTTTTTAATGTCCTCTTTTATCTGTTTTCTTCCTTAAATTTTGCAGTGTCTCTTTTGTTTTGTCTCAGAAGATCTTTTCTTTGTTTCAACATTTTTTTTGTGATTCTACACTTATTTTGTGTTTTCGTTTTCTGTTAGGTTGCCACTTCTGAGCTTGCATTTAATAGTTCTTTTGTTATAACATCATTGATTTCATTTAAGCTAAGTTTATCTAGATTTAATACTTTTGCGGGTTTTAACTTGCATTTATATTGTTATGTATTAGATTTTAGTTTATCTGTGTCTATATTCCAAGTTTTTCTAAATTTATTTCTATGCGTGTGTTTATGCGTTACCTTTATTCGATTTTTAAGTAATCCTTATAGATCTTGTACTATTTGTTTAACACGTTACAGAATTGTGTTAAATCTTAGGGAAGTTACCGTAAAATAAACAAAGCAACTTGAAATGGTCTTCTAAAATAGGTCTATATTTACAATCCAATACCATAATCAAATTGACAGAAAGCCAAGAAATCAATGAAGCGTTAGTTATTTATAGCTTTCTTTGTATACTTTTAGAGTTATCGTTTAGTTACGTAAAGTTTGGCTTATGATTGGGACGTAGCGACCGTTAGACAAACAGTAATTGGGAACACAACATATTACTTGATCCTTTTGTTTTTACGTATATAATAATATGTTAAATATTTGACTAAACTTTTTGTGTAATACAATTTATGAGGCATTACATTTTTTTCTGTTTTCGAAATAATGGTCAATAGTTTTTAGTCAATACCTCATCGATCTTCATTTTATCATAAAATACTTAAAATACTGCTTTTTCAATATCTAAAAAATTAACTAAATACCTCTGGTATTTTTATGTATTCTTCTTCTTCTTGTTTGGCTTGTGTCGTCCATTTTTGGACATAGACCTCTCCCAACTCCTGCCATCGATCTCTATCCTTAGTAACTTACTTCCCATTTGTTCAGGCTATTCTTTTATGTCACTCATCCATCTCTGTCGTCTTCTTCTTGGTCGTCTACCTTTGTAAAACTTTAACTCAATACCATAAAATTAATTCTAATAACAAGGTAGTGTTATATTTATATTAATAAAATTTATTGTCTTTATTTATTATCAAAGGTTCTATTTATAACACTTCTTCTTCTTGCAATACCGTCTCCTATCGGAGGTTGGCTACCATCACAGCAATCTTTACTTTGTTGGCTGCAGCTCTTAATAACTGTATTGAACTGCACCCATACCACTCCCTTAAATTTCGCAACCAGGAAATCCTCCTACGTCCCACATTTCTCTTTCCCCAGATTTTTCCTTGGATTATGAGTCTAATCAGACAGAACTTTTCTACTCTCATTATGTGGCCCAGATATTCCAGTTTTTTCGTTTGTATGGTTTTTATGACTTCGCATTCCTTCCCCATCTTCAGCAGAACATCTTGATTTGTTACATTTTCTGTCCATGGTATTTTCCACATTCTCCTGTAACACCACATCTCAAATGTCTTAATGTTTTTGATGTTAATCTTTTTCAGTGTCCTGGCTTCCATGCCGTACAGCAGAACGGAAAAAACATAGCACCTTAACATTCTCGTTCTTAAGTTTATATTTATGTCCCGGCTGCATAGGAACTTTTTCATTTTGACAAACGATTGTCTCGCTATCTCTATTCGCCTCTTGATTTCTCTTGTTTGGTCATTAGTATCAGTGAAGCAAACCCCTAAATATTTGTAGGACATTACTCTTTCAACTGGCTGATTATTTATGGTTAAATTCACATTGGTGTATAGCTTCTGTGTTACAATCATGAATTTAGTCTTTTTGATGTTCAGTTTTAGACCATACTTTTTGGTATGGGTGTTTATGTTTTCCATCAAAAACTGTAAACTTGCTAGGTTATCTGTTACTATAACACTTAAAAATTTATTAAAGTCTTTATTAAAATATTCATTAATTTATCACAATATTTATTTATATTTATTTCCGCGTACAATTTTATCTCGATCTAAAAACTCTACTTCATGTTCAAAAACGAACTGTTATTCAAAAACTGAAAACTCTCTACATAAAACGTCCCATATATACTAAATATCCGTTATCTAGAAGGATCGATGACCTTCTCCATTAGAACGGAATTCCATCGAATAGACGAGAAGGTCACTCAAGGACTGGTCTTTCAGCTGAGCACCGAATTTACTAGAATTCGGTCGATGGCTACGGAACTGGTTTTAGAGTATAGGTGCATTGGATATTGCCTACTAAAAAAAATACTTATTAGAAAAACATGTTTACAGTTTTAAGTCATATTATGCGTCAATATTTATCGTAACAGTAGTTTTTTTGGCTTTAGGATTATTTCATGTAGCCAGAAACTAAACTGTTAGGATTATAACTTTCAAGTAGTTTATTATAGTCCTTTTCTATCATATTGATAGCACATTATCTATGCAAATTCTCAACAGGTCAAAAAACCATAGGCGTCACCCTATACTTGTTTTGAAATAAATAAAAAAAATTAATATTTTAAGATGTCAACAATTCATTATCTTTTAAAAAATCTTCTGTAAAATAAGTGTCCACTAATCTCACTATACCTTTTTTGTGCGTAAAAAACGTCGGTATATATGCCACACGATTATTGTTAATTATACACGGGTGATTAACGAGAGAATTCAATGTTTCACGAAATAAATTAATGTAAACAGTAATTTAAAGGTGATTATTGTTTTCTATACAAGTTATCGCCTGACACAAAAAGAATACCTTCTTTGAACGATTACCTGGAATTACTGATAAGGCTTCACTAATGATAGTTTAAGTAGTTTTTATGCCACATTACAGCTTATGCCAATAATATAAATTAAAAATTGTTTGCATCTTCCATTTAGTTTATAGATGTACATTGTTCATGTCTTACCTACCTACGTTTTTGGTGTCGATATTTTGTTATTTGCATTTAAAAATGACGTCGACAACAGGTTTTATCCCGGTTAAGTGTAGTTTTAAAGGTGCCTTCAGTCTAAGAGAGAAAAATATAATATTAAATGTACACGATGCACTTGTACATCAACGCCCTTTAAGTAATGTTCGTGAAATCGTTAACATGTTTTCAAATATGACAGGGGTTGGAGAAGCAACAATTTATAGATTAATAAAAGAAAAAAAAGGACAAACTGTTTCATCTCCCAAGAAGAAGTGGAGGGAGTAAACCCTTGGAAATTGAAGAAATACATAAAAACATGATAAGACGCAGCGTCCACTCATTTTTTTTTAACAAAGAATTTCCAACATTGGACAAAATCCAAACATTAATTAGAGAAAACGAATAGTTACCAATCATAAGCAACAAGAAATTATGGGGACTATTGAGAGAGATGGGATTTCGTTGGCAAAAGAATAGAAGGAAATCCGTTTTAATTGAAAAAGATTACATTGTATGTTGGAGACGAGATTATCTAAGAACTATTAAAAAGTACCGAGAAGAAGGAAAAACAATTTTTTATTTGGACGAGACTTGGCTAAATGAAGGTCATACTGTACCATATCTATGGGTTGATACAAATGTGAAAAGTTTCCGTCAGGCATTCATCGAAGGTGTATCTACTGGAATAAACAATATTCCCGTTGGAAAAGGACGCAGACTCATAATAACCCATATTGGAAACGAATACGGTTTTGTCAATGGTGGATTATTAAGTTTTGCCTCAAAATCAACCAAAGATTACCACGAGGAAATGACGTTTTTGAAGAATATTTTGAGCAAATGTTGGATTTAATTCCAAAAAATTCTGTCATAGTCATGGATAATGCTAGTTACCATTCAAGACTAGCAGAAAAATCGCCAACAACGGCATGGAAAAAAAGAGAGATAATCGAATGGTTGGATAAACATGCAATTGAGTACAAGGAGAATTCGACAAAAAAGGAATTATTACCTATTGTAAGGTAACATAAAGCAGCTTATAAAAAATATATAATTGATGAAATCGCATTAAACCGTGATGTAATTATTTTACGTTTACCCCCATACCACTGTGATCTGAATCCGATAGAAAATATATGGTCTCAAGTAAAGGGTGAAGTCGGACGCAACAACAAAACTTATAAATTAGAAGACTTACAACAATTATTAGAACATTCCTTATCAAAAGTAACTCCAGAAAATTGGAAAAATGCTGTTAGTCATGCTCACAAGGAAGAAAATAAAATGTGGAATTTGGATAATATGACTGATGCAATGCTGGAACCGGTAATAATTAACATTGGAGTTGAAGATTCCTTAGATTTTGAAGAAAGCAGTGAATCTGAAATGGAATTTGATTAAAATAATATTCATTTTTTTTACAAATCGGCCCCTGTTACGGCCACAAATTATTTTATATATAACCAATAAAATAAACATCTTACATTTCTTGCAAATTCATTAGTACCTGTTAATCTCCATCACTCCGACACTGGCAACTTTATTTAGGGATTAGTAACCCTCAAAACTATTGTATTCTATTCTGCTTCAACCTTTATACCTGGTGGTCATACTCAATTTAAAATTGTTTTCCTATATACTTCTGTAAACTTGTTGACAAATATCTATTTTTCATTGAGTCACCCGTATCAACAGTTTAGAGATTTGCATACATAATGTGCTATCAATATGATGGAAATGGACTATAATCCAAGTTAAAATTCGTACAATTTAGAACCTTAAAATTTTGCAGAATTTTTAATTAGGATTTAAGTAGAATTATAATGGGGTATTATTTCTATTACTTTAAAATCATTTTTAACAAGCCATTAGGTTTCTTCTTCTTAGAGTGCCGTCTCCTTACGGAGAGTGGCAATCATAATGGCTATTTGTATTTTTGAACTTGCTGCTCTAAACAAATCAATCGATCTGCATTGATACCAATCACATATATTCTTCAACCATGAGTTCTACCTTCGGCCAACAGATCTTCTTCCTTGAATCTTTCCCTGTATTATGAGTCTCAAAATTTCATATTTTGGTCCCCTCATCACGTGGCCTAGGTATTCCAAATTTCTGGTTTGTATAGTGGTGATTAGGCCATTAGGTTAATGACGCCTAACTCATCACCCAGCCCATTTTAAGTCCAATTAATGGCATAATATTCCCCTGTTTGTATTCAGAGTAAAAGGTCTTGTGCAGAATGGATCCAATTTTTCGTCATTTTCAGCAAATCATCGTGCCATCGTGTTGGTAGTCTTCCTCTGTTTGGTTTATCTGTACTTGATATTTATTTTTCAACTTGTGTATTCACCTTCCATCCTTTATCCTTGCCACGTGACCAGCCTATCTCTATTTCAATCTGCAAGCTCTTTCCACAGCTACAGATGTTCTTCTAGTTCTTTTTTATGTTTTCGTTTATGATGTATTTTATTGTTACTCTTATCAATTAACGCTCCAATATTCTTTGTGCTACTTTTAGTTATTAAGCATTGTTTTTTGTTTGACAGTGTTTCCACACCGTAGGTCATTACTGGTAGAACACGCTGATCAACGACTTTCCGCTTCAGAATAATCGATATGTTGCCGTCTTCAAACGTTTATAAGAGCTCCATATGCTGCCCATCCATGATATATTCTTCTTGATACCTCACTTTTTATACAATATGTTTAATAGTAACTCCCAGCATTACAATTTTTAGTTCATCATCAGGTCCCTGGTAAGATTACTCAACAGCTAAAGGAAAATTACAGTTTTTCATGTAAATTATGCCCATATTAAAAGTGACCATTATTTTTTGGTCTTTTTCTTTCTATAAATTGTCTTAGAAATAAAATTAAGTGAGCAATCAAATCATTATTTAAACTTTAATCTATTAACGAACTGTCTTTGTAGTGACTTTAAATATCCAAAAGTTTTTGGGATATTTGTGTCCTTCTTTCTCATGTTACATTTTAATTTTATAATTTTATAAAATAGATAAGCCACTGCAATTTGCTTTTTAGTAAACCTTCATTCTTAAAGCTTCCAAAGAATTCCGTATTATAAAAATTATTAATACCTACTATAAAAAATTAAAAAGAAACCAATAAAAATCGAACGTTTTGCGAAGCGAGCCTTTATTTTTATTACGAATATTAACCTTTTTAAATTCCCTTTTCGTGCTCTTCGTCTTAAACGTTGTTTAATTAGTGAAATGCTTCTCTGCTGGCGATTTTTAATACTACCCTAATAAATTTAAAGACTTTAAACGGGCTGCTTAGTCAATAGCGGCGATAAAAAATTGTTTGAGAAATTAGTGTTTCCCTTTACTTTATAGGCACAAAAATCTAATGAGAACAACTAATTAGTATTCTAAAGTATTCCAAAGTATTTCAAAGTATTCCAAAGAAGGATGTAATTTTATATATTACACGGAAGGAACAAATAAGTTGATCAAAAGAATATATTTATGTATTACAGTTTAGTCTAGTCTAGATCCAGTCTTTCTCTTATTAAACACAATAATTACTAACTAAAACGAAAGTAGTCAGAAAAAAACCAACCAGATGTAAAATAGAAATTGATGGCATCAGTATTGACAAGTAGAAGAAAAAAGTGACTGAAGTAGACTGGCAGGATGCCTTAATAACACTATATGGAGAAAGAAACACATTAAGACTGAGATGAAGTCAAGAATTTATAAAGCTAGCCTCAATAATGATCAATAATGACATATGCCTCAGAAACAAGACCCGACACAGCCACAACGCAAAGGCTACTGGAAATGGCAGAGATGAGAGTACTGAGAAGAATTACTTGAAATATCGAAAGAGAAGTGAAGAAATTACAAGAAAATGTAACGTTTAGTGTATAAATGAATAAACACAAAATAGAAAAAAAGAATGGAATAACCACATAAGTAGAATTGAGGAGACCTGTGTCGTCAAAATAGCAAGAGATAAGTCACCAATCGGCGAAAGAAGTATCGGACCACCGAGCAAAAGATGAAGTGACAACTTTCCATAGAAGTATTAATCTGCCAATGATCAAGCAGAATAGCTTATAATGAGGAAAAAGAAGACGAATAAACACATTGCAGATGCAACTAAGGACCCCGATTTGTTCAAACTATATCAACAACAAAAATTTGAATATAATCGGTAATTACAAACTGCTAAAAAGTCAGCTTACTGTGATTTTATTACTAATTCCAATAATAAACCCAGAGACTGCTGGAAAATAGTAAATTTCGAAAAAAACAACACAAGATCCAGTTTGGTACAAACTGATCTACCTCCAGACGAAATAAATCATTTTTTTACTACAATTCCAGAGAATATAATGACATCTCTTCCCACTATTAATATCAATATCCTCTTCAATTATAGAAATTATCCTTCTCCGATCAAGATCTTTTTTTCGTTCCGTTGTGGAAGAAGACGTCTCTCAATTAATAAAGTCTGTTAGTAATTCTAATTGTAAGAGACGTTCACGAAATTAATAGCGAAATTTTAAAAGAAACTTACCAAATAGTTTTAACACCTTTCTGTGTTTATTATTGTAACGAAATATTTTGCCTACCTCAGGGTACGAACATAGGGGTAGAAATAGGGGACAGAAACTATGGGGGCGAAGATAGGGCAAGCAAAATAAACGCTACTATGCGAACGGCACTCAGAGGGTTGTTGGAGAGCTGGGGTCGTGGATAAGTGAACGACAAGGGTTCAGGATTGGGGCAGCTACAAAAAAAGAAACAAAGGGGTTACTTACTCAAATCTCCTGGGCAACTGGGCAAATAAAACAACAAGGAAAGGCTTCTAGCAATTTAGAATAAGGGCGCCGCTTTGAAGGATCCTAAACTTGCTGGAGGAAAGAAGGAAAGGGCTCTTCCTTCCTAAAAAGTAAACACACAAAAAAAAATTAGGAGATTTTTCTAAACTAAAATAAACAAAATGGTTGGAGCAATAAATTAAACATTTATTTGTGTCTCTAACAAACAGTTACAAAAATACAGATTGCACCAAAAATATACTATATAAATAGTTGCAAAATACAAAATAAAAAAACTTACATGTGTCCATTTACAAACTGCAGTGGTTGGAGATACTACAAAAACTTACAAATGTTACCGCACAGAGATTAACCTTTTTTTAAAACAAATAAATATCGAAACAAATAAAGCTAGCTGTCATATGTTAACATTAAATTTAAAAAAAAAACGATTAAAATGACAGCTAAGTTAAACCATAAAATTTACAATTTATTAATTATTACAAATCCTATTAAATTTTAATGAAAGCAATTATTAATAATTATCAAAAAAATGTCTGTCTTTACTTTAAAATTTAAAATGTTAATTGTTACCTTAATTTCACTTGTTTCACTTAACTTCAAAGAAAAAACTTGCTACTATCTCTGGGATTGGAGCTGCAAAGGACAAAACTCTCAACTTGAACAAAAGGAAACCATTTCCATACGCAGGCAGGAACGATTGAAACAGAAACTTGGTGGAGGAAATCAAGCTGTCGACGGGGACATTCTATATAATCATTTTACAAAATTTCTTCAGTGCCGGTGCACAAATCTTATGGTGATTACTCTTTTTTAAACTGCCATTTTGCAAAGAGTATTATCACTTTAACCGGTCTTGAGACATAACACAAAAAAAAATTGAATCGACTCGCGATTCCTAATTACCCAAACATCTTTCTACTCTGACATCTCTTGCTTGACTCCTCTTCTAGCACGTCTGCCCCGCTTAGAACTTAAATGTCGACTCCTATTTGCGTTAAATTTTACAAATTCCACGCCATAAAATAACTCTTCCCCTTGTGTTTACAAGACCTAAACAAACAAATATCCCTCGGACCCTCGTTCTAAGCGACAAAAACAACTTTTTAAATATTCCAGTTTATTGCGTTTTAACGACGAAAGACAAATATAAACTCTTTTTTATATTAAGGGGGCATCATGAAATATAATCCTCTAGGCGACAAAAACTTGTCGAAATAGATATAACATAATTCAAATTAACAAAATAGCACGTAGTTTTTAAACCGGAGTTCTACCTGACTTTGTAACAAAAGGTTATGGGATTTGAAAGTACACATAGACAAAAAATATATCCAGCGTTATTTACGCATTAAGGATTTTCTTAAAAGACAAAAACAGATTTTATGGCAATCTTTATGCGTACTGACGAGATAAACGAACACGGACGTATTATAAAATTTAAAACGCTACATTAATAATTAACTGTGTGAATTGATTTAATTCTATCAACTGGAATATTTCCAGAAGTACTAAAATTCAAAAGTACTACCGATCTACTTCTTTTTCTTTATATACCATGTCCTTTCAGAACGTTGGTTACCATCATAGCTATCTTAATTTTATTCACTGCTACCCTAAATAGGATGCTTGTATCAACACCATACCAATCTTGCAAGTTCTTCAACCATGAGGTTCTTCTTCGTCCTGGACTGCGTTTGCCTGCTATTTTTCCTTGCATGATATTTTGTAGCAACCTATATTTGGGACCTCTCATTACATGTCCGAAATCCTCCAGCTTTCTCTGCTTGATGTTTTTTATGATCTCAGTAGTCTTGCTGAGACGTTCTAGTATTGTGGAGTTTAGAATCTTCTCCACCCAGGAAACTTTTAAAATTCTTCTATAGCACCACATTTCGAAAGCCTCAAGGCGATTAAGATCGATTTTATTCACAGTCCAGGACTCGACACCATAAAGTAAGACCGAGAACACGTAGCAGCGAAGGTGGCGGATTCTCAATGCCAATTTTAGGTCTCTGTTACATAACACCTTGGATATCCATCTAAAAGCTGCTCTAGCCTGCTCTATCGTAGATCTAATTTTGCCGTGACTTTTTGCGTTACAATTTAATTGCTGTCCAAGGTAAACGATTGTATCAACTTGCTCAAGTTTGGTATTATTTACATATATAGACGGTTTTATATGCTGTATGTTCAGATCCAGAACTCTCCCTACCTCCCTACAACTCTCAACGACACTATCAAATAATGTTTGCAGATCTTCTTGACTAGAAGCTAGGAGTACTTTATCGTCCGCATATCGCAAATTATTGATGACTTAACCGTTCACAATTATTCTTTCTTTTTTTTTTCAGAAAGTGCTTTTCTGAAAATTCTTTCGGAGTAAACGTTGAAAAGCAGGGGTGACAAGAGGCATCCCTGCCGTACCTATCTACAATAAAGGTAATTCCTCAAAAACTAACAATTACAGACCCAAAAGCATTGTTTCTAATTTGGGAAAGTGATTGAAAAGCTTCTCAAACAACAATATTTTATTCCTATTTTGAATCAAATAATTACTTTAGCAACTCATAACATGGATTCAGAAGTGCTCGTTCCACTACGAACGCGATATTTAATGTAAGCAAGGTGGTTGAGGGGCTTGAACGCGGCAATCGCATAGCAATTTCTCTTTGCGACTTGTCGAAGAATTTTGATTCCATTTTAGATCCATTTAGTCTAAAGGTCATCTCCCCGAGTTTCTACCCGTAAAACATGGACTACAACAAGGTTTGGTCTTAGGACTTCTTATATTTATTATTTATGTCAACGATTTGCCTAAATTCATTTCCCCGTACAAATTCATACAATTCGCAGATGATACGACATTCGTTATATCGAAAAAATATTGATGATTTAAAAATGTATCATGAGGAACTAAAACTTAACTCTGATAAAATGCAAAATTTGATTATATCTGCATATAATTTACACAATGATCCAGAAAACAAAGAGACTGTTAAACTATTGGGAATAACCATAGATAATCGACTGAGCTGGTCGGCTCATATCTCACAAATAAAGAAAAAGCTATCAAGTTCATTATTTGTTATGCGCCAACTATCAAGGGTTGTCAACTTTGAAACAATAAAAATGACATATTTTTCTTTATTCCACTCTAACCTAAACTATGGTTTTAATCATATGGGGCAATTCAACAAATGCAGTTCAACTTTGTAGAATGCATAAGAAAGTTATCAGGATTTTAGCATTTTTAGTTATCTAGAACACAAACGACCTTTCTTTATCAAATTTAAAATTATCCCGCTACCTACTCTGTTGATATTTCAAGTTCTAAATGAAATTCACAGAAAACGAGCCCATTTAATAAAGCAGTCTGATGTCCACGTTCACAATACGCGAAACTGTCACTACCTACGAACAAATCGCTGTAGATAACGTCTTTCAGCTAAAAATTCCCTATAATAACTATTGCAATATTTTACCAAAAGGATTAAACAGCTAAGCTGTAATAGTTTCAAATAAGTTATAAAAAAATATCCACTTGGAAACTAAGTTCCTGTAGATGGCTGTATACCATGTATCACAAAAAAAAATTATTTCAAAATTTTCAAAAGTTCAATCAATAGGTCCTCGAAGACACTTTGTCTCAGGACCAAGTAACCGATGTAGAGCCATACGTTGCCATGTTACCAATTCCGACGGTATCTTAGACATCTTAATTTTTAATAGTTTATAATGTAACATATTTGTAAATTTATATCATTTAAAGGGTTTTCACCCATATATTTTAGTGGCTCATAGCATGTGCACTTTGTTACACTGATGATGGAATTTACATTCCGAAAACGTTCTGTATTTGTGATATAGCCCGTTTGGGTATTTTATTTATACCTTTTACTAAAAATTTTGAAATAAAAATAAAAAAATATCTTTTGAAACATTATTTTTACTGCTCAGAAGAATATATGACTCATTGCAGAACTTCCATTGAACTGCTTACCATAACTTTGCCATAAATCTTTTTCTGTTTAATTGTGTTCTTTGTGATATATATTTGAGGTACGTTTTGTATTCCTTTTTGATATAATATGTATTTTTTTTGACTTGCTACAAACAGTATTTTTATTTGTTATGTAGTTAAATCAATAGACTCTAACTGGTATTATAAAGAACGAATTCGAGACCTTTTTTGAATTGGGGGATAAAAAATAGGTTCTTGTTGGTGCAAAATAGTTGATGTTATATTTTTACTCACATTAACAAAGTATTCATTTAGATTTTCAGGGTTTGAAAGAGTTTTTAATGTTAAAATGTTTAAGCTGTATTAGTTTTATTTCGCCAACTCTCGGGAGAGCCAGGAACTCCTAGAGAGCGCGTCCCCGGGTGGCGGATAGGGGAAACCCCTCACCAGCATCAGCTGGCGGGTAGGTGGGAAATAAAATACCATCCGCGGATCAACAGGTAGGGCAGACGATACTCTTGAGCTGCAGTGAAAGCAAACCGTCTAGGAGAAGGAAACCTCCAAAATCAAACCCTGGTCCTCCAAGTTGGGGGTTGGGGCATCGGGTTAACCACTCGATACTCGTCAAAAATGGTAAAGGTTAAAAACTCCAAAATCCAGCCTCGGAACCGGACTGATATACGACGACGAAAAATGCTACGGAACAGGAAAATGATTTTTGCGACATGGAACGTCCAAGGGATCTCAAAGAAAACTCCAGAAATCTTAGAAGAACTAAACAAAATGAAGATAGACATAGCTATTATTACGGAAACCAAACGGAAAGGACAAGGATCGGAAAACCTAGGTAAATACGATCATTTCTACACCGGAGTCACAAAAGAACGTAGAGCTCAACAAGGAGTCTCCATTATGATACACCGTGGCTTTAGAAAATACATCACATCATGGGAAGGCGTCAACGAAAGAATGATAAAAATGAATATATGTATAAAAGGTTACAGACTGATCATTCTGGGTATATATGCAATCAATGACGATGCTATTGTAAATGTGAAAGATAACTTTTTTGAACAACTGAATGAAGAAATCACAAAGGTGGGTAACACAAGAGATATAATAATCTTGGGAGACCTTAACAGCAGAGTCGGAAAAAAGAACAACGATAAAGTAGTAGGTAGATATGGAGAAGATAATACAAACAATAACGGAGAAAGGTAAATAGATATATGTGATCAGAATGGACTCAGAATCATAAATGGATATTTCCAACATAGAAACATTCATAAATATACGTGGACTCAGGAAACCCGAAACTTAAAATCAGTTATAGACTATGTCATCCTCAAACAAAAAAGTCGACTGAAAACAAAAGACGTAAGAGCATGTAGAGGACCCACTTGCGGCAGTGACCACTACCTCCTACGTTCAGATTTTTGAAAAAAGAAAAATGAATCCTGGGAAAAAAAGTGCACCATGATAAATACATACATTGGTGGAAACCAAAGTTCAGAAAGCTGGAAACTGTTAAAAAATTTAAGAAACAACAAAAAAAGAGATATTATCCAGTCCATATCACCGCAAACTTGGGAAGAATACTTTAAAGATTTACTAACAGAGACAAGAGAACCCTTCAAACAGATAGAGAACTATGGTTTACAAGGCGTCAGGCTGATAGGATCACCAATCAGAATAAATGAGAGAGAAGTCGAAACCGTATGCAGACATCTAAAGAATGGCAAATCACCTGGCCCCGGAAATGTAGCTCCGGAACTCATTAAACATGGACCCAAAATACTAATTCAACGACTACGACAACTTTTCCAGGAATGCATAAATAACCATGAAATACCTGAGGAATGAAAATAATCGCATATGAGCACCATCCATAAAAAGGGAGATAAATCGAAACCTAAAAACTATAGAGGAATTGCAGTTACTATTAGTATTAGCAGAATATATGGGAAAATAATAAAAAATCGAATAGAAGAAGAATACCAAGATATGGAAGCCGAAAAACAGGCTGGTTTTCGTGCAGGTCGATCTACAATAGACCATGTCTATTACTCAAATAATTGAAAAGAAAGTTGCTCGGGGCCAAGAAGTCCATCTGACGTTCGTAGACCTTAGGAAAGCATATGATAGTATCCTGCTTGATAAATTATGGGAGGCACTGGGGAAAACAAATATAAATATAGAATTTATTGAAGCAGTAAAAACGTACTACCAACAAACAACAAGAATTAAAACAGGAAATCTGATAACACCGGGATTCAAAGTGACTAAAGGACTAAGATAAGGATGCTGTATATCCCCAATATTATTCAAAATATACCTCGAAGCAGCACTCAACAAATGGAAGAAAAAATGTACGAATATGGGCATACCACTAATAGACTTAACTTTGTACACTCTGTGCTTTGCGGATGACCAGGTCATCATTGCACAGAACTCTGAAGACCTTAGTTACATGATGCGAAAACTATTAGAAGAGTTTACAGAGTGGGGTTTGGAAGTGAATATGGAAAAAACTGAGTACATGAGTATCGGAGGAGATCAACATAACCTTCTCGTAGAGGAAAATCAAGAGATTAAACTATGTGATGACTACAAATACCTAGGAGTAAAGATCACTCAGAACGGAAAATTAGATGCAGCCATTAAGGAACGAAATACACAGGGAAGGAAAGGCATAGCCTTACTGAACAGCGTACTGTGGGATAAAAACATCTCTAAAGAAAATAAAAAAAGAACATACAACACCATAATAAAAAGTATCACAACATATGGATGCGAAGTGTGGCCCCTAAAAGACAGAATAGAGAAAATGCTTAGAGCAACAGAAATGGACTTCTGGCGCCGCTCGGCGGGAATCTCCAGACGCGACAGAATAACAAACGAGAGGGTTCGAGAAATCACGGGGGTTACACATAATATTGTTGATGACATCAAAACGACACAACTCAGATGGTACGGACACGTAAGGAAAATGCCGGAGAATAGAATACCAAGACAAATTCTTGAATGGCAACCAAGAGGTAGGCGAAGACCAGGAAGGCCTAGAAGAAGTTGGAGAGAAGGAGTTGATAAAGAAATCAGAGAAAGAGAACTGGAGGACGATCTATGGAACGATAGAATGAGATGGAGATTGGAAATCGGAAGACGTCGAAGAACGTTGTAAACCGACATTATATATATAGTTTTATTTCGAAGTTCGTTTATTATGGACCAATTTTCTCTTGCAACATTTTGAGAGCTTCTCAGACGATTCTGATAGTACATCTTTTTAACTGTTTTGATAAGTTTTAGAAAGATTCCTCTGTACTTAAAAATATATTCAGTGACAAAGACGTTGGTAGTAATTTTTTTTATGTACAGTAGTAAAAGCATATTCATGGCTGATATGCGGATACCTTTGGGAGTCCAGGGTTTGTGATGTTTTGACTTAGTTGTAATTAAAGAAAATGCTTTATTCAAAATATAAATAAACCTATTAAAAAAATCATGTGAAATGAAATTATACTCCACGTCCACAGAGGGAAAGTGTCATCCGAAAGTCAAACTTAAATTTTGAAATTTACGAAAGTTATGAGCGCAAAAATTCCTACATAAACGATGGGTTTTCGAGGATTGTTTGTTAAAAATATTAAACTTTGTATATACTGCTTTATGATCAGAGAGTCCTGTATTAATATTTCTAGAGCGTACACCAAGGGGTAAGAAATCTGAGACAATATAATTAATTAGTTTTATAAATAATTATTGTAAGTGATTCCATTGCCAACCTTCATTAAGATTTTTTTGATGGTTTTATATTCAGAAGTCACAAAGCTCCCAATCTAAAACGTTTTCTCTAGCATACCTCAAATATTCAAACATTTTATGACTTAAATGTCATTTTCGGGGTTTACAAACACACGACGATTACTTCTATAACGACACCTCATCATAAATCAATTTCTATAGTATTTTATCCTATCAAACTAAGGACTTGAGAATGATCGATCTACTTGAAATTTCGAGGCATTAAATTACAATAAATCAGCTGGATATATAAGACATTTATCTTGTGGAAAAAGGATGTTATATTAAAAAGGTAAACAACTAAAAATGATCAGAAATTGTGGTCAAAAACAAAATGAAACTTTTATAATATAGTGCGTCCGTGCCGCGAAAAATTTAAAAATTATTACATATTAGAGGTTCGATATAAATTGGAATATATATATATATGTATATATATATATATATATATATATATATATATATATATATTATATATATATATATATATATATATATATATTATATATATATATATATATATATATATATATATATATATATATAAATTAAATATATATTAAACCTAGAGCTAAGATTATTATTATTACAAGAATTAATATTATCGTCGATTATCATTGCTCTGAGCTTTCGACATCCTCTTTGATGTCTTCGTTAGGGCTTCCGTAATGATAATCGACGCGGTTCAATCCGGAAGACTGTTGATTTTAACCCTGCGTTAGTGTGCCTAGATATTCATTTATCCAACATATTGCAATTATGCTAGTCAAAAAACACGAGTGAACAATAATACACTCAGATATTAGGAAAAATTTTATTGATCACACAACTCTAAATAAACTTATAGCCTAAGATTCTACAAACTAAAGAAAAAAATGTTCGCCAAAATACATTAAAAAATAAAAAAGTTACGACTCATCAAAATTGTCGCAATTTGAACACGTCATTATTGCGTGTTCCAAACAAATTGGAGTATCACATCGCATGCATATGTAAAAAGTGTTCCTATCTTTATTTCTTGGACAAACAAAACATCTACTGCTTGTCCTACGTCGCTTAGGTCCCAACTGATGTACCTCTGATTGCTGATTATCACGTAGTGGTCGACGCAAGGAAGGGTTTTGACTTTGTTGGTTTCGGAACTCAGAAATCAGCTGCACACCCAGTTCTTTCAAAAAATTCGTCTTTTTAATTTATCATTTTTTGTATTTGTTTTAGGTATATGTAACTTGAGCATTCACTTCAGCTGTATTCAAAAACGAAAAAAATAGTTTTTTATATATATATATATATACCTAAATACAATGGTGAAATGTTTTATCTTCTGTATGTTTTTTTAAACGATGGTATACAGCCAACTACTGGGATTTTCCCATTAAATTTTGCAAAAAAATAGTGTCAAAGTCCAACGACGACTAATTCTTGGTACGCTGTAATTAGCGCAGATAGCTCGTCCAATGTAGTAAACGAACAGGGTTTGTGGAGAAGGCGATATAACTTTGAACTCTATAGACTTTTTGGTGATGCAGATATTGTGAAGACCATCAAAATAAACCGCCTAAGGTGGGTGGGCCACGTTATGCGGATGGATGAGAGTGACCCCACTAAAATAACTATGCTAAACAGGCCGGTCGAAAGAAGAAGAAGGGGGCGACCTAAACTCAGATATCTGGACGATGTACAGGAAGATCTGAGGGAGATTGGACTGAGGGGCTGGAGAAGACAGACACTCGATAGGGAAGGATGGAAGAATCTTTTGAAGCAGGCCTAGGCTCACGAAGGGCTGTAGCGCCAACTGATACTAGCTCGTCCAATGTGTCTACACCGCTTTTGGTTGAATTGTAAAAGACAATAATTTCTTTTTACCAGTTTCTTCAATTATAGTATCATTATAATGCAATGTAGAAAAGGGGATTACATTTTTTGACGTTTTTGGCACATATTATATAAATTTGAAGGCAAATTTTGAACTGTGAATTTCTCTTGCTCTTGTGTTTAGAAGTGCTGTTAGAATTTGCCTCTTGTTCTTGTAAATGTCCCAACTGATGTAAGATGATGAGTCTGAAGTAGATTGATCATGAGCCAATAACTAGTAAACCAGTTATCGAAAGTAATATTACGTTTAGTACCAGAAACTGTCCCAATCACTTTCTTCTTCAGCCTCCATTTCTTTAGAATCCTCAATTTTGTGTGCTGTCTTTCCTTGAGCCCTTTCTTCCAATATGGTTGTCTCTTGACTTTCTAATGCGGTTTGTTCTTTCTCAGATTCACTATCAATAAACGATTTATCATCGTCAGAAATACTGCCAAACTCCGCCCATAAACTTTCCTGCTCTTGTTCGTAAGACATAATTATTATATATTTTAGTATCGCTGAATGATAAATAAAAATCATAGTACATCTCGAAAAAATATCAAAAATATGTAAATTTATCTCTAGAACACAAAACAACTAAAAGTTAAAACAGTAGTATACCAAATTACAATTGTTGCAAGGAATCTGGTACACTACGTTGGAACAATCTTTGATGTCACTTTTATCTTTGACTTTGGAATATATTGATCTTGCAGTTAATGAAGTTTTAAAGGCTATTTTTAAATTAGTGAAATCTTTAAAAAGTCTTGTCAGTCTGGGTGTTATGCCTTTTATGTATTTTAATGAAGTATATGAGCAATTGGCATTTTGTTCTCCACTTGTGACAATAATTTGCACCTCATCATTTTGGCGTGCTATGTTCGGGGTCAAACTAAATAAGATCTTGGTGACTAAGTGTTTTGGGTATGAATTGTCGATGAAAAGGTTAGAAAGGGTTTTCAAGTTCTTCTGATGGAAAGAAGGATCACTGATTGCTATGATTCTAGCTTTCATTTGCTTAAGCAAATTGATTTTAATTGAATGTCTATGATATGACCAATAGTTAAGGAAGCGTCCAGAACTATGAGGTTTTCTATGCCAGTCGATAATCAGGGAGTTGTTCTGGGTTCTGATGAACCGGGTATCAAGAATTTATAAAGCCAATAAATTCCATGTAAGACCATGGTGTAAGACCGATAATAACATATGCCTCAGAAACAATACCCGACACAGCCACAACGCAAATACTACTGGAAACGGTAGAGATAAGAGTATTGGGAAGAAGTACAGAAAATGCGCTGAAAGATCGAAAGAGAAGTGAAGACATTAGAAGGAAATGTAACGTACATTGTATAAATGAATGAACACAAAATAGAAAAAAAGAATAGAATAACCACATAAATAGAATGGAGGAGACTGTGCTGTCAAAATAGCAAGAGATAAGTGACCAATCGGCAAAAAAAGTATCGGACGACCGCGCAAAAGATGGAGTGACGACCTTCCATAGAGGTAGTATTCCATCAATGAACAAGCAGAATTGATTATAAAGAGGAAGAATAAGAAGAAAAAGAACAGTTGGAGAAGTAAATAAGTAAATGGAAGAATTTATAGTTGTGTGTGGAATAATTATTGACCAAAGTTACATGAGAGCGAAAATGGGAATGTGAAGATTAGATGTCACAGTAAGAAAAGAGTTAATATATATAATATTTAAAGGAGGAATCATGGAGGGTTGAATGTTTGTAATAAGTGAGATTGAATATTATTTATATTGTTAAGAACAAGAAGGATAGATACAGATGGAAAAGAAACGTAGTGGACAAGTATCAATGAGAACACAATGAATTGTAAGAGGAAGAGTGGAGTAAAGTTCAGGAAAATAATTGTCGGTGTATGGGAATGAAGTCACAAATAAAAGAGAGGTGACGATTGACGCAAATGAGAATAGTCCTAATGTTTCTGACAATTTCTAGATCTTTATACAGATCTTAATAGAATATATTTTTGTCTTGAATGTTTTGAATCAAAGATGCACCGTCTGGAAAGTTTAAATAGTGTTTATTGACTTTAAGATGATAAGAGAAAGCGAAAGTGTTGACACGTTTAGAGTGTTCTGCTGATTTGGTGGATAATGATATATATATATATATATATATATATATATATATATATATATATATATATATATATATATATATATATATATATATATATATATATATATGTTTTTCCGATATAAGAAGCATCACAGTCGGAACATGACAGTCTATATACTCCACTTCGATTCATGTAGTGAACTGTATCTTTGGTATTGGTTAGACTTTAATTGAGAGTATTATTGACTTTAAAACAAATATGGATATTATCATTAGAGCTCAAAAGGATGTGTTTAATCTTTTTAAAAATTAAAGAATTGTGAAAAGGCATTGATCTGTAAGAGAGTAAAACTAAAAAGTTAGATCCTTCTTCTTCTTAAGGTGCCGTGCATTTCTGCGTAGGCGTCCACCGTACATCGTCTTGTCAGGTGAGATGTTAAATAGTCAGGATTAAATAATTCTATTTTTAGCAGCATTGCGAAGTGTTTTAAAGCTGTGGATTCCTGTCCATTATCGAATATTGCGCAGCCATGACATTTTTTTACGTCCCAGACCTCTCCTACCCTCTATCTTCCCTTCGAGTATCAGTTGCTGAAAAGTATATCTTTCTCCTCGTAATATGTGTCTCAAGTATGTAGTCTTCTTATTTTTTACATAACTAAAAAGTTCCCTATCCTATAAGCCCGCTCTCCTGAGTACTTCCTCATTTGTGACCCTGTCCGTCCATGATATTCTAAGCATGCGAGGCAGGCACCACATTTCAAACACTTCAAGTTTGTTGATGGAACTGGCCTTTAACGTCCATGCTTCTATTTCGTACAAGACAACAGGCCACACGTAACACTTAAGCATCTTGTATCGGAGGTTGAAGTCGAATTTGCGATCAGTCAGAAACTTACGAAGCCTCAAAAAAGCATTTCTGGCTTGTTCAACTCTGCTCTTTATTTCATTCTAGGGGTCCCAACCCTCGTTCAGCAAACAACCCAAGTATTTAAATTGCCTGACCTGTTCGATTTCTTCTCCAGACATATATCTTTGCGTTGGGGTAATCATTTCTACTAATAATCATTGTTTTTGTCTTCTTGATATTTATTTTCAATCACCGAGCTTCACTTGCAAGAGTTAGATGATTTAAAAGACATTGGAGATCTTCGATGTTATCTGCCACTATGGCTGTATCATCGGCATGCCTGATGTTATTAATAAATATGCCGTTAACTACTTATTAGAGTCTGTCACTGCTTCTGCCAAGGCTTTTTCTACGTATAAATTGAACAGCATTGTAGACAGTATACAACCTTGCCTTACCTTTCCTTTTTTAATGGAGAAATATTCTGTTTCATTAAAATTTTGAAGACGTGCTGTTGCTGAATTAGATCCAAATGCTGAATATTAAAGAAGTTTATGTTCTTTTTTCGAATGAGTTTGTCAATAATCTTTATGAGTTACTTTAAGGATACAGTAATATGTAAGTATTTGAAAATAAAATAATTTATTTAATACTTTTCACTATAGGTAACTTTCACAGTATATATTTCATTTACATTTTACAGTTTACTGCATATTATACCGTGCTCACAGGATATATAGCGTACTGTATATGTTTTGCTTATCATAGTAAATAATGCATATAAATTTTTCCTTCATGAAATGTTTGTTAAATATTAAAGTGAGTTATTCAAACATTGGAAGCCAGAAATGGCACATGAATTCACATTTCAGGGGTTATCTAGATTATCCAAGGATACATATACTGTGTTTGTTTTACCCAGTTTGTTTAGAGTGGTCGCTGAAAAATAGCACGAGATGAGTTGGGAATATCGATGTATTATTTAAATTAATGTTTATTTTAGTAAGTTACCAAAGCAAAGCTCTGAAGTAAAATTTACTGTGTATGTCAGAAATTTTAAAAATGTTGAATAGTTTTTCTTTAACGAAAAAGTTTGTACTACTTACTATTAAAACTTTTTTAGTTTTTTTTTAAAGCGAAGCTTTTATACAGGCGGTTTATTTTTTCTCTGTAGTAAAATGCCGAAGAATTTTTTTTTTTTTTTCGTCTTTATAGAAAGGGTCTGGAATCTTCAAAAGACATCTCAGTCCAGGACGCCGCCTGACTAACCTTAGTGTAGGATTCGTTCTTCATACTCCGGCGACAGTTCCCGAGGTACTTTAAAATGCCCTCTCGTCGCCGAGTCTTCACCGAACGCCTACCTGCTAAACCAGACCCGCCTCTCTCATCCACCGATCCGAAAGCGGAATGGCCGCTGTAATGCCTGCATCACTTCCGAAGCACTAACTTCATTCATTCTCCATTCATACACATCCACGCTCCATTCATCAACAAGGAGGCTCCCTGTCTCGTTCCAGGTAGTGCGTAGAAGTCCCTCATTACTTCTAGTACGGCATTATTTACAGACGGGCATTTCCTCCTTCCCCACATCTAACTCATACAGTGTAACCCACTTCTCTGACTTTAACTTCCAGCATCTTTCACTCTTTGCCGTTGGTCCAGCTGTCTTTCTTCCTCTTTCTTTTTCTTGATTACTACACGGATATAGCTGTGTATGTTGGTCCAACCTGATTTATTTTCAATCATTCTCTCAATCATTTCTCTCACTGTAACAAAATTAACACATGTCACTCTCTCCATTCTGTTTCTTTCTACTATCCATCTGCTGCAATCTAACATCGTATGTGTCACAGTGACCGAGTATCCACAGTATAGGCATTCATCTGTGTCAGCCTTTCCGAACCTAGAGAGGTAGGCCCTAAAACACCCGTGTCCTGTGAGCACCTGTGTCAGGAAATAATACAGTCACCTGTGGACACAGTCCACCCAATCTCTTATGTTCTGAATCAGCATTTTTGTCCACTCCCCCCCCCCCCCCCCATTTTCCATTCTGGTACACTTCTAGGTTTCTTGTTTTTCTAGCAAATACTACCGTGCTAAGGATATATTCGAAGTAGATATACAAAGTACTTAAACATCATTTTGTCAATTTAAATAGTGGTGGTTAGATTGACCGTATGTCTTAGATGAGACATGAATATTTGCAAAGATTGGAATTAAAAGAATTTTGCAAGACGGCAGCATAAAATTAATAAAACACTACAGATAGCGAAGGCAAAAGACGGATCATTCTTTATACAGGAGGAAAAGAAGGCTTTAGAGAAAACGCGGATTTGATTTTATCTTCAAAATCTGCTGATTACCATAACAACACGAATGCAGATATGTTTGTTAAATGGCTTGAGGAGAAACTGTCACCTAGTCTGAGTGAACCATCAGTTGTAGTTTTAGATAACGCACCTTATCATTCGTAGATTTTGGAGAAACAACTAAAACAGTCGTGGAACGTACCGAGCATAAAAAATTGGTTACTTAAAAATAATAATATTTTTTGGAATACTCCATCAAATCAGAGTCACTGAAAATTTTGAAACGTAATGAAAAACCAACAATTTATAAAGTTGACCAAATTGTATCAAGTTATGGACATCAAGTACTACGGTTACCGTCGTATCACTACAAATTTGATCCCATCGAACACATCTGGGGTATATGTAAAACGTATTATGATAATCAAGAACAGGGTTTGTGGTGTAGGCGCAACAACTTTGAGTTATATAGAAGTTTTGGGGAACCGGACGTTGTATATATATATATATATATATATATATATATATATATATATATATATATAAGCGGAGATCCTACAGCTTCTGCCGCGTCCCGCATTTCGATCGCCATCTTTTTCTATCTCTCCAGGTGTCTTCATCAATGGCTCTGTCTTTCATGGATTCCATAACACCTTGTATCCAAGACTTGGCTGGTCTTCCTCGTTTCCTTCTAATAATTGGATTGAATTCCATAGCTCTTTTTGGCCATCTGTTGTCGTCCATCTTCTGTACTTGTCCATACCATATTAACTGTCTAGTTTCTATTCTTTCAGAAGTTGTATGTACTCTATCTGTTTTTCTTCTAATTTCAGAATTAGGTATACGTTCTACTCTTGATATACGGCAAGCTCTTCTCAGGTAGTCCATTTCAACCGTGTCAACTTTTTTCTTTCCTTTTACTGTCATTTGCCAACATTCTGCTCCATATGTAAGAATGGGCTCTACAATTACTTTGTAGATAGTCATTGTAAACCCGAGACCGTATACGGTCAACCGGACGTTGTAAAATGTATTAAATTAGCACGCCTTTGATGGGTAGGACATATAATTAGGCGAGATGAAGATGCAACGATCAGAAAAATTTTCGACCGAAGAGGACCAGTAGGAAGACGAGCCAGAGGAAGATCAAAACTTAGGTATCAAGATAACATAGAGGATGATCTAAAATTCATCGAAGTTAAAGCATGGAGAAGAGTTGCCAGAGACAGGGGCGAATGGAAAATTGTTCTGAAGAAGGCTTTGGCTCATAACGAGCTGTAATGTTACTGATGATTGATTATGGTAATCACGGATGCAGTGGATACAATGACGATGCAGTTAGGCCTATATTTATAGTCGGTACTCAAGTATCGGTCTATGCTTGAGGTCGACCTTGAGTCGTTTTTGTGTTTTATAAACGGATCTCGAGCACGAAATCGAGCTTGAGTACACAAAAATGACAGCTCGTGCTCAAACATCGGATCGACCTGCCTTGAGCACGGGTTCCTAACCTAACTTGTTTGTTTATATTTATATTTTTTTCCAATTCGCTTCAATACAATATATTTTTTTTTTGTTTTTTGAGATTATGGATATTTTTGTTCAACATCCAGGATTAAGTCATGGCAGCTTGATATTTGATCAAAGTTGATTAAGAGTTAGAAAGGAAAGAGGACAAATTCCAGAATTATTAATAGGTGAATTATTATGAATAGTGAATATGCATGCAGCATAGGCACTATCTACTTACTCCAGCATTAAAGCAAGGTATTTATTGATAATGGGCTAAACAAGAAATAGGTTATTTGATAGATATATCTTTTTAGGTAATGATCAACAAAATAGATATAAAAGTGCACATGTAAGAAATGTTCCGAAAAGGCTATTTAGAACCTGGAAAATATGGTTTCCCTGTCTGCAATGAAGCCTACAAATCAAATTAAATACATATCTTGCAATAATAAGTGCTACAGCAGTACTCTGCAATATGTGTTTACAGGAAAATAATTATAAATAGTGATGATGATTTTCTAGAAAATACTGATGTGCCAGAAAATAGAAATGTTAATGATGTGGAACAAGGTTTAAATTTTAGGAGACATTTTATTCAACAATGTTATGCATGAGAATGTGAATATATTATTGAATACCTATGTTAAATATATTATTTTTTATTGTATATGTCGAAATGTATTTTTTTAAATTTTAATTTAAAATAAATAAGGGTTATACTATACTCAGACAACTTAAACAAGTATATCTTTATTGAGTTCGAGTTGTCTCTCTTCTTTTAAATAAGTGTTTATTCCTTTCACAAAACCTTTCCTTATCAAATATAAAATTAATTACACGTTTAAAATATTAGTATTCTTTATTTAAAAATATATTTATAAACATTCACGATAAGTAAATTTGAAAGTAACAATTTATAAAACTAAAAAATGGAATAATATCAGGCTTGTTAAATATAAAATAATATAATAATCGCTTTACAACCACCATAGTATACATTACAAACAAAATCACCAAAAAAAAAAAATAACCAAAACTAGTATTTACATTTAGAATTTTTAACAGTTTTCAATATAATACATTAAGTACAAAATAAGAATAGTTATTATATAAATGATTGTTTTAAAAATCCATAACTATAGATTACTATTAAACTTTGGAATAATTCAAACCTTTTTTTGGCGAATGTTTTTTATTTGCAATTATAATAGCTACTACTCCATTAGTAATAGTGTTTGTTATTACTGTTACATATTGCCATAAGTATATTTAAGATTACTTACCATTTGAAGCACATTGACATATTCTATAGGAACAACAGGTGTCATATTACAAGTATTACTTGAAATTCTTATTATATGTACAGGTAAGATTTCTCAAAATTATCATACATAATAACTCTTTATTTTGAACTGGAAAAGCAATGGATGGAGTCAGATAATTCTGATGTTATAGTAATTAAACTTATATGTCCTCCTATCTGGTGGGCCTCCTTTTGTTCTACAATTATCTAAGTATGAAAATATAGTAAATTTACCTCTTCCAAATACTTCTGTGTTGTCCCAAGGACAGACGATGATTACATATATGTCGGGAACAGCAACTTTCACAAACTCCATACCTACATCAGGCTTTGGCTTTTTTAAAGGGCCATCACCTGTAGCCAGCATGCTGTTGTTTCTCTGCATTTTCTACTATAAAAATTTGGCTTGAATAAATAAAAGTATTTTACCTCTGTTTCAATTTGTTTTACAATTTTCGTAGCTGTTCTGAAGTCCTTAATATATCTACCTCAGGCTGGCAGTTATACAATACGCTGTATTGTACTCCCAACCCTTCTTTTTTCATTAAGGAAGCACCGTTTGTCCTTTTATTCTCTACAGTATTATTTTCCTTTACCAGCTGGATTAAAAACACCTTTCCTTTTGTTGAATACACTGCATATTTAGTACAATGCTCATCTAAAAATCGACATAATTGAAATTTATTCCCTCGAATGCATATTTTTTTATAATATATTACATACCTTAAAATGATTTATTAAAAATTAATTTTTTTAATACACAACATGCCTCTTCTTTAATAAAGCTAAATTTGGCGCTAAAAATATTTAAATAAAGTTTGGTGACAATGATAATAATTGACAGAATCTTCTTTTTATTGGATGCCATCTATCAAATTTACTTAAAATCCCTACTTTTCGTGCTTGAGATCAATCTTGTACGATAATACCCGAAGTATCATTTATAGAACACAACAAATACTTGAGCATGACTTTGACGTAAGTTCGACTTGGCGGAGCACGTGCTCAACCACGAGCTTGAGTACCGACTATAAATACGGGGCTTAGGGAAATGTGTCAAGAAGCTCTTAAAACTGCAACTCCAGAGATATGGGCCAAAACTGTAAATAAATGTGAAAAATTAATAGAAGAGTGGGGGATCCGGGAAAATAAAATTAGTGAAATTAATCCAGTGATTATAGATTTACATAATGATAGCAGTAGTGAATTTAGTGACGATGATAATGATTTATAAATTTAAATAATCAGTAAGCACACTCTTATAATGTTATATACAAAATAATTGTACAGCAGGATAAACAATAACATTTAAAATTCCATTTGAATATTTCCTCCTCATTTGCTTAATGCTTAAGGTATTTGTAAACTTTCTTCTCTAAGAAATATATGGCTGCAGCGAAGTTACAATGCGTTATTTAGACACGTATTTTTATCTTATACTTTAAATACACACAAAGTTTTCACACATATTAGAATGATCTCTGTATGTTTTAACAATGAATATGAATGAGGCATCCATCCATCGAACCGAGTATATAATAAATGGACGTACATTAACTATTTGTATAATACTGATAACACACCATAAAGCCATAAACAAATCCCATATACTACCGTCGTTTGGTACCAAACCGTTAGCCCGATATAATATAAGGCAGCTTTTCGGTAAGCCGACAGGAGATTTCCGGAAATATATGATGAATTATTTCCAGAATGATGACGGCAAATTTTGACCGGCCATAAACTTGTGCGATTTATTCTTTGCTTGTGGCCCAGACTTTAATAGGTGCGTTTGAATATACGGTCACCGAATAAATTATTAACAGCAAAAATGGCTGTGTCAATATTGGCTAAAAGCATATGTTGTTTGGATGTGTGGGAGGTTTTATCTAGAAAAATACAAAGAAAATCACTGTGAATGGCGTTAATGGAAGAACTTAAGAAAATATACTGTGCACATAAAATCCAGTAGAGACCGTGGAGAAATATAGAGAACGGTTTGACCTACTTCGACAGAATTGAGCGCAATTACGGGTTAATTCGTATAGTACGTATTTGAGATCAAGATGTAATTGTTCGGCTTTAAGCCCTTAATTGCTGTGGAGGTATTTAAAATGGGTAGTTATATTAACCCTCCGGCGGTCGCACAAAAAAAATTCCTTGGTAAGTCGCGTGGCGGCTTTTACACTGCATTAGATATTTTCGATTTTTAGCACTTTAAATAAGACATTTTATTGTTTTCTTCAGTATTTACAAAAAAAATGAGTTTTTAGTTTTTAAATTTAATTTATTACCATTACAAACAAGTTACCTATGATTACAAATAAAACATACTGATCGCTATTTTCCATTTACTCATCATTATCACAATGGATACATTGAACAGAGATGTTGCTATGTTTATTACATACGTTATTTTTACACTGCTGGTGCTGACTAATTGCTCTCATACAATGATTTTTGTGTTTACCGCAAATGTAACAAATTCCAGGTTTGACAATGTCTTGAACGGTTTCGTCATTATCTCTATATTTTTCCAAATAAACATAAATTTCTTTAGAAAGATTTTTTAGTGTTGCTCTCAATTTTAAGTGGTCATTTATAAGTTCATATGCCAGTTACTATTTAAATGGGAATAAGCCACAATTAAAGGTTAAAATACGTTTATTGACGTTTCAATTTCCACTTCGGAAATCGTTCTCAAAATACAAAATAATGTTTGTATTTTGAGAACGATTTCCGAAGTGGAAATTGAAACGTCAATAAATGTACTTTAACCTTTAATTGTGGCTTATTCCCATTTAAATAGTAATTAATTTAAAATGCCACAAGAAAGTAGCTTCAGAACAATATTCATATGCCAGATCTTAAAGAAATACTCTTCGTCGTTTGTTAATGTCAAGGTTATTAAATTAAAAAATAACATAGGCATTAATTGCTGCTATATCTAGATGTCCATAATATAATGAAAGAGGCCATGTCCGGGTAATTCTGGAGCTACTATAGGATGAACACTTCTGGTCGACGGTATCTACCCATCCTTTTGTAGCATTATAATTCAAATTTACAGCGGATTTTTTGGTTTCTTATTTCATTTTATTTTTCCACAGTAATAGTCAAGCTTTCACCATTTTTTAAGTTAAAATGATAGTTCAATACAGTTAACACCACACGTTTTACTTGCACACTAAGACTCATACCCTGTATAAAATTCACGACAGATACTGGCAACGGCTCCAGGATGGAACCGTTGCTTTTATCAGCTTGCGATAATGAAATAGAACTGACCTTTTATAGTTTTTGCCAACAAGTTTTTGGTCTAATGGCCAGTACCCAAATCGATAAAGAGACATGTTTGCTTTGTGTGAACAATCGGGATTAAAACTGATTCGCTTTAAAACTAGCTTTTAATTAAAATTGATATTTATTTCCCAAAGAATCTGTTAAGAATGGAAGCTATTAAAAATTTATAAATCTATATTAGCTATTGACAAGCAAATTTAACATTTGTCAACATATATGCCCCTACTGAGAATGCTCCTAAAGAAGAAAAGAATGAATTCTATGAGAAACTTGAAGAATTGTACGAAGAAATACCAAAGAACGACATACTAATCCTGCTAGGAGACTTCAACGCAAAGATAGGGAAAGAAGACACGAACAGAGAAATCGCAGGAAAAGAAACGATCCATCAAAATACGAATAAGAACGGCAGGAGAATATGTAATCTAGCAGCAGCAACCAATACTTTTATTATTAGCACTCAATTCAAGCACAAAAAAGAGCACAAAGTAACGTGGCTAATACCTGGAACAACAGATGGAAACCAAATAGACCACATCCTAATCTCAAAAAAATGGAGAACAATTGTACAGAATGTAAGGTCATACAGGGGAGCCAATGCTGATTCGGATCACATTTTGGTGATAGGTGACATGAAATTGAAGATACTTAAAGATAAAAACGACAGAAAGAAAAGAAAGAGGTGGAATCGGTCGAAACTAAATACAGATAATGCAAACAGAAAATTCTGCACTAAATTAGAAGAAAAACTACTAGTCCTAAAACCATCAAACATAGATAAAACATGGGAAGACATAAAAGATAGTATCTTAACAACAGCAGAGGAGACGATACGACTAATGGAAGACAATAAAAGAAAGGATTGGTACGATGAAGAATGCGAGCAAGCTAGTAAAGACAAGGACAAAGCAAGACACAGGTGGGTGGCCACAGGGAAACAAGAAGATCTCCTACACTATAAAGAGAAGAAGAAAGAGTCAGACAAATGCTGCAAAACAAAAAAGAAGAAATGGATCGAAGAATTACTGCAGAAACTCGAAGCCAATAGTAATGACAATGCAAGACTATACAAATACATAAAATCACAGAGAAAAAAAGAGATACCGGCAAATATTGGAAAAATGGAATGGGAAACACACTATAGAGAACTGTTTAAAAAGAAAGACGAGGCTGAAAATGCAGAAAATGAAGAACAAACAGAAAATAGGAATGGAGAACAATCAGAGCCTCCCTCATACAGCGAAGTATTGGCGACCATAAACAGATTAAAGACAAGGAAAGCAGCAGGACCAGACGACATTATAAATGAGTTCTTCAAGAAAGGGGGAGAGGAACTAGCCCACAGAATCCACAACCTAATAGAACGAATATGGGAAGAAGGACGCATGCCGAACGACTGGAATTGTGGTCTGATAACACCAATCCCTAAAAAAGGCGACAAGACGAAATGCACTAACTACAGGGGAATCACGTTATTAAATACAATGTACAAAATATTAACTAATTTGATCAGACAAAGAATAGAAAAAGAAACTAGAACAAGAATAGGTGAATACCAACATGGATTCAGGGAAGGTAAGTCAACAATAGATGCAATACACATTGCAACGCAAATCGTCGAAAAAAGTTACGAGCACGGAATAGATCTACATATACTGTTTATTGACTACAAGCAAGCTTTTGACAGTGTAATAAGGGAGGAGCTAATTAAGGATATGAATCAATTAGGCATCCAAGAAAAACTAATAAGTCTCACGAAAATGACGATGAAGGAATCTAAGGCACGAATCTTAACAAGGGAAGGCCCGTCAGATGAAGTACACATGGAGGTAGGTGTCAGACAGGGAGACTCCCTGTCAACAACATTATTTAACATTGCCATAGAGGGGGCAGTAAGAGCAGCCAAAATTATGGGAACGATTATCGAATCTTCAGCCCAACTGATAGCGTATGCAGACGATATTGCACTGGTTACTAGAGATTTAAAAACCATGCAGAACATAATATTAATACTAGATAAAGAAGCAAAGAAGAGAGGGCTAGTAATAAACCAAGGCAAAACGAAATACCTCAAGTGTTCAAGAGAGAATACGAACATAGAGAAAGAAATTAAGCTTGGTGCATATACATTTGAAAGAGTACACCGTTTCAAATACCTGGGAGTGATGGTGAATGACAGAAATGATAGAACGGATGAAATAAATGAACGCATCCTACTGGGTAATAAAACCTACTGGAATTACCAAAAATTCCTGAAAGAAAAGTACATTAGTAAGAAAACCAAATTAAAAATTTACAAGACTGCAATCACGCCAGTGATCACCTATGGTGCAGAGACGATGTGCCTAACACAAAAAGATGAAATGAGGTTGGAAATCCTAGAGAGAAAGATAATTCGACGAATAATGGGACCGGTGGGAATAAGTGTAGGCGAATTTAGAAGATTAACCAATGAAGAAATTAAAGAAGTCATCGAGGGTGAAGACATAATCAAGTTCGTGAAGACGCAAAGGCTCAGGTGGCTGGGACACACAGAAAGAGCTAACCCAGACTCTACCCTAAAGCGAATAACTGGATGGAGACCAACAACAAAGAGACCAAAGGGGAGACCCAAAACAAGATGGAGAGATCAAGTCTTAGGAGACATAAAGAAGCTGAGAATCTACAATTGGAAGGAGCGCTGTAAGGACCGGAAATAATGGAGGAAAATTGTAGACAGGGCCAAGTCACACACGCTGCTATAATAATAAAAAAAAACAACAGCGGACTGATTCTCCGCAATAAATAAATCAGAGAGCCCAAAAGGGCGGCAAACACTCCGCCAGGAGTGAATAAGCCATGATGATGATGATGATTAGCTATCGACAATAAGTTTTTGATATATTTTACTTTTTTTATAGTATTTTTCTTCATGTTATTGTTTAGTTCCACAATGTAACTCTCTTATTTATACATCGATGATTGAATTATGCTTTAGTTGAAATAATAATTATAGTCTTTTATACAATCGTAGACAATTGTTGTGAGCGCGTTTATTACAGTGCTATGATTCTTAAATCCAGTCCTGATGCGGCGCTCGGGGCAAACCGGCAACGTGGTCGGCCGTTCTCCCGTAAGAAATACATTGCTTATTTTACCTGCACTGCATTCTAACTGTGGTTTCTACTATAGATGAATAAAATCAAAAGAAAATTATTGTAAAATAATTACTAAAAGAAAAGTAACCAACACGTGACGTTTATAACGTTACAATTTTTGTATTAAAATAGGTATTTGTATTAAAATTATGTTTTTAACTATCATTCACTCCTCTATCAAAAACTCATTAGCCACATCAATGTCCTTTTGTCCCTCTATACTGCAGTTGTATTCCGTCTGTCTGCCGCTGACGTAAAATAGTCGGAAGTTGAAAATTAACAAAGAACTTCTATTAACGCAAACCCATTGTGGCCGAAACTTAGGAGCAAAGGACAATGGAAAATGTCACAGAGAACAAAGCCGGAAAAAAGAATAATTGAACCTAAATAAACACACACATTCGTGCGGCTAATTAAAACGTGTTTCTAGTGTTAGAATGTTTATTTATTAAACAGGAAATTGGCTGTGGTTTAAGAATGGCGGACATAAAGGACGTGATCGGTGGATACTACTTGTCTATTTTCCTAATAAACTTAAATAAAACGAAACTATTTTTTATGTGGATCTATTTAGATTTTATGTATTACGTGGGCTACTAGCTAAGAATTATATTACCTAAATAATATTTTGAAACATGACAATAGCGGTGAGGTAACGTCAAAACGTTATCATAAAGTTCGACCACAAAACCCGAAATAATCAGAAGTTAATTCACAAAAGCCGCTTTTGATCTTTTTGACATAAGGTCACTTGACCGTCGGCCATGTTATTAGTGAGCATATTAAGGTTTTATTGTGATATATTTTGTAACCGTCGAGCAGGTCTGTACTTTGATGTTTTATGAAGACAACATATTTGAACATCCCAAACAGAAAAGGCTAATACCATTGTATGGTTCTTTAAGTCGTATTGTAAACACTATTTAATTAACAAAATCGAGTCATGTGAACGACTTCGGGAGTTCTTATAGCGATTAATAGGGACATTTCTTCAGTTTTAGTAAATCACCAATTTAAAAACATTGAATGTATTTTTTTGGAACTTTTATTTGGAAAACAAAAATGTCTTATGGGATGTGTTTATTTACCTCCAAACCCTCCATTATGTTTGTATGAAGACTATGTAAATGGTGTAGAAGGCATTTTATATGAAACTCAGTGCAGTTTAGTATATATACTTGGTGATTTTAACCTACCAAATACTCATTGGGAAAATTATGAATTTGGTTCAAGATCGATTAGAAATATTACTAACAAAGTTGAATTTATTTCAGAAAGTTTTGCTTTTTTAAATCTCTTTCAAATAAATAATGTACCAAACTGGGGGTTTCGTAGATCTTATTTTTTCTTATATAAATAAAATTGACTTAAAAATTGCTGATCAATCTTTATTAAAATGTGATAGCTATCATCCAGCTTTGTCCTTTGACATTATTGGAAATATTATTTTAGACTTTCTTAGCTATGATGATTTCTATTTTGACTTTAAAAATGCAAATTATATTCTTATTATTGAATATTTAGGTTCAATTGACTGGGATAAGATTATTGATAAGACAGATGTAAGCGTTAGATTCCTGTATTAATCTATTTGTACCAGAGACTAGATACGAAAACTCAAAATTTCCTAAATAGTACACTGTTCATTTAAAACATAATTATACTATATCAAAAGAAGATTGCTCATGCAAAATACAAAATGACAGGATCTATACACGGTTCACAATTTGTTGTCAGCTCACTACAAGTTTAACCCAAATTAGAAAACTGAAATACAGAGAGAATAGGTAATACGATATAATAGTAAAAACCAACCTAAAACTGACGGTTTAAGACGTTTTCGACTAACCCACCTTATATCTGAAGGAATACAATACCTTATAATCCTATTACGGGGATATTTTGAATGGTTAGAAATGAACGACCAGTGTCGTAGAGTATATGATTGAAACATTTATTTGAACTAAATAAATATATTTTTTAAATTGTACTTATGTAAATTGTATTCAAAAATAAAAAGTTTCTTGCCATTTGTAAAAGATACATTTATTTAATTAAGGAAAAAGGCGCCAAATGTCGCCTGGCAAAATTTCCAATGTGTTTTAAATGTATCCATTATTTTCGAATCCGGAGAAAACTATAAATATTTTTGAAAAATTTAAACGCAGAATGAAAGATTACATTATTACTCAGGGCAGAAAGTCCCTGAAAACTTCTACAATGTTTATTTTAATATGTTATGTAACAGGGGTGAAAATAAAAGAGAAAATATAGTATAATTTTTAATTGAAAATATTGCATGCAAAAGAAACTTTTTATTTATTCTAAAAAATATTTCATTCTGCCTTTAAATTTTTCAAAAAGGTTTTTTAGTTTTCTCAGGATTTGAAAAAAAAATTGATACTTTTAAAACACATTGAAGATTTTGACAGGCGACATTTTGCGCCTTTCCCCTTTAATACCTTACGATTACAACTACTATTACTTACCTTATATAATTACGATTAGAAAACTATTCAAATTCAAAATAAATAGGATCAACTTCGGAATCCGAGTCGTCTTGAGGGTTAATAATTAGGTTAATAATCTCTACGGTCGCATCAATTATGTTATCAAGATCCCACATTTTTTGTTCTTACTACATGTCTTAGTGCATCTTTCCAGTTTTGTTTTGTAATATGTTATAAAGACTCTTATAACAATTCACGTACAGCTTGTATTTTATATGACGTATTTTTTCTAGCCACATAACTTTTCATTTGTGCCCAAAGTGCCTTTACCAGAAGGTGGGGAGATACCAGTAGACCAACCTTCCATAAAGGCTTGCCTGGAGCTTAATATATTTTTATCTGACCAAATTTTTTTTAGAGTATGACCTGAGTTTACCCACGTTTCATCCTGGTAGAAGATGGGCCTTTCTTCAGCCCGGAATTTTCGTATGAATCTTAGATAATTTCTTCTCCAACATCATCTTCTCCTCCCGGTCAATCAAAAGTGATTTTCGGTCTGATTTCTCCCACCGGAAATTTAATTCTTTTAAAACTTGCCACAATTTAGTTCGTCCGATATGAGGCAAATCCAAGTCGTCTCTAACTTCTTGTAAAATTTTGTTTGGGTTTGGTATTTCTTTTTTGAAAAAAAAATCCATGAATTTTCCTTCGAATACCATTTTTGGCAAATTCATCAATTTCAATAGGCTTTTTCCCTCTCTTTAAGTTTTTGTTTGTGTTTGGGTTAGCTATACCGTGTTTTTTTCTTTCTGATAGGAACCTATAAAAAGTTGACTCTCCTACGCCAGTCATGTTGGCACAACTTTCGACTATGTTGCGAACAGTGTTTGTGGGATTCTGAGAAACCAGAGCATCGTGAACATTCAGGACAATAGTCTTCTCTCTTGGTGAATAGACAGACTTACTGACTGTACGCAACAGTACCGGTGTAAAACTTGATGATGAAGTCATCACAAACAATCCAACAAAACGAGCACGAGCGAAAGGTACGTATATGTTCGTAGGTATATGGAATAAAAAATCACTCACGCACTGCATATAATTCGCAAAAGAAATATTCGAGACGCTAATTACTGCCGTAGACGCGGAAGCACCGACGAGCCGTAAATTACATGCGATCAAAAACGTACTAAACAAAAAAATTGTTAAATGAACTTTGATCAGATATTCGAGCATTCAACCTTATATTTATTTATTAAAAAAATTGTTTTCGTTCGTAATAACTTCACCCTTTCAAGTTAAGTTTCGAATATAATTATATTATTAAAAATCTGGGGAATTCCATCTTAATTATCTTGCAACGAATAGTACCTACATTCGAATATGAATTCCAGGTTTTCTAGTAAAGTGATTAAACGCGAAGATTAGTATTGAAATATCCAAAGGGATAAGGTATTCTTATTTACAAAATTGTTAAAGGTTAAATTCTTATTTTTATTAATATAATAATAATATAATAACCAACATTAGTCGTGAAAGTTTTAATTGTTTTTTTGCTAAATATATTAGTATTAAAATATTATCAATATTATATATAACAGTATTAAAACATTATATTATTATTTAATGAATAAACACCTTAGGAACGCCTATGATTTACGACCGTTTTATGAGTTCGAGGCATATTTCGTGCTCTCAACAATTTGTGAACAGATAATAAGAAGGATTATAATCTCTTTTCTAATTTGGGTCAATAATTAAGGGATTGTTACAAAACATGTCATCAGATTCACCTAAATAATTTACAAATTGCTATGTATGATAAAACATTTTTTTGTAATTATGTAAATAATAAAAGAAAATGTCTTGATTTGCCAATCACAATGAAATATGAGAATATAACTTCTGATAATTCCCAAAATATAGCAAATTTGTCTAGTAAATTTTTCAATTCAACCTATGTTACTAGTAATACAGATTATCCAGCTTTAAAATCTGATAATATTTTTTTGATTGATCTAAAAGTAAGGTTTATCTTACCTGATAATATATCCCCTTTGTTCATATTCAATTGTAAATTTATTCTGAGTTATATTTTACAAAAAATATTTAGTTTATCTTCGAGCTCAGGTGTCTTTCCAGAGATATGGAAGAGAAGTTATAATACCCCAGTCCATAAAGGTGGTAATAGAGAATATATTGAAAACTACCGAGCTATATCTAAAATTTTAGTTTTCGCTAAATCTTTTGAAGGGATTGTAGCTGCAAAACTTGATCCAGTATTTGATCCTACTTTAATGCCTAACCAACATGGTTTTATTCCAGGACGTTCTACTACTACCAATCTTTTAGTTTTACAAGGATTTTTGTTGGATGCCCTTGTAGGGTATGACCAGGTTGATATCATTTACATCGACTTTTCGAAGGCATTCGATAGAGTTAATGATACTGTCCTAATCACTAAAATTTATAATGCTGGTTTACATGAAAGATTATTAGGCTGATGGAGAGCTATCTCAAAGATAGAACTTAAGTTGTAAAAATTAACCAATTGTTGTCATCTACTATCAATGTAACCTCTGTTGTTCCACAGGGTGGACATTTATCTCCTCTGCTTTTAAATTGTTTTGTAAATAATATAAAAAATTGTTTTTATCATAATTCTTCTACTAACTAATATTCTTCTTTATGCTGATGATCTAAAAATTTATAGAGTTATAAAAAATTCCAATGACTGTAGTTTATTACAGAAGGATTTAATTGGATTATTGGATTGGTGTACCCTAAATGCTTTGAATTTGAACATAAATAAATGTAAGGTAATACGATTTTTTAGAAACAAATATCCGATTTCATTTAAATACAGTATTGGACAAAATATTTTAGAGGTAATCACAACATTTAAGGATCTTGGGGTAATTTTTGACCCTACAGTAAGCTTCAGGGACCACTTTTCTTCCATTTCTAAGAGATCCATGAAACTTTTAGGTTTCATGAAACGTAGCCTCTCTCAATTTGATCATTTTTATTGTCTCAAAAATATCTACTCTTCTCTTATTAGATCGGTTTTGGAATATGGTAGCAATATTTAGTCTTCTCATTATAAATGCTACAAAGATCTATTAGAAAGAGTACAGAAGAAGTTCTTAAGATTTATTGCTTTTAAATTGAGAGTACCTGTAAATAAAATTAATTACATTGTTTTACAATCTTTACTTAAATTGCCAACTCTTGAAGAAAGACGAATATTGCTATTCTCTGTTCACAAATTGTTGAGAGCACGAAATATGCCTCAAACTTATAAAACGGTCGTAAATCATAGGCGTTCCTAAGGTGTTTATTTATTAAATAATAATATAATGTTTTAATACTGTTATATATAATATTGATAATATTTTAATAATAATATATTTAGCAAAAAAACAATTAAAACTTTCACGACTGATGTTGGTTATTATATTATATTAATAAAAATAAGAATTTAACCTTTAACAATTTTATAAATAAGAATACCTTATCTCTTTGGATATTTCAATACTAATCTTCGCGTTTAATCACTTTACTAGAAAACCTGGAATTCATATCCGAAGGTACTATTCGTTGCAAGATAATTAAGATGGAATTCCCTAGATTTTTAATAATATAATTATATTCGAAACTTAACTTGAAAGGGTGAAGTTATTACGAACGAAAACAATTTTTTTGTTTAGTACGTTTTTGATCGCATGTAATTTACGGCTCGTCGGTGTTTCCGCGTCTACGGCAGTAATTAGCGTCTCGAATATTTCTTTTGCGAATTATATGCAGTGCGTGAGTGATTTTTTATTCCATATACCTACGAACATATACGTACATATACGTTTTGTTGGATTGTTTGTGATGGCTTCATCATCACGTTTTACACCGGTACTGTTGCGTACAGTCAGTAAGTCTGTCTATTCACCAAGAGAGAAGACTATTGTCCTAAATGTTCACAATGCTCTGGTTTCTCAGAATCCCACAAACACTGTTCGCAACATAGTCGAAAGTTGTGCCAACATGACTGGCGTAGGAGAGTCAACTTTTTATAGGTTCCTATCAGAAAGAAAAAAACACGGTATAGCTAACCCAAACACAAACAAAAACTTAAAGAGAGGGAAAAAGCCTATTGAAATTGATGAATTTGCCAAAAATGGTATTCGAAGGAAAATTCATGGATTTTTTTTTCAAAAAAGAAATACCAAACCCAAACAAAATTTTACAAGAAGTTAGAGACGACTTGGATTTGCCTCATATCGGACGAACTAAATTGTGGCAAGTTTTAAAAGAATTAAATTTCCGGTGGGAGAAATCAGACCGAAAATCACTTTTGATTGACCGGGAGGAGAAGATGATGTTGGAGAAGAAATTATCTAAGATTCATACGAAAATTCCGGGCTGAAGAAAGGCCCATCTTCTACCAGGATGAAACGTGGGTAAACTCAGGTCATACTCTAAAAAAAATTTGGTCAGATAAAAATATATTAAGCTCCAGGCAAGCCTTTATGGAAGGTTGGTCTACTGGTATCTCCCCACCTTCTGGTAAAGGCAGTAGATTAATAATTGCTCACATTGGCAGTGAAAAAGGATTTGTTAAGCATGGTTTGTTGGAATTTCATTCCAAAAGCACAAAAGACTATCACGAGGAGATGACAGCTGATGTTTTCGAAGAGTATTTTGAGCAAATGATTGAACACATACCACCAAATTCAATTATAGTATTAGATAATGCACCTTATCATTCACGACTAGTAGAAAGACTTCTAACGAATGCGTGGAAGAAACAGGATATTCTTGACTGGCTGCGAAATAAGTATCTACCTTACGAAGATGGAATGGTAAAAGCAGAACTTTTAAAAATTGCCCGGCAACACAAATCTAAGTTCAAGAAATACGTAGTTGACAAAATGGCAAAAAGGCGAAACATCACAGTCTTTAGACTTCCACCCTACCACTGCGAAATAAATCCAATTGAACTCATTTGGGCACAAATGAAAAGTTATGTGGCTAGAAAAAATACGTCATATGTTTTATTATTGTTATACTAGTCTTTATAACATATTACAAAACAAAACTGGAAAGATGCAGTAAGACATGTAATAGAGGAAGAACAAAAAATGTGAGATCTTGATAACATAATTAATGCGACCGTAGAGGTTATTAACCTAATTATTAACCCTCAAGACGACTCGGATTCCGAAGTTGATCCTATTTATTTTGAATTTGAATAGTTTTCTAATCGTAATTATATAAGGTAAGCAATAGTAGTTGTAATCGTAAGGTATTAAAGGGGAAAGGTGCAAAATGTCGCCTGTCCAAATCTTCAATGTGTTTTAAATGTATCCATTTTTTTTTTCAAATCCTGAGAAAACTAAAAAGCATTTTTAAAAAATTTAAAGGCAGAATGAAATATTTTTTAGAATAAATAAAAAGTTTCTTTTGCATGCAATATTTTCAATTAAAAATTATACTATATTTCTCTTTTATTTTCACCCCTGTTACATAACATATTAAAATAAATATTGTAGAAGTTTTCAGGGACTTTCTGCCCTGAGTAATAATGTAATCTTTCATTCTGCGTTTAAATTTTTCAAAAATATTTATTAGTTTTCTCCGGATTCGAAAATAATGGATACATTTAAAACACATTGGAAATTTTGCCAGGCGACATTTGGCGCCTTTTTCCTTAATTAAATAAATGTATCTTTTACAAATGGCAAGAAACTTTTTATTTTTGAATAAAATAAATAAGTTTTATTAAGAAATACAATTTACATAAGTACAATTTAAAAAATATATTTATTTAGTTCAAATAAATGTTTCAATCATATACTCTACGACACTGGTCGTTCATCTCTAACCATTCATGTACCCCCGTAATAGGATTATAAGGTATTGTATTCCTTCAGATATAAGGTGGGTTAGTCGAAAACGTCTTAAACCGTCAGTTTTAGGTTGGTTTTTACTATTATATCGTATCCTCTCTGTATTTCAGTTTTCTAATTAGATTTAAACTTGTAGTGAGCTATCAACAAATTGTGAACCGTGTATAGATGTAGCATTTATATATAAATTAATACGAGAAGGCATTGATGCTAGTGCTCTTTTGGAAAAGGTTTATTTCCGTACTCCCTGTAGAGACACCAGATCCCAAGACTTATTTTATTTAGAATTTTATAATCGAACTTATACTATAAATAAACCCTTACAGAGAATGTATAGAAATGCAAACAAATTTAATAGTAATGATTTTTTTCATTTATCACTAAGTACTATTAAGAATAAGATCGAAAATACCTTTTTATGTAATCACATTGTCCTTTAATAGTTTAAGCTAAATTTAAGCTGATTTGTAAAAAAAAAATGGCAAGTTCGTAAATAAATATCTATTCTCAAGTTATAGTTGATTTCATGTAATCGAATGAACTATCTTATAATAAAGTCGTCCCCTCTCAGCAACTCAGCAATATTGGCAATATCATTTTAAAGTCGTCTACTTTAAAATGTATAATATACGTCTAAATTTTCTATATAAATGATTTAGATAACATTAAATGGGAAGGTGGGAAATAAAATACCACCCGCGGACCAACAGGTGGGGTAGATAGGACTCCTAAGCCGTAGAGAATGCAACTTATCTAAGAGAAGGATACCCTGATTTAAAACCCTGGTCCTCCAAGTTGGGGGTTGAGGCATCGGGCCAACTCCTCGATACTCGGAAAAAATAATCAAAGTTAAAAATTTCAGCAAAAAGCCTTGGAATTCGGACGGATTAAACTATAAACGAAATTCGCAAAGAAAATGGATTATGAATTTGGGTGCTTGGAACATACAAGGAATAAGGACAAAACAGGAGGAGGTCTTCCGTGAACTGAGTAAAATGAAACTAGACATCTGTGTATTAACTGAAGTAAAGAAAAAAGGAAGAGGAAATGAAAAGATAAACGAATACCTGCATTTCTATAGTGGCGTAGAAAAGAGCGAACGAGCTAAAAGGGGAGTGTCTATAGCAATACATCAGAAACTGAAAAAATGTATTAAATCATGGCAAGAAATAGATGAAAGAATTATCCCCATGGAAATTAAGAAAAATAGCCATGAAATAGTGGTAATTGGAACATATGCACCGACGGATGACTCAAGGGTTGACAGCAAGGAAGAGTACTTTAACAAGTTAACAACTGTTCTAGCCACAATTAATAAGAAGAAAGAAATTTGGATCTTAGGTGATCTTAATGCAAGAACTGGAAAGACCTCCAACAGTGAAATAATAGGGAGATATGGAGAAGACATTCTGAACGACAATGGTCAAAGATTAATAGATTTTTGCGAGGCACATTCTTTGAAAATATTAAATGGTTTCTTCCCCCATAAGAATATACATAAATTTACATGGACGCAGCCTACCAGGAATTTAAAATCAATAATTGACTATTTCATTCATCGTAAAGATTCTAAACTAAAAACGAAGGACGTGAAGGTGTTTAGAGGGCCAGAATGTGGAAGTGACCACCATATGATTATTGCAAAAGTAATGGTGACATTTAAGAGAGAACAATCAAGTCACAAAAATGATGAAGTAACAGACATAGGAACAACCATAGAAAACATAAAATATAACCTGGAAAGCTTTAAACAAGATTCGACAAAGTTCTTATATAAAATTAGAATAGCTCAGAAAATAAAAAATATAGAAACAAAGGACTTAGACCCTGAAAGTCTGTATGAGGTAATTAAAAAATATATTCATGAAGCGGCAAATGAAGCACTGGGAAAAGTTGAAAATCGGAAAAAAGGAAAACCTGAATGGTTGTCAACGGAACTAGAAGAGAAAGTTCTCACGAAAAAACAAGCATATCACATATGGCTTCAATCCAAAGATCCTCAAGACAGAGAAATATACGCTAAATGGAATAGAGAAGTTAAAAAAGACGTGGATAAGGCGAAAAATATAAACTGGGAGGCTAAGTGTGATGAACTGGGCAGATTTATGGGTGGAACAAAAGTGGCGCAAGCTTGGAAAACATTAAAGCAGTTTAGGAAAAATGAGAAAAATGAAGACAACATTTCTCTCATAAAGTTAAATGAATGGGAAGAATATTATACGAAACTGCTGAAAGAGGATAGAGTAGAGTACAGATGGGAAAAGATAAGGGAATTAATAGACAACAGAGACGAAAGACAGGAAATCCCTATAATAACATTATCTGAATTGATGGAAACCTTAAAAGAGGTTAAAAACGGAAAAGCCGCAGGGCCTGGAGACATTCCCATAGAGCTGGTTAAATATGGGCCGACTGCACTTTTAGAATTAATAGTAGACCTTTTCAATAAATGTATGTGTGGAGACCAGGAAATTCCTAAAGATTGCAATAAATCATATATAAGCTCCATATATAAGAGAGGGAATAAAAGAGACTGTTCCAATTATAGAGGTATTAGTGTGACGAGCTCTGTGGGCCGGTTGTACGGCAGAATATTAAAGAAGAGGGTTGAAAGACAGATACAAGATATTGAAGAACAAAGCGGCTTTCGTACCGGGAGATCCTGCCTTGATAATATATTTATCCTACGACAAATTACTAGGTCTATAAATTTGGTATTTATAGACCTTGAGAAAGCATATGATAGTGTCCCGTTAAAGAAAATGTTTGAGGTCCTCAAAAGGTCCGGATTGGATTCGACGTATATCCGAGCGATATATAAATTGTACGAAAATGCAGTTAGTTGTGTAAAAATTGGAACCAGAACCTCAAATGAATTTAAAGTCACTAAAGGCCTAAAGCAAGGATGCTGTTTGTCACCGACACTCTTTAAAATATACGTCCAAGAAGCATTGAGGAATTGGAGAAATAAATGTAGATTTATGGGCATCGAAGTGGGACAAGAAACTCTGTATACATTGTTGTTTGCAGATGATCAGGTGGTAATTGCAACCGATGAGGAAGATATAAATTATATGAATCGAAAATTATTTGAGGAATATGCCGAATGGGGGCTTACTGTAAACATAAGCAAAACAGAATATTTAAAAATTGGAGGAAATACCACAGATCTGAGGCTTGAAAACGCAGTCATAAAAGGCTGCAACCAGTATAAATATCTAGGAAGCATCATATCAGCAGATGGCAGAGTTAAGATAGATGTACAAAACCAAATAACCCAAGGGAAAAATGCATCCGAATACTGAATTCATTACTGTGGTCTAATAAAATAAAGATGCATACCAAACTTCGCGTATACAGAGCAATTGTAGAACCAATTACCACATATGGTGCCGAATGTTGGACGATGACAAAGAATGAACGAGATAAAGTAGACGTTGTGGAAATGGATTATCTAAGAAGGTCATGTCGAGTATCGAGAATGGAAAGAATCAGGAATGAGGAAATACGAAACCGTACAGGAATTAGAGATACTCTTTCAGATAGAATACAAGGAAGGCAATTACAATGGTATGGTCACGTGATGAGAATGGAGGAGGAGCGGTGGCCAAAGAAAGCCTTAATGTATGTTCCGCCAGAAAGAAGGAAAAGGGGAAGACCACCAAATTCCTGGAGAAGAGAAATTACAAAAACAATGCAATCTAGAAGCTTAGAAGAGGGAGATTGGAGAGATAGGAAAAGATGGATGCTGAAATGCGGGAAGCGGCAATCGCCGTAGGACCCCCGTTATATGATGATGATGAGATAACATTAAATTATTAGAATATTTTTTCACCAAGTTACAAAAAACAAAATTTTATTAATTTATTAGTATTTTGTAGTTTGAGAACAATATCAGAAGTGAATGTTGAAACGGCAATAAGCTTATTTAACTCTTAAATTGTGGCTTATTTACAATAAAAATAGTAATTAAATAACACACCTTTCTTTTATTGCTTAAGTCTTTTATGTTCTCGAATACTACCAAAATACACATTTTAATTTTATCAACCATCCGCATGTGGCCCCATTAACCATATATTACCATTTTCGTTCTTATAGGACATTTACCTTTAAAAGCCGAATTTTTTGTCCATATTTTTACATCGAAATCTCCACACACTATATACAGAGTGGCTAAATGAAAACAAAACCCAAGTATTAGACCCAAGACATTTTTAAAAATCCAGCGATATTTTTGATTAAAGGGGGACACATTTTTCCGATATTTTCGATTATTTTAGTGGTAATAAGATACCGTTTTAAAGTCATTGCTGTTCCCTTTACATTTAAACTTTCCCCACCCTGTGGCCGGACGAGAATAGCTCTTTGTAATTCACTTTCAGAATTGAGGATTATCTCTTGTTCCAAAATCGATATGTTCCATCGGTATTTTTGCCATTGATAGTAATGTTCTGAATTTTTAAAATTCTGAATAAACATCTATATTAAAAGTTTTTTATAATTTATTCACTAACTATTTATTCATATCATCATCTTGCACTGACCATGTATTAAATTTAGTTTAAATAAGATTAAATAATAATTTAATAGAGAAATTATTAAAAGTGTAGTCGACAAAAAAATTCCGTTCCTTTTGAAGTATACAGTTCTTGTAATATGAAAGAACGAAGTTTAGAAAATCTACGTATGCGAATACGTGAGAAAACTAAATAAACCGAAATAATGTATGTAGAACCCAGTAAAAATTCCAAACGTATTGTTTTCACCAATTTCAAGCTCCACAAACTGACAATTACTTTCGTTCCAAAAATTTAGCATCACACAAAAATGAAACGTGATCGTGAATGTTCACGAACAAGAAATTCGGTAGATAATCTCTATTCCTTCATTGGCATATCATAAATATAATATATATATATATATATATATATATATATATATATATATATATATATATATATATATATATATATATATATTGTTATGTTTCTTCTTTCCCAACCAAAGAAAAATAAATAAAAATATCCATCAGAATAAAATTTTAAGATATCATTATAAACAAAATGTATATAGTAATTTTAAGATAAGATTTAGTGTAGATAAGAATAGAAATTTGTTTGGCGAAAACGACCTTTTTCCGTTTCAAACAAAATTATCAAAAAACCTTTGTTTAGAATTAGAAGACATTTTACCTGTAAGTTAATCTTTTCATTGTTTGTATAGTCGAGTATTAAATGACCATATTCTAATCTTTTGAAATATGTATAAATTGTGTATTGACAAAACCAATTTTAAAGTAAGCTATTTAGTTTTTCTCTGAAACCGAAATTAGGCTTTTCCAAAATAATGGTAAACACAATTAGAGCTTTTGATTGGATGGTCGTTTTTAAATGGGAATTTGTGAGCCGATCAGAAGACCGGAGGGGTTAGTTATATTTTGGTCATCGAAAGGAAACAGTCGTTTGTCTCAAGATAGGGTGTGGTTCGTGAGTTTGGATACCGGCGTAACGAAAAGAAGTTAATAGTTTTGCAGAAGGAGATAACAAGTAGATTAAAAGAGGTCCTTGTATTTACCGTGGGCATTTTGTGAAGTATATGTGAAAATAGTTTTACGGCATCAAGTTGACAAAAGGAGGTCCTTGTGTCATAAAAAAGTAGCTTAGTTTGGAGAAGTGAATCAGGTATTTTTGTGTAGTCTGCAGGAGGTTTGCAGAGACGTTAGGAAGGAGCCGAGGTGCCAAAGAGGAGAGATAACATCGTTGAGGAGACTGGACTTTTCTGGGTATGTTCCAACATACAACTCAATAAGAAAATAAGCTGTAAGTGTTGTACAATTAAATTTTATATCTATGAAGGACCGGTTTGACATCATGGTCATTAGCATTCAAATTTAAGAACTGAGGTTTTGTTAGGCTAATCAAAAGTTTAAAGTTTTGTTGTTTTTTTTTTTTTGTTTCAAGTAAAGAAAATTTTAAGTAAAATTGGTTTTCACTTAATATAAGTGTATATAGATTTAAAATCTTATTATTATAAAAATTTGATTTATTTTCTTGTATGCTGATTGGCAAGATAACGACAGAATTTGATAATTGTTTTATTCGTTCATACAAAAATAAAGAAACGTAAATTTTTGTAATATAATAATTTTTTTATTTTCATCCTTTTTCTCTATCCCGATAAAAGACAACTAGAAAATCTTTGAATCCATCGAACACAGGTAATATAAGGAGTTTATTGTACTTTTGATAACAAATAAGTTATATTTTTTTATTGGCTCAATAAACTAAGATTAAAGTCAAAATAAACAATCATAACAATATATATATATATATATATATATATATATATATATATATATATATATATATATATATATATATATATATATATATATATATATGTTATTAATTTTTTTACTTGATTAATTTAGCAAATCAAAAACATAACTTAATTGTTCTCAGGAATGTGGCTCAGGGCAACCTATGTTGTGTTGGTCCAAAGATTTCCTAGTTGTCCTTTATCGGGATAGAGAAAAAAGGATAATAATAAAAATAGTAGGTTACAAAAAATTGGTATTCTTTATTTTATTTTAAAAAGAATAAAACAGTTATCAAGTTTTGCCGTTATCTTATCAAGTCTTCTTGAAGACAAAACCAATTTAAAGCCAATTTCAATGAATATCTTTAAAAAAAATTTATCTTTCTGATTTTTCAATATTTACTTTATTGCAAAAACAAAACTTTAAAACATTTTACATTCCGAGTGTGTATTTGAACGAGGTAATATCGTATCAGTGTTTTGCTCCGAGTTTTAGTGTTTTTTGTGAAACCAAACAACTACTTTTAAATACTAGTAAGACTAGACTTTACCGTATGTATCGATAAGCCTAATTGCATGTTTTTTTTTTTGGATCGATTAGTTAATTAGCAAATTAATAATTTCTTCAATAACTGGGTCAGCTACCAGTGGCGTAGGCCTACCTAATATGTATTTTTGGAAGAAAATACATAAAACCTAACTAAATTTAACAAATAAATAAATTTCTCGTCTACCTTTGACTACAAGGGTACCCATAACAAATACAGTTCTCACATCAGATCCTCACAGTTCACAACTTGTCAAGATGTCACAAAATATTCAGCATAATTCTACTTCAACTTCCTCATATGCAACTGCAACCAAATCAACTCCTAGATCAACTTTTCCAAGCTCTTGAAGCTACTTGCGCTCTACAATAAGACATGGTTCAGCCAAAGCTTTCCGAGTCTTTGGCGACAGTCGCTTATCATACCGATCAGGAAAAATGACTCATCTTCTAACGTTGCCAGTGCCTACAGGCCAATCTAACTAACATGCACAATGTGCAAACTACTAGAAAAGATGATAAATAAACGTTTGCTTTGGTTTCTTGAAGAAAATAATCTTATAGATGCAGTACAGTCGGGATGATAGAAGTACGATGGATAACCTGGTACTTCTCCAAACAGAAATAACCCAAGCTATATCAAATAAGAATTAAGTCATCACATTTGCCTTAGACTTAGAAAGTAGACAATATTATTATCAGAAGGCTCAGAATAGGTCACACTGATCTTACTCATGGATATCTGATGTCGTCTGAAAACCATCCTCGCTGTGAACATTGTAAGGAGTCCTTAACAGTCCAGCACATATTACTAGAATGCGTCCACTACAAACCTCAAAGAGACTACTACAACTTTCAAAATAATTTAAGTGATCTACTTGGTTCTACAAACATGTACAGTGCCATAATTGTAGAGTGACGGGGCAAACTGATCTAAGTGCCAAAAAACATTTTATTGGGAAAACACAAAAAACCGTTTTTGAATCAAATTTATTGTCGTAAATCGTTTATTTAAAAATAAAAACTGTTAAATTAAGTCATTTTAAATATTAAACATGCTTCAAATATAACACATATTACAAAAAATGAAAATGATAAAGTGCTTAAACTGTCAAAATGTTTAAAAAATATTGTTTATTGTCATCATCGAGAAATTACAACATTGCAGTAATGTCTTTCTTTTTAGATTCTTTTAAAGGTAAGGAATTTGAAAGAGAAGACAGTGTAGCATTTTTGATGGTAGTGGCAGTAATGCCAGGTTTTAGGACTATACAACTTTCCCACGGTGCTAAATCACTGTAACTTTTCTTGTACATGACGGTCCCAGGGTTGTTCTTTGAAACTCGAATCCAAACAGCTGTAGAAATTCCAAGTTTGGCTGTATTCAGAAACGCGGAAGAGGCTGCATCAAAATCAAAAAACGTTTTCTCGTCACCCATGTTCAGAACTTTGTAAGGACGTGAAGGTCTCGCTGTGACTATCGCCTTCATAACATCCTGCATATTAATTAGCTTGCATTGTCTTGCTCTTTTTTCGATTAAAGCAAAATCCCGATCTGAAGCTGAGAACGAATGACCTGATACAAGAAACTTATGATCAATCGTTTCAAAAACTTCATGGTAGACAAGAAAAATGTACAAGAATAAAAGCATTCTGTTTTTCAACTGACCTGCACAGTTATCACTCCAAACGCACGGATTTTTTTTGTATGTATTGAGTAGTCCACAGTTTAGTGTTTGTAAAAGGCAAGATGCCATTTGGTTGCCTCCTCTTCCTGATTGCCCCTCATGCCAAATACACATCAATCCATCATCTGTATCAGCCACGTGAATACCAAAGTTGTAACCAGATATTTGGCGGGAATAGTACATACTACTGTGAGTTAGTTTGGGTAACGAAAAAACTTTCTGCAAATCCATTGTTATGGTGCACGTATCACTTACTGGCAAGGTGCTTCGTATAAAGTAGCTTTTTATAGATGCGAAAACAGCTTCTACTTGGCGGTGATGTAACTCAAGTTTTGTTGTCCCTGTTTTCTTGGTTGCTGGGTCAGAACTTTTGGTTGATATGCTCAGTTGATCGCATGTTTTGCAAGTATCCACTCGTGGTCGACGGAAGGATAGGTTCGGAAAATCCTTCAAAAAAACACTTCGGTAAAACTTGTGTGAAATATGAGTACAAGGATTCTTTTCTTGAAATGCCCTGAAAAGCCAATGCACATTCAGATCAGAGCTCAAATACTCTTTGTCCGACTTAAGTCGGTTGTAATGACTGACATCTCTAGGGAAGCTATTAATATGTTGTTTCACTAAACGACGATCATGGACAGTGAATTTAAACATTTTTGCACCACCTCGCTTGTCTGTGTACATGTAATCCCCACTTTTTTTCTTCTTGACAATGGTTGTAATCCTTTGGGGAGTAACAGCAAAAATCTTCATGAATGTCTGTTTACAAACTTTTTTAAACCTCCCTTACCATCAGGAACAGTGTAACTCATAGTGCATTGGCGTCGGCTCTTTGAATCATCATCGTAAGTACCATGACGACGTCGTGTCACCGGAAGTATCTGAATCAGTCCCATAAGATAACTACCCTGTGCATTTAAATCCAGTGAATAGTAGGACTCATGGAGTTGCATCTTCTCTATTTCAGTCAGTTCCTTACAATAGCTGTTCTTACATTTGCATTCAACCTGAAAACAAAAAAACAAAATATAAGGTTACATTGCAAATATTGGTTTTTGTTGCTAACGTCATTATTGCACACATACTCGAAAATAAAAATTAATACTAACCTCGTTTTTAGGTTTACGTCTTGCCGGAACTAGTTTTTTAAATTTATCGGTAGTGTACGAATTTCCACTAACTCGTGCCTCACTCTGTATTTTTCTCTTACGTTTTTTGTTTTTAACTGTTTCATCACGACAAAATGCTTGTTCATTCATTATTTCATGCAAAATAGGAATTTTAACCTTAAAACGACACGTTCCCGAACGTTTATAAGCAACTACTGACATGGAACAATACTAATAAAGAAGCATGGCACTTAGAACAGTTTGGCCGGACACGTCCGAAGGACATACCGCTAGCTTGATCATGCAGTCAATTTTTAAATTAGGTAACAGTAGAATAGGGACTTAAATCACAGTGGGGCTATTGGCGATGGCACATAGAACACTTTGAGTGGAAAAAGTGATTTTTTGATTTTTTGGCACTTAGATCACTTTGCCCCGTCACTCTACAATTCGTTTCCTAAAAGACTGTCACCTTTACTACTAGTGTAATTATATTAAGATGTTGTTAATGTATCCTAACTTGTATATAAACAGATTGTATATGTATGTAAACATAAACATATTGTAATAAACTTGTACCAGTGTCAATGGCCCATAGTTGCCGAGACACTTTAATTTCAAATAAAAAAAGGCACTTTCCCTCTGTGGACGTGGACTATAATTTCAGTAATTTTTTAGATAAGCTTGTCTGTATTTTTAATAATGCATTTCCTTTAATTACAATTAAGTCAAAACATCACAAACCTTGGACTACCAAAGGTACCCGCATATCAGCCAAGAATATGCGTTCACTACTGAACATCAAGAAATTTAATACCAATGTCTTTGTCACTAAATATATCTCTAAGTACAGAGGATCCTATCTAAAACTTATTAAAACAGCGAAAAAAAATGTACTATAAGAATCGTCTGGGAATTTTTAAAAAGGTTGCAAGGGAAACTTGCAACGAACGATCTTCGAAATAAAACTAACATAGCTCAAATAATTTCTCTTTCAAGCCCTTAAAATCTAAATAAATACTTCGTTGATATGAGTAAAAATATAACATAAGCTATTTTGCCACAACAAGATCCTATTTTCTATCGCCCCAATTTAAAAAAGGTCTCGAATTCATTCTCGATAAGACCAGTTGGTAAATCTGAACTGATCCAAACAATCAGTAGTATTGATAGCAAATATTTCTGTAGTACTGATGGACTGTCCATAAAAATTTTCTTAAATCTTCCAAATAATATGTTGGAAGTTCTGGTCTCACTAATTAACGATTCTTTTGAAAAAGGTATATTTTCAGAGAGCTTAAAGACAGTCATTATTAGGGATGTATTCTGTAAATTTCCGTTAAATTTAAGAGACTTTGAAAATTTAACTTTTAACGGTCATCTTATAGTTTTAAGTAACATTGACATTCTATAAATAAATATTATAGCGGACCGATAAAACTAAAACTTCGCCAAATATATTATAAAAAGCTATTTGTTTTTTTTAGTTGTTTATCTGCACTATAATATATAAATAACAAACTAATAATCATATAACTAACTAACCTAACCTAACCTAACCAAAGAAAAATAATCAAATGATATTTAACGGGCTGCTAAAAATAAGAAGACAAGTTTTGACATCTTCCAAAATATTGTCTTTTAGTGGGAGTTTTAACGGTTTAGGTTATGATTTTAACGGATGCATAAGTTACAGAATACAAAAAGATTTTTAGCGGATTTTTAGATTTACACCCATTGTTCCTCTTTATACCTAAGGGTGGTGAAAAATCTAATGTCTGCAACTATACACCTATTGCCTTACTACCGGTCCTCTCCAAAATTGTTGAGAGACTAATAAAAGCCCGACATGTGCTTTCTCGTTGAAAACAACATTTTATCACAAAGTCAGTTCGGCTTTTTATCTAATAAATGTACCAGCGATGCTATGTTTTCTGTACTACATGAGGTCTATCAAGCACTAAGCAATAATCTTTATACTGCTACTGTTTTTTGTGACTACGCCAAAGCTTTCGATTGTGTAAATCACGACATCTTGATAAACAAACTAAATTTCTACGGAATTCGAGACATTTCTTTAAATTGGTTCCAATCTTACTTAAGGAATAGGAAACAACTAGTTAGAGCAAATGATACTGACTCTAGTCACAAAAGCATTATATGTGGAGTACCACAAGGTTCAGTACTGGGTCCTCTACTTTTCCTTATTTTTATTAATGACATCACTAAGTATAAATGGATGGAAAAAATTTTCTTTTTGCGGATGATACCAATATTACCTTGAAGAACTCTAATGTTGCAACTCTTCATGGAATTATAACTTCTGATCTACTTAAAATAAAAACCTGGTCCGACTCTTATTTACTCTTTTTAAACGTGGATAAGACAGTAGCATTATCCTATAAAGGAGCTCTTCAACCCTTGCTTCTTAATAACAGCCAGATCAGTATCGTTGATTCTGTAAAAGGTCTTAGTATTTTTATAGACAGCAACCTTAAATGGTTCCTTCATATCGATTTGTTAAGTAAGAAACTAGCCTCAGTCTGCTATGCAATAAAATCTGTTTCGAAGAAAATTAATTTAGCATCTTAGAAAATAACATACTTTTCTTTGTTCGAGTCTCATCTTAGATATGGCCTTCCTTTTTGGGGTTCTAGTACAGCTGTTTAATTAGATGTTATTTTTAAATTACAAAAAAGAGCAAAACGGTATTTTTTGGGCTTAGTAGAATAACACATTGCAGAAGCTACTTCAAAAATCACGGGATTTTAACTCTGTCCTCTCTATATATTCTAGAAACTGCTTGCTTAATTCGTAAAAACCTACATGTTTTTTCAGCAAGACCCAATCATGATTAAATTAAATCTTCAACTTATTTCCTTATGTTCCGTATATTGACAAAGGCCTATCTATCTGAAAGACCATATTATTCAGTGGAAGAGTTTCTTAACAAATAACTAAGAAATTGCAGTACGTTTAGGTACAAGCAACAAAGTATTTTTTTTACTTTTTGTAAACTTTGTCCATAAAATTGTTTAATTTTCAGTGACAATAACGCATATTTCTATTTTACCACTTGTCCGTGATTTAATACATTATATTGAGTATCAGCTATGTCCTAAAAATATGCTATCAAGAATTTGTAAATGAAGTGTAGTTGTAAAAATCCAATTCCTATTGTGTGTTATTGTCTTTAGTATTTATTGCTTAATACATCGGACCGTAAGTTTAATTTCGCATTTATAGTTAGGTTAAATATATAGGAAATTCTCTACGTATTTGAAAAGCAAATTCATCCAGAGCACTATTTCTCAACAGCTAAAGAGTATGTAAAAAACTGGGAACATAAATATTCTAAACCATTAAATAGAACTGACGGTTTTTGGCTTCGGGAAGGGTTATTAATATTAAATGTCCTGTCATGCGACGAAAAAGTCCGAATATAAATTATACATTACGCCAAGAACTACATGTATGCTGCAGATATAAAAGCAGTAGTGAAAATCTCGAGTTTATCACAGATACGTCAAGCTAAACACCTGAAAATATTGAAACAAAACAAGCCATTCATAATTTGTTATAACTTCATTTGTTTAGATCCAATATTATAGAGTGTGTAAAAGCCAAATGGAATAAATTCATTATTTAGGTTACTGTACATATTTATAAAAAATCCCGAAACACGTCAAATTTAAATTATAACTTGACATTCTTTAACGTGAAAATGCAACCCCTACCTTCAACCCCCTTAGAATGACAGGTACAACCCCCAATTTTTATAATAGGAAGTATAGGCTTGTGATATATCGTTTGAAAGGTCTTTTCATTCTCCATTCAAAAATGTTGTCGCTTTCAAGTTTATTAAGATTAATTAAGATAAAATAAATTAAAATCATGTGGTTACCGAAATTCGCTACAATACAATCAAAAACTAAAATGTAATGCAAAACGTAATAAAATGTAGAACACGAAAAATAACTATGAATGTTAATGAAGTAGATGTTTAAAATGTTCACCGCTAACGTCTTGGCAACATCCTAATCTCAAATAAAACTGTCTTCTAACATTATTTAACATACCAGGCGTGATCGACCTAATCGCAAGCGTTATTCGTTCTTTTAAGTCATTTAAATCAGAAGGTTTAGTTTTGTACACACGGCTCTTCACATATCCCATAAAAAGAAATCTAATAATGTAAGATCAGGTGAGCGCGCTGGCCATTCAATCGATCGTCGCCTCCCTATCCACCGATTGGGAAATATTGTATCGAGGTACTGCCGGACATTAAGTTGGTAATGTGGTGGTGCTTCATCCTGCTAAAACCATATCGTATTCGCTGGAACTTGAGGGTTTCCTGGATCAGGATATAAATTTGCCAACTTTGGAATGACATCATTTTGAAGTAGTGCCAAATAATTGTTGCCATCCAAGTTGCCCTCAATGGAAAAGGGACCAATGATATTGTTTCCTACAATCCCTGCCCAAACATTAACCTTCTGAGGGTATTGAGTGTGTTCTTTTCTCATCCAGTGAGGATTTTCCGTGACCCAGTAGCGGCAATTTTGCCGATTAGCATGACCGTTAAGTGAAAAAGTACACTCATCAGAAAACATAACGTCTTCTAATTGGATAATATTGTTATCCAACATGTCCATCATTTGCTCACAAAAAAAAAGTTCTCCTATCAAAATCGTCTTCCATGAGCTCCTGAGTAGGTATCATCTTATAGGGATGCAATTTATTTTCTTTTAATATGTTTACTATTGATGTATGGCTAGCATTGGATGTAGTGGATGCCTGTCTACTCGATGTATGTGGATTTTCCTGAAACTCAAGCAACACATCTAATTTGAGTTCATTACTCAGTGCATTGGCAGCTGCTTTTTTTATCTGCCTTACATGACCAAACTCGCGAAACTGCTTCTCTATTTTACTTATTGTTCCTTGGGATATAGGCGGTAAATTAGGAATTTTCTCATGAAATAGGCAAGTTACTTCCTGTTGTGTTCGGGTGTTATCTCCGTAACCAATCATTTGTAAAACTGTTATTTTATGCATTTCCGTTAATCTAACCATTTTTTCAGAATTGAATTGAACGAACTTTTTACTTAAATTAAAATACTGACAACTTAAATAAAACAATTTACTAATGCGTGTTAAAATAACGTTGCCACGAAAATTCTTTAAAGTTTTTTAATGGTTACCATTTAAAAACCACATTGCTATGGTTTTTGTTCACTTTCTCATTATCAAGACCTAAACGGGAAATAAGTTTTGAGTATATTTTAGCGAATTTCGGTAACAACATGATTTTAATTTATTTTATCTTAATTAATCTTAATAAACTTGAAAGCGACAACATTTTTGAATGGAGAATGAAAAGACCTTTCAAACGATATATCACAAGCCTATACTTCCCATTTTAAAAATTGGGGGTTGTACCTGTCATTCTAAGGGGGTTGAAGATAGGGATTGCATTTTTACGTTAAATAATGTCAAGTTATAATTTAAATTTGACGTGTTTCGGGATTTTTTATAAATATGTACAGTAACCTAAATAATGAATTTATTCCATTTGGCTTTTACACCCTGTATGCAATATATAAGTCATAAGTTAATTTTTAAAAAAAGTTATTAAGTTATTAAATGTTTAACATATTTTGCAACTTTCTAAGCAACAAATAAAGATATGAACATTTAAAAAGTGCCATTTTGAAGGTTTTTATATGACTTATAAGTGCCTTACTTACAAATTTGTTGAAAATACTTTACTTTTTGCTGATAGACGAAAATAGCAAAAATTTATTCTTTTTGACCTTAATTTGTTAATAACTAATTAAGTCCAAAAAATCGACTGGAAGAAACATATAGGTTTTTATTATAGAGGTGTATACTACTCAAAACAACTGTCGTTTGTCTAGCCGGGCAAGTGTCACGAAAAAAAGCTTATTTCCTTGTTCTATATTTTTTTCCGTATCAAATTTAATTTCCTTCAAACCTCCAAACGAAATATCTCATTTGTAGGTTGCCGGAATATAAATTTTTTTGAAACTAATAAACACCAGAATCTTACCATCCTATTTTTTTATCGCTTAAACATTTCGAACGAAGCATCACGTCGCGACGAGACGTGACACGTCACAAAGCGTCTATTCCCTAACAGCTTTTCCTCTCGAACCCTTACGATAACCTTGGTACACCGGGCCATAAACTAGTAATTTATAATCACTTTCGAGGAAGTTTGAAAAGCAGGATAGAGAGACGGAGATGTTTATTAACATTCTATCGGGATTCTAGTCTCTAACGAGATATTAATACACATCGATAAGATGTTTTCGGCTAAGCAATAGTGTATGTCACAACGAACTTTAAATATATTTATTTCAACTTTTGTCTTGTTTAACATAAGCTGTCTATTTTTTTATAAAGCAAAATGTTTTAAATATATTAACTTCTTTGTGGACATTTTTTTTATTACTTTAATTAAAAATACTCGAGGATAACTAAACTTGATATAATTATTAAACTTATTAAAATACTATGTATTTCTATCAAAGTCAGTTTTTGAAATAACTTAGGTGGGAGGATAATTTCCCACCGTACTACTGCTGACTGGAAAATATAAGATCAATCAGTAAAACCATACTTATTGCATATAAGTTATTTATTTTCGAACAAACATAAACAGGAAAGAAATTTCGAACAAAATTCGAATTGGATAAAGATATTTCAAGTCGCAGTACTACTGGGATTACTTTCTTGAGAGTATAAAACTGATTTTGTAATTAGGATTTTGTAATACTTACAAAATGAATAATTACCAACCAGTTGAAAAGGTTGGCTTTCGCAAAGGACATAGTACATCAGACCATCTTCTGACACAGAACACTGATATAGAAGGCAAATGAGTACCAACTACCCGTATTTCTTGTCTTTATAGACTACGAAAAGGCATTTGATAGTATCAAGATTTGGGCTATTGAACAAAATTGTAGAATAGATTAGAGATATAGGCAACTTATGCATAATATATATATAAAAACGCGACTATGATAGTACAACTAGACGAAAATACAAATCCCATCCCCATTAAGAGGATACTTAGACAAGGCGACGTAATGGCTCCAAAGCTTTTTAATCTAGCTCTAGAATATGTCTTTAAAACTACAAATTAATCAACATATGGCATTAACGTTAATGGCAACAAGTTAAAACAACTCATATTTGCTGAAGACATCGTGATGATTGCGAGCTAATTCAATGAATTAAAAATTATGATAAAGAAACTCACAGAAAGCTTCCAATACGACAAAATGAATATGACAAAAACAAAAACAATGACAAACACAGATGATCCCAGACGTTTAACATAACTATAAATAGCAGTGATATAGAACAAGGCCAAATTCTGAAACTTGACAAAGAAATCCAAAGTGCAAAATCACTAGAGGAGGCACTGGCATGGGCAGGACTTAGAAAACTTAGTTGGATACCTCAGTAGGATACTAAATACCTCAATACAAGTGTTTAACCAATGCATTCTTCCTATCATGACATATGGATGTCAAACCTGGACCCTAACCAAGGTAAATATAAATATAATAGCCACAACAGAAAGGGCAATGGAAAGAACAATGTTATTTATACAACTATAAGATAAAAAGAGGAACGACTGGGTAAGATCAAAAACAAAAGTTGAGGATATTAGAACAAAAATTGCCAAACTCAAATAAAGCTTCGCAGGTCACACTGCTAGACAAAAATCTCAACGTTGGAACGCCACAATACAACATTGAAGATCTTATAAAGCTTGATGACCAAGAGGAAGACCACAGATGAGATAAGTGGACGACATAAAAAGAATAACCGAAAGAAATTGGAAGTATGTTTCTCAGGATATAGATCGATGAAAGGTGTTGGAAGAGGCCTATGTCCAAAACTGGACAAGAGAAGGCTAAGAAAAAAAAAAGAGACTGATAGGAAAGTACAAGGGAATAGGATCTTATTTATTTATATTATTCTTTACTAGTTCTTACTAGTTTTATTATTTCATCCATAATTAGGTTCAACAATAGAGGACTCAGTAAATTTTCTATGTCTTATCCCATTGCCAGCTTCAATTGGGTTGGTTAGTTGTTCTTCTACTTTTACTTTTATTGTGTTGTTTTGATAGATATTTTCGATCGTTTTTATTATTCCTAGAGGTATCTCTCTTGCGTACCCAGACTGTTCCTTTCACTGTAGATATCGAACATACGATCTTAGATAAAAAACATTTTTTGGCAAATAATTTTCACATTAATGAACTAAATTATGCTTTAAGAAATAAAAAAAGTACTGCCCCGGGTTTTGATCAAATAAAGTATCCGATGTTAGAGAACCTACCAATTATAGCAAAAAGTTTTCTTCTACAAATTTTTGATGAGATGCTTGCAGGTGAGTGCATTGAAGATTTTAGGAAAATTATAATCACACCGATTCCTAAACAAGGTAAAGGCCCTAACTTGGCCCATTCTTATAGACCAATTTCTCTGCTATCATGTGTGCAAAAAACTTTCGAACGTATGATAAAACATAGGCTGGAATGGTGGCTACATAAAAAAGACCTGCTTACGCCCTGTCAATTTGCATACAAAAGAGGAGTGGGTACGCTAGATGCACTTACAACCTTAGTAACAAATATTCAAAATAATTTCTCTAGAAATAACTTTCTTCCAACAATTTTTATTGATATTGAGAAAGCATATGACACCTTAAACTTAAATATTTTGAGTAAAAAAATGATTATTGATTTTAACATTCCTAAGGCAATAGTGTATGCTATTATTGGATTATATTCAGAAAGACATGTTTATGTCAGGGATTTTAACAACCATTTATTAGGCCCAAGATATGTTTTCACAGGAATTCCACAAGGAGCTGTCTTAAGTCCTTTTCTTTTCAATTTATACACAGCTGACCTACATAAATTAAAGTTGGAAAAATATCCTTTTAAGATCATCCAATATGCAGATGACTTCTGCATTTACTGTGAAACAAAGAAGAGAGATGAAGCTTTTGGATTTTTAATGGATACCTACAACGTTGTAGAAATATGGTTGGAAGAAAATCACCTTCAGCTGTCGGCCACAAAATCAGCAGTGACCATTTTCAGTAGACATAATATTCCCAATATCGAAACATTTATAGTAAAACAGCGAGAAATTCCTTTTAAAAAGGTAATTAAATATTTGGGCATTATACTGGATCACAAGCTCACATGGAAATTTCACATAGAATATATGTTAAATAGATGTGAAAAAGGCCTAAACTTTCTGAAATTGACAACTAAAACTTGGTGGGGAACAGATGTTCAGACTTCCTTACTTTTTTATAGAACTTACATTCGCTCTATCATAGATTATGGATGTTGGTTATATGGATCTGCCAGCAAGAACTTACTAAACAAATTAAACATATTTATAAACCAGTGTTTGCGTATCTGTATTGGTGCCATGAAGACAACTCCTATTGAGCCCCTTTATGTTGAAGCACGTGAGCCTATAATTTCTCTTAGAAGACATTTCTTGGCCGAAAAATTTTTACTGAAAATTAAACACCAGAACACTTTCCTTTATACCGAATTAACAAATTTAAACAATTATGATTTAACGAATAAATATTGGATTAAGAAAAATTCTCCAACCCTATGTGAAGCTCTTAGAGAAAACACAGTTTGTGCTGATGAAGCTATTAATTTAAAATCACACACAGATATAAATGATTTTGATGCTCTTTTTTATAGCGTTAAATTTATTAAACCAAATTATGTTAACACTGGAAGAGCAAATAACAACATTATAACAAGCATCTTATCCAATTGGGATTACTACAGTACTATCTACACGGATGCCTCCAAATCAGAAGACGGTACAGGATGTGCCTTTTACATCCCCATGGAGAAGGTAGAAAAAATGTTCAAATTAAAAGCAAATATTTCCATATTTAGTGCGGAAGCAATTGCCATCTATCAAGCCCTACTTTTTGTTTCTAACAGAGATTCCTCCGTTGTTATTGTTTCAGATTCCATGTCAGTTCTCACAGCCATTAACCAACCTTTTGTTCCAACCACATACTCCAATCCCTACATAATATTAATTAAAAAATTAGTTAAACACTTTAAGGAAAATAAAAAAAATGTGATATTTATATGGGCCAAAGCACACAGTGGAATTAAACATAATGAACATGTGGACCAACTAGCCAAATTAAGTATTTATTCAGTGGATACCACAGAATTTCTACCCAGTATTTCTGATTTGGTTGCTTCACGCAAGGCAGTTTTAAAATATAAATGGAGTGACCTATGGTCTGAGTTTTGTTTTACCAACCCAAATAGATACACTTCTTTACACACAACCGTCCCTGTTGCACATTGGCACAGAACTTATAATGTCCCTAGGCGTTATATAACAACCATATCTAGGCTTAAATTTGGACATGCTTGTTTTCCTGCTCATCTTGCAAGGATTCATATGATCGAGAGTAAAAACTGTGTGGAATGTGGAGTAGAAGGTGACCTAGATCATGTAATTTTTGGTTGTGCCAAATATAATTTGGAATCCACCTTATTATATAATAATATAGTTCGTATTACCGGTAAATCTCCGTTTAACGTTTTATCTGCCCTAGCGACTCAAAATAGATTAATTTACGATTGCATAATCGATTTTTTGACCGGTTTTGTGTGAGTGAATCGGTTTTTATTTTTTACCTTTGTTTTCTCTCCTTTATATGTTTAATCCTATTTACCGTGGCCTAGTTCTCCTGTGTATGTTATATATTATAATGTCCTGATGGTCCCCTGGACGTGAAACGAGTGACCCATGTTAATTGTATATGTTTATGGATATATATGTGTATGTATTATTTATATTTTTTCTCTTCTTTTTGTTAAATGTTGTAAATTTATCTATTTTAGTCTATTCGATTGCAAATAACTCAAAAACTTTTTACTGTACCTAATGAGATTAAAAGATCATTCTTCTTAAGGTCCACGAAACACAGATATTCCGGTTTGTTGTATTCTAATGATTTCTCTTGTACTTGCCTCATTATAAATATAGCGTCGTGAATGATCTTCCCGAAATAAAACCTTGTTGTTCTTCTGCTAGTGTTATAATTTCATTCCGTTTATTTGTTATCACTTTTGTTGATAATTTTAGTGTTGTGTTTAATAAAAATAATTCCTCCGTAATTTTCCGGGTTTAAACGAAAGATTAAGGCAGGGCGAAACTTTGTCATCATTACTCTTCAATTTATGCCTAGAAAAAATAATGCGAGAAGCGAAAATCAATAGAGAAGGACTCCTATATCATAAAAGACACCAAGTTTTGGCATTTGCGGATGATGTAGTGTTGCTGGCAAGAGGAAAAAAAAGCTACAGGAGATAGTACAGAGAATAGTAAAAGCAGCAAAGAAAATGGGACTTTACATAAATGAAACTAAAACAAAATGTATGCAGTGGACTGATGATCAGTTCAGGGATCGACAAAAGTTTAAAGTAGAAGTAGAAGAAAGAGCATCATACGAATTCGAAATGGTGGAAAGATTTACATACCTAGGTGCAATAATATCACGTAAACCTAACATTAAAGAAGAAATACAAGCTAGAATAATGGCAGGCAATAGAAGTGTACATGCTCTTAGTGGAATGTTGAAAAGCAAGTTTTTATCAAGAAACACAAAAATACAGTTAAACAAAACAACTATACAACCAATAGTAACATACTGCAGTGAGACATGGACAATGACAAAAAAATGAACAGAAGTTACTGGAGATATGGGAAAGGAAAATCCTGAGGAAGATATATGGAGGAATAATAAGGGACGGGTTATGGATAAGAAGATCAAATGATGAGTTAAAGAAATTATATAATCAACCTAACATAATAGGAGTCATAAAGGCGCAGAGACTAAGATGGCGAGGTCGCCTTAAAGGATACCGAACACGAGGACTCCAAAAAGGGTACTAAACTACACTATAGCTTTAAAAAAGAGAAAAGGAAGGCCAAAAAATAGATGGAATCAAGAGGTAAAAGAAGATATGGAAGAAATTGGACTAGAAGGCCAGAAAAGAAAAATTAATAACAAGAAGGAATGGAGAAAAATCACATATCGAGCCAGAAAAGATCTCAGTACATAAAGGAAAGCGAAAATAAAGAAAGAACAAACTTTTCAAGCCATGGGCCTCCAAGGCCTATAGTGCTATTGCATATATAATATAATTTTCCGGGTATGATCTGTCTCCCTTTTTGAAGAGCACTATTAGGAAACCTAATCTCCATTCTTAAGGAATTCTATTTTGCTCTATTATTTTGTGGATAGTGTGGATTGTGTGTGTAGTTTTAATAGTTGTTTGGTCAGATCTGGTCCTCCTTACTTTAGGAGTTTGTTCGGTATTATGTCCTCTCTTGCTGATTTTCTATTCTTTAATTTCCTTAATGCTTCCTTTAGCTCTTCCTCCTTAATATTTATTTCTTCGTTTGTCGTCACCTCTGATATTGGTGATTCATTATCGTCACCTTTAACAAAAAGGGATTGAAAGTATTCTCCCCGTGGTTCCTTCTGAATATATTTTGTTTTTATTAGTTTGCTCATCTCTTTTCTATGTCGTGCAACCATAAATATTTTTCACAATGTACTCCTCAAAAAGTTAAAGTTCTTTTAAAGCTAAATCCTTTAAAATCCACAAATCAATACCTTTTTAAATTCATAGAGACATATATAGAGTTTTCTTTTGCATGCAACTGCAATTTCTGATGTTTATCTGATTTCCGAAAAATATGTCAAATGTTAAAGTCTTAAAACATTCTCGTAAGTTATTTATTAAAAGTAGAGTAATCAGAAATAAAATTAGAAATTCTCTTAGTTTTAATATTTAATATACTTTTTGAAAAAATTAATAAAAAATCTGATTGTATAGCAAAATATCCCACCATTTGCTGAGATTTTAAACGGCTACTAAACCATAAACAAAAATGTAATAAAGAATGTTTATTTTAAATCAAAGAAAAAATAGAGGTAAATGTAGTAAATGTAGTATATAAATTGGAAATTTTCTACAAAAATATACATTTTATCGAGCAATTATGTAAATACCAAAAAACCTCCAAAAGCAACCTTTGTTTTATGCTCTAGATATGCAATTTGTACGAATATATCTCTTTAAACATTCACAGAGAGACCCGCAATGAAAGCTAATATAACTTTTCCGGAGATTTGCCTATTTTGAGGGACAAACGGCTAACCACTTCAGAACCCGACAAGTTTGAAATGGCTTTGGGTAGCAATAATTTAGGTAGGGCAGTGTAAATTGCGAGACAGACTTAATAAATTTACAAAAAGATCGCTCCCTGAATGTCAGATTGCTTGGAGCTATTTTAAAAATGATAAAATATTTGAAATAATTTAAATAATATATCTCATGAACATGGCATGTTAGGAAACATGTCTGCATTTCTAACCATTACTAATGTTTTGTATAAAACTTAATGAGGTCGCTGGTTAAATGATATTCGATAAATAATAATAACGAAAAAATGAAATAATTTGTTTGTGAATAGATTAGCGAAAAATAGCAAATATAACTGTCAATAAATTAGGAAATTAACTGGTCTTACTCATTATTGATGTCTGTACAAAGAATATAGACTTTGATATACCCTTTGATATACCCTTTGAAATATTGGAATCGTAGCCAAGGTAATCTCGTTGGTACCGCGTCGGGGCGCCGGCCGACGCTCGATGGCGAAAACCTATCACACACTAGGTCTGTTTCGTTCGCTGTCTGGGGATGAAGTGTCTTGAGATTGCAGGTCAGAAAAGAATCTTTTGGCCGTTGGGTAGAAGAGGGTACATCAATAAATCACCCTATTGTATTGTGATTTAGAATGCGATACTTAGCGAATGCGAAGTTAATTGAGACCGTAATACGAAACCTTACACACGTGTGCATATTTGTGACACAGAATTCAAAGGAGTCAAATTCTCGGTACTTCAAACATAATATATGAGACAACCAGTTTAGCAATTTTACAGGATAACCGGAAACAATATGTTTTACCAAAGTCGTTAGAATACATAGCATTATATTAGATCACATTACAGTACCGTAACAGAAATATTAATAGTAAAAATATGAAAAGAAATAGTATATACTTTCCCAAACAATTAATTTCTAACAAAGTTCCTAACTCATCTTTTTATTATTTTCCTTCTAAAATTATAACATGTAGCGAAATAGTCACAAAAAATTTATACAATAGAAAATCAACAGCATCATTCTTTGAAAAACAACATTAATCCTTAAGTTTCTTAGTTTGTCTAAACGTCTCTATCAAGTATTGTAAGTAGATATAGCCTCTGGTCATTTCTATTACATCGTGCATCGTTGTATCTGTTATACTGATGATGTTGCTCACAAGCAACGTAATTTTTTTTTAATATATAGTAGCTATTACGAAAGAAGAAATACCATGCAATAAAAAAAATAAATAGTTATGCAGGTTTTATATGAGGAACATGAATACAAAGTTACTTATTAATATTTGCTTACCGTATTTTAGATGTATCCAAGCCTGCATACAGAAACAACGTTCATAAACACGTCCGGCTCCGATACTAAGTAGCTCACTTAGCTTTATATCGGTCCTGATAATCCTATAATTTCAAGTAGTTAAAAATAAAAATATAATTTCATTTTTATACTATTTATAATGTAAAGTTCAACGTGACAAATGTTCATAAATCCTTTAGAAAATGCATCAATTCCTGACTCATTTCTAATTTCATTCGACAATACATCATACCGACTATAAATTTCTATATACGGTTTAAATTGCTCCACATGCAAGATAGTTGGACACCAAGATTCTGATTGTCCTTCCTTATCATTATCAAGTAGCCCAATTAATCAAATGGAAATTGACCATGATGTACATATACATAACTCTCCCAAAGATGATTAAACTATCGAGAAAATTAGTTCATACAAGCAGCTGGAAGAACATGCAAAAGTATAAAACACAAGATGACATTCCAAATATTCTTTGACATTCTCAAAATTAAAAAAAAAAATTCAAAACAGAAGACCTTCTTTTGCACTTTCTTTTTATGAAATGATATGATTTTCTACTAAATTCCCTTCACTTAAAACATCCTGAACTTGTTATTAAAATTTACTCAAATAAAAGCGAAGAAATAAAAATGACTTCAAAATTTTAAACTTTATAAATGACCAAACACAAAATAAAGCTTTAAAAAACAGTATCACAAAATTGAAGAGGAAATTGCTTTATAGGCAGTCTAAGTAAGCACCACACTTATCTTACCAAGTAATTGAAAAGACCAAGTCATCATCAACCGACTTCCAATATTACAAACTCTACTTATGCACAAAGATATTTTCAACAAAACATCGATATTTTCAACAACACAAGGTACACATCGGAGGCTTCTCCGATGTTTACCCAGTGCAACACTCAATTAACAGTAAAACATAGCATTATCGAGTGTCCAATACACAAGAACGAAAGAATCGCGAGTGACAATGTAAAAAATGTGCTGACTTCACATTTAATATATTTGTTAAATTATCTCAAAACAACCAAATTATATACCAAATTGTAAAGTATTTTTATGTAATAATATGTATCTTACGGTCTGTGCATGTCCCCCGATAATAACCCCTATTTAGTAAATAAAAAAAACGTTCATAAATAATGTACTTCTTGGTTTACAATCCTGTAAGTGTAAAGTGTTTAATATAAGGAGAAACGAATAAGTGTCAGCCGGCAACACTGGATACAAGGTTAAAATATTATTAATTTTTGTAATTTTTTTTCTCTTCACAATATATTTTGCCAATTGGGTTAGCAAATATTTTTTGAATTACTCTACTTTCAGTACGTCATGAGCAAATTTTCTATCCTGTAAAACAAAAATTATTATTCTAGTCTTTGCTGTCCCATATCCAGTGTATTAAAACTATTATTCGTCTTCGTTAAAATATACAGTTTTTCCTGCTAATAAGATTATTAAAACTAATTGTCCGAATATCTCTTTCTTATCGTTCGACATTTTTATCACGTTTTGCCTCGCTCGAAATCTTTAAAAATCCCAATTTTATCCGATTCGACGTCCTTTTATGATAGCCCAACTGGATAACTTTTGATGAGCTCCTTACTACGTCTCAGAATTTTATATGGCGTTGAATAAAAAAGCTATCCTATATTCACCTATAGAATGACTTATAACTTTGTCATTTTTTCCTTTGATTATAAAAAGATCTTTTTGTAATGTTCACTTATTACTTCTTTATATAAATTATTTTATTGGACAATTCACATGATTGGTGGCACATGTGCGTTTGGCTTACAAAACATTGTGATATTAGCCAATAAAGGCGATAAGTAAGCAGTAGTTTATCATTAACGAAAAAACTTGCACAGAAAAACGATGACAATACAGTGGTACTGATAAATTATACTACAATTATTACTATTTTTATAATTCAACTATACTTGTTTAATAAATCTGTTATACATAGATTAAGTAAGTGATTGTAATCCTACCAATACGATTACACCATATGAATTTTTGATTTTTTGACCAATTTTTTGTAGCACTGGTAGCTGTACCTAATTACCATCAACATTGTATTACTGCTCATGTAATTCACATTTTACATTATTATCTACTTTTACTCAATATAAGAGGTCACTTTTTGGCCTTTTAACGAATCCACCGCATAAAGCGAGATCTTACTGTAATCTCTACAGTTACGTTACTGTTCAGTAACGCTACAAGAGATAATATAAATAAAAATCTGAAATATTGATAGCCTTTTTTTATATTTTTTTTCCTACACGCTTACAGGGACAAAGTTACTTTAGTTGGTAATAGAATTAAACGGACATTTATTCAACAAGTTAGGATGGCGATCTTGCTACCATTTAGAGCGTACTAAGCCTTGTAATTACTTCCAACTTGAAGGACCACCCACTGGCGTGGGAAATAAGAACACAATCAGTTTAAACAATACGTAGTTTAATTTAATATCTAGCCAAAGTTTTAGCGCAAGTTCTTTTATTGAAAACAGCCGATCACTGTCCACACTAGTCCGCGACACACTACACTAGCACTGATACAGACTAAAATGTTATACTTATCTAGTTACTAATAATTATCACTTCTGAGGACGTTTTCTTCTACGTGAATAGGTATACCTGATTAATAATGAGCGTTCAGTTTTTAACTATAAGCTATGTAACGATAACTAAAATGTGAGAGATAAAACTCTAAAACAAGAAGCGACCAGCTCAGCTGGGATACATTTTGATACTAAACTTGAGGTTATACTGACTAAAATTCCGATTTTCAATACCTGACTATTGCAAGGGATTTGCGGGGGTCGGGGCACAACTTCAATATTTCTATACAGAGATAGGTAAAACCAACCTTTTGAATTCTTGTCTAACAGGGAAATTTTTGAAACTGGTCGAAGAAAGTTAATCTATGGGTAAAAATATCTTTTGAATACATTATCGGCTTTCATGAGAATTTGCTGGAGAATATACTTAGGTATAATTTAAGAAGTATAAGTTAATTTCTACCAGTGGCGTAGCAACACTTGGATACATTTCTTACAAAAATTTATCCAGGTGGTCACAGTAAAACAGCAATAAAAAAGTTAGGAACTGAAATATATTATAAATACATAATTATATTATTTTTTATGATACATATAAAAGCAGTTGTTTTACAGAACGTACAATCTACATATCGTCGGCTTACTGCCAAAACCCGACAAGTGTCAAATTAGTTATTTTGAGATAATCGCATTTAAAGGTTTTAGAAAACGATATCGACATATAATATAACACTAGGAGTTTTTTCACTATTTTTTATTTTTACAAAATGTAACTAAGAATCACATAATAATACTTAAAAGTACTACATTATTACGGTTTTGATTAAAAAACTTGATTAAACAATTACAGTTCTAGCAAATTGTAGGTTGTTGAGTTTTGCCAGTACCTACCAAAATCGAGAATTGAATAAGTTGTCCAACGAAATAATTAACTTTAACTCTGTTAATTATTGATAAACAAATATTAATCTTCATCATCTGAACTGTCTTGTACATCTGGTTCCGGGGTTATATCTGGTTTGCCAGGTAATGTTGATAATCCCTGAAACCAACCGTGATACTCTTCCGGTATGGTAAAGTTCTTGCATAGTTTGAGAAGATCTTTCTTTTTCGCCAGGCTTATAGGAAGTGGTTGTTGATAAAGTCTTTTTAACACCTTGGGCAGTGTTGGTGACGCCTTAATATTTGTGTTGTTGGTGGACATTTTGGTTCTTTTAGGTTTACTTGCAGAGCATGATGTTTTTGGATTACTCTCTTTTATTGCTCCTTCAAAAACATTAATGTAATCAAAATTATCAGAAAGGTCATAATTGTAATAAATACGACCAAAGTGGCCTTTCACAAATTTTAAACATTTGATTTTAAGCCATTTTACTTGTTTTCCGTTTTGGTCAATATTTCTGTTACTAACAAGTTTTTCCGCAAGATCCGTACAGTCATAGAAATCCTTATACTTCATTTCTTTTACAATATATTCCGGTTTTGACACGTTTATGCCTTTTGCGGTTTTGCGGTTTTTTCTTGATCGAGCATGCCGGAAAATGTTAATCCAGTCGTGTAAGGAGTAGACAGGAACATTTTTCTTTGCACATTCTATTGCAGAATGCATAGAATCTACCTCCATGTGGGTGTGTCCTGTTTCCAAGAACTTTTGCTCTATAATTTGAACGTTACCTAACACTTCCACGGCGTACATCAATAAAGCAGCCACATTTTGATTGCGGTTCTGCCCACCGCAAGTATCCGAGAACAGCGTGATGTGGGATACATTACTGCTAATGTTATTTTTTAGATAGTCGAAGATGCAGCTTCCCACTTGCGAACTTCCTTTCTGTCCATTCATCTCTGTCCAAACGTAACAGTACGCATTATTTGGTAGTTTTGCTTCGTAAAAACATAAATTATACACAGATATTTTGCGACTGTAGTATAACTGGCTAACATCTCCACATGTGATTTGTAATACTGCTTGGAGGTCTAAAGTCAGTGAAAGAAAATTATTTTCATTGTTCGCTCTTTCTTTATCCTTTGCTTTTGCATTTTGACATGCCTTCTTTCTCTCTATGTGATCGATATATTTTTGTTTATGTTGTTCTTTATCACCTCCTTTTGCATTTTCATATACCGAGCAGATTGAACACTGGTCTTTTTTTGGCTTAAAAAAAGACAAGTTGTACTCTCTGCAGAATATTCTTCTGTATGTTATTTCAGAAACCGGTATCCACTTTTTTTCCTTGCATAGGGCTAAATATAAGCTATACATTTTTGCGATATTTAGATTTCTATCTAAATACTGACGTTTCGTACTCTTTCTGCTATATTGTGACTCCATTGACGGAAATGACTCGATATGGGATTTAACTTGTTGAATTAATTCCGGCCTGGTTTTATTAATAGGCGTATGTCTTCCGCGTTTGTCATCACCTGAGAAAGTTCCTATACAATCTTTATTAATCACAGCATGCGTAACTACATCCATTGATATACCTAGAGTTTTGCAAAAAAAATTTCTGCATACTCGAATTTTCTCATTTCCATTTTCAAAGAAATAATGTTTTGCATTAGATCTTTCTTTATTTTGTGTTTTCTTGACTAATACGCGTCTTTTTGGAGTAAAAATCTGTATATTTGACAAAATAAAATCTTTTTTTCGTTTAAAATCCATTTTCCAATAATTAGCGCAAATTACCTGTCGTAGTTCCATTGCAAAATTATCCGTACATTTATAGATACATTTCTCACAATTAATTGGTTTAGGACTTTTGCCATCGCGTAAAACATTTTTAGTAATATAGGGCAAACACTCTGAACGACGTGTTTTAGCGACATTTCTTTTCCATTCATTGGGATTACTTGCTTTCCATCTTCTTAAACTGTTTACTTCAGCTACCACTGGTTTGTCAGAAATCTGTGCATTAGATAAAGTTGGACAACTTACCTCAATATTACTCGGTAATAATACATTTGATAATACTTGAATTTTGTGAGATGAAGAAGAAAATATTTCATTATCCGGTAACATCGTAGGTTCTATCAGACAATTTGACTCCTTTACTGGCTGCATTGCATATTGTTGGACGTCTGGTGTTACATTTTGCAAAACAGTGTAACCACAAGAGATATCACTCATTTCATCTTGAAAGACTACATCATCTAGTACTTTTTGAGCTGGAGGTAACCAAGACGGATCCTCGTCGGAATAATCAGATCCCAAAACTGCGTCAATCTCTTCTAACTGATTTTTTGATTCATTATAAAAGCTTTCCTCTGAAATTGTAAAAGAAAAACGAATAAATGTAACATCCTTATTAAAATTGATTGATAAATATATATAAGTATATTTAAATATACAATCAACGCTTATTAAAGAAATAACAATCTAAATAAAGATAACCTTAAAAAAGTACCAACCTGCTATTTTTAATGCAATATTTGCTAATCGCCGCCCTCTCGATTCCATCTCCGTGGGACAAACAATTTTATTTGTCGATGTCGATAATAATCACGGGTTTAAACACAATTGTCCACAATAATTATAGTTTTAAACTAAAAACCACACAATTCACAGTACCTACGTTAACTCAACAATAAGGCGCGAAAGAGACTGATGAGACATTTATTGGGTTTTCATTGACATCAGTACTAAGGACATGCGACGTAAGCTTAAGTGAGTCATCAGGCAAAACCAAATAAAAGCATCTGTTCGGTTTTAGCTGTACGACTAGAGATAAAATTCTTTTCAGAGTAACCTGTTGGGTATTGCCTGTAAAGAATTTGCACAAACTGTAGTTGTTGAAATATTAATTTTATCATAACTTTGCTGACACATTTCAAATCAGTTGTTGGGTTTTGTCAGAAGAAAAAAAAGTACAAATTTGTTATGATTGTACAATTAACTCCATTTCGAATTTTTTGTCAGATGTTGGGTTTTGGCAGTAAGCCGACGATATATATTGTCTTTCTTTGCCATGCTCGATTGCCGTGCATTGGCTATACTTAATTTGTTGACGGCAGCTCGAAAAGAGGATGCAGAGGATTTGTTAAACCATTCTTTCAGGTTTCTAAGCCATGACGTTCTTCTTCGACCTGACTCACTTCTTTCCTCTATCGTGCCTTGTATTATAAAATGAAGTTTATTATATCTCTCTGGGTGACGCATAATATGGCAAAAATATTAATGACCACGGCCTGTATACTAAGCAAAAAATCAAGCTTATCAGCTCCTCCCATATTTTAGTTAAACAAGCTAACAGCCTCAGATTGGAGTATTTTAATATATTGTTTATTTTTTTTGTCCCATCTTGCAACAACCACTGGTTTATTATCAAACCGTTTCGTGATGCCCATTCCTTTAACTTTTTGACATCTCAAACAGCTCCATAAATTTTTAAAAATATTCTATGCCCAGATGATGTTGACAAAGTAACTTAGAAATAAATCAAAACTAAAATAAACTAAAATCGAAAAATTTTATTCTCACAATTTATGTCATGTAGTACGTTTGTCCTTCCTGAAGTACGTCGATGTTTTCCAAAATATAAAAAGTTTACAAGAACGCTAAGTGTGTATTTAAATAAAAAAGTATAAATAATTAAGCTTCTAGCTATAATCAAATGAATTGTGCATATATTTCAGCTTTTATTTCTAGATGTAAATCAATCTCAAATTGTGTATAAAGGTTGAACAGTTCGCGCGAAACCGACGTAATCAACTTTACTTCATTTATAAATGAGGAAATACACTTTCCTACATGGAAGATGTTATTTTGTAAGGTTAAATGACACTATTTGACAATATGATGATTATTAAGTTTGTGTCTTCGTAGGAGGACGCTATGACTGAAATTTTTAAGTGGATTTACCAATACTGTAACGATTATTTTGCCTACCACATAGCATATTAATATAGGCAATTGAAAGTTGGGGACAGAAATTACTGGGGTGGAGATAGGGCAAGTAAAACAAACCGAAACGTTGTGAACGGGCACCTAGGGTTTATTTGGAGAACTGGGTCGTGGATAAGTGAATGACAAGGGGACTGAAATGGGGTAACTACAAAAATGAAACAAAAGTGGTACTTACATGAGTCTCCTGGACAAACAAAACACAAGAAGGTTCTCAAAGCTATTTAAAATGGACGCCGACTTGAAGAATCTTCCTGCTGGATGAAAGAAAAGGTTCTTTCTTCCTAAAAACACAAAAAAGGGAAAAAATAAATATTTATTACTCTCTCACCACAAACAGTTACTAAAGTAAATAGTACAAAAATACTTTATTAATAGTTACAAAAAATAAATAATTTTAAATGAAACTATGCATAGAGGTTAACCTTTTTTAAAAAACAAAAACAAAATCTCAAATATGATTGGGTATTTACCAAATGTCAAAAATAGTGCTAACTGTCATATATCAATACTAAATCTTAAAACTGAGAACAATTAATATGACAGCTATGTCCTACGCCACACCCTAAGATCTACAATTTTAATTATTACAATTGCTTAAATTGTTATGAAAGCAATTATTATTAGAAAATGTATATTTTTTCTTTAAAAATCAAACACAAAAGTTACCTGGATTTCACTAAAATTTCTGGGGTTACGAACTGGACTACCAAACTGCGAAAAATATTCTATTAACGGCTTCTTAGGACAAACAAATTGAGGCTGAAAGTTGGCACTGGACACAAACTTCGAAAATCTGCATCTTTAAAAAACTGGAACCATGTGGGTATTTTTCAAATTTGTTGGAAACGCCGCAAATCTCTTAGATACAAATCTCTTAGGTGAGACACGACATAAAACAAAAACAGTGATTACTCTTATCTGGACTGACACATTACATTGAGTATAAATTACTTTTTTTACAACAAATTTGCCGGGTTCTTTCCGACTAAACACACCGCGTCTGTTTTTAGTGACCAATCTTTCAAACCTTTACACTGCTACACATTTTCCCATGAAAAAAAGGGCGAAAAACGAAAATCCAATACGAATTTGAAGCTAAATTCGGACTACAACTAAACCAACTGCTCTTGATAGCGGCTTTACGGAGAGTAATGTAATTATAATTCATTCGCCCAACTTGGTATAAATAAAACATATAAACGGGAATATTTATTTAACGCGCAATATTAGGCGGCTTAACGATCAAAGAATACCGAGGAGATATGCATCTGTGATATATAAACAAACTTTAAAAATATGTTTATTATCAACTTGTCGACGCAAAAAGGATTGAAAGAATATTTCGATGTTTTAATACGTACGATAGGAAACAGAAATACATTGAAAATATTCTTCGGTGTTTTAACATATACGAGGTTATTTCAATATATAGGTACCAAAGAATTTAAAAATGCTACAATACCAGACTGCTATCCTTGTAATCCTTAATATATACATATTTGAAATTTTTTATGTACCATATTTATATTATGATTTATATATGACCGAAATAAGACCGTTTTCTAAAAGACAAGTAAAGAATCGTTTCTTAAATATTCATTTTCTTTTTTAACATTATTTTAGCATAGTCCGTCATTTAACAAATATTTAATCCAATAAAGTAGTATACTTATTGTACTAGTTTTTTTCTTCACCCGTCATTGTTCGCGTATCAGGAAATGACGCGATTGTTCGCCTATGAGCGCTGAGCTCAGTAGCCATTTTTTTCTCATTTAATTAGGATATTTAATAATTAACGAAACTTAGTCGGTTGCTGGTTGTAACATAAAAAAATGTAAACACTTTTTCACTTTTAGAGCATTTAGAGTTAGGTTTTGAACAATCTGCACACCTTGAAGTGGTCTTTCTATTTCCGAGGACAGTTAAAACATTTGATGCTATCTTTAGTTTCTGCAGTTGCTACTGAAGTTTCTTCATCACGAAGACCTGCTTGGAGTCGTATTTGAAGTAGTAATATTACTGGGAATGTTGTTATTGATGCACGACTTAGCAGGTGGGGTCTGATGAGATCTGTACCAATTTCTCTTAGATATTTACGGCGTTCGAATTTAGTATTAGTATTGCTATACTAAATTACCTGACTATTTATTCCTTTAATGACCAATTCTAATGGGAATAAGCCACAACTGAAGGTTAAGGTAAGTTTATTGACGTTTCAATCTCCACTTCGGAAATCGTTCTCAAAATACAAACACTAATATATTAAACAAATTTTGTTTTTTGTTACTTGGTAAAAAATTCTTCTAATAATTTACTTTTATCTGACTTATTTATATTGACGATTCAGACATATATTGTACATTTTAAAGTAGACGACTTTAAAATAATATTGCCAAGATTGCGGAGTTGCGTTCCTGGGACGACTTTATTGTAAGAGAATTTATTCGATTACATAAAATCAACTTGAGAATATCCGTCAGAAAAATTCTCCAGTTTTTAAGAAAATAACTTCAGAACAATATTTATTCTTGCAATATTTATCAATGAAAAAGACTGTGTGACCATCGACAGCGAATTTGTGGTTTATTTATTCTCAGGGTTTCTGCTAGAGTTATCCTGTAATTATGTAGCAAGTCAGTAGCCAGTGGAACGGACGTTAACCAGTTGTCGCAAGTAATGTTGCGTCCAGTATGATCGATTGGTTCTATCATACATTTAACCACACTGCTATCTATTACCTATCTCAAAGGGGCCTTCTGCCTGCTTTCCAGCATATATTTCCAACTTTGCTGTATAAAACGTTCACGAATCAACAAATGCGAACATTTTTATCCCATATTTTGCCGGCTTACTGGGTATATATTGACGAAAGCTACATTTTCCTCGAAAACCTTTAAGCATCTCGTCAATGCAGCAATACATTCTAACCGATGGGTGCAAGTTTGTCATGTTTTTGTCATACTGCTCTGGACTGGATATCGTCAAAGCGTAGTGCACGAAGCAGGATATAGAATCGCTTCTTTGACATAACTCCGAAAATATTCAGGAGCTGTTCCATTTGTAGCCCAAAAATTTACATGAGGACCATTTACCAGCGAAGTACAACAAGTCAAATAGTGCTCTAATTTCCTCACTATTGGTACATACTCTATCCCTTTTACGAGAAAACTGCCTAGGAATATAAATAAAATTTTAAATGGAACTCTTCTTTTTAAGTTTAAAAAAAACTATTTTTTCACAGCTAACTTTTTATAGATTTTTTTTAGTCCTTGTAACTTAACAGGTAGTAATATATTAGATATATACCTATTAAGTAGGTATATATTTTGATCTCGACCCTCGTAGAGGGAGAATATTTCTGATACCCTTATTGTCTTAACCCCTTTGAAAAATGTCACCGCGCGCCACTTATATACACCATGTTTAATCAACAACTAACTTAATGAATGACAGTTCTTCTTCTAAAGGTTCCTATCTTTCCGAACATTGGCGATCATCCTGCCTATAATGACTTTGTTGGTTGCTATACGGAATAGCTGGGTTGAGGTCTTTCTATACCATGCTCTCAGGATCCTTCTGTATAACCATAGCTCAAAAGCCTGAAGTTTTAATACAGCTTTCGCCTTCAATGTCAACGTTTCTATTCCTTACAGAAGCACTGAGTACACGTAACATTTAAGGAGTCTTATTTTTGTTTCTAGGGTGACGTCATGGCTCTTGAAAACAGAACTCATAGTCAATAATGCACTTTTTGCCTTTCAGATGCGACATTTAATCTCTTGGGTATTGTCCCACGACTCATTAATTATAGCTCCCAAGCAGTTGTATTGTGAGACACGTTCAATTCTCATTTGGTTCACATAAAGATTTGCTCCAGTTGTCTTCTCCTTGCTAATGATCATTAGCTTGGTTTTGCTGGTGTCACAGCTGGCATTTCTACATTTCTGAAACAATACCTGCACGCTAAATAAAGCTTCCCTCGTACTAACGTTCACAAATCCAAACTGATTGGGCGCAAATTGTTCCTCGCATTTCCGGTAAATACTTTTGTGGATGACTTTTAAAAATCGCTTCAGCAGATAGTCTTCACAAACGTTTGCTCCTGGTTTTTGGGCAATGGTACGAACTCCGATTTGAGCCACTCTACTGGTATTTTTCCCGCCCTGTATATTTCATTAAATATTTCAGTTATTATAATAACAGTTAATCAAAGACAATTAAAGCTCAGCAAGTAACCACACGTGACTCACCATACTATTAATGCATTCTCTAATCGAGAGTTTTAACACCGTTGTGACAATGAAATACACTGAACAGAGAAAAAGTAATAAATGATGTTTCAGAGAGCTGAATATTACAGCTTTGTGTCTGTCAGCACATTCCAGAAGAGTACTCTGCTAAGTCTATAAAATAAAAATGTGGATGAAACAAGTATGGAGGCATTAAGATCTAAGATTCTATCTTTGCATCAAGGATCTTAATTAGAGTCCTACAGGCGACTTCTGCAGAACTTACACTGTTGCTATGGGAGAGTTCAGTGTCGCTTTGATACTCGAGGTTTGTATACCAGGTCCAAATAACAGGTTCATTAAAAAATTTAAATTAATCAGAGTAACAGCTGTTCCAATACAGACAAAATAAAAACCAAATTTGGGTCGCAAAATGTTCAAGTACCTCGCTTTCAGCGATCACGAAATAATAGTGATGAACTTTCTTACGGTCCACTGCGCTTCAAATGTAGAGCCCCATATCAAGCAAATCAAGTCTCAAACTATATTTGACAAGTAGTTAATGGTGATGCATATTCTTCTTCTTTAGGTACCGTCTCCTTTAAGGAGGTTGGTAATCATCACAGCTATTTTAACTTTTGAGATTGCAGCCCTGAACAAGTCGACGGAACTGCAATTATACAACTTTCTCAGGTTGTTGAGCCAGGAGATGCGTCTGTTGCAGTTTCGCAACTCAGCGTCTTCTTCCAATACTTCGTTTTCCCTGTATTTTTCCCTGCATTATGATTTGTAGCAACCAATATTTATCCCCTCTCATAACGTGGCCGAGATACTGTAACTTTCTTATCTTAATCGTATTCATGATTTCCATTTCCTTTTTCATCTTTCTGAGGACCTCAACATTTGTTATTCGGTCTACCCAACTTATTTTTAATATTCTTCGGTAGGTCCACATCTCGAATACTTCAAGTCGATCGCTCATCTCTTTCTTTAAGGTCCAGGCCTCCATCCCATCAGCAGCACCGAAAACACATATGAACGTAATATTCTTATTTTGAGTTGCAAACTAAGGTCTCTACTGCATAATAGTTTTCTCATCTTATTAAATGTTGCTCTAGCTCAGCGATCGGGGAACCGGGGTAAATTACCCCAAATGGGGTAAAAATTAAATTTTTGGGGGTAAAAATGAAACTTTTGTGAGTAAAAAGTATATATTTTTAATTTGCTATTTTATAAACCTGTTAGTATTTTTTCAACTTAAACAATTTAGCGACATATGCAGGCCACTCCATCTTACTCTCCACCACTCGAGTGTTCTCGAGTTATATCTTTGCGTAGTAAAGCACAGTCCCGGCCCCGACAACCTGCTCAGTTCGTGCTATGCCGTCAAGATACAAATACATTGAAGAGTCAGAGAGCGAGTTTTTACTAATTAGTTGCTGACAAGATCACCATTTTATCATTAATCATCGATATATCGATCAAGGTAAGCCGCAATTTAAAAATTTAATTCAAGTATTTTACAACTATTATTTTCTGTCTCCCTTAAGATGGAAGCAAATAGAAAAAGAACATACCAAGACGAATTCCTTAATTACGGCTTTATATAAATAGAAGACAATGGTACAATGAAACCAGAGTGTGTTGTATGTGTGAAGGTACTGCCTTCAGAATCTTTCAAAAAAAGTCAATTGAAGAAACATTTTTAATTTAGATAATTTGCATTCACACCTGTCTTCAAAACCGCGAGAATACTTTGCAAATTTAGAAATACCTGTTAAAAGACAAATATTGAATAGCAACTTGTTTGGTACATTTGATCGGCGTCCAGCATCAAGGACTAGCTCTGAAGTAGCCTAATTGATTGCACGAAATAAGAAACCATACACTATTGGTGAAGATTTGGTTAAACCAGCTGCTGTAAAAATGGCCTAGATTATGTGTGGTCAAAAAGAAGCAAAGAAACTGAATGCAGTGCCCTTGTCTGTGAAAATTGTGAAAGAACAAATTTCTATATTAACAGAAAATGTAAAGGAACAGGTTATTTTCGTATTAAACAGGCTAAATATTTTGCTATTCAGCTTGATGAGACAACTGATTTTCGTAGCAATTCACAGCTAATGGTATATGTTCGCTACATAGGTGTAGATAATTTTGAAGAGGAATTGCTGTTTTGTTCTCCTCTCGAGTTGAGATCTCGTGGAATTGATGTCTACAATAAAGTAAATGAATATTTCAATGCGCAAAGTTTAAAATGGGAAAACTGTATTTCTGAATCTTTGCATGGAGCTCCAGCTATGCTGGATCATATTAATGGTTTTTCGGCTTTTGTAAAAAAAATATCCCAAATATTGAAGTTACTCACTGTATGATCCATCGCCAGGCCCTTATGGTCAAATATTTAGAATCTACACTGGAAGCTGTCATGCATGATGTCATCAAGATTGTAAATTTTATCAAGGGACATGCACTAAACACGCGGCTATTTCGTGAATTGTGTCAGGACGGTGAAGCTGAATATACGGACCTACTTTATTATACAGAAGTAAGGTGGCTTTCTCGCAGAAATGTACTAAATCAAGTATGGACTCTCAAAACTGAAGTCGAAATTTTTATGGTTGATTAAAAAAATATTCTCGCAGATAAGTTAAAAACTTCCTGAGTTGCATATCTCGCATATTTAGCGGGCATTTTTGAGAGTATAAATATATTAAACAAAGAATTGCAAGGAAAGAATATTAATATCATTTCAGCGAGAGAAATAGTGTCAGCGTTTGGGTTAAAGCTGCAATATTGGAGACAGAAAGTAGAACCGAACAAGACAGCTACTTTTTCAGGGTTAGCTTTGTTTTTGGAAGATTGCGAAAATATTACTTTTGCTGACATCAAGGATACAATTGTAAGACATCTTATCAAACTCAGAAAGCGGTTTTCAGATTACTTTCCAGATCTTGATACACTTACTCTCAGTTGCATTGCAGATCCTTTTACATGTGAAATTGCTATGATACCAGAAGAACCTTGAGGTTTAGCAGAAGCAATTCTTGAACTTCGATCTAATATTCAATTTGAGAGTAAACCAAATCTGTTATCTTTTTGGATGTCAAAAGCTGCAAAGGCTTTCAAAATTGTACCTGAAGATGCGGTTAAAAAATTGTTGCCATTTGGAACAACATATTTGTGCGAACAAGGCTTTTCCACTCTAATGAACATAAAAACGAAGAAAAGAAATTTATTAAATGCTGAAGACTGTGTTCAAATCGCTCTTACACCAAGTCCCAATTTTGAAGCAATTGTATCGAACATGAAACCTCTCCCATGAAAATTCGCCCCCACAGAAAATATAAGCAACTGATAATTTCTCGTTATTTTGTAATTCATATGATATTTTTCTTGTATGACAAAATAACAAGAAATTATCATTTACTTATATTTTCTGTGGGGGTGAAAGTTATGGATTACTAGGTATTACATTGATAAATTGAATAAATGATGTTTAAATTAAATTTTTAATTATTGTTTTTTTTTTCAAAATTATCATGGGGGCTATAACATGAAAGATGCTAAAAAGAGGCGATTTCGTTTTTTCTTGCTCTTCGCCATGGGGTAATATCAACTTACACAAAAATATTTTGGGGTAATGATTTAAAATGTTCCTCGACCGCTGCTCTAGCTTGTCCAATTCTCATTTTTATTTCTTCTGTATACTCGTTGTTTTCATTAATAATTGTACCAAGATATCTGTATCTTTTTACTTTTTCTATTGGAACCCCTCTTATGTTTAAAATGTCTTGTTGTTGTGTTTTGGAAATTGTCATAAATTTTATTTTATTAGCATTAAGCGTTAGTCCGCTTTCCTCACTAGCATTTACTACATTATCTAAAAGTGTCTGTAGATCTTAGCAATTAGTATTCTGCATATCTCATATCTCTGCAATTAGTATAGTATCATCGGCATATCTGATATTGTTGATGGGTCTGCCGTTGACTTTTATTCCAATTGTTGCAATAATAAATGGTTTTTAAATTCTTAAAAAAACAAACAGTTCCTTGGAACTTCCCGAGATGTGAGATGAAACATTGAAGTAGGGAAGTACGTTCACTATATCATTCCCATTGTCTAGAGACTCTTTTCAAATCAGCGAAATATTTATTGACTGGACTAATAATTTCGATCGCATGTTATAGAATAATCTAAATTTCTGTTTGCTTTTGTTTCAAATGCTGATTGTATCTATTTATTTTTTCTTACATATAATCATAGATTTCCATTAAGCAATTGTAATGACAATAACGCAAACATTTTATCATTGGCGTGTTTCAAGATTAAACTTAAATATTCTATGTAACAAAATCAAATTTGGAGGTTTCTGTTATCAAAACGAAACAAAAGTGAGTGCCAAAAAATAGAGAATGTTTTATTATATTATGTATTAATATATTACCGAGAAAGGATTATTACGATTATTAAAAAAATCAGTTTACTGTATTGTCATTACAAATACATCATCACGCAGAATCTCAAACACTTCTTAACCTTAATACCTTTCTAACATTAACCAATTTATTTCCAGTGCCTAATAGGAATATAAAATTAAAGTGAATGTGATAGTGCCTAATAAAATGAAGTGACAGTGAAAAAAAACTTCGATAGGAGTGTCTAACAGCACACAAAATAACCTTCCCAACACCTTTCCTTTTAAAAGATACCCGTAAAACCGTCACGATCGATTCCTTAACCAATAGCAGTACCTCCTCAGGAGCCCCGAGCCCACCTGAAGCCGGGAACGCAACCCCCTCACCTGGCAGTTTTGACAGCCCTTTTTATCAGGGTAGTTCGGACAGCCTGGGGAGTAGAAGGAGTTCGCGTTTAAGGTAAGTCTTGTATAACCAAAGAACAAGTGGTTTTGCTGTGTTTTTTACGATTTTATCAACATAAAAACTTTTTTCTTGTCGTTTTCTACAGGGTATTTACCCGTCTCTAGGGTAGGTAAAAAACTAAAAAATAATTGGGGTTTGCTTAGTAAAAAATTTTTGTAACGCCATCCGTTTTCAAGATACAGGGCATTGAAGAAGAAAAAATTTTACGCATTTTTTACGATTTTGCCGAAACTACTAGTCAATATAAGTCAAGTAAACTTAGACATCATTCAATTTTACACGAAAAAGGTACTCTTAGTAAAAGTCGATACTGTGTACCGTTTTCGGAATATTTTGATTTGAAAGTTATGAAGTAATAATTGATGCTGGTATAAAATAGTTAGTAATTAAACAAAACAATGACTAAGAACATAAAATAAAATTCAATTACAGTAAGTGTTCAAAATGCCCTCCGTTTTCGCGAATACACAAGTCTATTTTTTATTCTAAAGATTCCATTAACCTTCTAAACGGTAGGGGATCAGCTATGATGTCATTAAATTGACGTTGAATTCTTTCTTCCAATTCTTGGCGTGAATTTACCTCTGTAGCATAGACTTTTTGCTTAATATACGACCAAACTGCGTAGTCCAAAGGGTTAAAATCGCATGACCGAGGAGGCAAATGAATCGGAGCTTCTGCACCTCTATCAATCCATCGATTCGGAAAATGATTACTCAACCAATTACGACACCTTCTATCAAAGTGTGGTGGAGCTCCATCGTGCATAAAAAATAAAGATCTTCGCTCGTTTAGCGTTAAATCTTCTAATATCTCGAATAAGGAATTGTTTAAAAAATCAAGATACATATCACCATTTAAATTTCCAGGTAGAATATGATAACCTATTAATTTGTTACCTAAAGTTGCTGCCCAAACATTAACTTTAAATGAGTGTTGGTAATGTGATACCCTTTTGACTCGTGGATTCTCATCACACCAGTAGTGTGCATTATGGGAGTTAAACATACCTTGTCGCGTAAAGGTGGCCTCGTCCGTAAAAAGAATGCATTTTAAAAAATTTAGATTGTGGGCTGTCCTTTGTTGCAATGTTTCACAAAAATCCACTCTAACCGGTAGATCATCTGGCAAGAGCTCTTGGACTTGTCTGTAATGATAAGGATGTAATTGCTATTCTTTCAGTATCCGCCAAGTACTTGAAGAAGAAGTATTTGTTTGTCTTGCTACATTCCTTACGCTAACTGTTGGATCTTGATCAAGTAAATTTAAAATATTATTTTCTTTATTAATTGTTCTTGTTGTTCTTGGTCTACCAGAATTTATTTTATTTGGTCTCACATTCCCAGTTTCTCGACAACGTCGTTCAACGGCTCTAAATGTTTTTTTACTCGGTAAGTTTCTTCTAGGAAACTTTTCTGCATAACGTATCACAGCTGCACTAGAACATCCTAAACATTCGCCTAAGGTTAATAACATGTCAGTGTATTCAACATTTGAGTACATTTTGATTTGATTTTACAAATAACAAGGTTTCAAAACTCTAATTATTGTTGATTTATCGTCATAACAATCAATAAATGTCAGATTTCCATGGCACACTTGAAGAAAATAAAGGTATACCTATTAGAACTTTATCATTACTACCAGCATCAATTATTACTTCATAATTTTCAAATCAAAATATTCCGAAAACGGTACACAGTATCGAGTTTTACCAAGAGTACCTTTTTCGTGTAAAATTGAATGATGTTTAAGTTTACTTGAAATTTTGATTAATAATTATACTCTTAAAAAAGTTATATTGACTAATACTTAATACGATCCGTGTAACTAGCGCCCTCTATGAGAATCAGATATAAAAACAAATTCATGGGATGTATCAGCTTCCAAAACATATTCGTATAAAATTTTATTACAATGTTGCCAGTAGTTTCGGCAAAATCGTAAAAAATGCGTATTTTTTTTCTTCAACGCCCTGTATCTTGAAAACGGATGGCGTTACAAAATTTTTTTACTAAACAAACCCCAATTATTTTTCAGTTTTTTACCTACCCTAGAGACGGGGTTACCTTTTTTTGAAACACCCTGTATAACATTTAATTTAATATTACAATACGTTTTCTTTATACTGTCATCTCATCGTTGTTATTTTACTGTGTATCGGATGATATTAAATTGTGTCGTCACAAATGGTATTCAACCTTCTATTCAACTAATCGTAGTCTAATTCTTTGTACAGCTACAATGTTTGCTACACATTGCCTCGAGTTCTTGAGTTTCTTTCATTTTGTTTCTGGTTCCATTTATATTTGTCTTAAAAAAGCCTTTTTTTATTAAAACACAGTTTATTAATACAGGCACATATTCTAATTGGTGCACCTTTTTGTTAATGATTACGGTCTACTTTGTGAGTAATCTTTGGAGCTCAAACTCCTATCAAACAAAATAATCCTTTATCTTTTTCAAAAAGTCTTTCGGTGTATATATCTTTTGTTTCATAAATTATATCCATCAATTTATTTTTTATTTTAATTCAGCAATTTCCAACAAATCTGGTTTCTTGCTGTATACGTTATTGTAGTATCTGCTCGTGCCGTCTTCTAGTAAAGGGGTGATCACATCTTTAAAAGCTTTTATACTTCTTACAACGTGAAGTATCTGTTCTACGCTAACATTAGTCCAATCTCTAATATAAATCAGCCAAGATTTACTTTTCCTTCCCACGAGTTTTCTTCCGTCTATTCTTTTGATATTTTTCTTATTTTAGTTGTCCTCAAAAGTTTTCTATTATGTACAATGCTTTCTAAAACTTTTTCATTTCTGATTTTGGTCGTCCAAGCAATTTTAGATTTCAATGTCCAAATTTCTACCCATATAGCCTTTGCGACCAAACACAGAATTTTACGAACCGGAAAGTAATGGCCGGACTGATTTTTATCTTTCCATCTGGGTACAACTGATCGTTCAAGGGAAAATAGACAGCAGAAGGGGTCCAGGGAGGAGAAGACACTCGTGGCTCCAAAACTTGCGGCAATGGTTCGGATTGTCATCTGCTGAACTATTCAGATCTGCCGTAAACAAAATCAGAATAGCCATGTTGATTGCCAACGTTCAGAACGGACAAGGCACATGAAGAAGAAGAATCTGGGTATCATGTTGGTACTTATACTTAAAGACCCTCTCTAGTTGTATACCTTTCAGTGTCAGTTGTACGTTATCGTTAGGGGCTTTTGAGATCGCCGTATATTTAGTTTTATTTTAAAACATATTAAAGACATAAGGTACAGGTCTTTTCAATGGTGCAGATACATTGAGTTCCTCGAGGTCTGTTTTGATGTTGTTAACCAGTCTTTGTCGTGAAGGACCTTTGTCTGGGATCTGACTATGCATGTTATTGGGATTGTTTACTTCTCCATTAATATTAATTATCATTTATCTATATTATAGATGAGATAAATAATCTATTATCTCATCTAATATATCTTTGTAACTTTAATATTTCAATTTTTTTTCTCTCTTCTTTTTTTTAAGATCCCTATTAAAAATTATTCTATTTTTAGCAGCATTACGAAGCATTTCATAAGTGTGGATTTCTATCCATTTGCGAATATTAAGCTAACATCACAACTTTTTTCGTCCTAAACATCTCTTACAACTCTTCGCATTCGGCGCAGGCACCGCATTTTTAAAAAAATTCAAGTCTGTTAATGGATCTGGCCTTTAACGTTCATGCTTCTTTTCCGTACGAGCGAAGAGGTAAAACGAAACAAAAGCATTTCTGGCTTTTTCTACTCTGCCCTTAATTGCATTCTCAGGATCCCATCTAGCAAGCAGACAAATAAAGTATTTTAACTACCCTACATGTTTGATTTTTTCTCCAGCTATTTTCTTCAGCTACTCTCTTTCCGTTTGTGTATATATTTCTACCTATAATTATTGTTTTTGTATATCTTCTTCTTCTTCCTTCTGGTATGTAGGCCTTAAGGTATGTTTCTTCTTCAATATTAGCCTCCTAAATTGTTTAAATTATCGCACCATTCTTTTCGTGGTCTGCCAATACTTCCTCGTACATTTGGTCGACTTATCTTGTGCTATTCGTACTATTCTATCCTCTGCCATTCTATTAATGTGTTCGTTTCACTCCTGTTTCCGTTTTGTCATTCATCCATTTATGTCTTCTTTATTGCATGCTCTTATGTTTTCGCTTCTCTCCTTATCCAACAGATTTTCCCCTGATATTCGTCGAAGTATTTTCATCTCTATTGTTTCTAGTAGCCGTCTCGTTTTAAATGTGCCAGGTCTTGTCTCCGCCGTATATGTTAATATAGGTCTAATTGCTGCTTTATAGATTCTTGTGTTTGTGTCTTGTCTTAGGTGTTTATTCTTCCAGATTGTGTCATTAAGAGATCCCTCCCTTTTACTTGCTTTTAAGCTTTGTTGTCGTACTTCTTCTTCAACATCTCCGTTACTAGGTATATCTATTCCTAAATATCTAAAACTTGCTTCCTGCTTTATTATTTTACCATCAATTGCGATTTTACATCGAAGTGGGTATTTAGATGTTGTAATACATTTGGTTTTTTCTGTTGATATTATCATATTGTATTTCTTGGCATATAGACTATAGAGTGCAACAAGGCAGGAAGAGTGTTCAAATTCTGAATTCGATACTTTGGTCCAACAAAGCTACTATGAGAACTAAAATGACTATCTACAAAGTAATTGTAGAGCCCATTCTTACATATGGAGCAGAATGTTGGCAAATGACAGTAAAAGGAAAGAAAAAAGTTGACACGGTTGAAATGAACTACCTAAGAAGAGCTTGCCGTATATCAAGAGTAGAACGTATACCTAATTCTGAAATTAGAAGAAAAACAGATAGAGTACATACAACCTCTGAAAGAATAGAAACTAGACAGTTAATATGGTATGGACACGTACAGAGGATGGACGACAACAGATGGCCAAAAAGAGCTATGGAATACAATCCAAGTAATAGAAGGAAACGAGGAAGACCAGCCAAGTCTTGGATACAAGGTGTTATTGAAACCATGAAAGATAGAGCCATTGATGAAGACACCTGGAGAAATAGAAAAAGATGGCGATCGAAATGCGGGAAGCGGCAGAAGCTGTAGGATCCCCGCTTATATATATATATATATATATATATATATATATATATATATATATATATATATATATATATATATATATATCTATATATATATATATATATATATATATATATATATATATATTTCTTGGCTGTTGTATTGAAGATGTGTGTTAATCTTTGGAGCTCGTCTTCTGTCTTGGCGATTAATGCGGCTTCGTCTGCATAACATAATATTTGGATTTCTTTGTTCTTCATTCTGTAACTAACCATGACCATTACGGACTGCTTGTATTATTTCGCCTATTATTATATTAGAGAGAAGTGAGCTTAACGAGTCACCCTGTCTGACTCCGCTTTGTACTGGTATACACTGTGTTAGTTTTCCATTTATCTTTGCCTGTATTCGATTATGGAAGTAGATGTTTTCTATGGTTTGTATAATATTGATTGATACGTTTCTTTTATACAGTAGGTGTAGGACATCTTCGACTTGGATGCGATCAAAAGCCTTTGTCAGGTCTATAAAACATAGATATGCTGGTTTATTGTACTCTATGGCCCTTTCTATGATTTGTCTTAGTACAAATACGGCGTCTACGCAGGATCCTTTAAACAGTTTCGTCAGGTGAATATTTAATTCCTAATTTTGGTAAATAACTTTAAAATAAATATCTTCTGGCTAATATTAAATTAGTTTACCAAATTCCTTAATTAGTAGTTAAACGAGTTTGCTAAAATAAGCGGGACTGTCGAGAATTTCGAGAAATTTACATTGGATCGAAAACTAAAACACATGTTCTGAATATTTTTTAAAAATCTGTCGAACAACAGCAAATACGAGCTACCACAGTGACCTGGGGATGAGGCGGTGGGAAACTTTGAAATTTTAAATAGGAACCCACATTTTTTATTGCAGATTTGGATGTCATCACCATCATTATCACTTTGGCTTTACAACCCTGCGTGGATCCCTCCCTCCTAAAGAATTTCTCACCAGTTGTCCTTATCCATCGCCTTCCGCTGCCAAGCACGTATTCCCATATTTCTTATGTCTTCATCGATGTTATTAAGGAACCTTGTTCTGGGTCTTCCTCTTCTTCTCTGACCAATGGGTCTATCAAGGAGCATTTTTCTAGCTAGATCATTTTGTTCCTCCTCAGAAGTCCATCTTAATATGCAATCAGAGTTGCAATCTGATGAATTGTCGATTTACCACCTCTGAAACCAGCCTTGTATTTTCCTACTATCCGTTCTGTAGATGGTACCACCCAGTGACATATTACTGTGGAAAGTATTTTATACACTGCATTTGGAAGCGTAATTCCCCTATGGTTAGATCATTCAAAGATATCTCCTTTTTTGTGTATGCTGCAAAGTGTTACAATATTCCAATCATTGGGGAAGGATTTCTGTGTCCTTATTTCTTTTATAAGCTGCTGTAATGCCATAATGGTATCATGGCCACCTTCTTTATATAGTTTAGCTGGAGATTATTCATTCCGGGTGATTTGTTTCTGGCTAGTTTTTTAACTGCATCTTTAACTTCAAGAATCGTTGGTGGTTCCTCTTCCCTCTCGTCTGTTCCCCTTACCTCATCTCTTTCGTCTTCCAGGTTTTATTCTTCTTCCTCTATAATAAGTGCCTGGTGAAAGTATTCCACCCATCTATTCAATACATCTTTCCTTGTTGTTAATAGGTCGCCATTCTGACTTCTGCAATGTGTTGTGGTCGCCTTGAACTCTTTTCTGTTGATGTTAACTTTTTTGTTGAGGTTTTCTATATATTTATGTTCTTCATTTGGGTGGTTTCGTTTTTTTCTTTTGTGTATCTTTTTTTCTTTTCTTCTCTTTGCCTGGTAATTCTCTACAGTTGTACTAGTTCGACGGGTAGCATTTTTCCATTCATCGTCAAACCAATGATTTTAACGTGCAGATTTGGATGTATTATGCAAAAATAAGTAAGTTCTAATCGAGACATTTTTACGAATTGTTTATACATATCGCTGTAATCGAAAAAAAAAACCGATTTATTCTGATACCTTAAGAAAATTATGGAAACGGTCTAATATCTCGAGAAATAAATTCCTAAATAAAAAACCAAATAACACATATGTATTACTTTTTAAAATCTATCGAATAACAACAAACATGACTCCTTACATCTACCTCTTCGGAGAAACGGAAAGCAACTTTGAAATCTTAAATAGAAACCTACATTTTATATTACAGATTCAGATTCTACGTAAAAAACTGTATTTAGTAACATAAATAGCTTGTTTTAGTGTGCAGAGGTTTGCATTATTCTGATCTGTATTTGGTACAATGAAAAAAACTTTCAAATAAAACTTGTTTTACGTAAAATCAGAATCTACAATAAAAAATGGGGTTTTCTAATGGGGACCTTAGAGTTACCCTCCGCCCACCAACAAAGTGAGGGGCTGGAGAATCGTGTTTCATGTAGATGTATAGATTTTTGAAAAATATTGAACACGTTTTTTTATGATTTTCGATCCGATGTAAATATCGCGAAATATTCTACTGCCTTGATTCTTTTAGCACACTCGGTACCTACACTTAAAACAAATCATTAAATTTACGTGGTTTTGGTTATGCAATATTACTTGTGTTTTAAAGGGGGCTCGGGGCTACCAAGTGGAGTTACGAGATGTTGCCGAATGCAGAACCGTCACCCCAACTGCCCCTTGCAAAGGCAAGGGTCAACTTTCCTCCAGAAATGCTGGACAGGAGGCCCAGCAAGTCAATGTTCATACCAAGGAGAAGTAGGAGCATGAGCGCCTGGAGTGACATCAGCAGGTCGAGTTGGAGATTGGAAGAAAGGTAAGTTCAATAAAGGACAAATGGCATGTTCTCTCTTTTATTTACAATCTATTTCGTAAGAAGGATTGATTGAAATGTGGCAAAAGGATACGAATACAAAAAATTTTTAATTATAAACAATTATAAACAATATCATAAGACCGACTTACACTAACGGTTGTAAAACAATAGTCTAATATGAATAATGCTACTAATTATGTACTTCTTTTAAAAAAAAACACTATTTATTTTAATACCATATAGAAATATAAAAATAAAGATCGTGTACAATTTATAATCTATTCCTCAGGACAAAAGAAAATTTAATTTTGTTATCTCCCCTTTAAACCAAGTTATTTAATTTACTGTAAAAATTTTTCTAATTAACTTTTAGTTAACAATTACCTGAATTATTTTTAATCAATTACTTTATGATACGGGTTTTAAAAAAATATATATATAGTACAAATACAACGCTTATTTCACAAATAATTTGACTGACCTTTTTACTCTTTGCGATGTTTCCCGACGGACACTGTTTTAGTCTCCGGATTGTGTTCCCGCAAAACTATCCAATTCTTCATACACGTGTGGCTCTGCTTCCTCCTTTCAAAACTGTTACACAAAACAGCACTCGTTCGGATTCTCTCCAAAATCAAACTTCCGACTCATTTCAAAATAATAATAATCATGGCACTTTTTCATCCAAATAGTTGTCCCGCCTCGACTGATTATCTCGTACACTATATACATTTTTTTTCCTCTACTTACAGAGTTAGGAGTCTCTTCGGACACAAGGAGTTTGGGATTCTCGACCTAGTCTCGATTCGCCCTCAACTATTCTGCTATCACCAACTAACTCACAAACAACAACTTATACTTATTCTTCACACACTGTTCTCAAACTGGACTTCTCCTTCTGGATGGTAAAAACACAATGATTCAAATCTTCCGGTTCAATTTTCAAATCGACTGTCCTACTCTCCGACCCTCGTTCTTCCTAGCCAATCATACACAATCATTCTTTCTACCTATCTTCAAAATTTCCTATTATTAAATTTTAAGAAATCAAGCGTTTTTAGCCACTTTTTTCCCTAAATTAACAGAAAACAATACCGAGTAACCTTTTGTTTTGTGTCTACATGCAAATCCATATTTGTAAAAGATAACGTCTAATTCATACCATTACCTTCGAAGAAAAATAATATACAAACCATTGTCTATCAAACAATAATTTGACATTCTTATCTGATACAAAACCATGTATAATTATTTGTAAGATTTGTGTGTGATTTGTAATTATTTGTGTTTCCTATAAAAATTGTTCTTAGAAACTATTCACACTATTGAAGTCCACTGTTCTCCGAAACCACTTCTTAATCATAAATCATGATATGTAACAATAAAACACTGAAAACTTTGTTTTCAAAACTTCCACAAAATTTATTTTGAATTCTTATCACTACAGCTGTTTCGGCTGATTGCCTTTCTCAAGTGATCTGTTTTTGGCATGGGTTTACACTTTATAGTCTCTAATGAAATAGGTTGAGGAGGGGAGAACTGTTTGTCTCAAGCTGGTCATTCAGAATTATATCTGTGTTTTTTAATTTGTTGATTTCCATAGATTCTAACAAAGATAGCTTAAGGCCTTTATTTTGAATGTGGAGAATTTTAAATTTGTCATTAAAAGAATTATTATCATCTAGAAGGTGAAGTGCGTATGTAGAATCTGTTTTTCTATTATTGAAAGCCCTTTTATGTTCTGCTATTCGTTTATTAAAATTTCTACCTGTTTGACCAATGTAAGTTTTTGGGCAGTCGCCACATTTAAGTTTGTACACACCACTGTGTAAGTGTTTTTTATGTTGGCTCTTGTTGTTTTTAATATATTTGCCTAGGTTGTTATTTGTTCTGAAAGCTGGTGTTATTCCTTTCTTTTTTATGTGTTTGGCTATTTTTGTTGATATTTTGCCTGTATATGTAATCGAGCAGAAGGTACTGGGTTTTTTCTCTGGTGGTGGAAATACTAAGTTCAGGGCTTTCTTGTGTAGTTTTTGATTTAACATTTTATTAATTGTTTGTTCGTTGTATCCATTGTTTACTGCTATTTGCTTAGTGATATTTAATTCTGTCTCAAAATTGTATTTTGACATAGGAATTGCTATTAATCTATGTAACATACTATGATAGGCTGCCAGTTTATGTTGTGTGGGATGGGATGATGAATTGTGAATAGTCGTGTCAGTATGGGTAGGTTTATGAAATATGGAGAAGTCATGTTTGTTTTTAAGTCTGGTAATTTTTAAATCTAAAAAATTTATGGATTGATTTTGTTCTGTTTCTATTGTAAATTCAATATGACTATGAAGAGAATTAATATACGATAAAAATTGGTCGAGTTGCCTGTTAGTTCCTGTGAAACATACCAGTACGTCGTCTACGTATCTCCACCAATATAAAAACTGTTTGAATATGGGATGTTTTGAAATCATTGTCTCTAGATGATCCATAAAAATACCTGATAGCAATGGGCTTACGGGCAATGGGTTCATGATACCTCAGTATCATGAACCCACAGCCTCCTAAATTATACTCTTTCATTAAACTACACAAACCGGATCACCCAATAAGACCTGTAGTGTCTTTTTATACAGCTCCGTCATATAAAATTTCAAAAAAACTGTTAGAGATTATTTTAGAACACACTAAATTTTCACCTAAATTTACCATAAAAAATACAATAGAACTAGTTAATAAAATACAACATTTTCAGTTACCTAACAACTCCAGAATAATTTCATTTGACGTAAAAAATCTTTTTCCTAGTATCCCTCCTACAGAAACTTTTATTCTAGTAAAAAACCTTTTAGACCAAAATAGTACAAATCCAATCATTACATCTGAAATTTTACATCTTCTTGAAGTTTGCATAAACCAGGACTACTTTGAATTTAATAATGAATTATATACAAATAACAGTGCAGGACTTATAATGGGCAATCCTCTAAGCCCATTGCTCAGATGGGCTAGAGAGAAAAATATCAATCAGATATTTTTATGGATCATCTAGAGACAATGATTTCAAAACATCCCATATTCAAACAGTTTTTATATTGGTGGAGATACGTAGACGACGTACTGGTATGTTTCACAGGAACTAACAGGCAACTCGATAAATTTTTATCGTATATTAATTCTCTTCATAGTCATATTGAATTTACAATAGAAACAGAACAAAATCAATCCATAAATTTTTTAGATTTAAAAATTACCAGACTTAAAAACAAACATGACTGCTCCATATTTCATAAACCTACCCATACTGACACGACTATTCACAATTCATCATCCCATCCCACACAACATAAACTGGCAGCCTATCATAGTATGTTACATAGATTAACAGCAATTCCTATGTCAAAATACAATTTTGAGACAGAATTAAATATCATTAAGCAAATAGCAGTAAACAATGGATTCAACGAACAAACAATTAATAAAATGTTAAATCAAAAACTACACAAGAAAGCCCTGAACTTAGTATTTCCACCACCAGAGAAAAAACCCAGTACCTTCTGCTCGATTACATAATATACAGGCAAAATATCAACAAAAATAGCCAAACACATAAAAAAGAAAGGAATAACACCAGCTTTCAGAACAAATAACAACCTAGGCAAATATATTAAAAACAACAAGAGCCAACATAAAAAACACTTACACAGTGGTGTGTACAAACTTAAATGTGGAGACTGCCCAAAAACTTACATTGGTCAAACAGGTAGAAATTTTAATAAACGAATAGCAGAACATAAAAGGGCTTTCAATAATAGAAAAACAGATTCTACATACGCACTTCACCTTCTAGATCATAATCATTCTTTTAATGACAAATTTAAAATTCTCCACATTCAAAATAAAGGCCTTAAGCTATCTTTGTTAGAATCTATGGAAATCAACAAATTAAAAAACACAGATATAATTCTGAATGACCAGCTTGAGACAAACAGTTCTCCCCTCCTCAACCTATTTCATTAGAGACTATAAAGTGTAAACCCATGCCAAAAACAGATTACTTGAGAAAGGTAATCAGCCGAAACAGCTGTAGTGATAAGAATTTAAAATAAATTTTGTGGAAGTTTTGAAAACAAAGTTTTCAGTGTTTTATTTTTACGTAAAATGAATTTCCATCAAGTAACGGTCGAATCCATCAATTATAAATCATGATATTTACAAATTCTTAATTTTATTAATTTTATTAATAAATGATTAATATTCAAGTCCCTGTCTTGAATATTTCTTATGGTATTTTGCATACAAAAATTTATTTTATTCTTATATATATATATATATATATATATATATATATATATATATATATATATATATATATATGTTCAATTTTTATGGTAAACAGTCGTGGTTCTCCAATATCAAGGTTAGTTTGGGTTCACTCAGTTCTGTGTTTCTTTAAAGGTTAAACATTTATATATTACATTAAATATTATATACAAACCTTACACAATAATTATTTGTGTAATATAGTAAGACTTTTGTGTTTAATACTTAGGGATTAACAACTTTACTTCACCTGTAAATATAAATTTTTATTGCAGTACAAGAAATTCTAAATATAATTGTTGGACTAAATTCACAATAGTAGAAACGATTTCATTGTACAATTATATAATTACATTGGTTCATATTATCTTTTGTTGAAAAAGATCGAACTGCTATTAAATTTTAAACTTCAAAATTAATATTTTCCATTCTAAATTCCCTGTCACTTAATTAAACAGTTTTTTATTCCCTTTTTATGATTTTTACCTTCATCATCAGATTAAAGGAAAGGTCTAATCACCTCATTCTTATCTGCTTGTAAGGCTTAGCTCCTCGAATTGCGCAACATTTCACCGGCGCTTTGACGATAGCGGAATTAAAGAAAATTAAAGAAAAGTAAGCGTTTTGTCGGATCTTTTCGCAACCGCTTTAAACAGGGTCGGATCTATTAAAATTATTAGGAGGTTATTTGTAAATTCGGCGTAGAGTTTTTTGTTTATAACTTTCTGTTTGAAAGTTTATATTTTTTTGCTTAGACTGATTGTTAGACTGAGTCTTAATTTATTCAATTTAACTAGCATTTATTAATAACAGCGAAAAGCAACACCATAAAAATACCATTTAGTATGTAGTTTTTGCATTGTTAAACATTACTATTTGGTAGACTTTATATTAAAGTCATACAAGTTCAAAATATGATCTGTTAGGTCAACGCCCCCCATTTTCTGATTGTACATGTCGAGAAGTTTAGGACATCGCACATTTATTTTAGAGCCTTCGTTTTAGTTCTACTTGCTTATCTCCCAAGCTTACTAACAATGCTTTGAAAAGCCGCCTCTGTTCGATATTTTGGAAATGTTAATTTGAGACAATTAGCGACATCCTCGATGTAATATGATTTACACGCATTATCAGGCTTTACAATATTCTTATTGCTAAATTTTCTAAAGAATTATTTTGTTACCAATAATCATTTAAAGATGGAACTCGATCGTATGCCATGATTAGTGTGATACCCAGTACAATCTAAATTTCATATTCATCGGTAGGAGTTCTTGTTTTCTTCGTGTCGTTTCCAAATTTCTCTAAACGTAAGCTCGTACAATGGGCAATATGTCCAATGAGGCTTTTGTGAAAGACTTTTGCAAATATTTATATTTAGGTCATGGTAGGAGGAAGAGTACAATCGACTTTTTTTCTGATGGAACCAAAAAACGTGGTAAAAAAACGTGTGTGGCAGTAGAAGTTACACTTCTATACACGCGTTCGTCGTTACAAATTTATATAGGAGTCAATCTGCACAATCATTACATATACTATATACTATAGGTAAGACAGAGCAAAAAGAGAAACAGAATTAATAACAACTTACTAACCATTAATAAACAACATTTGACCTGTAATAGGAGTATAGTAAATAAAGGATTGAATCAATATTTTGATGAAAATGTATATTTATATTTTCATATTGTATGAAAGGAGTTGAATGCAAACATTTTTTACACATACTCTGCATTAAAATTCATTGTTTATTTTGTTATTAATATAATAATACAATACAAATTAAAATTGCAATATTCATAAGTATTTAAAAATGACAATAATATACATAACTTTTCTACTTACGCATATGTTTAATTTATCGTGATAATAATATTAATAAAAAAGTCCTCCCCGACTGGGAATCAAACCCCGGTCTCCCGCGTGAGGGGCAAAGATACTGACTACTATACTACCGAGGACTACATTGATGATCTTTTAAATTTTCTACAAAAATGACGAGTCACGATAGGATTTATTGATTTCCTTACTTTTGACAGAACATAGCCTAAGATATCACAAAGATTAAAAAATATTGTTTGGTAATACAACTGTCAATTTGTCTGACATTGACAAATACAATATTTAATTGTTGTTTATTCTGTATATAAGTACACATTTGAACTTTCTTGAGATATTTACAAGTTTCAATTTATAATTTAACATACCTAACGAGGCTTGTTACTCCCGTGCAAATTTCCGATTTACTTCCGTGCAAATTTCCAAAGTCGAACGCGCGTATAGAAATATAACTTCAAAAACCAACAACTCGGATTATGTTCATTTTATTTTCAATTTCCATCTTATTTTAAAATTTAGCTTTTTTGCGTATATTACATATATTTATTAAAATTAACGTGGGGTTTTTAAATATTTCAAAAATAAAAAAGGAAATTCATTTTGGGATTCGAATTCAGCTCTTGCCAATTAACATGACACAAACGTATTTCAAAATTGACAATTCTGGGTCCTACATTGATTTATTGAGATTATTATTTTGAAATACAAAAGACTAATATAATTATGAACATTTAATAAATAATACAAAACATATCACATAAATAATAATATTAATAAATATTATATTATATATATATATATATATATATATATATAATATTATATGTATATATACAATATATATAATATTAAATATATATACAAAAGGAACAGTTTTATTCTCGAGAGAGGAAGAGAGAGAAAATATATCTTCTGTCGCTCTCTTACTCATTATCTTACATATGTAATGATTTCACGGATTCACTCCCATACAAATTTCCAACGTGGAGCGCGTGTATAGAAGTATAACTTCAAAAAGTTCCATCGTTATAAAATCAAATACCTGGTTGGTATGTATCTTCGCCTTCTTCATAATTTTCGTCACTACTGCTTTCTTCTTCAGTTTCGTCACTTATTATCTGATTCTCCTCATCCATCTTATTGCTCTCGGAACCTGAATTTATTTCGTGACGCTCCCGTTCTACTTCTCCTTCGTATCCCGATGGATTGTAGTCTTCATCATCGGATCCACTAGCTTCAAAAGGATCGACTTCTGATTCTGTATAGCTGGAAAAATGGATTTTTTTACCCAGACGCCAACATCATAAAAAAATGTCCAGAAAACTCCTATGGGCACGACACCTCAGAAGACATTCTGTCGAACGAACAGTAAGACTGGTGTAGGAGGAGGTCCCAACTGGAAGGAGACCACGCGGACACCCTCGTCTCAGGTGGCGAGATAATATAGCAGGAGACCGAAGCACTATGGGCGTGGAGAATTGGATGAAGGTTGCTCAAGATAGAAAACAGTGGAGGCATGTTGTCGAGTCGGCTAAAAGCCACGAAGAGTTGTAACGCCACGGAGTAGTAGTAGTAGGAAAAATGGATGCTGCCTCTTCCTCTAGCCCTTTTTGTGTCAATATTTTTCCACTCATCTAGAACAAAACAAGACTGTTGGGACACATATAACCCACTATAAATATCTGTTGGGACAGATTTCACCTATGAAACAAAATACTAGTTTTATTGAATATATTTATCTTTTTTTTAAGTAGTCCACTCACAAAACCAAATTGGTAACAACAGTATCAGCGCACAATTGCCCCTGTGATAATCATCAACAAAACTACATAAACACATTTCACAAATCAACATCACAGGAAAATATAGCGCAAAAACGTATTAATTGTTACGTAAAAACGTAATTGTTATTATGTAAAGTTCTTAAAAAGTCGGTTATGATAAAAATTCATGTAAAACGGTTAAGATTTAGTCCAACAGACTTGATGATTTCATGACTGGGATACATACGTCCCGTCGGACTCGAAAGGGTTGACATTCGAAAATAATTTAAAAACTTATCATCGTGGTTTTTTAAATCTCTATACAATAGAAAACATTGATATTTACTTCGATCTTCTATGAGTGGATGAACCCAATAGGTCCTATTAATGCGCCGTCGCTTTTTCCTTCTTATTGGCAACCAGAGCAATGTTTATGGTTTAAAATCCATTTTGGTACTAAATAATTTTCGCAGTAGTTTGTGACGAAAAGAAAGTCGCCGCGTACTCGGAAACTATTATTGAAGTAGTGTTATTCAGTGACAACTAGCCTTCCGTATGTGTTAAAACAAATTGTAGCTCAAAAGACGTCCATGTATTTTAGCTCTTACACACCAAAATTCCATTCCATACTTAAAATTCACATACAAAGCTGCCTACGATACAATAGACAGAAACAAGTTAATAGAAACACTAAAAGAATTCCAAGTGCCAGAAAAAATAATAAGATTGGTAAAAATGACAATTAGACAAACCATTTGTGCTGTGAGATGCAACGGTACAGTCTCAGAAGAATTCGAAGTGAAAAAAGGTGTTCGTACAGGAAACCCGTTGACTACATTGCTATTCAATATAGTTCTAGAAAAAATTGTAAGGATATAGGTCCGGAACTATTTTATACAAGGAGCACCAATCCTTAGCATACGCTGATGATGTGGTTCTCATTGCAAGAAATGGAAAAGAACTATCAAATATAACAAAAAGACTGATTCGGGAAAGCTCTAAAATGGGACTGAAAGTTAATATTAATAAATCGAAGTACATGGAGATCTCGAGCAAAAAAGGAATAAGCACCAGGGGATCCTTTAAATTGGAGGTGGAGAATGGATCAGTTGTAGAATTGGAGAAGGTGGATGAATATATGTACTTAGGTACTCTTATTGATCAGACATGTAAGGAAGAAACTGAAATCAACCTGAGACTGACCAAGAGCAACAGGTGTGCTGGAGCCATGAGCAAAATAATTAAGGCCAAAGATATATCTCGTAATACAAAAATAAGAGTACACGAAACTATAATTAGACCCACAATGCTATACGCTGCCGAGACATGGACTATGAACAAAACCGTACAGAACACATTGGAAGCATGGGCAAGAAAGATACTTCGCAGAATATTTGGTGGAAAAGTAGTAGAGGGAGAATGAAGAAGACAAACTAATGCAGAAGTGTATCATTTGTATGCTAACCCTACAATAGCAAAAGTGGTGAAAAAACGTAGACTAGAATGGCTTGGCCATCTAGAAAGAATGCAAGGTAATAGATTAGTCAAGAATATTGCTTGGAGAGTACCTGAGGGCAAAAAAAAGAGAGGAAGACCAAGAAAGAAATGGAGAGATGCAGTGATAGAAGATGTCAGAGAGATGGGAATCAGAGATTGGAAGCTGTTAGCTAAGAATAGAAAACGATGGAAATTATCCATCCAGCAATGGGCCTAAAAGACCTGTTAATGCTGTACATACATAGGTACATACTTAAAATTCACTCTGTATGTTAAAAGTTAAATAAATTATATATATTAGGTAATGCCAAAAACACTATTTTTATATACAATTTGATTTTGTTCTTTTTGATATATTCCCGCCGTCTATGTATCGCAAAAAGGCCGAATGTGAAATCGTCAACCCTAAAAATAAATTTCTATTACCGTTATCTGCTGCGGCGTAAAGTTCGACAATGGTCAATAAAACAATAATAGTAAGGCAGAAAATTGGTTCTTTTTCGTAGATGATTACCAGTTTTACGGGTCATCTTCCCTTTTGTTGACCATCAGAAGCCAAATAAGTGTATTTCTTTGTAAATATATAGATGCTATCTTACAATGTGCAAACTATAAATTACCGTAAGTTATTTTTTGTGGAATAAATGATTATATTGAGAAGAATATGTAGGATATAAAGGCATAATAACCGGATGTCCGGTATTTATACTTTTTTTGGCTCAATAGTTATTAATTTATAAAACAACTATTTTTGGGAGAACTTTGTGTAATCGATTTCTCGATTATCTCTGAACTGTTTAGATATACATAATGTAATATGACCCACTGGTAATAAGACTGTGACGAATTAGTCCAGTTGTCAGAGAGTTGATCCCTAAAAATCATACGAACAAGCTGAATTTTGCAGAGAATATTAATTATGGGACCCCAAAAAAGATGCAAAAAGTTTACCACTTTTACTCCGGGGTTCTCCCTAAAACCTTACTACGAGTGAGTAAAAAAACAAAAAAATATTTTTTTGGAGTCCCAAAATTAATATTTTCGCAAAATTCAGCTTGTTGGTATAATTTTTAGAGATTCAGTGGCATTTCTGTCTCTGGCGACTGGAGTAAATATATATCTGTAGCTGGCGTGAATAAGTGGATAAGTACAAAAAAGTAAACTTTTCAGTATGGGCAAATTAGTGTTTAAACATGTCTCCAAAATCAGGTTTTTCCTTAAATGCTGTTGTTACACGGTTAAAACATTAAAAATACGGTAACTTAAAATAATATTAAACGTTTGTTAAGATATAAATTATTTTAAGGGTAGTTTCATGACTTACCTACTTATGTACGCACACTTGATACACAATACAATGAGATGTCTTGTTATTCACGAGCATGGTTAGAGGTTTTGCAAGGAAAAAATAAAGTAATTAAACAAATTAAATGTTTATTAAAGCTACAAACATATGAAGAGTATTTGGGTCACATAACCAGAGGAGAAAAATATGAGCTGCTGAGAATTATTATGCAAGGAAGAATCCAAGGAAGAAGAAGCATAGGAAGAAGACACATCTCCTGGCTGAGGAACCTTAGAGAATGGTTTAACTGTAGTTTACTACAACTTTTCAGAGCAGCAGCCTACAAAGTGACCATAGCCGTTATTATATCCAACCTCCGATAGGAGATGGAACTTTAAGAAGAAGAAGTCTAGGTGTCGGACGGAATCGGAGAATTACAATTAAGTAGATCGGAGAGGCAATGTTGCCGATTTTAGCGCCGTATGTAGTGTGCAATATCTAATCCAAAATTTAACGTACTGAATTATTTTTAAAAGAAAAACTAATAATTACTTCTAAAGAACCATAGGACAAGCGTTTTTAGACAGTCCATGTATGTCGCCATCTTCCCACTTCCGGGCTTCTTCTTCTATTTCACATGTCATCAACGTTGAGGTAGGTTTACAATTTAACACAACATAACAGGTTTGAATAAGATCTTACTAAATAATCACTCACAAATATAGACGGCGGCCTACAGAACTGAAGCAATAGAAAAGATGGCAACTGGGAAAGCTACTGGGAGCGATAAAGTTAGTCCAGAAACGTTAAAATATTCTTCTTCTTGTAATGCCTATCCGTTTCGAATGTTGGTGACCATCATGGCAATCGGTATTTTGCAAACTGCTGCTCTGAAAAGATTTGTGGTTGTTGTCTCGAAGCACGTACGTAGATTTTTCAACCAGGAAATCCTTCGCCTTCCTGGGCCTCGTTTTACATCTACTTTTTCCTGTAAAATTAGTTGCAGCAATCCATATATTTCGCTGTTCCTCTTGATGTAACCGAGGTATTCGATTTTGGATATTTTTATTGTGGTTATTAAATCTTTTTTTTTGCATTCCGAAAGTTATTGTTAAATAATACAAATTAGTTAGTTAATGTGTTATAACTAATAATAAAGTTAATGTTAAATAATAGAAAAAGTAAAAAAAATATACATATTATGCACCTAAAATATAATATGGAAGAAAAACATATTGCCTGAAGAATGGTCAAATGCAATAATTGAACCAGAGCACAATAAAATAAATACAAGAGGTCCACAAAGAAACTAAGTTCCTGTAGCTGGCTGTATACCATGTATTACAAAAATTCATAAAAACCTTTATAAAAGGTATATAATTAGAAAACCCAATCGGCCTATATGAAAACAACAAAACGTTTTCGGGATCCATATTCCATCATCAGTGTCCTAAAAAGTATATAACCACTTTAGTTAAAAAGAAGGTGAAATTTATATTTTGACCAAGATTAATACAAAATGTGGTTAATACTTACTAGGTATACATGTTTTGCGCCACTAAATATCTTGGTAGAAACCAGTTAAAAGTTATTGGTTTAAATTTATTTTACATTATTCGATCTTATATGTTAAGATGTTAGAGTTACCAGTGGATTAGATAACATGGCAATGTAAGACTCTACATGAAGTTGCTGGTTCTGAGACAAAGTCCTCGTAGACAAAGGACATAACACACAAGACCATATATTCACCATGCACCAGGTGGTAGACAAAGCCTTAAAGAAAACCAAAGAAGTATACATAAGTTTTATAAACATGGAAAAAGCATTCCATTTAATCGAAAGAAAAACTATATGGGAAAGTCTAAAAAAGAAACAAATAAGTGAAGACCTGATAAAAGCAACAGAAAGTATATAATATGAAAATCATAAATACAATAAGAACACAACATATGCAATAGCAACCATTTGAAACAATGCAATAAATTAATTACGATACATTAACCTGGATTGTCAGCGGTATTGTAGTCCAATAGTCCAACCGATCAGCAGTTTCGGCACAAATTGCAGACAGGTCGTCATCAAGTTTGCTTCTTCTAGTTCCATTCCTTATCGATCGTTGGATATCATGTTGGCTACCATATTCGCTATCGTGACTTTATTGACAGCAGCTCTAAATAGCGATGTAGTTGATTTTCCATACCATTGCCTTAGATTTTTCAGCCATGATGTTCTTCTTCTACCAGGACCACGATTACCTTGGATCTTTCCCTGAATGATCTGATGTAAAAGATCATATTTTTCAGGGTGGCTCATAATGTGACTGAAGTATTCCAGCTTGCGTTTCTTTATTATATTGACCAGTTGTGTTGTTTGGTTTAGTCGTCTAAGGACCTCCTAGTTTCTAACTCTGTCGACCCAGCTTATTTTTAGTAGTCGTGTGTATACTCAGTTAGAGTCCACGCTTCCACTCCATACAGCAGGACAGAAAAGATGTATCAAGATGTCATTCAAACTCTAAGGTCAATGCTAAGATCGCGACTGCAAAGTACGTTTCTTATTTTTACAAAGGCAGCTCGGGCTTGTTCTATTCGGCTTTTAATTTCTGCGTTTGGATCCCAGCTCTCATTGATATTACTGCCGAGATACACGAGTTTCTCTACTCTGTCCAGTGTGGTATCTTCGACTTTTATTCCGTCATCCTGTATATAACTTTGTTTGCTAACTATCATATATTTAGTTTTCTTAACGTTGAGTTTTAATCCATACTGATCACAAGTCTGTTTTATTTTATTCATTAGATTTTGAAGGTCTTCTCCGCAATTAGCAAGCACTAAGGTATCGTCGGCATCTCTAATATTGTTGACGGTTACTCCATTAAGGCTTCCTTAAATATTTCCTCCGAATATAAGTTAAAAAGTAAAGGCGATAATATACAGCCTTGTCTCACTCCTCTTTTTATATTTATTTCATCCGACAGTTCTTGTTCAACCTTTATTCTTGCCACTTGATGCCAGTATAGATTTGTAATTATTCGTAGATCTTTATCATCCAATCCAGCTGTTTCCAATATTTCTAGCATTCTGTTATGTCGGACTTTGTCAAAAGCCTTTTCAAAATCGATTGCACAAATATACACATTTTGATTTATATCTCTGCATCTCTGTACTAGCACCTGTATACTAAACAAGGCTTCTCTTGTACCCAAGCCACTCCTAAACCCAAATTGAGTATTGCTAATTATGTCCTCTAACAGCGTGTAAATTCTGCTGTGTATTACTCGCAGGAAGATCTTCAAAACGTGACTATATATCGTCATAAATACATTTCTTATAAATATTGTAAATTTCTGTTTTAATGTTAGTTGTAATTTAATTAAATAAAGTGCTGTTTACTCTGTTAGTTATACCTTTAAAAGGGCCTTTTTAAAAAGTACCTTCGGGAGTGACAACCTTTAAGTGACGCATTTAGTGGATTATTAAGAGTAAGAGTTTCCAGAAGATTCTCGTCGTTTTCAAACGTTTACCCGCTACCGAACCAAAATCCAGGAAAAACTGCAGCCGTTTAACCCACGGATTCCAGGCAAATTGGCACAGAAACATGTTTATGAAGAGAGCCAAAAAAATCTACCGAAAATATACCTGTAAGCAAATTGCATATTATTTCTAATTCTATCATTTCGCAAGTATCATCCTTTAGAATAAGAGATTCTCTTTCAACAATTTTTGATTCTAACATAGAATCTAGTGAAAATATCAAACCAGATGTACATTTAGTTGATAATCTTCTTCTTCAAGTGCCATCTTCGTTCCGAAGGTTGGCGATCATCAGGGCTATACGTATTTTCGAAACTGCTGACCGAAACAATTCGTTGTTGCTACAGCTATACCATTCCCATTCCTATACTCATTTGCGTTATTAGAGGGTTATGGTCTGAAAAGACATCTGCGCCTGGGTGAGCTTTAACGGATTTTAAGGAGTTTCTGTATCGTTTGTTTATCGGTAAAAAATCAATCTGGTTTCGAATTATTCTTTCGCCATTATCCTGGGGTGATTTCCACGTATAAAGTCTTCTCTTTGGTAAGTTGAAGAATGTATTAGATACAATCATGTTATTCTCCTCTTAAAGTAGTCTGTCACCTCGTTCATTTCTTTTACCGAGTCCGTATTCTCCTACATGTTTGCCACTTTTTCCTTTACCAATTTTTGAGTTAAAATCACCTAGAATTAGAGTGATGTCTCGTGGTTTCGTCGATTTCAATACTTGATTGATTTCTTCGTAGAATTGTTCAATTTCGTCCTCGGATTTATCTGCAGTAGGTGCATAGATCTGTTGATAATATTCATTCTTAAATCCACAAGGAGGAAATTTAAGCTGGACAATTGTGGATTTAAATGAATAAAAATTAACACTGTCTGCTGATAGCTATAGTGGTTGAAGGATTCAGACAGAATGATATTTGTGAGTAATTTAGAACAAAAAGACATCGTTCATAATCTAATTATCATACTCTAATTCTAACTTTCAAAAACTGTATAATTTTATTTAGAAGACAAACAATATAACTATAAAAATATATCCAAAAGAAAGTATTTATTTAGAGATTAATTTTGGAATACAAATTTTCAAGCATCTCTAATTCGAAATTTTCTTTAATACACATCACAAGAATATGTTCACACTCTTTGGCGCTAGATTTTCACATGTTTTTATGTAAAACGTTATCTAACATACCTCTTTATACATTTGCTAAGTAATTCCGAAGGAAAAGCATCTGCTTTTACCTCTAGAGAACTCTTCGTCCCATTTATTTTCTTGAACCTAAGGTCTAAGTACATTATGTTTATGCACTTCAGTGGTTTTATCGACTTACATTTAATGCAAAAACTAAATTCTATCTGAGTGGATTGCGTGTAAGCAAAAAGGGCATGTGCATAAAATCTTTTAGAAAAATTGAAATTAATGATAAAGTGCAGGGTGGCTTAAAATTCTAGTGGCACATACTACAAATCAAAAATTATAAGTAGAAAATAAATGACATTGGCCATCTTAAATTCATAAACTGTATTATCTGTTTTCATCTTGAAATTTTTTTATCAACGCCACAATTTAAAAAGTCCAAAGACTAATATATTTTTGTATATACTTATGACAAATCAAAGAATGGAAAAGGAAAGTAGTTTTAAAGTATGTAAACATTTATTTCCTAACTGAATGATTTCAGCTTACAAAGTCATCTTCAGAGCTATGGTCAAGGTTTTAAAAATTACTACTACTTAGGAGAGATTCCGTTTTGGTGGAAAAATCCAGAATTTTCCTTTAAGCTATTTCTGTTCCATACGATGCAAGTTAAGCATTCTTTCTTTAGCGGAATTTTCAGTTTTTTATTCATGCTTGTGAGATGAAAGTATTTTCTTCGTTGCAGCATTTATTGATTTAGCCGCTAATTCAGCTATTGATTCATCTGTTTTATCTTTATTTTTATGTGTAAATACATTTCGACTATAAGAATATTGATAAATTCCACTATTAAATAGACTAATTCGGTTATTTTGACACTCAAGAGAACTAAATTTTTATCAGAAATAAACTTCAAATCTTAATAATTGCCTTTCGTTTTGTTTACTACTGGATCAATTGCGGGGGAGATTATGTTTGTGACAATTTAATTCATGTAATGCATGACTCAATGTTTAGCTTCTTCCAAATAAACATGTTTTTAGAAGCCTTTATGTACATACAGACCAAACAATCATCTGCGGTTGCTAGTACTTTTTTTATTGATAGACTAAATAATTGAATATCCTTCTGAAATAACAAGAATATACTAATTTGAGTATTTTACATCTTTATTAGGTAAATAACCGACTCCTGCTCATACGTGCCGATAATAATTGGAATCACAATTTCAGAGAATTCATGATTTATACGTGATTTCGACTACTTTTGTCTAGTTATGACGCGTGACTTTGGATAACTAATTTTATTTTTTGTTTGTTAGACTATAGTCAATCTTAGGCTTCGTTTCACTTTTTTCCTTAGGCGAAAAGTCAAGGGTTTTTTTCACCTTTCGAAAAGAGTTCTACTTCACCTTAATCTCCATTTTTCTTCTCTTAATACCATTATCATTCTCCATTCTTCTTGATGAGTTTACAGTTCTTCCAGTCCATACTGTAATTAAGTTTATTTCGCTTTTAATTTAATTTTATTCTCTAGTACTCTAGCTACCACGCTGATCACGTGGTTCTCATTGCAAGAAATGGAAAAGAACTATTAAATATAACAAAAAGACTGATTCGGGAAAGCTTTAAAATGGGACTGAAAGTTAATATTAATAAATCGAAGTACATGGAGATCTCGAGCAAAAAAGGAATAAGCACCAGGGGATCCTTTAAATTGGAGGTGGAGAATGGATCAGTTGTAGAATTCGAGAAGGTGGATGAATATAAGGTACTCTTATTGATCAGACATGTAAGGAAGAAACTGAAATCAACCTAGACTGACCAAGAGCAACAGGTGTGCTGGAGCCATGAGCAAAATAATTAAGGCCAAAGATACATCTCGTAATACAAAAATAAGAGTATACAAAACTATAATTAGACCCACAATGCTATACGCTGCCGAGACATGGACTATGAACAAAACCGTACAGAACACATTGGAAGCATGGGAAAGAAAGATACTTCGCAGAATAGTTGGTGGAAAAGTCGTAGAGGGAGAATGGAGAAGACGAACTAATGCAGAAGTGTATCGTTTGTATGCTAACCCTACAATAACAAAAGTGGTGAAAAAACGTAGACTAGAATGGCTCTGCCATCTAGAAAGAATGCAAGGTAATAGACTAGTCAAGAATATTGCTTGGAGAGTACCTGAGGGCAAAAAAAAGAGGAAGACCAAGAAAGAAATGGAGAGATGTAGTGATGGAAGATGTCAGAGAGATGGGAATCAGAGATTGGAAGCTGTTAGCTAAGAATAGAAAACGATGGAAATTATTCATCCAGCAATGGGCCTAAAAGGCCTGTTAACGCTGTACATACATACTCGTCTTCTTTACTTTTTTGGAGACTCGGCAACGTCGTAATTAGACTGGACAGAATTCCGTTTTTTAATTTCTTTTATATCTGGCTTGGTTTGGATTTACTGAAAGCGTTAGTTATTGGGTCTATTGAATAAAAAAAAGTATTTACTTAATAGTAATTGAATAAAAGAACAGTAACTACTTTATTTAGAAGAGTTTACTTGAAGCAAAAACTAATTTCTTATTTATAAAGTTATACATAAATTTTTCCAGTTCTTACTTCTTTTTAGTTAATAAAAATAAAAAGAAGAATATTCTACAATTAGTAAGTAATACCTTAATACATATTTGTTAAGGGATCTCAAATGAACACTTACGCCAGTAGAGGGTGCATACTTACACTAGTAGAGAGGTGGTTCTAAATATTTTTCGTTTATTATAATTATGGTTGACTTTATATATTATGTTCGTAAAAATAAACACTACAAGAAAAGAAAAAGCATAAGTTCCAGTAAATCTAAGGTTCTATTGCGATCTGAAAGCGAAAGTATAGACTTTCTATCAGATTATTTTTTGCCACAGCTAGATGAAACCAGAGGAGGTGTATTTTGCTCTCGACAAAAGATGGAGATTTTTCTTCGATACGTTAGTGATACTGGATTTCAACCAGATATTGCTGAAGATTTCGGCGTTCACCATTCGATAGTATGTAAAATCATAAATAATGTTGCTGACAGAATTCTTGAGAAATCACATCAGTGGATAAAGTTTCCGTCTGACATGGAAGGTATGGAAGAAACAAGAATAAAATGGACAAATCGATTCCAAATACCTACAGTCATTAGTACACTAGATTGTACCCATGTTCGTATTAAAAAACCTTTAGAATTTGATGACGACTTTATTAATAGAAAAGGATTTCCTAGCATAAATGTACAAGTAACGTGTGATGCAAATGAAGTGATTACAAGTGTGGACACTCAGTGGCCTGAAAGTGTTCACGATTCGAGGACTTGGAAACAAAGTTCTATTTATCAAGTTTTACATATGAATCGCAAACTGCAGAAAGGCAACAAGTCCAATATGTACGAATTTTGTGTATTTTAATAAAATTGTTTCCAGTAGCAAAACGCAACGTTTACTACAAAAAGGAAACACGTCCGCATATTAGTATTGGCATGGCAACGCTTTCAATATTCTATTTACTGCAGAAAAGAAACTAGTCCAGGACACGTTTTCTTTCTGCGGTAAACAGTTGCGGCGCTAGAGCTGCGTGGCAAATATTCGAACTATCCTCACAGCTGAGTTTAGTCAGACAATATTGTGCTGTATTTATTGATGATTGTTGTCGTCTTCACTGTGGTTAATAATTAGATTAAAATGAGTGGTTCAGATGAGGAATGGGGAATGGGAATAAACAAGAAAAGAAAAGGTGTTACGAATGATGACAAATATAAAAGGAATATAATAAAGAAGTCTAAAGTAGCTGGACAAGAACATGTAAACTGGGTTGGCAAAACTGTACCAGCTAAAAAACCAGGCTCAAATTTTTGCAGGTAAATATTGTTTTATTCATTGTTGTTAATTTGTACATTTTGGTTTAAATACGATTTTACTGATACTTTAATCTTGTGTATATTTCGAAGTAATATTAGGCTACTAAAACCTAACCTCAAAGTCATTTACTTATCTCCAATATCTTTTTCTCTAAATTACTGTTACAATAAAGTCTTTTGTTGTTTCAGTTGCAAATCCAATTGCCTTGGAGTTTTCACTGAAAAAGATATGATTGAAATATTCGCCAAACTACATAAAATGACAACCAAAACGGAACAGGACATTTACATCCAATCTGTTATGGAAGTTAGTCAGATTGCAAGGGAAAGACCCAGGTCTAGTTCGTCAACCGCGAAACCCAAGGCTTTCAGTGTGATTTATTATGTAGTACACAATGGAAAACGTACAAAAGTATGTAAAAATGGATTTATGAAAACCTATGGATACACTGCAAAGCAGTGTTACCGTTTGTCCCATCTATTGCAACTAAATGAAACAGCAACTGACAACAGAGGAACAAACGTTTCAGGAAATGCAATACCTGGGTCCGTACTATCTAAATTAAGGGCCCATGTAGAATCATTCCCCACCAAAGTACATCACTATACAGGAAAAGAAAGAAAGTATTTTTCAGCTAATATGAATTTAAAAATCATGTACGACATGTTCATTAAAAAAGAACATAGTTTCCTTATTTCAACATTAGGAACTGAGAAAAGGCTCTCCTACAAGTTTTTTTCGACATATTTCAAGGAAAACTACCCTTCTATTGGCTTTGCCCAACCAGTTAAAGATGCATGTGTTACATGTGAGGAACTAAATTTAAAAATAAAAAGTCCTGTTTTGAATGAGAATGCAAAGCGAGTAGCTGTCGCCGAGCTAACAGTACATAAACGTAAATCTAAAAAGTTCTATGCATCACTGAAAGAAGTGACCACGCAGTGTGTCAGTATGCCTGAAAAAAATGTTGGTATCTGCATAGATTTTATGGCCAACGTGTCTCTACCTTGTATTCCTGTGCAAGATACCTATTACCTTAGACAGCTCACTGTAAACGTTTTTGGTGTGCATAATCTCGCGACACGGGAATGTACAATTTTTATCTATCATGAAGGTGAAGGGGGTAAAGGCTCAAACGAAGTTTGTACTATGTTAGATTGGTACATAAAAAACAAAATTGGCAGTGGTGTAAAAAACCTTTATCTGTTTGGGGACAACTGCTCAGGGCAAAATAAAAATAATACTGTGATTCGCATGATGATGTACTTGTGTGAGATAAAAAAGTTTAATGAAGTCAAACTAACCTTTCCTGTTAGGGGCCACTCTTTTATGCCAAATGACAGAGATTTTGGCATCATCAGAAGAAAATTAAAGCAAGAAGAACGATATTATACTATTAATGAGGTTGAAGAGCTTATAATGAAATCATCCAAAATTGACGGCAAATTTTCTGTTATTAAAATGACTGCTGATGATTTCATTGACTTTAGGTCATGGTGGCCCCAGTTTTATAAAAAAACCTGCCTAAGTGATGATTCGTATGGCAAAAATGTCCCAAGAAACCAAAAAAGGGCTTTTGCCATATCACAATACAGAGAAATGACTTTTTCATCAAAGAATCCTAACACGGTTCAATGTAAGATGAACATCGGCGGCTTCATAATGGATGAATTCAAACTACGGAATACAGTACAGCCAATTCAGGCTCCTACTAGAAGAGCATATTCAATTGTACTTCCAATTAACAACAAGAAAATAGAAGACCTGAAGAAAACATTAATATACATCCCGGAAGAAAAAATTAATTTTTGGAATCCGATTTTGTCATGGCCAATTACACCGGCATTAACAGAAGAAAACTAAAAACTTGAACTGAAATTTACTTCAAAGTTTTAATTTATGATTTAATTGCTTTATTTCATGTATAGAACATTGTTTTATTTCATTAAAATTAGTTCTCATAAAATATTCTGTTTATATATTGATTGTTTTCCTTAGAACTTCTTAAAGTTTCTTGATTACGGCAAAAAGGGAACATGTCCTTAACACAAAAAAATTCTCTACCCTCTCCTCTTAAAATATTTAAATATTTTATAAGTCTGTAGTAGTCCAGAATGCCCAATCACATAATCCTTAAATGCAAAAAAATTAATACCAGTAGTGTGTTTGAGTTTACCAAGTTTTTTATCTCTCCTGAAAAATTGGCAAAATTGGACTTGTTGCCTTTCTGCAGTTTGCGATTCATATGTAGGTTTAGAGACAATTTTTGCCTTTTTCCAGATAGTGGATATGGATTTGCTCCATGGTTATTATGCCCATTCAAAAACGCTCAAAACAGAAGCAAGGAATTATTTAATATTGCTCATTACAGAGAAAGGGTGATAATTGAAAGAGTATTTGAGTTGAAGCAGATATTTGATATATTTGGGTCAAAAGTAAGAGTATCCTTGCCAAAAGTTCCAAAAATCATTGTTTGTTGTGCAGTTTCGCATATTTGCAAATATCTACGGGATGATTTTAAGTTTCCCGAAAATGAACTGGAGAACCCACAGAACCTCCATGATGTACACCACAATGAAGCGGAAGTAGATAACATCCGTCTAAGAGGAGCTGGAAAACGTCAATTAATAGTGAAAACAATATTTAACAATAATATTTGAAAACAATATTTAACATGATTTTGTAATTTGCTAGCGTTAATTTGTTCTTATTATGTTTACTTAAATTTCATTGTCAATTATTGTGTCATAGATACTACACTTGAAATTTCCGCGGAAGTTGTAATTAAGATTTTGAAGTATATAATTACTATCATTGAGTTTAGTATTGTAAACAAGTTGGTTTTTGTATTAAGTGATTTAAACGAAGTGTAGCAATACTTAAGTGATTAAATAGTGTAATTTATTTAGTCGAATATTCAAATAGTATTAATAAAAAACAAAAAAACTCACTTATTCTCTTATTCTCCTAATCTCCTAAAACTATCATCACCCATCAGATTCACAGCCATAATCACTGTCGTCGCTATCCTAATTCGGATGGTAAATTATAACAGGATTAACTGCTTCGATGCGACCTTCACAGATCCACCATTCTTCAATTAAGTCTTCACATTTTCTTACACGTTTTTCCCAAATTTCAGGAGTGGCAATATCCAATGCTTGTTGCCATGTTTCCAAGACTGCCTCTTCACTGTAACTCTTGTATCCAATATGGTTATCATTATATGTTTTGCCTATTCCCCAAATATATTCAATTGGATTAAATTGGCAATGATAGGGCGGTAGTCTTAACACACGATGTCTAAAGCTAACGTGCATGACTTTTAGCTAACGTTAGTAGTTGAGGCTTAAAACAGTATTGAGGAAATGTAATATTTTTATTCGTTAACTATTCTTTTATTTTATCTACTGTCCAGGTGTTTGTTGGTTGCTTATTTAAAATTTCCGAATGGTACGCAGCATTATCCAGTACTATAACGGATGGTTCATGTAAACTTGCCAACAGTTTTTCTTTCAACCATTTCACAAACATCTCCGAATTCATATTGTCATGATAATCGGCTGATTTTGATTTTGATGAAAACACAAGATCTGCTCCCTCAATAAAACCATGTTTTCCACCTGCATGCACTATAATATATCTCTTTCCCTCGTTATCGATGTTTTATGGATTTCTCGTCCTGCCAAATTCGTTTGATACCGCCTTTAGCAAAAATTCATGTTTCGTCTAAATAAACGAAAGAAGAACATTCTTTTTTAAATTTGTTATAATTTCTTAAAAATATGTTCTTTTGTGAACGACGTTCTTTCACACAGAGCCTTTCTATTATCTTCCTTTTTGAACTTAAAGCCAATCTGTCTTAAAACTCTCCAGATACTTGTTCTGGAAATTTCAAATATATTTCTGTCTTTTAATTTTTGTAGCACCGAATCTAAAGAAACATGTTCTTTCTTTTCTCACATTTTATATATATTGTCTCACGGATTTCAAAATTGCAACCTTCGGGAAGATCTTAGTTTTTGGTTGTCGGCGAGATTTATATTGTGCGACATTTTGTTCACTTTGTCCACTTTTTTTTGCTTTTTGTAAAACCGACTTAAGTTTTGTTTCACTAATACAGAGTGCATCACACACTCGTTTATGTACGGACTGAACTGGTCGCAAAGGGCCCCCGTTGGTTTTCTCGGCAGTAAAATAAGAAAGGACCTACATTAAATATAAAGTTACATCTTAAACACGTCTCGGCATTTTTGGCTTCAATAAACAAATACACTACACTAAACTCTCTCTTAACGGACACCTCTCTTCACCGGACAATTCTAGACGGACGGTTTTTTAAAACTAAAATCAGTCAGCGATATATGAAACTGTATGTAAATTTTCGTTACTTTTTAATATCTGTAACGACTCGGTACTTTAACTATCAATAGCCAGTATGTTATACCCGTTACTTTCAGAACTTTTAAGAGTACATCCACTCAAAGCAATCAAATATTTAAAACTAAAAAAGTGAATTATTAGATTCTTTTTCTGGTTTCTGAACCATCGCTCTGCCAATTTCTTTTCATTTATATTTATATTCTATTCATTTATATTAAAAATAGTATATTTCTTTTATTCCAGTTGTAGTACCTAATAAAGTAATAAAATAGTGTAATATCAAAGAAACCCGGCACGCCTCTTTGGTGTTTACATTTCACGAAAACCCAACCCAAATGTCTGATGAACACATTTGGCTTCATAGACGTCATTATATTTATTTGTAGGAGCGTTTGCGTAAAATTTTTTGTAATTTTCAGATTAAATTTCACAATAAGTTTTGCGGCTATCTGAACATCTATTAACTGAAATAATTTTAGTTTAGATGTCATACTAACAGTAGAAAATGAATGAATGAAAAATCATGCCTAGATCATACGTACAGATTAGAACAACTGATAGAGAAGAAAATGGCAAAAGGTAGACCGGTCCATCTGGCCTTTGTTGATCTAAAGAAAGCATATGACTCAATACCTAGAGTCAAATTATGGGAAGCAATGAATGATCTCGGAATCCGACAAACACTAATAAAAGCAGTTAAAGCACTATACAAAGAAAACAAAGTAGCTATTAAATGTGGAAATAAAGCCTACAATCCATTTAAGACGACAAAAGGACTTCTACAAGGGTGTGCTACGTCCCCTACTCTGTTTAAAATATTCTTGGAAAAGACACTCAAACCATGGAGGAGAAAGTGCGAAGGAATGGGCATACCAGTAAGAGACGAATACCTATACACCTTAAGTTTTGCCGACGATCAAGTAGTCATCGCACAAGATGAAGAAGATCTCAGCTTTATGCTCAGAAAACTAGAAGAAGAATATAAAAACAACGGAATGGAAATAAACTTAGAGAAAACCGAATACCTAACAACAGAAAACAAGAATATGAGAAACCTAGAGATAGATGAGGGAAGACAAATAAATGGAACAGATAAATTCAAGTATTTAGGAACCATAATATCGAACCAGGGAACAACAGAAGAAGATATAAACAACAGACTAAGACAAACAAGAAACTGTATAAGACAACTAAACTCAGTGTTGTGGGATAAGAACATTACGATAAAGACAAAAAAGAGAATATATAATACCCTGACAAGAAGTATCCTGACATATGGGTCCGAAAACTGGACAATAAACAAGAGAAATAGAGGTAGAATAAGAGCAGTAGAAATGGAGTTCCTGAGGAGAAGCTGTAGACTTACAAAAAGAGACAGAATTGAAAACGCAGAGATTAAGCGGAGAATGGGAGTGCAATCAGACATAATCGACTATATAGAGGAGAAGAGACTATCCTGGTACGGCCACGTCAGAAGAGCGGACAGAGGACGCTGGATAAACAAAATGATAGAATGGAGCCCGATTGGAAGAAGAAAGAGAGGAAGACCCCGAAGGTCATTCAGAGATGAAATCGACGAGGCTATGGAGAAAAGAACCCTGCGAGATGGAGACTGGAATGACAGGGAAAATTGGAGAAAACGGTTGAGTGAAGGAAGAGAGTGAAAACTGTGGAAATCCTTAGTAGTAGTAGTAGTACTAACAGTAGATTCTTTTTATCGGTATAATGATTAGACCAATTTACTTTTATACTTCGACTTGCACAGTAAAATATTCGTTGTCGCAATAATCCAAAACAGTCGTATATTCGTGGAATAACCTATATTTAGTTTTTTTAAGTTCCAAGTTCCACTCTCTAATATGCTTTTCTTCACTATTAAAATGATATTTTTTTGTGGCATATTAAAAGTTTCATAAATAATTCAATATGTCTAGGTACGTCTAGATCACAAATAACAAGCTGTGTTTATGTTAACTAGACGAAGTCGGTCAACAACAACTTGAACGTTGAACAGCTCTTGGGATTTCATACGTGGTGTAAAATTGGTTAATGCAACTAAGCGAATCGGTATTTATAAGACCATTGGGTGATATATAACTACAGTTAATGTGAGCAGGAGTATGATAGACTGCACCAAGTTTGTTAATATGCATACCTACTGCTTAAATGGGTTAGTTTATACTCAACTCTAAAGTTTAGAGTAACGATATCTGTCGCAACTCTAATTCCTGTTTTGGAGTTGCCTGTCTATGTACGATATTTGAAAAGTTTCTTGGTAACAGTATTTTGTATGGGGAAGTGTGATAAATAGATAGTATTTTCGTAGATAGTATGTAAGCTTATTTATTATAGAAGAGGGATTTAGTAAGCTAATAATTTGAACAGGAATTTGGTATTTGCATACGTATCGCCGTCAGACTTTGAAATAACTCAATAAGTGTGATTAATATACAAACCAGGTGGTGACTCGTCAAAGGGGTCATAGGAAACTCAATGACAAATTCTAAACTGTTGAATTCCAATTATATTACATCAAAAATCATGAGATAATATTGTAGAGGACTGAAATCGGTATAGAAAACAAATGTACAAATTGTTCTTAAAAACATTCCAAAATTTTGCAAAAATGTAATACAGTTGCCAGATTATTATTAAAGTTAAACCACACTTATTGCAGAATGAGAATAACGGGTTGCGTTCGGCCCCGTTGTATATTTTTTAATAACAACTTAACTAAATATATTGTGTATAATTCTACTCGTATTTAATTTGGTTCCATGTATTTTACATTAATGAATAAAACCGTTTTTCAGTTGAAGAAAAACAAAAAGTTTGGAGGTGCCGGGCATCGATCCCGGTACCTCTCGCATGCTAAGCGAGCGCTCTACCATCTGAGCTACACCCCCAGTGCTTATAAATTGGAAAATTAATAAAGTACACTGCGGTAAACATTTCCTGAAAATGTTACGTAATTTATTAATTTTATTTTATTATTTATTTATCCAAAATTTTATTTTTCTATTTATAATAATTAAATAATATTATTTTTCAAAAATAACATATTATTAGTTTTACAAAAAACGGTGCTACATATTTTTATTAGTAGTATTAGCTAGTGAACAACAGATGTCGCTAACAGTATATTTTTAATATTCATTTTAATAAAATTACACAGTAATAATTATTGTAATTTACATTGGATTTAAAGATTTTTATAATTTTTCCCTTTTAGATAATTAGGTTAGATTTAAAAGAAAACCAAGGTCTTGCAAAAATATTGAAATCTTTATTCTAAAAAAAAATCTTACAAGACAGAAGTCAGACCATAATATTGAAAAATACTTAAGCACTACCTAAAATCTAATATAATAAAGACACAAAAAACATTAAAAAATGTAGGTTAATATTAAATTCTTCTATCCAAAGTTTCATAACACATTTTTTATATTTTAAACTACAATGAAAAACAGAGCAGAGATGTCAAAAACAATTAGGTAGGTATAGAGGGAACAGTAGATACCAAAGTACATCTACTAATATATAGAGTTCACTAGGTATAATAAGATTAAGTTGACAGTGATGTCCAAAAAACTAATATTAAGTTGTACCAAGCTTTATTAAAATTAGTTTGTAGCATTTCTTCCTGAAAACTGCTGCATGCTATAAGCAGATAGGAGGTCGAATTTGTTTATGTAACAAATTTTGAACTTTAGGAATTGATAGGAAAGGAACACAAAGGTTTGTCAAGTTAGGAAGACCAATGTAGCTTGGAGATGTGTAAATAATGCCACCGAAGAAATCCCACAGGAAATTTTTGACCAAAAAAGTGGAAGAGCTAATAATTGGGAGATTTAGACCAAGGAGGCGATAGCACCAGGACTTAAAGGAACATTTTGAGGCGATGCGAATCAGTCAGTGAAGAAATGGGGCAAAGAGAAAACTTATCTTAAGTTGTAGCTTCAAGAATGATCACAATCCAAAACACTGTGAAGTACTTACAAAAGAAACACAAATTTCGAAGGATAGGTATCTACATAAAGAGTAGGTAGTATGGTTATGATGTTTCATATTATGTATGGTTGATATTTTATACATAGAATTACATAGCATAGGATAAAGCTGTAGACGATCCCGTAATTCCTATATTCTAAACCTCAGCCAGAAATTTAACAACGTAGTAATTTTTAGAAGATCTAAGTATGGGTCATTCAAGTTTTTAACATATAGACTTTTTACAAATACGAAAATATTTTTGCTATATAACTACTGTAAATTTATTAATATACCTAGGTACCTACTAATAGCAGATTTGTTCAGTAGAGAAATAATTTTGACATAAAAAAGAATTTTTTTTGATGTTAATTGGTAGTAGGTATTATCTTTAAAAGTTTAAGTTTTATGTTAAGAATGGAATGGAGCCAGAGGGGAACATGCTAGAGAACTTAGTGATGGGGGTTTATACAGTATTTTGGAAATAGTATAATGTGCCTTTCGTATGTTTTCGTAATAAATTTAGATATAAAAAGATAGATATAAAATGCATTGAAAATAATAAGGGAGGCCTAAAAATTAAAATGAAAGAATCTGTAAAGAATAGCATCAATATGAAGGCCAGAATAAATAAACAAAGCTTATCTAAAACAAATTACATAAAGAAATATAATGAAGATGAAGTGCATAAACAAATCCGATGCGAAATAAAAATAGCGAAAAAACAAAACGTTAATACTAATGTCAGTACATTAAATTATTAAAGTAATACATAATAAATAAAATGTCCTCATTCTCCATAAAAGGTGAAGTAACTATGAAATGTACCATATAACGCAAAATGGCAGCTTATTTTCAAATACAAACCATTCCAAAAGTGCTCTGGTTATTTTTTTAATCTATGTAATAAGTCAAGTTATTTAAACAAAAAGTTAAAAGCTTCGAATCTAAAGAATAATATGAATCTTCATTGGGTAGTTTACAACCTAGTATTATACAATCTAGTTGGCAGTAGTAATGGTAACCTAAAAATAAAAAAAAGATGTTAAGGTGTGTTTTCTAACGTGTGCATTCCTAAATTAACTAACAATTTTTTTATCCATATAATAATTGACAATATTAAAAAATTTTTTGGTATTCTGACTGTTACAAAACTTTGAACAGTTTTTATATTGTACAACAAAACGGTCGCGAAATTTGTATAAGTATTTGTAACACCAAAATTTACCAAAGTATGTAGGTTAGATCCGTCATCAATGTATACTCATAGTAGACTAATTTAATTGTCTTAACAGAGAAATTAATCTTAAGCGTTTCAGCAGTGCTTTGTGTGTTTACATCATACCGACACAGGCCCGGAACTAGGGAGGGGCAAAGGGGAATGAGACCCTTGAATATAGTGGTACCTAATAATGAAGCAAAATTTGAAAGGAAAACGTGGTATAGAACGCAACGTCCCAAGATGGACCTGCCGATGATAAAGTTTAAACGTGACATTCCTTTGACTGACATTATTTTTAACCCGTGTCCAAATTAATTCGATTGGGTGCAAGTCTGGGTGATACGGGGGTAACCGTAAAGCGGTGTGGCCGTATTTTCGGCACAACTAATCAAATGCGTGTGTTACATATCGGTCATTATGAAATTTAATATAATTTTGGTTTTAAACTTTAAAAAATAATATTGTATTGTCTCAACCATTTAATCATTTCATTCTTCAAACAATTGGAATTAGGCGCTCGATTTGTCTGTAGGTACATTGTGATAACTAGCATTATCACAAACTATTACTGAATTAGATGGTATATTGGGTATTAACTTCTCTCTTAGCCATTTCTCGTAATTTACCGAATACACTTCGGAATAATAATCTCCAGATGTGGTCTCTGATTTGAATATTTTTATTAAAACCCATTTCCCCTCCATCTTGAACTATTATAAGCCCATGGCCTTTAGTAATAACAGAACATACACTTTTTGTGAAATCCCCTGTCAAATTTTTCGAATAAGTACGGCCGCTGTGTATACAGAATACATTGTTTTGTTGACGATAGTAATAAAGATTTATTGCAATCCCATCTCTAGAGTATTTATTATAATGCTCTAAAACTAATTTTTTGGTTATTTTTTAGCCTTAATAGCAATACAAATAAATAGGTAATATGCTTTATTGTCACTGAAATCTGTACAAATTTTATTGACAAAGCTTATAACAATAAGACAAGAAAAAAGTCAGAATAAGAATCGTTTGTACTTTTAAATAAAAAAAAAAAACAATAAAATTCTTCCAAACTTAAACATAAAAAATACTACCTAATTAAGAACCTACAAACTTCGTAAAATGTACCTAACAAAAAATAAAAATTAGGAAAGCAGATTAATGAATTAGGGGCTCAAATATTCCACCTCCTTGTGCTCAACAGTAACCAAATCTGTCATACAGATTTCTCCTCATATTTTGGAGTAGGGCTGGTGTAATGCTTGCAGAGAACTGAAGTATTTTTGCTCTTAATTCGACTGGGTGTGTGGCCTATAAATGTTTTCTTTCAGAAAACCCCAAAAAAAGAAATCGTTAGGCACTAGTCACAGGATCTAGCACTAGCAGGCCATTTAATAGTACCACGAGTACTTATCGGTCGATCAGGAAACGTTTGATTGAGGAAGTGAATTGTTGCTCTAGAGTTGTGAGCCGAACACCCACCCTGTTGGAAACAAACTTCCTAAAAATTAACGTGAAGGCGTCCAACTGCCGGAATTATCTCATTTTACCTGTTGCTTGTGAAGTTTGCCGTTTGATATCTTCTAAAGTAACCCCTTCTTTTTTTGTTTTATCAAAATATTTAAATACATTAAATATTATTTCACGACTTTGTCCTGATATCACGGATTTACGCTTTTTATTTTCCACGATAGCAGAAATTATCCAAATCACCAGTCACTTTGCAAATACAGACAAAAGAAACAAACAATTACATCTGCACATGTACAATCGTTACTGACAAGTAATTACGCTAATGAAGTAAGCCAGAATAAGGTTTAAAGTGTAAGCGTAATTTGGCGTCCACTGTACCAATAGAAGAGAATTTCGACACAAGTTTAACTGTAACAGAAACTAAAGTCATTGAAATACACAACAGTGTCTTTAAATATGTTTTAGTAAAACTGTTTGGAAACATAAAATAATGAACTTGCATCACAGTTACTCTCTGCAATTCCTGAAGCATATCAAGCGATTACCACAACAATTGATACATATTATGTTCTACCAAGATGAAACTAAAGTTACATTAGACTTTGTTGAAAACAAGCTACTAAGGGAAAGGGCCAGGCAAATCGGAATCCCGATGTATTTGTACATTACCAGTAATGGTAATGTAAAGAACAATCAACTATTTCAATTTATAAGTCATAACATTGGAAAATGGGATAAAAACACCATCAGTGTTGAAAAAATAAAAATATAAATAAAACACTCTCAGTAAAAAATGGTAAAAGATAACATTCTTGATTGCAAAAGGAACCACTTTAATTAATAACTCAGAATCTATTAATCTTTTATCTTTTATCAGAATCTTTTAGTAAAATAAATTGCATAGTAGACCGTGGTGTTACCAATTACTTAGTCGCAAATGATGTATGAACATATTTTTAACATGCAATTTAACATTTTACTTTTGATTAAAAATGTCTAATTCTGATTTTTTTCTGTTTCAGGTATGTAGATTTGTTATGTAATATTTGGGTAAGTTAACAATTGAATCGTATTTTGAACAATATTATAATAATAAAATTTGGCACTAATTACATATTTAGCCCTGTTTAGCGCAGGCGAATCGACGACTGCACTCGCACACTACACACGCACGACTACACACACAAAAATGTCATTGTTGGTGCCGAGTGCTTTCCTTCTTAGAATGCCAGTATCTTGGCCGCTAGATCATAAATTATAATTGAGATCAAAAAACCAACCGAAAATTAACTAGTCAGTATACAAAATCAATTTTTAATTTAAGAACACTTTCGTTAGGGATGAAGCTAAACTTTAATAACATGTTGGTCTTAAAACTCAATATCTGTTACTTTTAAACATGGCTGATGCCTAGAACATCTAGGCCACGTAAGTCAGTTGTCAAATTAGTGGGACTATTATCCACCCATAGACATAATGCAAGATAGACTGCATGCCCGGGTATCTCTTATGGGAGTGACAGTCCTCTGAAATTTGTATTTCCTAAGGACACCAGAGGGCGTAGCATTCATAGCAAAGCTTCGTGACTGCGCAATACCGCAACCAACAAAACAAGTACGCCATTTTTATTGTGGTTTCGACACAGTATTTCGAGTTGTATTATTTGCGATTAAATAGTTGTTTGCTTTTTTGCCATCATATTTAAATAATTACGGTTTTTAACTGTTGCGTTAATGGTTGTAATAATTACAATAAGGATGCTCAAATGCATATTTTTCCAAAAGATAGGGCGGTAAGTAGAAAATGCTGATATAAGATTTTATTTATTTTTTAATAATTGCCTTAAAATGTCCGATGTTGTCCCAAACTTCTTTCTTTCACGTTATGATGTGTATTAGAATTGTTGCCGATATAGAATTAGGTAAAAGTTTTTTAGGAATTAAAATTATCGCCATTAAAAATGTGGCAATTCTTCAATGTTTCAAGAACTTTTTCTACAAAACTTTTGTTTATTTGTCCTTTTGTAAAGCACCTCTAGAAATATACTATGTAACATTATTTCACAGAAAATATTAAAAACAAACTATTTATTTTTTAGCTTTATGATATTTGGATTAACAAAATTGGCAGACAAGACTTGCACAATTCATTTTGGACCAGAAACCCGCTATGTTGGATTGAGATATAAGTCCACCTTGAAATGTGATGCTATTCCTTCTCTGTTTCTTTGTTGTAATTTCTAGAAACTACAGAATAGCCACTGTTTAACCAACTACATTTAAATACATGTAATTAATGTTTATATAAAAACGTAAAAAAGAAAATAAAGTAGAAAAAGAACCAACGTTTGTTTTATTTTTGTAATCAAACCCTCAATATTAATCTTTATATTTGAAGAATTACGAGAAGATTTTTTAAAAAGATGTTGCTTTCCTAAGGCCGCCAGATGGCGCATTGTCCAGAAATAACCTACACAGTTTCCTATCTATTCAGTAATATATATTCTTTATCTATGATAGACTGCTCGCAAGAATGGTTAACTAGAAGGATAGATTCTGTCCTATGCTATAATGTAAAAAATGCGCTGTGTTGAGTGTGATGTAGACGTTGGGACTCTTGGTTGACATTTCTTATTGTGTTCTATAGAATAGTTGTGCGTGCTGCCAATTTCTGAAGTTATACTTCTATACGCGCGCTCCACGTTGGAAATTTGTATGGGAGTGAATCTGTGAAACCATTACATATGTAAGATAATGAATAAGAGAGAGACAGAAGATATATTTTCTCTCTCTTCCTCTCTCGAATATAAAAATGTTCCTTTTGTATATATAATTTAATATTATACATATTATATATGGATATATATACATATAATATTATACATATAATAAAATATTTATTAATATTATTATTTATGTGATATGTTTTGTATTATTTATTAAATGTTTATAATTATATTATTCTTTTGTATTTCAAAATAAGAATCTCAATAAATCACTGTATGATCCAGAACTGTCAATTTTGAAATACATTTGTGTTATGTCCTCGGTAGCGTAGTAGTCAGTATCCCCGCCCGTCACGCGGGAGACCGGGGTTCGATTCCCAGTCGGGGAGGACTTTTTTATTAATGTTATTACATTATTGTTATTTTTAAATACTTATACATATTGCATTTTAATTTGTATTGTATTATTATATATGGAATTATGTTGCACTGTATTGTAGGGTTTTTTTTTATGTATATTATTGTCATTTTTAAATACTTATGAATATTGCAGTTTAATTTGTATTGTATTATTATATTAATAACAAAATAAACAATGAATTTTACTGCAGAGTATGTGTAAAAAAATTTTGCATTCAACTCCTTTCATACATATATGAAAATAAAAATATACATTTTCATCAAAATATTGATTCAATCCTTCATTGTTAGTAAGTTGTTATTAATTCTGTTTCTCTTTCTGCTATGTCTTACCTATAAAATTACATATGTAATGATTGTGCAGATTGACTCCCAAATAAATTTGTAACGGCGAATGCGTGTATAGAAGTGTAACTTCCACCGGCAGTCCCACTGGACTGCCACACCCGTTTTTTTGTTGTACTAGCTATTTAACGGTCTTATAAGAATATTTAATTATTGTTTATTGTTTCTATCTATTTCAATCTACTTCTAAATCTAATGTAGTCTAAAAATATAGGTGGTAATAGATGTGCCATATATGGTTGTGACAATAGTTTTAAGAATGTAAAAACTAAGATAATCTCTGCTCAGCTTTTGTACTATTGCAACAGCTCTGAAGAGACATAAACCTGGTAATAAACAGTTAGCCGAAAATTTGGGTAATTTCATTGCTGACGTAAATTTATCATCATTTTGGCTTTACAACCCTGTGTGGGTCCTAGCCTCCCCAAGAATTTTTCTCCAGTCGTCCCTATCCATCGCCTTCCTCTGCCAAGCACGTATTTCCATATTTCTCATATCTTGGTCTATGTTATCTAGGAATCTTGTTCTGGGTCTTCCTCTTCTTCTTTGACCAATAGGTCTATCAAGGAGCGTTTTTCTAGCTGGGTCGGTTTGCTCCATCCGCATTACATGGCCTACCCACCTCAGACGTCCTATCTTTATGTGTTTTACGATATCTGGTTCCTGGTATATCCTATAGAGTTCGAAGTTGTGTCGTCTTCTCCAGACACCATTTTCATTTACCGCTCCATAGATGCGCCTTAAATTTATGGTTTGATATATTCAATAGTTATACATCACAAGGAATGGTTCCTTCTAAAAGTACTTATGGAATTCATTTGAACATGCAAAATAAACATCTTGACAAAATGATAAGTTTGGTATCATCAATGAAAACTCTTGGTAAAAATACTTTGCAATTTTTTCAAAAAGGAATGGTGTTGATATGAAATCTTTACAAATGATGTTCGTTGATATGTAACAAGCTTTTGATATTAAATATATATGCACACATAGACTTAATCAAGATTCTTTAGAAAATTTATTTTTCCAAGTTAGTCATCGAGGTGGTCCTGACGAACATTTTAGTCCATTAGCAGCACTCCACAAAATTCGAATGATAGTTCTAGGGAAAACCCTGGTATTTTTTAATGATAAATAAAATGTGGATCAATATATCAGTCCAAAAGTATTCCAAAAAGCTAATATTAAAATTTCTCAAGAATAAATATAATAAGGACCTGATGAATCTAACAGCGATAGTTCTTTCTCTTCCCAAGAATCGTCTTCAGTCTGCCACTTCATATTGTGTTGTCAGTGATATGCAGGAAACTACAGAAGATGCCTTAGAATACATCGCCTTGTATTTAGCAAAAAAATTTAAAGAGAGTTTACCTGATTTAGGTAATTTCACATACAAAATTAGTGAGCATAGTTATAGTTAAAGCTCGGATTATGGGCAAAATGCCTTTTTTGCCTATTTTGCCTATTATAATTGTTTTTTGCCTTTGACTATTTGCCTTTTTTCGTAAATTCCGCCTATTTGTGCCTTTTTTAAAATTGCATGATAGTACCCATATTATTCTATTACTAAACCATTCTATAATAAAATTTTGGGTCAATAATAAAATATCAATGGTTTGTTTATATAACAGATTTCTAGGAAAATGTACCTGATCGAGACTTGAGGGTTAACTATTTGGAAATCCCTAAGCTTTATTAGTTTATTATCAGTTGTACAGTCGGTTACTGTATCAGAGTTTAGTCACAAATTGCTATATCCTAGTTTAGTTTTGTTGCGTATACCGAAAAGCAAAGAACACGTTTTAGAAACATTTGTGTGAAAAGATGACATCTAAATTAAAGATATGGATCGCACCTTATTCGGAACTTTCTCTAGAAGGAGATGGAGCATTTTGTAAACCATGCGGCAAATCGGTAAGTTTTATTTTTTCTCGTCCCACAACATAACTAAATTCTAAAGCGGTTTTAGAATTCTAATTATTTTTTTTTAATTCTCAGATTTTAAGTAGAAAAAAGTACTTTATTGACCAGCGTTAGTTATAGTATACTATCATGGGTGCAGCAACTCTCTTATGGAGGTCTTATCAAGACCACAGATGAATATGGTTCATAAAAATAGAATTATGCAATAAATATTATGAAACATATATTGATTCGTATAGGAAAAATAAAGAAATTGTTGAAAATATTTCAAGAAAGATTAAAAAAAAAGAAAAAGTGTTGCCATACGTGCTTATTAAAAACTTTAGTAAACTTAGAACAATTATTAGAATAAATTATAGAAATATAAAATCGAAAGAAGCTGAAAATTTGAAGCGAAAAAACTTATCCGTGTTGGATTCAACTAGGTCAAAAATTAAGTAATATTGTTCAATAAGAAATGTTTCCAAAAGGTATACCTAGTGTTAAACTTATTCTGTTTGGTTTTGCCTATGTATGTTTGTGAAATAAATAGTTCATTATAGAATAGTTTTATTTTTAATAAATGGCTAGCGGATCCACGCTTTTTCATAACGTATATGTATATGTCAAATGTTTTTGGATATTTTAATTTGCATTCTGACTACCTAAGTAAAATACGTATTTATAGATTTTATGTAACAGACATTTATTTTGAGATTAAACTGACATTTATCAATTCAATTATAACACTAGCAAATGAATTAATTTCGAAAATAAATTTTATTTATTGTAAAACAGATCATTAAAAATAATTTTTCTAAAAGTCTGAATTTCTTAGGTATTGTTTCAAATCTGATTATTTGTCATCTATTTATAAAATCAAAACGTTAATTTTTCGTTTTAAATTTTTTAATCTCAAATTCTTTATTGAAAAGCATATCTCACAAGCAATGGAGAGCTGATTTCCAAACACTCATAACTGTCTACAGAACTCTAATTCGTTATAAACTAGATTATGGCGCAGTTGCTTATAATTCAGCCAAAGCATCAATACTTAAATTACTAGACCCAATACACAACACAGGAATAAGAATAGCACTGGGAGCTCATCATACTAGCCCAATTGAAAGTTTATATTGTGAATCAGGTGAACCTTCCCTTCAACTAAGAAGAAACTACCTCAGCCTTGTGTATGCTGCTAAATTGTCAGCCAATCTACATATACCGACATTTAAAAACACGTTTGCTAACAGATTCACATCGACATTTAACACCTCACAAAGATTAAGTCCCCCGTTTTATATTCGGATCCAAAAATTACAAAATAGTTTAAACATACATTTTCCTGAGACATACAATGTAACTAACCTTAATCATCAACCTCCTTGGAGAATACAGCTGCCTATTTGTGATACAAGTCTTACTATCAATAGCAAATATGACACACCACGTAGTATATTTAAAAAGAAAGCAGCAGAGAAATTAAACTGCTCTCATAACTCCCTCATTTTTACAGACGCGTCTAAATCCGACAATGGGGTAGGGGCTTCTTTTACAACTTTACACCAAGACTACTCCTTCTCACTTTCCCTAAGATCAACCATATTTTCCGCAGAACTTCTTGCTATTTTGCAAGCAATAACATTTGTAAATAATAAAAACATACAAAACTCTTTGATAATAACTGACTCTTTAAGTGCTTTCAGCTCTATGAAACAGTTATACACAAACCATCCCATTCTATTGCTTATAAAGTCAGAACTAATGAGATGTCAAGAAAACGACCGATTTGTTAAATTCCTTTGGGTTCCGTCACACTGTGGTATAACTGGAAACGAAAAAGCTGATCAGGTGGCCAGGGAAGCAGCAGAAAATCCACAATCAACATTATTCACTAAATGCGTTTATAGCGACCTGAAGCAATATTTTAGAAACAAAATAAGCGAGGAATGGCAACTACACTGGAACAATTCTGAGACATCCATGAAAAACATTAAGCAAGAGGTAGCTGTATACAAACTCCCATTCAAGCGACGAGACCAAGTATGCATCTCTAGATTACGTATAGGCCATACGAAGTTAACACACGATTACTTTCCAAGTAAAGAACAAATTCCCATGTGCTACAGTTGTGATTGTGTAACTACAGTGGACCATCTGCTAGTGGACTGCCCTTTGTACACCCTAGAACGACTTCAAGCTGGATTACCCACTTCATCCAAAGAGTGCTAAACGGCTTCAATAATGACAAAACTATAAACTTTTTACAAAATGCAAGACTAGTTTACAAAATATAGTGTAACAATATTAACATTTATGTAATTTATTGTACCATGCTAATAACCCCTAGTGGTTGAAGCAATTTTGTAAATAAAAAAAAAATCTCAAATTCTTCGTAAAAATTTATCTTTAAAAGGTTCATCTTCTGTAAAAGTTTAGAGTAACAATAAGGTCGATAATCGTTCGTCATCCCCACACATACGCCACATCCACGTGCTGCTGTGACAGACATATTTGGATGATGGAACTTTCCTTCTAGTTAAGCTTTCTTGGACTGATCGTTGCAATACCAGCTCGTTCTCTAAGTGCGACAGAGAAAACTGACGCAAAGCCCTGCATCTCTTTCTAATGTGCCAGGTTTATCGGCCACATGACCTAAATGACAATAAGTAGGTCATGTGGTTGTTAAACGCGGCCCATTAGACAGAGATGCAGAGACTGCTTTGCCTTAGTTTTTTTTTTGTGTGGGGTAACGTGACTATATTGAAGCAGTCAGTTTATCTGGCATTATAATATATCTATGCATCCACCGTTAATTATAAATATTTAGGTACAGGTTAAAAATCATGTTGATTTTGGAAAAATAAAATGTAGCTAAAATATAGAAATGTAATGTCAACTCACACAAAAACTATCTATGATAGAGTTAAAAATTATGCAACTAAATTTAACAATGAAATAAAGATAAAAAAAAACCGGCGCCTCAAGTCAAAAGCCGACTTTTGAAAAATCAACATTTGGTTCCCAGAAGGGTTTTTCATTTCCCATTTGTAATAAATGGATTTTCCACCATAAGCCGATAATTTTTATTATTAATTTTATAGCATCTCTAATTCTATTTTCCTTTTTTATCTCCGTTATCTTAATTCTTTAATATGACGTCCAACATGAAAAGTTTTGTACTTTATGAAATTGAGTGCAAATTAAGTATTTCACATTTTTCTTTCTACTCTTTGAAACCTCATTTTATATAAATATTAAATCAAGTCAGAGCTGTAAGCCTTTATTAATTGAGGAATCCTTTGAGAAATAATTTACTGTCTTAATTTAAACTTGTGTCTCCAGATTTATAAGCTCTTATATTAATGTTGTGGTTTCTTCTTCCGAAAGAGCTTCCAAGAGTTATATTTATAATTTCGCAAGAGTTATATAGTACATATAATCATATTTAGTTTTAACATTTCAAAGATATCTACAAAGTCTAAGAATATTTTATAAATGTTTTAAGAGTATTTTTTAGAATATGATTTAAATTTTAGACTACATTTTTATACAAGGTATATTTTATACAAGATAAAAATAAATTGCTACAGGTCATTATAGGTCATTAAGTAATATCTAAAAAATATTTTGAAACAGAAATCGTTATAGACAGCAAAAACAAGTTTAATGTCAATATATATGTTGACAAAGATCATTCAGTTATCATTTCATTCAAGAAGTGGCGGCCCATGAGGTAGTACCATAGAGCCATGGCACTACCTTGCTAACTATGCAGAAACATCTTTTTTTTATCTTTAAAACATCTTAATGCCTGTTACTTATTTTGTGTGTATCTCTTTATCTTCATAAATTATATAAAATGTGGCAATTGTGTGCGCAATACAATTCTCACTACCGATGCTAACAACCCACTCTGCGGATCGGATAAACTGCTGGTGCCAATATCATAGTGGCTCCTATAAAAAGGGAAAGATTTCACAACCATCCTATGTGAGTGACAGAGACAGAGCTATATTATATGTTTAGTAATACGTTTAAATGAGACTACTTGAGCCAGGCACGAGATCTCGAGATGGAAGTTTTAGTAGATCTTATCTATTTCGAGTTTACTTACGCCTTCGCTTGTTGCTATTGTGTTTATTATCTAAACAAATATTTTGATTATTTCGTACGTTCAATTTATTTAGAGGAGAAGGTACAAATATGAGCTATGCTACTAATATGGGCTATTCCAATTAATATGAAATACACACCACCATCTATACGTCAATAGCTTGACTAGACACTCTTTAGTCTAAAATAATAACTAATAAAGTTTACAGTGACCTAGGTCCAGTGACGGTTGAAACAATCACATGTGAGTGTTGACGCCGTTCAAGAAATTTTTCAGGTATATTTTTATTTCAATTTTTTTTTCGTGAAAACTAAGAATAAATTTAATATTTTATCACACATCTTAAGCGAAAGGCTGATATTTTCATAATATTTTCGACTTTTTCTTTTAATTTGTGTTGCATTTTAGTTATTATTTGAATATATGTTTGGTTATGTTGCAATATGGGCTAGCGTGGTGCTACAAATATGAGCTAGCCCATATTTGTATCAGTTTAGTCTACAGGGTTTTTTCTTTTCAGAATGCCTAGAAAAATATTGTAAGTCCAAAACAACGAAAGTCCTGGGATCCAAATAGCATGAAATCTGGTATTCAAGTTGTCAGAGGTAAAACGATGGGTACATTAAAAGCAGCTAAAACTTATAATGTCCCGAGATCGAAAGTACAACGGTTAGCAAAAATGACTGAACTGAGTCCAGATGAAGCAGTACTTAAGAAACTGGGAAGAGGAACTATTCTTGGCCCAGATTTAGAAAAATGTTGGTGTGGACTATATCCTTCAAATAGAAGCAAAATTCTATGGTTTAACGCGGACTGATATCAAACGAATGGCATTTAATCTGGCTGAATTAAATGGATTAAATTATCCCTTTATGCAGTTTAAAAAAGAACTGGTAGGTTTAGCAAAATACATTGGCTTTAAGGAGACCAACTGGAACGTCTTTTGGACAAGCAGCTAGCTTTAACAAAGAGAATGTTCAAATTTTTTTTATCATCTGGAAAAAGCATATGATAAATACAATTTTTTCAGTAATTAGGTTTACAACGTAGATGAAACAGGCCTAACCATTGGGCAAAATAAAATTGCAGCAATAGTGGGGCGAAGAGGAAAGAGACCAATCGCATCGCTGACTTCGACTAAGAGAGGATCATTGATCACTTTAATTGCATGTATGAGTGCTGGAAGGAATTTTATCTCACCCATGTTAATCTTCCCAAGAAAGAATATGAATGTGCAACTCATGAAAGGTACTCCTCCTGGATCGATATCAGCTGTTCATTTATTGATATCAGCTAATTTATTTACACAGTGGTTTAAACACTTCATAGATACCGTTAAATCCTCTAAAAAGTTTCCTCTACTTCTTATATTGAGTGGACACTACAGCCATACTCGCAACTTAGATGTGATCAATCTGGAAGGGAGAATAACATAGTTATAATTTCATTACCTCCACATTCAACACACAAACTGCAACCACTAGACAAAACTTTCATGGGAACGCTCAAGGCATACTATAACGAAGAAATCAGGAAATGGTTACGTCATAATAACCGCGCCCTCTCTCAGTACAATATTGGAGAACTTTTTGGCAAAGCATACCTTAAAAGCTAAACTGGAAAAATTGCTGTAAATAAATTCCGCGCCACTGGAATTTATCCATTGAATAAGACTGTGTTCTCAGATGCAGATTTTATTGTAGCAGAAATTGAGAGTAACAACCACAGTCATGTAGAACCGCAAGCTATTGAACCTGCTATCCTACCAAAAACACCAGAAGCCAGCAGCATTAGTGAACCAGGTCTTTCTGGTTTGCAGAAGTTTGTAAGTCCGCAAGCTATTGAACCTGCTATCCTACCAAAAACACCAGAAGCAAGCAACATCAGTGAACCAGGTCCTTCTGGTTTGCAGAAGTTTGTAAGTCCATTTGAAATATCGCCAGTGCCGTCGATCAGGAAAAAATCTACAAATTGTAGTAGAAAATCATCGAAATCAACGGTAATAACTTCTTCACCTTACAAGTAAGCATTAGACCAGCAAAACAGCAAAATGAAATTAAATGTACAAGCAGTAAAACGACACATTATAAGTCCACAAAGGAGGTGACTAAAAAAAAATTAAAAACAAGTCAGAGAGGCGACATAAAAAGGAAATCAAAAGTTTTTCTGACAAAGATAGCGAGCAGGAATTTCAACCAGCTGATGAAGATATGGATTTGGAAGAGATTCCTGGTGTAAAGGATCCAGAAAATAAGGATGTAAATTGTATTTTCTGTGACGAAAAATTTTGTGAGGATTATCTAGGTGAAAAATGGATTCAGTGCCTTATGTGCAACTTGTGGGCACATATAGATTGTTCTGGTACAGAAAGAGACGAATATGTGTGTGAGTATTGTACATAAAAAATTATGAAATAAAAATAAAAATATTTTTACTAGTAGCCCATATTTATATCACCTTTCCGTTTCTTACTTAAATGACACCGTGAGTGTTTTTATGACATTACAGAAAAAAATATCTTACTAGGCAGAAAAACGGACTAGCAAAAAAGAGCAAAATAATTCTACATGCCAATTATGTAATTTGATCTTTTTCGATCAAAAAATAGTCAAGATATCAGCAATAAACAAAATAGTAGATTTGTACCTTCTCCTCTATTGACAATGAATCAAATTAATATGTTAAAAAACTCTTTTGGTGGTTTTTCGTTAGAAAAAAGAAACTACAAATTAAAGGAGTCGGTCGGCCCGTACTCGATTTAAAATTCTAAATTTGAAAAACAAACTGGAAGTTGACAAAAACGCTGTTGTAAGTTTTATTCAAAGTACTTATGATAAAAATAGCTGGTTGTGTGGATGCGAACAAACTAATACACTGTTTTGTTTTGTATGCGTTTTGTTTGGAGGTGACGAGACTTGGTCAAACAAAGGCGATGATCTTGTTCATATATGGCGAGAAAATTAAATCCCATGAAAAATCTAAATGAATAATCTTTTTAGCTTTTCAATGCTTCGTTAGTTAAATATAAAAACCCAATTAAATTTAGCTTACCGTGATACTCTAAACACAATGAACAGTGGGATAAGAATAGATATGAATTGTCTTGAATCAAATCATAAATTGTATAAAGTTTTGTGTAGCTTTTGAATTAGCTCTTAGAGGTCACGACGAAACCAAAAATTCACAAAACAGAGGCATATTTAAGTAGCTGGTCAATTTTAGCGCCGAATTGGACAACGACTTAACGGTTCATATATAAAGTTCCAAATGTTTAAAAGGTACCTCAAAAACAACTCAAAGTGAACTCCTTAAGTGCATGTTGGATGTTTGCCACGAGGAAATTAAGAAAGAAATTGAAAATTCTTCTTATGTTGCAGTGATTGTCGTTGAAACGACAGACGTTGCTGGTGAATTTCAATTAGTTATAGTTTTCCAATATTTGTGTAAAGTCCATCGCTGAATGCATTTTAAATGTTTTAAATCCCTGAATAAAACATACTCCGACCAATTTACGGATTAGTTTACGAATTTATTATCAGATGTCGCTATTTGCGTCCATACGAAGCCATGTTAGAATTGCTTCTGAAGATAGGACAGATTTGTTTTCACGTTCAGAGCATCTGTGAAAAGCCGTTTCTTTTCTTTTCCGACCACATTGATTTTTCAAAGTTATGATGGCGCATCTGTTACGAGTGGTGGATTAAATTATGTGCGAAAAATTATTAAGGAGACATATCCTCTTGTAAATTACGTTCATCGCTATGCACACCAAATTAAGTTAATTATGACAAGTGCATATTGTATCAATAAGCAGGCTAGGATACTTTTTTCTAATTTATCTGATTTGTTTTCTTTTCTACGTCTTCTGAAAGAAAAATTTTGGATGAGGTGGTTAATCACATATTGCCAAAATCTTCCCAAATACGTTGAAATTTTCAATCACGGGGTGTTCATACTGTTCATTAAAATAGAAAAGACCTCATGATTGCAGTTATCGACATTATACAAAGTACTTCACGTGATTTGTCATCTATTAATCAAGCAAATGGTTATAAATTGAAGCTCCAGAATAAACATTTTGTATTTTAGTTATTTATTTTAATAAAATAATGCCTCATGTTAAAATTATTATTCTAGAATTGCAAAAAGTACTGATTCTGTTAAAGTGAAAAAAGATTTGGAGAATTTTGAAGCAGCAATAATTCAAGGTATAAGGGAGCAAATTGACGTCATTATTGATAACATTTTTTTGTTACAAATAAAAACAAGATTTACCTTTTTCGGACATTTAGTTGCTTCTAATTTATTTATGTCGGAGAAGTTTTCTGCTTATCCGCATCAGTTCCCCGAACCATTTCTTAATTAAACATGCAGACAATTTTTATTTTTAAGCAAAACTCAGCTTAAAACTGAATTACAAGTACTGTATCAACGAGAAGAATTAAGTACTACTTCTGGGGCTGTTCCGCTATCAGTTTTATTAAATGATGAAGGTTTAAAATGTAGATTTGAAGCAATTATTAAACTTTTAAGTATATTAATTAAGTATATATAATTAATATTAATTAGGTTTAGAAATTTAATTTTTTTTTATAGCCCTTTTTCTATCCGAATTGTCGAATAAAGTCCTCTCCCATTTCTCGCCATTCATCCCTGTTGTGTGCTAGGCGTTTCCACATTGGTCCTGCGACTCTTTTGATATCGTCGCTCCAGCGCATTTGAGGTCTTCCTCTTGGTCTCTTCGCATCGTACGGTCGCCAGTTTCCGACTTCTTTGTTCCATCTACCATCTTCGAGACGTTCGTTGTGTCCAGCCCATTTCCATTTTAATTTAGCTGCTTGTTTCGCGGCGTCCTTTATTTTTGTTTTGTTCCGGATTGCTTCGTTCGTTTGCCGATCTATTAGTGAGATACCAAGCATCTGTCATTTCATGGCTCGCTGAGTTTTTCGAATCTTGTCCATGTTCTTTTTTGTGAATGTCCAGGTTTAAGCTCCGTAAGTGAGAACGGGAAGGATACAAGAATCGAACACTTTGGTTCGAAGGTTTTGGGGAATCTTTTTGTCTTTCATTATGTATGAGAGTTTTCCAAATGTGGCCCATCCCATTCTTACTCGTCTGCTTATTTCGGTAGTTTGGTTTTCTTTGTTTACCTTGATATTCTGACCCAGATATATGTATTCTTCTAAATGTTCCACTTTTGTTCCTTGGATGGTTATCGTCGGTTGATCATCTTTATTCGACATTAGCTTAGTTTTACTCAGATTCATTTTCAGTCCTTTTTTTATGGATTCCGTATGAAGCTCATCGATCATCGTCTTCAGTTCTTTCCAGCTGTCGGCTATTAGTACTACGTCATCTGCATATCTTAGATGGTTTAAATACTTTCCATTTATCGATAGTCCCTTCGTTTCCCAATTTAGTGATTTAAAGATGTCTTCAAGTGCGGCAGTAAATAGTTTTGGAGATATGGTGTCTCCCTGTCTTACTCCTCGGTTGATTTTTATTGGCCTCGTTTTCATTCCGTTATCCATCGTGACTACCATTTCAGCGTGTTGATATATATTATGTATTAATATTCTATATCTAGAATCTATTCTGCTATTGACCAGTGCTTTCTCAATAGCCCATAATTCTATGCTATCAAAAGCTTTCTCGTAGTCTATAAATGCTAAACAGATTGGTAAATTGTATTCGTTAACTTTTTCTATTAGGACCTTTAGTGTGTGAAGATGGCCACATGTACTGAACCCTTTTCTAAATCCGGCTTGCTCTACTGGTTGATATACGTCGAACTTTGTTGTCAATCTATTTGTAATTATTTTTGTGAATGTTTTATAAAGTTGTGATAGTAGTGATATTGGACGATAATTTTTCAGATCTGTATTGTCCCCTTTTTTGTGTATTAATATTGTGTTAGCAGTATTCCATTCCTTTGGTATGTTTCCTTCAAATAGGCATTTATTAAAAAGTATTTTTAGGTACCTGATGACTTCTTCTCCGCCTTCTTTCAACATTTCTTCCAGAATTCCATCACTACCCGGTGCTTTATTTCTTTTCAATTCTTTAATTGCATTTTCTATTTCTACTTCGCTTATTTCGGGCATTACTTCAGAATTTACGTTTGTTATTTGTCTTTTCAGATTTTGCTTTGAAGAGTCGGGGGGATCGTTTCTTGAGTGGTATAACTCAGTATAGAAGTTTTCAACTATGTTTGATATCTGAGCTTTGCTTGTTTCTAGTTGGACTTGTTGATTTTTCATAGTTATAATATTTTTCTTTCCTAATTTCGGTTTGGTATATTTCAGGCTTTGATTTTTCTCTATCACTCTTTCTACATGTTCTTGTTGATGTTTTTTAATATCGTCTTTTATCTGTTTTCGTATGGCTCGATTAAGTTCTTTGTATTCTGTGGTATTTCTTTTGTTTAGTGACAGGAGCTCTTTTCGTTGTTTCAGCATATTCTTTGATTCTGCACTTATTTTGGATTTTTTGTTGTTATGGCGGGTTGCTACTTCTGAGCTAGCATTCAATAGTTCTTTTGTTATAACTGTGTTAATTTTATTAACGCTGAGTTGTTCTAGATTCATTTTAATTAGCTAGCATATTTTTCTTTATCGATTTTTAGCTTTTCTGTGTCTATTTGTATCGTGTTATTAAAGTTAATTTTACGTTTGCTATACTTAATCCTTAGTTTAGCTCTAACCATTCTGTGATCACTACCCAGAGAGACATTATTTATTACTGTTACATCTTCTACGATACCTTTCTTGTTATACATGATGTAATCGATTTAGTTCCTTGTTTTTCCGTCTGGTGATAACCACGTCCACTTTCATTGCGGTTTTTTCTTATAAAATGTGTAAAAAAGAGAAATTTAATTTATACAGATTTTATTGTTGGGTTTGTATCGAAAACAAGAAAATATTAATTTAATGGATTTCGTAGAAACTGGGAATTCTGTTTGTTTGTTTGAAATATTAAAAGATCATTGGTTGAAAATAGAAAAGGGAAGGAGAAGCTGTAATGATCCTTACTCAAATTAACACGCTTTCTAACTTGGCTTCTCCATACTGAAGACGACCATTAGTCAAAAATACGTATACTATTAAATTGCTTTCCTTAGTTACGAGCTATGACGATACCCACTAACATTGTTTTGCTATTAACACGCATAAACCTTTTCTTGTTGTTTGAAACGTTATAAACGCTTAGCATTCCTTTTCTCAGGTCGCTTAGCTTGTGTTAGTCGTTCCTCTGGAATTCTCAGTCTTTTAACATTATTGAAACAAATTGGTTGCATTGCTGCTGTAATGATCCTTTCCCAAACTAACATGCTCATTTTCTAACTTGTGTGCACCGTACTGAAGAAGACCATCAGTCGGAAATACGTATATACGGTTTCCTTCCATCTTATACACATATTTTACGACAATAGACTAATTAGAAGAGCAAAACATAAAATAGCAAAAATTGTTCTTGATCTAAAACTAGAAGGAATAAAGTTTATCAAAAATCCAACATTCAAACATCCAACGGTATAAATATTAACAATCTAAAAGAATACTCAGATCACTATCAAAGGGCAATTGATGAAAGATGTCCAAATCGGCAACTCTCAATTAATGGAAATCATCCTTGATAGCGCCAAAAAAATCAGAGGCCCGCAACAACAAAATGAACATAGAAAATTGTCTAATAAAACCAAAAAAAATGCTAACACAAAGAAGGGAAATTAAAGTAACTAGCAACATACAGAGTATACAATACATGTAGAGACTGGTAGAAAATGCAATCGAAACAGAAAAAAACTATAAGATTAATCATTGGAAAGGAGCAAATCGTTGCTCTAACAAACGAAAACACTAGAGTTACAGACAGAAATGAAATAATACAACTCGTGACTAAATTCTACAGCGAAGTATATAAATCCCCTGAAACACTTAAAGAAGCAATCAATAACCAAGAAGATTAACCAGACGTTCTTAATGAAAAAGTAGAAGTAACAAATACAAAAATAAAAAGCGGTAAATCAACTAGAATATATGGCATTCCAGTGAAACTGCTTAAATAAGCTAGCAAAAAATTAGGAAAATCTTAGCAAGCATATTTACGTACTGCCTAAAATCAAGATGCATACCAGACCACTAAAAGCATAATTCTCATTTATAAGAATGGTAGCAAACAAGATATAAAAAACTACAGACCTATAACTGTATTACCAATCATATTCAGAATATTTATAAAGATAATCGACAACAAATTGGCAAATGCATTAAATACTGCACAGACTAGGGAGCAAGCTGGCTCTAGAAGAGGATTCAGTGTCCTGGACCGTATCCATAAGCTTAGAGAACTAATGAGTAAAGCTAATGAATATGAAATATTGTTAGTTTTAACCTTCATAGATTTCGACAAGGCTTTTGATTCTCTGAGACTTAAGAGACTTAAGAGACTTAAGCAAATATATACAGACAAGTAAAGCATCCTCACTGCAACTGTAGTGAGGATGCAAAATGCATTGTCAGAACAAAGGGCTGTACATTGATGTATGGTCCTTTGACAGAAGGGCTATACAATACTCTATAGAGCTATACATGTAGAATACCTCAGGCATCTAAGATTTGCAGACAATCTTTTTGATTGCTAATAATCCTGCAAAACTACAAGAAATTACAAGCGACCTAAATGCAGCTAGAAATGAAGTTGGCCTAAAAACAAACTTGACAAAGACAAAAACCATGTGCAACGAGCTATTGGATGTCCAAGATGTAATAACAAACAACACTGCGCTTGAGACAGTAGACGAGTATGTATACCTGTGACAATTAATACATAAATATGGCTCCTTATTTCCAGAAATCAACAGAAGAATAAAATTAGCTTGGGCATCTCTAAGTTAAAATACAATTTTATTCAAATCCAGGATGCCACTGCACCTGAAGAAAAAAGCATTCGATCAGTGTATACCAATCATGACATACGGCTAGGAAACTTGGACACTAAAGAAAGAGATAATAGCGAAACTCAAAGTCTTCTTCTTCTTCATGTGCCTTGTCCGTTCCGAACGTTGGCAATCAACATGGCCACTCTGACTTTGTTTACGGCAGATCTGAATAGTTCAGCAGATGGCAATCCGAACCATTGCCGCAAGTTTTGGAGCCACGAGTGTCTTCTCCTCCCTGGACCCCTTCTGTTGTCTATTTTCCCTTGAACGATCAGCTGTAGTCTCAAAAGTCAAGAGTAAACTCAAAGTCACTCACTAATATTTTGTTTACAGCAGCAAGTTCGAAAATAAAAATAGACATTATTATTGACAACCTCCTTAGAGAGAGGGCACTGTAAGAAGGAGAACGTCACTCAAAGGTCAAAGAAGCTATAAATGCTAGGTTTAACAAAAAGAAGATAGAACAAGAATAAAATAAATTAGCCAGAAAATCGAGGCCACTGATGCAATCCACAGAATTAAATCTTTAAAATGACATTAGACGGAACATTTGACCATAGGTGGTCCAACCACACTGTGGTATCCAAGAGGCGTTAATAGACCAAGACGACATTCAAATTTAAGATGAGACAATGAAACAAGTGGGCAGAGATGAGAACGACGATGTACACACTTCTCCAGTGGTAGCTGCAAAAGCGCCACCTATTTTGATAGCCTTAAACGAAAACGACTGTAGTTCTCTATATTTTTGAGCTGTACGAAATGTGAAAAAGATTAACAAATTTTAGCAAGAGCTTTGCTACGGCTTTGATGAATTAACACGAGTCAATATTTACTTAGACAACCCTTAATTTCCACGCAACATTTTACTATTTTTATTGGAACTTAGCCACAATTTTAATTTAACATGTTTATTTTGAATTCATATAAATAAAAAATAAAAATAGTAAAGTAAAGTCAGTGATAATACACGGTTAAGCAAAAACATAAGCAGTTACCTGATTTGATTGATCCAATACTGGTGGTGATACACTTGTCAATTCAACAGATTTTTGTGGTGGTGTACTTGGACATGGAATAGGTTGCGGTGTAGTCTTTGAAAAGCGAGTTTTTTTGCCAGAAATCTTTATTGGTTGTTCCTAAAATGCACAATAAAAGTTACTAGTCAAGAGAACAAATATATAGCAGTGAGCAGTTACCTGATTTTGTTGATCCATTATTGGTGGTGATACACTTGTAATTTGAACAGATTGTTGTGGTGGTGTACTTGGAAATGGAACAGGACCCTAAAATGCACAACAAAATGTATGAGTCAAAAAGAGAAAAAATGTAAAATGTATATTAAGACACGCCAAAACTAAGAACGTTATAATCCATTAACTTAAGAGGAACATATCAAAGTTTCAAATAACTTCGTCTCCTTTATACCATGAATGGGACGTTTGTTGTATGTTCCGGTATTAAAATCTGATCTTTTCAATTGTTATCATGTAGGTACTTCCTAATTTTGATTATTTTCTCAATAATCGAATACATACTGAGTTACTTACTGTCTTACTACTTCATTTCTCTGTCTATATTAAGATTGTAACGCCTTTTATTCTTTCATATAATTCATTTTGCTGGCTTGTATTCTATACCAGATTATTATATACCAAATTATATTTATGTATTCGTTGACTTAATAAATATATTTTTATGATTTAAATGTTCAAAATTGGGTTTTTATTAATTTTCCCCAATTTGCGATGTTTTTTTATACACGTTTTCCAAAACTGCTAATGAGGCGGCAAATTTGGTTTTTGCACCTGGGCGGCAAAACCTCTAGGCTCGGCCCTGATAGCGCCAGTACGCATTAAGAAATCTAGCTGTGTAGAACTAGTAACTATCGAACTATTAGGTTGAAATTAGATTACCAGTTTGAAATTATTGACTAAGATACTTGCTGAGAAAATAATTGAAAAGTATCAAACATGCGAAGAGCAACAAGGGTGTCAGTGTAACAGATCAACTGTCTATGCCATATTCATAATAAAACAAATAGGAGAGAAAGCAGTAGAATTTAATACACCTGCAATCATGCGGTTCATCGACCTCACTAAAGCCTTCAATTGTATTAGACTACAAGATGTGATTGAACTTTTACACAGAGAGACTCTAACAGCTACTATAACACAGATAATAAATTATATTAACCCTGATCACAAAATAAAGAATAAAAATAGAAACCAAACTAACAAAAGAAGTCAACATTCAATCAGGTATAAGACAGGGTGACAGCCTGAGCCCGTTAGTGTTTAACTTAATAATGGACAAACTAATAGAAGTAAAAAAGTCAGGAATAGGGTACAAAATGGGCAATAAAAATTCTAGGATACGCAGATGACGCAGCAATAATATCAAATAATAAAGGTGACCTACAACGAATGGTCCACGCTTTGGAAGCTAAGGTAGAAAAGTTTAACCTGAAAATATCAGTACTAAAAACAAAGTTATTGCTAGTGAAATGCAAAATTGTAATAAACAAAAAAATAATAGAACAAGTTTCGAAATTCAACTATCTGGGAATGCAAATATATACGCATACAAGCTCATAAAGTAGCGTACGTGTTATAAGAACATGAGGATAAAAGGAAGAAAATGCATATATAAGACTTGTGTTGGACCGATATTAACCTATGCTAGAGAAACGCGAGCAGAAACAAGAATATATATCACTGCCTCCCCTTGCTCAACCGTTTCCATCTCTCTCTGTTGTTCCATTCTCCATTGTTTAGGCCTCTCTTACTCATGGCGTCGTCTACTTCGTTCCTCCAGAATTTTCGGGGTCGTCCTCTTTTCCTCCTCCCTATGGGGCTCCATTCGGGTATTCTCTTTATCCATCTGCTGTCGCTAGTTCTTCTTACGTCACTTCTCCTATCCATTCTTGTTACTCTGCAGCATCTTCGCAGGCATTCCATCTCTGTTGCTATCATTTTACTGCTGTTTTTCTTATTTATGATCCAATTTTCAGCCCCATATGTCATAATACTTTGCACTAATGTTTTATAAATCCGTGTTTTTTGTCTTCATATTTAGGTGATAATCCCACGATACTGAGTTAAGTTGTCGGATTGCTGTTCTTTTTTGTCCTAATCTTTGTGTAATTTCTTCCTCTGTTGTTGCCTTTTTCGTGATTATAAACCTTGAATTTATCCTTTCCTTTGATTGTTACGTTGTGAGCAATCTGTAGATCTTCCATGTCTTCTTCACTTGTAGGTAGGTACTCTGTTTTCGTGAGGTTAATATCTAAGCCAGCCTTGGTATATTCTTCTTGTAGTTTCTTCATTATGTAGCTGAGGTCATCTTGATCTTGTGCAATCACTACTTGATCGGCTGCAAAGCTTAACGTATATAGGTATTCGTTCCGTACCGGTACTCGAATTAATCAATTTGTCAGCAAAGTTCTCGAACTCTTTATCTGCATTTTTCTGGAATCTCGTGTTAAAGTACTGATTCGGCATTGCTGGATTTGCTGAAATTCTAGAACAGATGTTTGTGTATATAAACTGTTCGGTTCCTTTGAATAGTCATTAGTGAGACAATTGTGTTTGTAAGCGATGCACATATTATTATAGGCGAAAATAATTAGTATATTTATATTTATTAATGAGATATTTGGTATTTGTAGTTTTTTTGTAGTTAATTGAGTTAAATAAAATTAGTTAAACTGCGTTTACTTCAATTAATTCCCGAATCCACAAAAGAACGTAACAATATGTTTCCATAAACATACATATAAACATACAGCTCGTCAAGAATTCCAATGTCTCTGAGTTTTGACAAGAATATAAATTTGGAGGGGACGATCCGTCAGTAGCCCGAATATACTCAGTTCCATTTTGTTAGCAGAAGCAAACAGATCAGACACATATCAATTACACTGGTGTAGGACTTAATTAACTGCGGTTCCGTTACAATGGAATTTAAATCGAAAGTTCATCGTAAAGTTTTGAGTGGTCAATGTGATATATTTTATGAAACGAGAAGCGGAGGCTAAACATCCGATAATAGAACTAACGAAAATTCAAAAACGTGTTTCGCGCGTAACTGGTGCTAGTGTTGGTTCTGTAAAGCAAATTTCAAAGGAAATGAGATCAGTTGAAGATGGTGAAAGTGACAAAACTAAGTTGGATGATATGGATAAGGAAACTCTTCGGAGATTTAGAATAAAGTTTCACGTCCACGAAAAAAAAGTTCCTGCGTTGAGAGGCATACACAGGAAATTTGTCAATGAAATTAATTACACAGGATCGTATGAAAGTTTACGAAAAGTATTACATAAAATTGGTTTCCGTTGGCGAAAAACTAGGAAAAAGAAAAAATTGCTTATGGAAAAACCTGATATCCAACAAAAAAGGATAGCTTTTTTGGGAAGTATTAAGAGGTACAGAAACGAAAATCGTCCTATAGTGTACATGGACGAAACATACATACACTCTTGTCACACATTCAATAAAAGTTGGAATGATGATTTTCACGATGGTTTGCGTAAGCCTATCTCTAAAGGACAGAGGTTAATAATAGTTCATGCAGGAGGAGAAATGGAGCTCATAAAAAATTCCTACTTAAAATTTAAATCAAATTTAAAAACTGGTGATTACCATAGTCAGATGAACTTTCAAAATTATAAAAACTGGCTAGTGGAAATGTTGATTTCGAACATACCAGCACAAAGTGTATTAGTGATTGATAATGCCCCATACCAAAATGTTCAAAGTGAAAAAAATATAACGAGTGCATCAAAAAAAAGTTGAAATAAAAGAGTGGCTAAGAAAGAGAAATATACCATTTACAGATGATGTGTTAAGAGCCGAGCTATACACTTTAGCAAAATTTTATCAATCTCATCAAAAATCATATGAAATAGATAAACTTCTAGAGGAAAATAGACATTCGGTATTACGACTACCGCCTTACCATCCCGAGTTAAACCCCATTGAGTTAGTTTGGGCATCCATGAAAAACTATGTTGCATAACGAAATGTAAGTTTTAACTTTAAAAATATGGAGGTTTTATGTGATAAATTTTTTGAGACATTTTCAGAGGATGAATGCAAATCACGGTGTGAAAATGCCAAACAGGCAGAACAGTTTTTTATGAAAAGCGCACCGGCAGTGGACTTAGTTACGGAGAAAGTGATAATTAACTTGGATGATCATGACTACAACGATGACGCTGATACTCATAGCGAAGATGATCTAGAAGTTACAGATTCCAGTTCCGATCCAGGCATTGAATTATTGTAACGTTATTTTGTAAGTATACTGTTAGAATACGAACGTTGGAGAGGAAAAAAAGAATGATTAAACAATTTATTTTATTTTATATTTCCATATGATGTATACAATGCTAAAATGATCATATAAAGAAAAGATGATGGTCGACGGAGATGGTTTTTTAATTCAAAAATTAACTAGTTATGTTATTAACAAAATTCTGGTTTTGAACGATTAACTTGATTAAAAAATTAAATGACCATTTATATATTATAAATCTTTAAAAATTGTGACTATTCTAACAGCCACTTTACTACTTTTCAAATTTGGAAGTTCCTGGAACTTCCAAATTTGAAACAAGAAGTTTTGTTCTACTTTTTTATTTAAGATACATTTTAAAATATAAAAACAATTCATTATTAGAATGAATTTTAAAGTAAATGCTCACCTGGTTTGTTGTCCCGTTTGAGGCGTCTGGAATTGTTCTAGGTATATATGCCAGTCTAAAACAAAAATGTATTAAAAATTGAAATCAATAGCCAATTCGCCGGGAATATGGCGAATGGATATTCACTTCAAAGCAAATAATCACCAATCACACACATTTCCGCGCTTAATACAATTAAACCTAGAGCTAAGATTAATACTATTACAGGAATTATTATTAAACTCAACAGTCTTCTGGGTTGAACCACGTCGATTATCAGTGCAATGTAGAGTCCCGCTTTTTCTTTCATACCGTCCAGCCATCTTTTTAGAGGTCCACTGACATTTCTCTTATGTAGGTACTATGCAGTACTACTCAATAGTCAGTTCCTCCCTCGTATCTTTTGAACTGTTATAGTCATAATACTGAAATTTGGAGGGAGGTAATAGACAGACGTAGGCTTCTCAACTAGTCATAACAGGTGACGTAATAGTGGCATAGGACATTACAGCGCCACTGTGACAGATAATTTTAAATAGGAACTTACGGCAAGTGATACCTCGTTTAAAAGGTATTGAAAATACCTATTCGGTCATTATAATTTTTGTTTGAGTTTAAGCTCATTTTGATGAATAAATTAAATACCTAAATACTAAAATTCTAGCTTCTCATGTATCTAATAAATATTAAACAACCGGTTCTTATAGTAACTAATTGTTCAAAATGTGCTCCATATACTTCCTGACAGTAATGCATCCTATTTCTAAACTCTTGCCGTACTCGTTCAAATGTGTCGTGGGAAATTTTCCTACATTTTTCAACTATTCGTTGTTTCTAAATGTCAATATTGTCGGATGCTGTAGCGTAAACTTTAGATTTTAAGCATTCCCACAGAAAAAAATCCAATGGTGTGAGGTCCGGTGACCGAGCTGGCCATTCTATCGTACCTCGTCGTCCAATCCATCTACCACGATGTTCCTCATCTAGGTAACGTCTCGTCTTATTGCACCATAATGGTGTGCATGAGCACCATCTTGTTGAAACGTTACTTACAAGTTGCCGAATTCATCTGGATTATCCTCCAAAAGTATTAATGGTACAATTGTATTTTGTAACATCTTCAGATACACTTCACCAATTAAGTTAGTATTGAGAAAAACAGGCCCAACTATCTGGTTTCCCAAAATACCTGCCTACACATTTATTTATTTTTTTTTTTGAAAATTGAGTATGTGTTTCACGAAAGACGTGAGGATTTATGTCACTCTAATACCTTACATTATGTGTGTTAACATTTTCATTGAGAGAAAAAGTACTTTCGCCACTAAAACAAATGATTTTGATGTAATCGGGCCGTTGGTTAATTTCATTGGACCTATTTTCACAAAATTCTAGTCTTCGGTCGGAGTCATCATCTGAAAGTTGTTTTACAATTTTTAATTTGTATGGATGAAGTTTGTTTTCAGCCAACACTCGGTGTACTCTCTTTTAACCGATTTCATAGATAGATGCACCTTAGGCTGTAGAAAAAATGGGTTTCACTACCATTTCTGAAATTATGTCATCACTAATTGTTGGTCGACCAGATCATTTGACATCTTGAACACTACCTGTTTGTTTAAACTTCCGAAAAAGTTCCCTCAAATAAGCTGTCGATGTAGGGCGATTGGGGTACCTCTCATTAAAAAGACTGTCCGCTGCATGGAAATTATTTCCACATTCACTAATTATTACCACAGCTGCTACTTTGTCGGCTACAGTACGTACTATTCTGCCTTTGTAAAAATTTAAACGCCTCGTTAAACAATATTTAAACAAAAAATTAACCAAAAACAACTTGACTAAACTAAGCAGAAACAGAAACTAAATACTCACGTATAAACGCGTTTGCAAATTCAAAATTACTAGAAAATTGACTAAACTAAGCAGAAACAGAAACTTAATATTGAGCTATAAACTCTTTTGCAAACTAAAAACAACTAGAGAATTGACAAACGTCAACTTTTTTGACAAATAACCAAAGGCGGACGTTCGAATTTTTCTTAATTAAATGCCAAACTAGAACTTTAGTATTTATTTAATTTTTTTGTCAAAATCATCTTAAATCCAACCAAAATTAGTATGATAGAATAGGTATATTAAAATAATTGTAGTTTCGCATTTAAAAAATGGGTAAATATTCTAACGTTCGCCTCTGGTTAATTGTCAAAAAAGTTGACGTTGACCAGTAACCAGAGGCGGAGGTTTTAATATTTGTTAATTAAATCTTCTTTATGAGCCGTCTTCTACCGAAGATTGGCGACCATCAAACGATAGGTTTCTCTGTTTTGTGTCGCATCTATTATGTTTGCAGCTTCTGGTATTTGAAATAATTCTCTCAAGTTTCTCAGCCAGGATTTCTTCTTTCTGTCCAAACCTCTTCTACCCTCAATCTTGCCTTCCACGATAAGCTGCAGACTGTACTTATCTTTACGGAATACATAGCCCAGGTATGACGTTTTCCTCCTTTTAACAGTTGTTCCACAATTCCACCTCTTTACCCACTCTGTGTTGGTCACTCTGTCTGTCCAAGGTATTCTCAGTATGCGTCGATACAGCCACATTTCTAGAGCCACTAACTTCTAGCGTAGAGAGTACGTAGCATTTCGTGGCGCGCCATCGGAGGTTAACGCTTAGGTGGCGGTTGCTTAAGAGCTTTCTCATTTTGATGAATTTGGATCTTGCTATTTTAATTCGGATCTAAATCTCTACGTCTGGGTCCCACTTATCATTTACTGTATATCCCAGATATTTAAATCGCTGTACTCTTTCCATACGTTCGGCTTCAATATTCAGGTCTATATGTTAAATGTTCTTTTTACTGATCACCATAAATTTAGTTTTCTTTCTATTGATCTTCAGTCCAAATTGGTTGCCAGTTGTATTTACTCTATTTAGCATCATCTGTAAATCTTTGATCTTATCGGCCAGTATAACAGTATCATCTGCATATCGAAAATTACCTATTGGTACGCCATTAATTTTGATGCTCTCAAAGGGCAGAGTACGTTGTACTCTTCCAGTGCCTCTAGAAATATTTGTTCCGTGTACAGGTTGAAAAGCAGTGGCGAAAGAATACAGCCTTGTCTAACCCCTCTCGAAATAGTTACGTTTTCATTCACCATATGTCCATTCTTTATGTGGGCTGTTTAATTCCAATATAGATTTTTTATAATCTGGATGTCCTTAGTGTCAAGTCCTGTAAGATGTAATAGTTCTATGAGTTTGTTATGTTTGATAGAATCGAATGCTTTCTCATAGTCGATAAAACAGGCGTAGACATCTTTCTGTTGATCCAGACATTTTTGAATCAAGACTTGTATTGCAAAGAGATAAGAGATAATACGCAAGAACACTTTAAGGGTGTGACTCATTAAACTTATAAGGCGATATTCACTACACGTCTTAGAATTCGATTTCTTGGGAAGGGACACAAATGTAAATTTCAACCAGTCCGATGGAATTTGACCAGTATCGTATATCTTATTAAACAGTTTCAATACTACATTCAGGTTGTTCTCGTTAAAAACTTTTAAAAATTCGACTGGTATTTCATCGCATCCTGTTGCTTTCCCATCTTTCGTTTGATCTATAGCTTTTATCACCTCACTTTTCAATATTTTTGGTCCATTCAGATCAAGAGTGTTCGTATAAATATGACGATAATCCGTAAACAAATCTTTGTTCCGTAAAGTCTGTATTCTTCTTTATCTACAATAAGTTTGTTGTTCTCGTCTATTAACCTACCAAACTTTTTTTTTCTTGTAAGTATAAGTAAACTCCTAGATTTTTTTATTCATATTAAAACTATCGTGTCTTCGTTCTAGCTCTTCTATCTCTTGACATTTTTCTTGTAACCATTTCTCTTTGGATTCTTTTATCTTTCTGCTGACAGTTCTATCCAGTTCTTTATATTGTTCGGGATTATTCTTATTTTCACTCCTTCTGTCCATAAGGTGTAATCTTTCATCTGTCACCCATTCGTTATTAAATGCGAAACTACAATTTTATTATTTATTTAATTTATTTATCAAAATGAACTTAAACTCAAATAAAATTAGTATGGTTCAATACCTTTCAAGGTACCTACCTTTCGAGGAACCTATCACTTGCCATAAGGTCCTATTTGAAATTTTCTGTCACAGTGGCGCTGTAACGTCATCTATCACTATTACGTCACTTGTTATGACTAGTTAAGAAGCCTACGTCTGTTTATTACCTCCCTCCAAATTTCACTATTATAGGTATAACCGTTCAAAAGATACGAGGGGGGAAACGGACTTTTGACTAGCACTGTATAAGTAAAATATCATGGCACAATACTAAATTTGTATGTTAAATCAAAAGTTCTATTAGTTTTACATTTACATTGAAACACTTGATTTTGATAGTTAAACAAAAATTACGTACCTTTTGTATAATTTCTTGAATGAAGTAACAAACGATATGTTCGGATTTCGAAACTTTCTCAGACCTTTTGAAACCATCAAAGCGTTAGGAAAATCTTGAATCTTTACAAAGCCAATATTTTCTCTTTGATACAGATCCAAGAAATATTTTGGATCAATTATCTGTACGATTATATAATACATCTCCAATCTAGACACAGGAACATTGGAAAATGCTTCAAAATAAACGCGAACTTCCTAAAAATAAATATAATGATAAATCAATAGGTATATATATATATATATATATATATATATATATATATATATATATATATATATATTGTTATGATATGTAAAATCGAGAAAAATATTGGTTTGTTTAAAAATATTTCAAAATTCAATAACATTAAAATAATTCAGATAAGTAGGATAATATCCAACAAACATTTCGAAGAAGGAGAGTTATTAATTTCTTGAATTACCTGTACTAAACAAAATGTAAGCTTTGCATAAATTATTTCTTTGTTATACTTGAGTGACCCGCATAATTTTAAGTGAAAACAAAAAGACAATTGAACGGGGTTTTCCAAAATACATTAATGCAGTGATTAGAGACAAATAGAAGAGATTTTAGAAAGAGGTTTTTGTTAGTTTTTAAGAATTATAGAAAATATTATTTGTAAATAAGTTTTAGGAAATTCTATAATTATAGGTAAAAATTTGTTTGTTATCGAAATGAAAAAATGGGGGAATTGTGACGAGTTTTGATTGGCGGAGATTGAAAAAGGTGGGATAAGTATGTAGGAAAAAGTTTAGCGAGATTGAGGAGAGAGAGAGGAGAATCAGTTAGTTTTCCAAGTCTGTAAGACGAACAGGGATTGTTCTCTGGTGGTTCCCAAGAAATAGCAAGCAGTAGTGTTGAATGTTAGTGAGTTTTTGTGGAGTTAGTGTATCTGACAGAAGCTGAAGCAGCAAAATATTGTAAGTCATATTTTCCTACTTATATTCCAAGAGTCACTGTTCAGGCCAACGAGAGATTCAGTTTATCGTAAAGAGAAGATATTCCAAGAGTCATTTTTCACTCGGACCAACGAGAGATTCAGTTTATCGAGAGGAGAAAGGCTATCATAATTTGAATGATTGTTGCTTTTGAAGGAGATCATTAAGGACGATATACTTGCAACAATCTGTTGTAAGATTGCTGATTACATAGGGAGCGGTTGAGAGGAGATAATACAGTCTACAAGGAACAAGGATTTGGACCACTCATCATCAGAGAGAGATATTTTTGTTTTCTGCAGTTTTTTTTTTCTTTTATTGATAACACAATTTTTACACGTAATTTAGAAAGGATATAAATATTTTGATTAGGAGAGTTAGAATAGTTTGGGATTTTGAGTTTTCAATTAATATTGTTTGTACCATTAATTTTGATTGTTCACGTACGGAGAACAAAATTTTGAGAATCCTTATATGAGATTTGTTTATTGAAAACTTTTGAGTGTGAATTATTTCATTATTTTTATTTCAATATATAGTGTTAGATCATATGTGTTTTTTATTATTCCGGTATTCTCTGGACCTTACCTTTCACATGTAATAGCATAGATATTGAAGCACGAATTTAACCCTGAGATAAAAGAATTAAAAATTGTGATAGAGTCATAATCATATCATTTAAATAATTTTAATTAATCAAAAATTAATTAGCTAATTATTGCTTGGCGCACCAAGACTTTAAATATCACAATAATATATATATATATATATATATATATATATATATATATATATATATGGTATATCTCCATGGTTTCCTAAAATCTTCTCTATTTCCTTCTCCATGTTTTTTCCACAATTTATTTTTCTTTCATCCACCTTTTGTTCACATGTTTTCACTGTCCATAATACTTCTTCACAAAATTCTGGATTCTCGTCCATCAATGCCATTTTTTCTTCTGTTTTCTTTTTATCCTCTAATTCCCTTTGGTATTCCGAGCACCATGTTTCTATTCCTTTCATTTCTCTGATGATACCTTCTTTTTCTTCCTGCTTCCATTCTGTTTTATCGTCGGTTGCCAACAATTCTTCTGTGCCTTCTATTTCCTGTTTTTCTCTGGTCTCCATCTTATTTTCCTGCTTTCTTTTCGAACTCTTCTTCTTTTTCTTCCTTCTCTTTTTCTTTTCTGTTAGATCTTGTTCTTGTACTTTCGGTTTATCCTCTACAGTCATATCGATTTCTTTGCGTTTTTCCTGTGCATTGATCCTTCCAGAATTTGTTTTCCTATCTGTTTGCTTTTCTTCTCCTGTGTTGTCTGGTTCTGCTCTGATTTCCAGTTTATTTTCCGAAAAATTTATGGTGATATCTTTTTTCCTCAATTCATCAATTCCCGCTATCATATCATGATTTAAATCTTCAATCACCACACATTTCATAATATGGAATTTGTTTCCCACTCTTATCTGTACTCCCAAGCCTTCGTTTACTGTCGTCAAATTTTTATTGTTTGCACCCACTAAATCAACCCTAGGAATCTTATACACAAATCTGTCCAAATTTAATTCTTTTACTAGTTTTTTATTGATTAGCGATATCTCCGATCCAGAATCAATCACAATTTTAATCGCTTTATGTTTTATAAATGCATCTAAAAATATTAGATTAGAATTAGAAATTTGTCTGTCGTTTCCTATTGCTACATGATTCATCTCCCTTCTATTTTGTTGTTGGAAGCTCTGGTTATTTCTATCGTCCCTTTGTTCGTTAGTATTCCTATTCGGAGGATTTTGTGCATCTCTATTCCTGTTGTGATTTTCATATGTTCTCTGTTGTGTGTCATTCCTGTTATCGTAATTTTGTTGTCTATTGTAATTATTGTAATTTCTCGGCCTATATTCGTTTGTTGATCTGGGATGTCGGTTTCTCTGGTCATAATTTGATGAATACCTTCTTTCCGGTCCATTATATTGGTCATGTTGTCTTCTATTTCTCATTTCTTTTCTTTTCGCTTCTTTTAATTGAAGGAATTGGCACAAACTATCAATATCTTGATAGTTTCTCAAAATCACGTGATCTTCCAACGTTTCCTCAAAATGTCTGCTGATCATTTCTACCAGCTGTTCGGTAGAATATTTGTATTCTAGATATTTTGAATTGTTATATATCTGCAAAGCATATCTTTCTTCAGATATTCCCATTTTTTCGTGATATTTTCCATTCTGTAGCTCTTGGTTGATTTCTCTCTGTTTATTTTTTCCCCAGAAATAGTTGAGAAATTTATTTTCAAAATCTGTCCAATTTTCAAACTCATCTTCCTTGCTTTCATACCATAACGCTGCTCCTTCTTTCAAATGGTTTCTAATTGTTTCTTTGCAATCGTCAAAATATCTAATATGTTGTAATTTGGTTTTCAAATTTTTAACAAACGGTACTGGGTGTGTTTTCCGAATATCCCCGCCAAACTGTATTTTTGCCTCGCTTGTTCCATGGATGATAACTTCTCTCCTGTCTCCCGTCTCTCGTTGTTTTCTGATATCCTCAATTTGTTTTTCTATTTCTTTCTTGTCTTCTTTCATTACATTTTCAAGTTTGCTTTCTAATTCCTCCAAATTATCTTTAATTCTCATTTCTTGTTCTTTCATATCATTTTTAATTTCATTAATCTCTTCTATTTGGTGTATCAGTTCTTTCTTTATCCCCTCAACACATCCTCTAATTTCCTGTTCATAGTTTTCCAGACGCTGCTCTATATTGCTCATTGTTTGTTTTGTTTCCCGTTGGTTTTCTTCCATTTTTAGTGATGTTTCTTGTTGATTTCTATCCATTGTTTGTTTTGTTTCTTGTTGATTTCTATCAATTTTCTTTGATGTTTCAATTTGGTTTTTCTCTATTGTTTGTGTCTGTATTTGCATCATTTCTAATAATTTTTCCAGCATCCCTGTTTCTTTTCTTTCCTCCATTATTGTATCATTTCCTTCATTATCCGATCCTTCATCAATAATTGTTTCCTCTTCTCTGTTATCCTCCTTCCTTTCTTGCATTTTGCTTTGACTCCTTGTGGTCGACATGTTGTTACTTTTTGTTATTGTTTTTGTCCCCGCCAAATGTGAAATTTTACAACACTCTATATGTTTCAGAACACGACAATATTTCTCCCCAAATGTATTAAATTTTCACGACAAATATCAAATATGCAATCAGTAAAATTCAAATAATTCAAAATAAATATCAAATGTATGATTGGTAAAGAAAATAAAATCAAATAATTCAATAGCAGTAAATATCCACTAACTACGATCAATCAATAAATCAAATTTATATTCCCTGGAAAAATTGTCAAAATACTTTCAAATTCAAATTCCCTCAATGTTATATGTTTTTATCTCTGGATTACCTGTACTTATTCCAGATCTCTTTCCCTTCCTTCAAATGTAAAGCTGCGATATTTTCAAGCCCCACGTTTTGGAAGCCAGTTATTGTGATATTTAGAGTCTTGGTGCGCCAAGCAATAATTAGCTAATTAATTTTTTTGATTAATTAAAATTATTTAAATGATATGATTATGACTCTATCACAATTTTTAATTCTTTTATCTCAGGGTTAAATTCATGCTTCAATATCTATGCTATTACATGTGAAAGGTAAGGTCCAGAGAATACCGGAATAATAAAAAACACATATCTAACACTATATATTGAAATAAAAATAATGAAATAATTCACACTCAAAAGTTTTCAATAACAAATCTCATATAAGGATTCTCAAAATTTTGTTCTCCGTACGTGAACAATCAAAATTTATGGTACAAACAATATTAATTGAAAACTCAAAATCCCAAACTATTCTAACTCTCCTAATAAAAATATTTATATCCTTTCTAAATTACGTGTAAAAATTGTGTTATCAATAAAAGAAAAAAACTGCAGAAAACAAAAATATCTCTCTCTGATGATGAGTGGTCCAAATCCTTGTTCCTTGTAGACTGTATTATCTCCTCTCAACCACTCCCTATGTAATCAGCAATCTTACACAGATTGTTGCAAGTATATCGTCCTTAATGATCTCCTTCAAAAGCACAAATCATTCAAATTATGATAGCCTTTCTCCTCTCGATAAACTGAATCTCTCGTTGGCCCGAGTGAAAAATGACTCTTGGAATATCTTCTCTTTACGATAAACTGAATCTCTCGTTGGCCTGAACAGTGACTCTTGGAATATAAGTAGAGAAATATGACTTACAATATTTTGCTGCTTCAGCTTCTGTCAGATACACTAACTCCACAAAAACTCACTAACATTCCACACTACTGCTTGCTACATTTCAGGAACCGCCAGAGAACAATCACTGTTCCTCTTACAGATTTGGAAAACCAACTGTCTAAACTTTTTTCTCTCCTCAATCTCGCTACACTTTTTTCTACATACTTATCCCACCTTTTTCAATCTCCGCCAATCAAAACTCGTCACAATCCCCCCATTTTTTCATTTCGATAACAAACAAATTTTTACCTATAATTATAAAATTTCCTAAAACTTATTTACAAATAATATTTTCTATAATTCTTAAAACTAACAAAAACCGCTTTCTAAAATCTCTTCTATTTGTCTCTAATCACTGCATTAATGTATTTTGGAAAACCCCGTTCAATTGTCTTTATGTTTTCACTTAAAATTATGCGGGTCACTCAAGTATAACAAAGAAATAATTTATGCAAAGCTTACACTATGTTTAGTACAGGAAATCCAAGGATTTAATAACTTTCCTTCTCCGAAATGTTTGTTGGATATTATCCTACTTATCTGAATTATTTTCATGTTTTTGAACTTTGAAATATTTTTAAACAAACCAATATTTTTCTCGATTTTACATATCATAACAATATATATATATATATATATATATATATATATATATATATATATATATATATATATATATATATATATATATATTAATGTTGAATTTCGCACTTTCCAGAGAATTAATAAATTGTCAACATTTTTAACAGCCGTTATTAACATATATAATTCAAAGTTAAGGAAGAGTTGGGGGAAAAGGACGTGTCATAAGGCTATCTCATTCAGACTACCTACAGGTAAATCTTCTATTATTAAAGAATATTTTGTTTGAGAACTCTCATACCATCAAATATACCATTATACAAATCTTATACCATCTCAGAACACTGCTTCTGTTAATCAAAACACCTATTATCATTCACTGCCCTATCTACAATTATTAACACCTAAATTAATAAACACCTGTGGACATAATACGGTTAATAGAAGAACAGCAAATTGGAATATTGGTCGACTTATTCAATACAATATACAGTACAGAAATCATTCCCAGAGAGAATGTACTTGTGCAAAGGTGCATAGATGTTAATCAGCCAGTATATATGTGTTTCTTGGATTATAACACAGCCTTTGATAAGGTCAGACATAACTGTCTTATCGAATTACTTGAAAAGAAAAACTTAGATATGAGAGACATCAGGATCATTAGCGTTATCTATTATAATCAGATCGGTGTTGTAAAAGAGAACAACGTCTTTTCAAATTGAAAAATGAAATACATATTGAGAGGGGCGTCAGGCAGGGCTGTGTCCTGTCTCCTACTTTGTTCAATTTGTGTTTAGAGGAAATAATTCAGAAAACACTAGAAGAACTAACTATGGGAATAAAAGTAAATGGCCGACCAATCAATAATATACGGTTTGCCGACGACACTATTTTATTAGCGGAATGTCTTGAGGATTTACAACAAATGGTTGACAGAGTGGTAGAAGTCAGTGAACAAAACGGACTGTCCCTAAACACAAAAAAGACACAATTTATGGTAATTACAAAAGCCCAACAGCGCCAAGAAAACATAACAATACATGGAGAACAAATTAAAAAATTAACGAAAATAATGAGTACACAGAAGAGATTAAAGCAAGAATAGGACAGGCAAGAAATTCTTTGAACAAACTGAAAAAAATACTCTGCAGCAGGGACATTTCAATTTCTTTAAAGATAAGACTTCTGAGATGCTACGTGTTCTCCAAATTATTTTATGGGTTGGAGGCTTGGACATTAAAGAAAGATGTTTTGGACAGATTAGAAGCCTTGGCCTACAGAAGAATATTAGGGTGGATAGAGCCACGAATGTCGAGGTGTTGAGAAGAATGGAAAAAGATAAAGAGGTTTTAAATACAATTAAAGTCAGAAAACTGCAATATCTGGGACATGTTATGAGGGGCGAGCGTTATAACTTGCTGCAGTTAATAATACAAAGAAGAATACAGGGTAGAAGCAGTCGCGGAAGAAGACGCATCTCATGGTTAAACAATTTGAGAGCTTGGTTTAACTGCTCTTCTGCTGACCTCTTTAGAGCAGCGGTGTCGAAAGTGCGAATTGCCATGATGGTTGACAACCTTCTGAGAGGAGATGACACATGAAGAAAAAGAAGAAATTAATAAAAAATTTAAAAGTCATTGACAATGTACAAATAGCCGCAAAAAACATTAAAACCATTATATCTCTGTATTCTAAGACCAAATATTGTACGGCATAAAAATCAACCCTTTCATATATCTCTTTCAAATGTGCAAGACTAGCCAGAGATACCAAGCAGAGGCAGTTTCAAAGTGTTCAAGAAAAAAAAACTCAGTTGAAATGCTTTATCCACCGAAGAACTATTAAAAATAATCCAAAACTACGACGAGGAAACCCCCGATGGAGCACAAAAAATGTTTTTTACCTTTGCTCATTCGAACTTTCTTGGAGAGGCAATGAGGCCGTAAACTGCAAGACTTACTTTTTTCAGAAATAATTTGATGTTATGGGAGAATTTACGGGCCGAATTAAATACAACAGCATTTTTTTCCAAAACAAATCAAGGTTTGAAAAGTTTGGCAAGCAGCAAATGGCTGTCCAGAAATTCATCAAACAAAAATGTACGCCCAGTTAGATTATTTGTGAAATTAACGGAAAAAATTGGACCAAAGATTTTATCAGACAGACTCTTTCTTACCGCTTGTCTCAACTGGAACTATATATCGATAGCCTAATGATGACAGATCGTAACCCACAAAAAATTGAAAATTCATATTTTGTGTCAAAGGCAACCAACCGTGCATCCCTATATGCTGTTAAATTCTCGTAACCTAAATAAAATAGTAAGGTGGCCATTCCCGCGATTTCTAACAAGTCCTAACCCGCTCGCGTTGTTTGTTTACTTCCAACTCATCTTATCCCACAGTGTAGCTTGAATGGCAAAGCGTGTTGGTAGTAATTCGTTTGACCTTTAAAATTAGTTTATGAATCAGCTATAAGATAGGTAAGTCATTGATTTTATTTACGCAAACGTTAAAATAAGTGTATTGTCTGCATATCGTAAAATAGAATACCGTTAATATTTTTTTATTTCATTATAAAAATGAAGATCAAGGATCCAAAAAAAAAACTGACAATGAAAATTTAGACAACGAACAACACGAGATAGAAATCAACAATGAACACTTACAAAATAAAGGATCAGAAGAAGCTAATGACGCAGAGCTGGGCGGTCAAATAAATGTACAAGAACCCGAAGATATTGACTTAGAAAGTGAGAGGCTCAAAGAAAACATCGAAGATTCAGAAGATCAAGAAGTCCGATTAATGAAAAGGCGCAAAGTTGCGAATCCGCAAAACTGGGATAAAAACAAGACAAAACAGTGAAGAATGTTAGGAAGGGAATATACTGGTTATAGAAGGCTACAAAACATTGTGAAACATGATATTCTACGCCCTGAACGTAAAATGAAGCCAGCCTGTGTCTCGAAGTTTTGCGCTACCGCGCCGACTCGCTTTTGCCAAACAATATCAGAAAACTTAAGAAAAGAAATATTTTTAAAATTTTGGGAAATGTCCTGGGAACAAAAAAGGATGTTCTTCGCTCATATGGTTACATACAAGGAGAAAAAAAGATGTTATGTAGATGGACCTTCCAGGCGAAGTGGTACCTACGAATACTTTCTGACAGTAAAAGGCGATAAATTACAAGTCTGCAAATTGATGTTTCTTAACACACTAGGAGTAGGAGAAAAGATGGTACAGAACTGGGTAAGTGCGGCACGAAAAGATGGATTTCTAGAAAGTTGTGACATGATGCAAACAAGGATCAAAGAAAAAAGAGAGTCTACACCAAAAGCAAAACAGGACATTTTGCGAGTACAGAATTTACGAGAGTTTCTGAACAGGCTGCCTAAAATAGAGAGCCACTATTGCCGCAAGTCTACTGGAAAGTTATACCTGGAACATAATTTCAAATCGAAAACTGAAGTATATAATCTTTATAAAGAACAATGTAAAGACAGGGAGGTACCATTATCAAATTGTAAATTCTCTACAGAATTTGACGAAATGAATTTAGCATTGTTTAAACCACGCAAGGACCAATGTGATATATGTTCATTTTACAAGCTGAAACAGGTTACAGATGAACAATACGCATTCCACATTAGAGCAAAAGACCTAGCACGCGTCGAAAAAGAAACCGATAAAACCAGAGCGATCCATAAAGAAATTTACTGTTTTGTCGTTGATGTGCAGGCAGTCAAATTGTGTCCAGTGTTACAGGCTAGTTCTTTGTACTATAAAACAAAGCTACAAGTACATAACTTTACAGTATATAACTTGGAAAACCATCGCAGCATGAATTTCGTTTGGAATGAGACTGAGGCAGACCTTGATTCATCTGTATTCACTACGTGTTTAATAAAACATCTAGAACAATATTTGAAATTTGATAAGAAAAATGTTATAATATTCTCGGATGGCTGTGGTTATCAGAATAGGAATGTCGTCCTTGCGAATGGTTTATCGGTTTTAGCTTCCAAGTATAAAGTCGAGATTGAGCAAACATTTCTAGAAGAGGCCACACTCAGATGGAGTGTGACTCTACCCACAGTCTAATTGAACGAAGACTATAAAATCGGCAAATATTCCTACCCTCAGACTATATTTCGGTATCAGAAGCCAGGAAGAATCCTGCACCTTTGGAAGTATTCTATATCACCCACACTTTTTTTCTAAACTACAATGACTCTAAAAACTTTCGCTACAGCTCAATTCGTCCAGGTAAATCAAAAGGAGATTTGAAGGTAACAGATCTTAGAGGCTTAAAATACCTACCAAATGGGGATATATTATACAAAGTGGCCCATGATCAAAAATATGAACTCCTTCCTCAGAGAAAGAACACCGTCAATCACGATTTGGTTTACGATCAACTTTATTCGAATAGATTAAAAATAACCACAAAGAAATGGAAGGACCTTCAAGAATTAAAGTCTGTATTACCTGCAGATGTGCACTACTTCTATGATACACTGCCTCACGAAGACTTAATCACCAAAGACAATAACAAAAATCAAAAAAAGAAAGCCAAGATTTAAACTTATTATTTAGTTATTTTATTTTAATGATTCCTAAAAATGTTAACTGTAACGTTGTTTAAATGGTATTCGCTTAGTTTGCTACATTTTATTTAAAGTAAACACACATTTGTATCTGTTTTTATTTGAAATTAATAAAAATAAAAAAATAAGGATTATAATTTAAAATGACGTAAACCACACTTTTATGAGAACACCTTGAGTTATAATAACCTACTACATTTTCTAAGAGTTCGATATACTCGTGCCGCCATGACGTTGGTTACAATATGTCGTATTCCTTAGTACCCTGATCAAAATTAAACAAATTTTTATTTTTACAATAAACTCACTTAGTAGCCATTACATAATTATTTATTTAAGAAAACATTACACAAGCAATCTTTTATAATTATGCTATACAGTTTTTTGTTCCTCTTGTAAAATTTTCTAAAATTGGGTTACGACCTATCAGCATTAGGGTATCGATATCTTGGTTGAAAAACTATCCACTTGGAATCAACACAGTATCTAAGTGGACAAAAATGTCAGCTGAAAAAATTGGAATGAATAGACACAAAAAAAAACATAAAATAAGAAACAATTCTCATCAATCTTCAGCTGTCAGCCTTGTTCAAGCAAAGTGTTTCTGAACAAGAGTTAATTAAATTAACGGGTCACTTAAATGCAAGCTCTCTAAAAGCATATCTGCAGCTGGATTCCAGTCACCACCAGAAGTTGGTCGAAAATTTTAGAACAACAAATGAAGCTGGACCTTCAAGTTGCCAATTGCTACGTGTCAATAATACACAAAATCATGTTTTGGTAAAAAAGAATGGGTAAACTACTATAGCTTCTAATAATTGTAGATTTAATATTGTTAACAAATAAATAAAGATTATGTTTCGTTGATATGGTGCATTAATTGTCTCGTGAAATAGTCTTGTCGAATATCATTCGAGAGAAAATTATTTACCGGCAAAATTTTCTTCTGGTTTTATTTAAGTTTTTTGCCTTTTGGCAATTTTGCTTATGAAATTTTGACAAAATCTAATTTGTCAAAATTTAATTTGCGAAAATTGCCAGGCAACAAACTGTCATACCAGTCGAAAATATTCGGCCGGCAAAATTTTTTCTCTTATATTATATACGGGAAAAAAAACAAATAAAAATCTGTGGCTACCGGATCTGCTTTCAAACTATCTTTTTACACACACATAACAAATAATATAGGTAAACGATTATAAAAATATGCAGTTTCAGTAGGGTAAAACGCCAGTTATTGGACACGAGACAGTTATTGGACATTACAGTGTTAACTTACGAGAATAAGATTTCTGCAAGTGCCAACAAGAGTATATTTCACTAGGTGGCACTACTCGTTTCTATATTACGTTCATTCTTATGTCTATGTTCTGCCTTTAACGGGTTCTGTGATTTTGGCGGTAAATATTTTTAGGTTATGTGAGTGAAGTGACATTTAAGCATTGTGTTAAGCATCTGCTCTGACTTTTTTTTTAAAACTACGTGGTATTTTTAAGGTAAGATTGTATTTTTATTTAAAAGGGTGTAGTAAAGGCACTTATAGTCCCTAAGGTAGATCTGGTACAGTAATAGGGATTTTAATTAGGATTTAATTACATCTGTCCAATAACTAAACTAGAAAACTTGCTTAATTCTATTATGGGACACCTGTCCAATCACTAGAGAACTACACTTACCACATATTTCTACAATTTACAACGGATTTACGTATAATTAACTGGAGATAGCAGTAAAATTAATTTAGTAATCGATTTGACAGTTATTGGACAGCTGTCCAATAACTAAATTTGACCGTCCAATCACTAAAAATGGATTTTTTAGGATTGTAGTAAAATGCCTAAACTTAGAAAATATGATAAGATGAAACTTATAGAAGCTGTTAAGGATGTCCAAAATGGCACTGAATCATATAGAACAGCTGAAAAAAAATATGGAATTCCGAAGTCCACTATAGAATTTAAATTAAAACATCCGGAACATACAGATAAACTTCTCCTATTTTAACTTGCGAGGAGGAGAATACTCTGGTTAGGTAAATTCATTTAATTTATCTTAACCCATAGCATTATTTTATTTTACATTCAATATTCCAGATGGATACAAGAAACTGCTTCAAAAGGTTTCCCCAAAATGGCTAACGATTTAAAAAGCAGCGTGCAAAAATTTTTAATCGAAAATCCGGGCCCCAATAACTTTAAAGATAATCGACCTGGAGATGGATGGTTAAAAGTAAGTCACCAAAAAAATGTATTTTAATCTGTATTCATCGTTTGATTTTTTTTAGGGATTTTTGAAGCGACATCCAAGGGTTTATAGAAGGACAAGTGAAGGTGTGACGGCAGCTAGCGCTTGTGTATCTGAACGAGACATCAAAAACTGGTTTAAAAATATCGAAACCTATGTTAAAGAAAAACATTTAGAAGAAGTTCTAACTGATCCATCAAGAATTTTTAATGGAGATTAGTCAGGATTTCAAATATGTCCATCTACTGGAAAAGTATTTGCTATGAAAGGTTCCAAAAATGTTTATAACGTTGAAAAAAGCTCTTCAAAAGAAAACGTCACTGTGATGTTTACGTTTTCAGCAGACGGTAAAATTTGCGTGCCTATGGTTATTTATCCTTATCAACGTATTCCTGAAAAGGTTGCTAAAGGTATTAATCCTAAATGGGGTGTGGGCAGAAGCGATAATGGTTGGATGACGGCAGAGACATTCTATCAGTATATTGCGAATGCTTTTTACCCACACTTAATTGAAAATAATATTAAGCTTCCAGTTATTCTTTTTGTAGATGGGCACAAGAGTCACTTAAGTTACCAATTAAGTGTATTGTGTAATGAACTGCAGATTGAAGTGATTGCACTTTATCCTAACGCCACAAGGATTTTACAACCCTGTGACGTTTCTATTTTCCGTCCATTAAAAGAAGCTTGGCGGCAATCAGTGAGAGAATGGGAAGAACAGCATCCAGGAGGGGTAGTGAATAAGGTTGTATTTGCTTCTATATTGGAGCAAGCTATAAAAAAAAGCTGTAAAACTGAAACAGTAGTAAATGGTTTCAAGGCTTGCGGATTGTTTCCATTTAATGCAGATGCTATTGACTACACAAAATGTTTAGGCAAAGAAGTAGTAAAAAATTTAATCATTTCAGATCATCAAAAGAAACCCAAGATGGACTATAATACTTTTGTAAATATCTTAGGTCCTGAAAAAGTTCATAGCTTAGAGAATTTAAAAGAAAATCCAAAGAATAATCTACCTAGCGATAATAATTTGAATTAGTTGTTCAAAATTTGGAATTTTTTTGAACATGATCCAAAACATTCGGATAACCCAATGGTTTTAAAAAATAGAGACACAAACATTAATATTATTCAAAATGTGGTTATCACATCTCCCGTTAAAAATACTGAAATAAAAACATCAGAACAGAGTGGTATTGAAAATGTAAATATTTCTGAGAGTAGCAGTACCAATGATATCCATTTTCAACAATATAAAACTAATGTTTATGACTTACTCTCTACAAGTAAAATTATTGTTAAACACGAATTGTTGGGTAACTTTTTAACTTCTCCTACTGTACCGGAAAGAAAAAATAAAGGTAACACGGAACGACTTCCTTTTGCTATTACATCTGCACGATATCAAGAAATGTTACGGAAAAAGGAGGAGATAAAAGAAGAGCAGGAAAAACAAAAACAAGAAAGGAAACGGAAAAGAGAAGAAAAATTAACTATAAACCAGTGTAGCAAGAAAAAGAATTCAAAAAAAGTCAAATGTTTTATTTGTTCAAATGATATTCAATTGAACAAATTAAAATGCGATGACTGTAATCTTTATTATCACGAATCTTGTATTCCTGTTAATCATAGACAGCATATACCTAACGATGGTGATCTATTTATACGTCACAACTGCTTCAATCTCCAGGATAGTGATTCTGATGCTAATAACAGTAACCAAGACAGTGAGGATGAAGACATTGACGAACTTTTCACTCAATACAAAGAAGCACAAAAGCATTTATACAATTTAATTGTGTCAACTGTATATAGGTACCCCATACCGCACAGAAATCTTAGGTTTTTCCTGTAATTTTCATTTGTTTCTAGTTTTTTATTGTGTTAAAGCAGTCGTCCAATAACTAATTTTGAGTGTCCTGTAACTAAATAAACTGTCCAATAACTATAATTTTTGTAACTATTTTTAATAAATATATATTGACCAAAAATATTTAACACCTTCTTTAAATCCTTTTATCCATATTGTAATAAACTGTTTAGACTACCTTTTGTATAAATTTCAATTCAATCTGCAGAAAACAATGTGAATTACGAATTTTTAAAGTTGAAATTTTCTTAAGTGTCCAATAACTGTATGGTTTACCCTATCTCAACCATAAGGTCTATTATTAATCTAATTAGTCAACTTTTATCTTTGATTGAAATTAAAGTTAAACAGAAGAATCCATTGGCTGGCAGCCAAAGGACACTTAAAACATACTCGGTATTAATTACCTTTTTTATTAAAATAAATTATAAAAATATAAGTACTTACCCCTGTATTTTCTTCTGGATCAGCCCAGTCGATCTCTAGATTATGGCCGAAAAACAAAAACTCATCGAATACCTTCCTACGTGCCTCTAAAGCATGTCTGTGCGTATCATAAATCAAAATATAGCTCGTTAGATCAGGATCAGACAAAGAATCAGGCGATGTTAATTCAAACATGTTTTGTAATCCATTTCCTATAATATTCGATACATGTCTCCGAATATGGATTGAATGTTCCTTTGGAACGTCGTTGAGTTGTAATCGGTTGTTATCAATAGACATAAAAACTTTTATATATTGCCCATTAACGTTACTTTTATTAAGTAGAATCATAGCTCTTCTAGCTGCTATAACATCAAAAAATGTAACGAAACCAATACCTCTGCAATATCCACTAAATTCCTGAAGAATTCTAATTTGGTAAATAACACCCATCGGCAACATCATTTCAAGAATTTCTTGAATTAAGATATCTCTTCTCAGACCACTTATGAATATTTCGGTGCCACGACCAGGAGGCTTAACATATTTCATTGTAGCAAGAATTTGAGCCTTGTAGGGCTTAACATGATATATTGATGAAAAATCACCCTTACTGCATACCATTCGATGTTGAGAAGTGTCAAATATTAGAACTAAACTTCGTCCCGACATGTTAACACAAATAACCACTCTAAACGACCTATCACTACTGCACATCGACTAAAAATGGATTGGTATCTCTTGCCAACCAAGCTTGACCCTTGAAGCAATCATGTGATAAGAAGCCAGGCCAAATTTTTAATAGTCAAATTCTCAAAGAGAAGTAACATAAAAAAGATAAAAAACTATTCACTTCAGTAATATAAGGTTCTAAGAATGCGTTACCTAATCAGCTGTAGGTCTGTCTATTATGTGCAAAACAATAGAGTCGTTGTCTCTCGAGGCAGTCGAATATCTGGAGATAGTATTCAGATACAATTAAAGAACCGTACACTGATAATTTTAGTAACTGGTCGTTTAATTGCCGACATTTATAAATATTTCGTGTGTCGGATAAAATAGAATAAAAACAGAATAGAAATATGCTTTATTGTCACTGAAAATTGTACAATTTTATGGACAAATCTTACAAAATGTCAAAAAATAGCATTAACAATTTAAAATTTACTGAAATTACATAAATCTTCACATCACAAATAAACATTCCATTGGAAAATTTAAATAAATTGCAAATTGCATAATAAAATCTTACGAACTAATAAGTTGAAGTTGGTGCATGTGATCATCATCATCAATCAGCCAATCGCGTCCACTGATGGACATAGGCCTCCCTCAGTTCTTTCCAGTGTTCTCTACATTGGGTCGCTTGCAGCCAGTTTACCGCTACACGTTTTATATCATCGGTCCATCTAGTCGGTGGTCGTCCTCGGCTTCTTCTATAGTTTCTGGACCTCCAATCCATAATATGTCTTGTCCACCGTCCATCTTGTGTTCTGGCTAAGTGTCCTACCCAGTTCTACTTAAGCGTCGTGGTTCTTTCGATGACGTCTTGAACTCCTGATCTTTGCCTGATTTGTTGGTTTGTTATGTGGTCTTGAAGGCTCACGTTCAGCGTTGCACGCTCCATGGCTCTTTGTGTAACTATGAGTTTATTCACAGATTTTTGCGTGAGTGATAAAGTCTCTGCTCCATAAGTTTGTACAGGCAAAACACATTGGTTATAGACCTTTCGCTCGAGACACATGGGAATTGAACTTTTTAGAATATGGCTTAATTTGCCAAATGCTGCCCATGTCAGGAATATTCGCCTCTGTATTTCATGTGTTTTATTGTCTCTGCTTATTTTGATCTAGTGTCCCAGATATTTGTAAGTGTCTGTTTGTTGTATGGTATTATTGTCTATAGTTATATTTCCACTCATTATGAGATTTGTCATAAGTTTAGTTTTCTCAAAGTTTATCTTTAATTAGGCTTTTAAGCGAATGTATCATAGAAACTGTGTCTTCTAAGTTATCTGTGATTAATACAACATCGTCTGCAAACCTTAGATGATTCTTTATCTATATTGATGCCCATATCTTGCCATTGAGTGTTCTTAAATACTGACTCTAGAGCTGCCTGAACAATTTTGCTGAAATATTTTCTCCTTGTCTAACTTCTCGACCTAAGTTGAATTGTTTTGTGTCTTCGTGTAGTCGTATACTTGATGTAGCGTTCTCGTAAATGTTTTTGATTAGTGTCGTGTACCTGTAATCTATTCGTTTGATTTAGGGCTTCCAGTACTGTTTCCAACTCTACAGAATCAAAAGCCTTTTCGTAATCGATAAATGCAAGAACCAGTGGTATGTTGTCCTTTGGTCATCCAAATGGTCCTTTGTGCCATATTCTGAAGCCCTGAAGCCTGCCTGTCCCTTGGGCTGATAGAAATCAAGTTTAGGTGTTAGTCTCTTTGTTGAGATTTTCATAAAGAGTTTGTACATATCTGTCAAGGGGCTGATGGGTCTATAATCTTCTAATTTATTTGTGTAATAAGACTATCACTGCATTGTTCCAGTCGTTTGGAATCGTACCCGCATGTAAGCATTTATTAAACAGTTCTGTTACTGATTTTAATAGAATTTCTCCTCCTGCTCTTATTGCCTCAATAAGGAGTTCAACATCACCAAGAGATCGATGGTTCTTCATTTGCTTTAAAGCTGCTCTTACTTCTGACACAGTAATGGGTAAAAGTATTTCGGATCCCTAATTTATGAGAGTCTTTACTCGTGTCGGGAAATTGTCTTGTGGTCTTTGGCTGGTATATAAACTCTCTGGTTATTTTCAAAATGTTTTGTTTATCTGTTGTTGCCTTTCCGTCTTTATCTCTCAGCTTGTATATTTATTTTTTACTTTGTGTCAGTTTTCTTTTCATTATGTTTAAACCTTAGTTCTTTTCTACTGTTTGAGTAATTACATTAGTATTATATCTTCTTACATCTTTTCAAATTTCCGCTAAAATTCTTTTATTTAGTTTTCTATATTCTTCTTTGTTTCCCCTTTCGTTCTCGCTTAGGTTTCGTCATATTTCCATGAGAGCTTTTGCATCTTTGCTAATCTTTTCACTTTTGGTGTCATTTTTCTTGCAAAATTTGAGTTGTGCATTTCTAACCGAGTCTGTTATTAATTTATTGTGATCGTCGATACGTGGGATTATTACTCTGTAAAGTTTCGGCTATATTTTTTATGTATGCTTCTGGCTGATTTGGTGAATTCCAAACTTTGCGTTTGCAACTGTTTATCATCTTTACTCTTTCTTTTTGTAGGTTTAACTCTAGCTCTTACTGGTCTGTGGTCGCTTCCTACTGATAGTTTATTGAGCTGCATGTGATATCCAAATATATATACAGTGTGTCAATTTTAAAACTTACAATGGGCTATATCTCACGAACAAAAGCTGATGTCGAAAATTGCTTGAAACAGTTTCTAGGATAGTAGGTAAGGGGGAACTAAAAGTAGGACTCTAAAAAATGCTATCTAATGGGATAAATAATAATTATACAGGATGAAGTAATAATTGTAAAGCTTTGCCTTAAATGTAAAATTTAATGAGGTTTTTTTTTAACTACAAATTTGTTAAAAATGTTAATTAAGTAAATGTTCAAAGTGGGTTCTGTTGTCTTGTAAACAATAATACAGCCTATTCTCAAATTCTACACGGACTTTGGCAAATGTTGTTCTAGTAATAGAACGACATGCTTGCGCAATTCTTTCTCGCAATTCCCCAAGTGACGCAGGTTGAGTTTTATAAACAACTAACTTGAGGTAACCCTATAGAAAAAAGTCTGGTGTCGGTATGTCTGGTGACCTCGGTGGCCACTCAATAGGACCTCTCCTTCCAATCCATTTATTCGGATAATTATTATCCAACCAGTGCCTAACTGGAGCTGCATAGTGAGGAGGTAATCCATCTTGTTCCAACCATCTTGGTTGGAAGTGCAGCAAATCTTCGTCAAGAGCTAGGTTGGCTTGATCGTCTCTTTGATTTTCTAATTCATGTACAATTAAAGGTTCGATGGTGTTTTCCAGCATACCGAGATAAATGCCGCCATTTAAATTGCCTGGTATGAACGAGGGGCCAATTTTAACAACGCCTAATATTCCTGCCCAAACATTCACTTTTTTTCAGGATATTGAGTGTGACCTCTGAACCGATGCGTGTTCGCATCACTCCAGTATTGACAGTTTTATTTATTTACATTACCAGATTATTTACATTACAAGAAGAATATACCAAGGCTGGCCTAGATATTAACCTCGCGAAAACAGAGTACCTATCTACAAGTGAAGAAGACATAGAAGATCTACAGATTGATGACAACGTAACAATCAAAGGAAAGGATAAATTCAAATACCTAGGGTTTATAATCACGAAAAAGGCAACAACAGAGGAAGAAATTACACAAAGATTAGGACAAACAAGAACAGCAATCCGACAACTTAACTCAGTATGGTGGGATAGACACCTAAATATGAAGACGAAAACGCAGATTTATAAAACATTAGTGCGAAGTATTATGACATATGGGGCTGAAAATTGGATCATAAACAAGAAAAACAGCAGTAAGATAGTAGCAACAGAGATGGAATGCCTGCGAAGATGCTGCAGAGTAACAAGAATAGATAGGAGAAGTAATGACGAAATAAAGCAAAGAACATCAATAGAAACAGACATACTAACATATATAGAACAAAAAAGATTAAAGTGGTATGGACATGTAAGAAGAACTAGCGACAGCAGATGGATAAAGAGAATAACCGAATGGAGCCCCATAGGAAGAAGGAAAAGAGGACGACCCCGAAAATCCTGGAGGAACGAAGTAGACGACGCCATGAGTAAGAGAGGCCTAAACGATGGAGAATGGAACAACAGAGAGAGATGGAAACGGTTGAGCGAGGGAAGGCAGTGAATACTGTAGAATCCCTAAATATATATACATTACCATTCAACATAAAAGTACATTCATCAGTGAAACAAATATTTTTTAACATTCTCGATTAAACGCGAATTCTTTCAGGGATTAGATCACAAAACTCAATTCGTGGTCTGGATCATCATTGCCTAGTACTTGACGAATTTGTGTTTTGTATGGGTGAAACTGATGTACTATCCGTTTCAAGATAATTCGGATAGAATTCTCCAGATTAAAGCCAGTGTTTATAAGATATTAGAAAATTTCTTGATATTTTATTCAGGTAAAACGATAATGTTTACTTAATATCAAATTATTACTAAATGAGCTTCTGTGAGAAGAAAGTTTGTTTGAAAAGATACTTTATTTTTCTTTTCTCATTTATTTAGAACAGAATCCTACTTCTTTGTGCTCATAATACATCAACCATTATACCAATGTCCTTAACCGTCAAAGCAATTGATTTAACTTAATTACAGAGATTAATAAAAACGTTAGACCTGGGGCGATAATTCGCCCCACCCGGTATTAGTAAGGTTAATCATATTTACCGATTAATTATTTCATAAAAAACACATACAGAAATTCCGAGCAGAATTTCTTAAAAAGTAAAGCTACATATTTTTTCATAGGTCTTCTTTCGACAATGGTTAAATCAGAAGCGATCAAAGAGGCGATTTTTTTGACACAAGTGCCACGATCCACTGTGTACGAACTTATAAAAGACAATCCAGTGTTGCGAAAAAAAAAGAAAGGATTCTGGTGCCCATCGGGTATTACCGAATTTTTATTTATCAGCTATACGGGAAACAATATATTATATGTATTCAGTGAATAACTTACCAACTTTAAATAAACTTTTGAGTGAATTAAGAAACAAAGAAATAATTCCCAAATGTCATAAAACTAATTTTGGAGGTTTTTAAAACCTAATGGTTTTATGTTTAAAACAGTGAATAAACGGCAGGCAATTATGGAATCCAGCTGTTAAATAAAGTGGAGGTTCGATTATTTGGAGAGTCTAAGGTCTTTTATTATGTAGGGTAAAATCGATGAAAAGAGGGGTCCTAGTAGAAGACAAATATCCTGACTGAAAAACATTCGCGACTGGACCGGGTTAAACACACAGATTAAGAAAAGCAGAAGATAGAGACGAATTTGCAATGGTTATAGCCAACCTTCATTAATGAAGATGGCACTAGAAGAAAAAGAAGGTCTTTTAGGAGTGAAGGGAAGAACTTGTATTATTTGGATGAAACTTGGTTCGACACCCACGCTATAGTTAAAAAATGTTGGACCGGTGGTAGTAAAAATTGCGTTCCTCTCTCTAGAGGGAAGAGAATTTGTATTTTACAGAAGAGATGGGGAGAATCAGGATGGGTAAAAGATGCTGAATTACTCTCTGCTAAGAGTGTAAGTGATTGTCGCTTAGATTATCATCAAGGTATGGACAGTACTTTGTTTGAAAACTGGTTTGAGCAGCAATTACTACCTAAATTAAAAAGAAATAGCGTTATTATTTTGGATAATTCTCCGTATCATTGTAGACTAAAGAGTAAAATTCCAAACACTAATTCAAACAAATCTGAAATTCAAGAATTTTATCAAAACATGAAATATATTTTATGGAATCTTACACAAAAAACAACTTGTAGAACTAATCAAATTAGTTATATGTAAAAAAAAATGTTATCGACAGACTAGCTGAGAATAATGACCATAAAGTATTAAGATTACCTCTTTACTATTGTGTACTGAATCCAATAGAATTGTTGTAGTCTCAATTAAAAAGGTAATGTGAGGAAAAATAATAATTCTCCTAAATTATTTTCGACTGTTGTAGATTTACTTAAGACCGAATGTAATAATATTACAGCAGATAATTGGAAAAAATGTATAGAGCATGTTAAAAAACTAGAAGAAAAATACTTACAGTTCCAAAACATTATCTATCTTACTAATAAAACACTCGTATTCTAAGGTTATTCCGTATTTATACCTAAAATAGTTATTCTAAGTATAAGGTAAATATAATTCTAAAATAATTTGTTACAAATAAACTCGGTATAAGTTAGTTATAAGTATTTCCAATTTATTCCGAAATAATAGTTTGGCAATGTCGCAATCTTTTGTACAAATACAAAGAACAACGACATATTGAGTGAAATATGTCAATTTTGATGTCAAATATATATTTATTTGTTATCTTATATGTTGAGTATGAGTATTTTAAAATTGCAAAAAACCTTACACCATCTTTAGAAAACTGATATTTTATTTTAAATTCTCTATCAGTGTATTTTGAAAAGGGATTTATTCTTTCTTTAAAAGTTTTTCTTTTTCGTGTATTTTCCATCATGTTAATTACATTATCAATTTCCTCGACAGCCGCAACACCTCTTAAACACATTTTTTTATATTTATATTATATAGCTACTCACAAAACAATACAAAAAATAATATGTTCTTCTTCTTCTTCTTTCGTTTTATGGCCTCCACCTCTTAGGTACGTGGCCAGCTCATGTATATATTTTCATTTCAATTATAGAAGGGAATTCTCCTCACAGAGATTGTGGAAATAACCATATTCCCTTCAACTATTTTGGACAATTTATAATGGATATTCTAAAATTATTCTATATGTCATTAATGATATAGATTTTTCTTGATCCATCTATTAAGCTATGATACCTTGGACAGGACATCAGTGGTTAAAGGATTAAAGGTAAGGTTACTTACATTTTAATTTGGAAAATATTGATAAACTTACCAATCGTTTTCAAGGTTTTAGCATTGATATTGTGGAAAAAATTTTGTACTGAAATGGGTGTTGGGCATCCATCTTTAATAGGTTTTTGATATAAATCAAATTGTGGTGTCTTATTTATAGGACACTCTAGTAAGATGTGTATTATACTTCCTATTTGCCCACACTCACAAAAAGGGGAATCAATACAGTTAATTTTAAATAGATGATCTGGCGCCAAACAATGTCCTGTTCGTAACCTAATATTGTTGTCAGGTGTCTACGGTCTACAAAAGCAAACTTATGAAACCATGGTGTTATAGAGCATTCGCTTTGACATTGTTTAAACTGTTTAAGCCAATCAAGTTTAAATTCATTTATTAGTGTTTGAGTAATAAATGAAATTAATAATATATTAATATTATTGTGACTGATGACTATGACATTCATAAAATAGGTTATACTAGACTTAAACAAGTGTGTGGGTCGGTATAATCCTGAAATAAATTCTTATATCAAGTATAACCTATATCTAAGTTATTCCATGTTTATTGGTAGTGATTTTGCCTATAAATGATTTATTCTGAGTATAAGTTTTATACTTGGTTTATTAGTTATGCTGTATAAATAGAGTAGTTATAGATTTAAACGGTAGCGATGATAATGATACCGATTTAAATGTAGATGATAGTTAAGTTTAAAATTATTTTTTTTGTATTTTTTCACTATGTTAAATATATATATTTTAATATAAAATATTACTTATATGTATTTTTCTTTAACTTTGTGGGATTGCCGTAATTTTGATAAAATATCAGTATATAAGTCCGACCCTGTACACAACTATACCTAGAAGATTAAATCCAAAATATCTTGCAACGAACAGTAATTTCAACACATTTCTAACCGACTCATGTGAAAGACCTGTAATTGCAGATACTTGACGTGTTGATGCAGTAGGCTCTATTGCAAAATTTGGGACCTCAATTTGGGATGCCTCATTTTTGTTTTGTAAAAACGGCAAATTAAGTTTTTTTTAACAAAAAAAAAATTCCGACGCCACGTATCAATAAAAATAATAGTCCGGGAGATAGGCATTACACATACAAAAGCCATAGTAAGCCGGCTGATATTAACACCCTGGATAATTATTAAACAATAATTATATAGGGTCATCAACAGAATCAACAAAAATCTTATTAAATTTTTCATTTAAGCCAAAGTTTCACAATTATTGCTCCACACTGTATAATTATTATTTATACCACTGGATAAGTAGCATTTTTTATAGTCAAAGATACAAATAAATAGTAATTTCGATGACATTCCCTTAATATTTGCAGGTGAATAATTCTTTCTGAAGTGAGAAATGATCTAAAGGCAGCAAGATCAGCTTCCATCTCAGTTGGACCAATCCCATAGTCACCGTTAAATTCTAGAAGGATTCTTCGTAGATCTTCAGTCTTAGTGAAAAGTCCTTTGGAGGCCAAAAATAGTTTAACGCTTATGTTGGTAAATCCTTTGTAACACATTAAAGCAGGTTGGTCGTGTAAAAAACCATGATATAACTTAACGGCTTTAGCTTAACTAAAGCGGGGTATCAGTTCTTGTATGTATTTAATACGATTGGCAATTTATTGGTAGAAAAATTAGCTCGAGTAAGAGATTGGAGCCCTTGGTCTGCCAAGGGCTCCAATCTTGTCGAATCAGACCAAATATGTATATTGGACGAGACTCTTTGGCAAAAGTGACTAGATCAGATAGCAATAAGGCTGTCAAGAGCTCCAATCTTATCAAATCAGACAAAACATGAAGATCGGACGAAAAACCTCTTCAGACTTTACAGAGCTCATTATTGTCGCAAGCTGAGGAGGGTGTTCAATGGAGTTGTCTTCCAGCAGTATATTTATAGTTTCAGCAGGCTTCTATATATAATCCGAAAATATATCAGGGCTCAGCGTCCAGATGCCAGTACTTTTAAATGACATGCATTTTGCACCGTAGCTGCTAGCCATATGCTTCGTTGAACAAACCGGCGATCTGCGTAACAACACGTCCAAAATATGTCTTTAGCCATTTAGTAATTTCTTGGTCATAGTGGCTCTTCAAATGTCACAAAAAAATTGATGTTACGAGGTTACATACGATTGGTGCAATATGGAAGCAGACAAATAATATGAATACCATTTTCTTTTACGTATTCCAAAGTTTCAATGTCTTTATGACTTGTATGTCCATGACAATTAGAATTACTTGATCGACAATGCTTTCTTTTATAACAATTTTGGAAATGCTTTATCCATTTCATAAATAATTCGACGTTATCCAGCCTGATTGTTGAGCTATACCTAAAGTGTCATGGGAGTTTCATCTATAAGTTCGTTTTTCATATTTTTTTCTCGGAAATATCATCATTGGCGGAATGAAAGTTTCAACACAAAGTGCCTCAAGGGTGCATTTTATCCCCCCCTATTATTTATTGTATATGCCGAACATATAATCAGAGCTTCTCTCGAAGATCGCCCTGAAGGTGACAGAGCCAATGGAATCATCATTAACAATATAAGATATGCCGATGACACCGTAGTATTAGCAGAAACAGAAGACCAACTGAATATATTAATGAACCTATTGTCAGAAGAAAGTCACAGGCTGGGCTTGGACATTAACTTTTCCAAAACCAAAATTGTGTTATTCCACAAAAACCCCCATAAATAGGTTACACCTAACATTCAAATAAATGGTATCACCTTTCAGAGTTCCCAAAGCTTTATATACCTGGGCAGAGAACTAAATAGTGAACTAGACCACTCAAAAGAAATTAGAAGACGCATTGAAATAGCAAGATCTGGTTTCATAAATATGCGTAAAATGTTCTGTAACCCCAAGCTGTCAGTCTCAATAAGATTGAGAACACTAAAGTGTTATGTGTGGTCTCTATTACTATATGGCTGTGAGACCTGGACATTAAAACAGTATGACGTCAACAAATTAAATTCATTTAAAATGTAGATGTACTGCCGAGTGCTAAGAATAAGCTGGACCACCATAACTACGAATGAAGAAGTACTGAGAGCAATGAACACACGCCCTCATCTGGTCAATACTATTAAAATAAGACAAACGTCGTATGTAGGACACATAACGCGCCATAAGGAATTTGAGCAGCTCCAAGTAATATTACAAGATTGAAGGTAAAAGGGGCATAGGACGAAAGAAAAAATCTTGGCTACGAAACATCAGAGATTGGACCCACACAAAAGGAAATTAATTAATTCATCAAGCCCAGAATAGAGAGAAATTTGCCATATTGATCGCCAACCTCAACAGAGAAGGCACTTAGGAGGAGGAACATAACAAACAACAGTCGTATTTGCTCCACTCTCTGCGCTAGTTACAACTCCTACTTGTTTCCTTCCTGTGATAGCTAAAATCTTTTCAGGTTTTTGTACTGTAGATAGCCTAGATTCATCAGCATTATAAATTTGGTGCGGTGGTGGAAAAAAACAATTTTTCTCAGCCACTTGAAAAGCTAATTATTGTTCCGATGCTCGTATCAATTCGAACAAACGGCTTTCAAGGAATTTTATAAGCTCAACTAATTGCCTTTTTACATCAGATAGAAAGGTAGATTGCCAATAACCAAGGCCTTTTGAATTATACTCCAAAGTTTTATTAGTGTCTAAAACATGCCTGCGAAGAGTTGCTTATCTCGAACTGCCTCGATGGGTTTTTTTTATTGACTCCGTATTCAAAGATTGCCCATCAGTTGTTAGTTTATAATCTCGAGGCATTTTGGTACCTGAAAAAATACGTACCTGGATCTGACGCAAAAGCTATAGATAAATTGGCATACCTCTTTTACTAGAGCTCTTTTACTAAAAATTTAAATAATTTGCTGTTAAGTCTTTAAGGAATGAAACAAATGCTAGATAAATAGATACAATAACAAAAATCTTAACATTTGAACAAACACTTTGTCAGTATAAAAAAACCCATAAACTGTGAACGAGACGAGTAAAATACTTGCGTTTAAAATTTTAGAGATTATGGAGTGCCGTTATGGCTGCGTGGTGTAACTGTCAGTTTCGTGTTGAAGTCCGCCAAATTTAGAATAACCTGCCTATGTTATTTTGTACATATATTAGTAGTATAGTATTGTACGTACATTTAATCATCCTAAAATGAACCATCCGGGATGAAATACCTCATGCACAAACCTTAATTCTTATGGGTGACGAATCGGAAGTGAAATAGTTCCAGGAGTAAAACAAAGATTTAATGAAAACCATGTCAACGCAAATGGAGAACTCATGGCTAATTTCTGTGCTTTTAACGAACCGAGAATCAATAATACATTTTTCGACCATAAGCTCCAGGATAAATATACATTTGAAAACTCCAGCGGGCACAGATCTATCATTAATTTTATAGTCACTAATAGAAAAATGCACCCAAAGCAGATTCTAGATATCCGAACTTTAAACTCAGCAGACGCAGGGAGTGAACACAAACTAGTACTAGCAAAAATAAGAATGAAAATAACACCCAAACATTTTCTACAGGAAATTACCAAGGAAAAATTTAATGTAGAATCACTGTGGAACGACTCTACAAGAGAAATGTACCAAAGGCGGCTAGCACAGAAGATACAGCTGAAGTAAATAAACGATATCAAAGATATAAACGCGAGCTGAGAGAAAATTAAAAACAACATTGAAGAAGCAGCAACAGAAGCTCTAAGAAAACGCAAAGTCATACTGAACAAAAGAAACAACAACAATACACCATGGTTTAAAAAAGAAATAAAAGAGAAATACAATGAATAGACTTCGGCAAATATGCATATTGCATATTTTGCATATTGTGCATATTTCATGCAAATATTTCATATTTTGGCATATTTGTATAAAAGTTTGCATAAAGTGCATAAAAGTTCAGATTTTTATACTGTATTTGAAAATTTTTAAACATACCAATTTATTTCAATTCTTGTATAAAATTTTGTAGTCATTTTAATCAAGAAATGATCTAAGTACGTAATCTCTACAGGTACAAAACATTTACAATTTCAAAGAAGATCAATTTAAGCAGCCCTCAACATTCTTAGAAAGTCTCGGTCACTGAGGCATTCAGTTATTGGATAATCGCTAAGGGTTCGCTCATTTGCATTTTATGATCTAATCCCCAAATCTATCTACAATTTATTGTATCTTAACAGCAGGTAAACGGCTAATAGTTTTGTTCCTAATTTAGGGATTTTCCAAAATCTCCCAGTTTATTGAATTAGGTACCTAAACATTTCTAATTTGATGCTCAGATTTGTAAATCATTTTTGTTTTGATATTCAAAGCGTAAACACTCGTTGTGCGTAACAAAAAGGAAGATTGTGATTTTATAATGCCTAAAACAACCAGTGCTTCAACTTGGATTAAACCTTATAAAGAGCTGTCTATGGATATGGGAAAAATCTACTGTTCAGTCTGTGGCAAAATTGTAAGTATCTAATATTTTCTATTAAATATCTAATATTTCATACATACAGGGTGTTTCCAAATGACACTTACAACGTTTGACTGTAGATACTTCTCGAAAAATTGAACAAAACGATATAGTTAATGAGGGGTCAAACTTATTTACTTTTCGAGATACAGGGTGTTAAAATTAAAAAAAAATAAATTCTTTTAGTTAATAACAACAATAACTTTAAAACCAATAAACGTATTTACTTGAAATTTAGTACTCGTAGGTTGTTTTTAAATGAAAAATAGCTTCCTTTAGTGAGAAAAAATTGTCCATGGTACAATACAATGGTGTGTATTTAAAAAAATTTTTCACCTTTACTTTTTTTTATGAAGTCAGCTATTCTAAAACACAATTATTTTTATTGTAATTGAATTAACAAAAAAAAAACTTTTGTTGAATTTTAAAATAAGTTATATGATGTACTAATGGTTAGTAACAAAAACTAATTTGTGGATTAATACTGCATTTAAAACACTTAGCGAATGTTTTTTTTTCCAAACCAGTTATTTGATTAACCAAAAACACCTTGTATATTTTTATATTTTAAAGGTTGGGTTAAAATAAAGGTTTTTATTTTTATTTATAGATAGCATGTGAGAAGAAATTTCAGATAGAACAACATGTGAGAACTGCTTCACACATTGCAAAAAAAGGAAAAATAGGAGGAAAACATCAAACTTCAATGGCTAAATGTTTCCAATCTACTTCAAAAAAATTAGATGAGCAAGAAACTTTTAATGAAGACTTGTGTCGCGCATTAGTGTCTGCAAACATACCGCTTTCAAAATTAGCAAATGTAAATTTTAGTTCGTTTCTAAAAAAATATTGCAAACTTAATGTTCCAAGTGATCGGTCTCTAAAAAGAAATAATGTGAACGGGCTATACTCGTCGGTGTTAATTAATATTAAGGAAGAAATTGCAGATAATTATTTTTACATATCTGTGACGAAACCACTGATTCCTCAGGAAAGTATATTGCTCATTTATTGATTGGTGTTCTTAAAGAAGATACCTTACCAAAATCTCATCTTATTTCATGCCAGCAACTTGAGAAAACAAATGCTTTAACAATTTTGCGTTTTATACAAGAAACATTGGCAACTTTTTTCTTCCGACACCTATTCCTTCTAATAAATTACTGCTTTATCGGATGCTGCTCCTTATATGGTGAAAGCAGGACAAAATTTAAAAATATTTTTCCCAGATTTAATACATGTTACTTGTGTAGCGCACGGATTAAACAGAGTTGCAGAGGAAATACGAAAAAAGTTTCCTCTTGTAAATACCATGATATCCAGTGTCAAAAAAGTATTTCTTAAATCTCCTATAAGAATTCAACTTTATAAAGAAATGATACCTAACATTCCTCTTCCACCACAACCTATTTTAACGCTATGGGGAACATGGTTAGAAGCAGCTAATTTTTATGCAGATCATTTTGTTAAAATAAAGAACATAATTGATACGTTAACAGATGAAAGTTCCCAATCTCTTTTGGATTCTAAACAAACTTTTCAGAGTAACTTGCTTCAACAAGAACTTTCATTTATAAAATCAAATTTTAGTTTTGTTCAAAAAACAATTACTCAGTTAGAATCACCAAAACTGTCATTGTTCGAAAGTACAGCATTAATAAAAGAATTTGCGTCAAGTTGTCGGAACGTTAGAGGTAATATTGGAAAAGATATTTTAAAAAAATTTGAAGCTACTATGGAAAAAAATAAAGGTTACCATATTCTTTCTGAAGTAGTCAGTGTTCTAGCTGGAAATATTTCGGAAACAATTAATTTAGAACCAAATGTTTTGGTTAGTTTGAAAAATGCTCCCGTTACATCAGTTGATGTTGAACGAAGTTTTTCCATATATAAATATATGTACTCAGACAGAAGCCACAAGTTTTTGTTAGAAAATTTTGAACACCACTTGGTCATTTATTGTTACCATAATTCTAAATAAGTTTATTCATACTTAAAAATGATGTAGTTACTTAAAATAAATGTAAATCTTAATGAATAGTAGGAAATATTTAGTTATGTACACTTTTTTTTTTAAATAAAATTGTTACTATTTTACGATTTTTTTATTTATTTGTATGCATGTTTTGTAAAATATTTGCATATTTTCGGGTAAACACGTGCATATTTATGCGCATATTTTCTACATTTTTATTTGCATATTTGCCGAAGTCTAACAATGAGAAACGAGATGCCTACACAAAGTACAAAACATCAAATAATCCAAAATGCCGAGACACCTATAGAAGAATACGAAATAAAACAAAGCAGTTGTTAAGAAGAACAAAAAATGAACACTGGGAACAGTTTACAAAAAGGATGGAAAGCGACTTCTACTGTACACAAAAACAAATATGGAGATTCATAAGAAACCTGACGAAACTGTTGAAAGGAAAGGAAAATAATAATCAACACAATAATGTACCTGAATTAAGACACGAAATAGGAATCAGTTTTCAGGAAGTAAAGATACCTAGCCATTTTTTCACTCAAAAATAAAAAGTCACCAGGACCAGACGGAACAACGAACGAGCTTCTAAAACACGGAGGAAAAAGTATAACACTAGAGATGACAAAAACTAATATTGTACTGCAAGATACCATACCAGACTCATGGAGAAACAGCAAAATGATACCAATATTCAAGAAAGGAGATAAAGAAGACCCCAACAATTATAGAGGTATAAATCTACTGAACACCGCACTTAAGCTTACCATAAAAGTCCTAACCAACAAAATCAATAAACTAACAACTTTATCAGATGACCAACAAGGATTCAGATCCGGAAGATCCTGCGAAGACGCCGTATTTGTACTAAGACAAATGACAGAAAAAGTGAGAGTACAATAAACCAGCACATCTGTGTTTGATAGACCTGACAAAGGCTTTCGATCGCGTCCAAGTCGAAGACGTCTTACACCTACTGTATAAAAGAAACATACCATTCAATATTATACAAACCATCGAAACATCTACTTCCATAATCGAATACAGGCAAAGATAAATGGAAAAGTATTACAATGTATACCAGTACAAAAGTGGAGTCAGACAGGGTGACTCGTTAAGCCATTTCTCTTATGGTTATGATTACAAAATAAGGAACAAAGAAATCCAAATATTATGTTATGCAGACGACGCCGCATTAATTGCTGAGACAGAAGACGAGCTCCAAAGATTAACACACATCTTGAATACAACAGCCAAATGTATGATACTAACATATAACTGTATAATACCTAAATACCCACTACGATGTAAAATCAAAATTGATGGGAGAATAACAATTTAGATTATTGGGAATAGATATAACTAGTTACCGAGATGTTGAAGAAGAAGTACGACAACAAAGCTTAAAAGCAAATAAAGCGGTGGGATCTCTTATAGTGTATTTTTATGTATGAGAGAGTAATAAAAGAATAAATTATGTATGCAAATCCCTAAACTGTTGATACGGGTGACTCAATGAAAAACAGATATTTGTCAACAAGTTTACAGAAGTATATAGGAAAACAATTTTAAATTGAGTATGACCACCAGGTATAAAGGTTGGAGCAGAATAGAATACAATAGTTGTGAGGGTTACTAATCCCTAAATAAGGTTGCCAGTGTCGGAGTGATGGAGGTTAACAGGTACTAATGAATTTGCAAGAAATGTAAGATGTTTATTTTATTGGTTATATATAACCAATAAAAGTTTAATAAGTACCTACCTATTTGCAAAATAAAGTTTAATTCTTTAGATAAAATAAAACGTTTTATTTTATCTATTTGCAAAATAAAGTTTAATTCTTTAGATAAAATAAAACGTTTTATTTTATCTGAAATGAGTGCATTCCACGAAGTAAGGGTTTCAACAATCAAACATTTAATTCTTTAATTCCAGGAATCTACGACAGTAATTGACTAGATAATTACCTTCTAAACTTATTCCACAGAAAATGTGATAGTGGGTTTTTTAATTTTGTATATAGGAAGGTCCAAGTGGCGTATTCAAAATTCTTAACAGTTCACTAAAAGTAGGTACTTCAGTTGCAAGGTGCAGTTTATTGTGTATACTAGTGTTATGGAAAATTTGGAAGTGCCGTGTAAACACCGAAAAATTGGTCCTCTAACAGTTAATGAAAAAACATTAATATTTAATTGTTTTAAATCATTTACAGACAAACGTTTATGTGAAAGTGTTGATGAGACCGTTGAGTTAGTTAGCAGTACACTTGGTGTTGGGAAATTTACGATTTACAGAGTTATTAAAGAAGAGAAATGTGGTAGTTTTCAAATGCCACGTAACGCTCCAGGGAAACCAAAATTTCAAATAGAATATCATTTTAAAGAAGGACTTCGACGGAAAGTGCATGAATTCTTCTTTAGACAAGAATTTCCAACATTGGATAAAGTTCTTGTCTCAGTTCGAGATGATAAGGATTACCCAGAAATGAGTCGAAGTACGTTATGGAAACTTTTAAAAGAAATAGGCTTCCGCTGGAAAAAGAATCCCAGAAAGTCTATTTTATTAGAAAGAAGCGATATTGTCATATGGAGAAGACATTTTCTAAGAACCATAAAGGAAATGAGAAACCAAAAAAGAAAAATATTTTATCTTGATGAAACATGGATCAACGAGGGTCATACACCAAATAAATTTTGGCAGGATGAAACTGTTACAAGTCAAAGGCACGCTTTTGTAAATAACTTATCTACTGGTTTAAACCCACCATCAGGAAAGGGCCACAGGCTGATAATAGTACACATTGGCAGTTCAGACGGTTTTGTTGAAGGTGGTTTATTAACTTTTGAATCAACTCGTACCGGTGACTACCATGAAGACATGAACGCTGATGTCTTTCAAGAATGGTTCGAACAAATGATAGATCTTCTTCCTAAGAACTGTGTAATAGTAATGGATAATGCAAGTTATCACTCCAGACTTATAGAAGGACTGCCCACAACCAAGTGGTTAAAAAAAGACTTGCAGAATTGGCTTAGTTCAAAAAATATTACGTACCATCCCGGATCTATAAGAAAGGAACTTTATTCGTTGTGTGCCCTTCATAAAGAAAAATTTAAAAAATACGAAATTGATGAAATTGCCAAAAATCGTGGAATGACAGTACTTAGATCCCCACCATACCATTGTGAATTAAACCCGATTGAACTGGTATGGGCACAGATAAAGAGTGAAGTTTCAAGAAAAAATACCACTTTTAAAATTCATGATGTTAAACAGTTGTTTTTGGAGGCCGTAAATAATGTAAGACCTGAAAACTGGGAAAAGGCAGTAAATCACACTATTAAAGAAGAGGAAAAAATGTGGAAGCTGCACAATATTACTGATAAAATGATCGAGCCAGTTATTATAAATCTTGGTTCTGAAAGTTCATCTTCTGAATCTGATTTGGATTTGTAACAAGTAGCTGTAAGTTTTATATTAATATTTTTATTCACCTATTTAACATACCTTAGACGGTTTTAAAAACTCTTTTTCTCTTTTGTAATTTTTAAAAATTAAAAAAAATGTGAATTTTTAAAACCCTTTTTAATGTAGGCCAGTCAGTTCTAATATAGTGTGCGATAAAAGAGGTCACTTTTGTTTACATACACATAACACTTTATAACACTGAAATAATTCATTTATTTTTTACAATTATTCAAAGTAATTTTTCAATTAATCTTGAGCACGCCCATGGAGTGGTCGGAGCTACCAGTTAAAATTATGCTAATTACTCTCTCGTTCATAAAAATAAACTATAGTTACCGAGACGTTGAAGAAGAAGTACGACAACAAAGCTTAAAAGCAAATAAAGCGGCGGGATCTCTTAATGTCACCATCTGGCAGAACAAACACCTAAGACAAGACACAAAAACAAGAATCTATAAAGCAGCAATTAGACCTATACTAACATACACGACGGAGACGAGACCTGACACATCTAAAACGAGACGACTACTAGAAACAGAAGAGGTGAAAATACTTCGACGAATATTCGGGAAAAGTCTGTTGGATAGGAAGAGAAGCGAAAACATAAGAAACGCATGCAATATAGAAGACATAAATGGATGGGTGACAAAACGGAAACAGGATTGGAACGAACACATTAGTAGATGGGCAGAGGATTGGATAGCAAGAGATAAGTCACCAAATGGACGAAGAAGTATTGGCAGACCAAGAAAAAAATGGTGCGATAAGTCAAACAATTTAGGAGGCTAATATTGAAGAAGAAACAGGCTATAAAGCCTACATACAAGAAGAAAGAAGAAGCATTGTACATAGTTTGAAAAAAGAAAGAACTTTTTTTCAAAAATTGCTTAAAAATGGGGCAATTGTATCTCTTTCTCAAAGTCAAAATTTAAAGTTAAATGTTCTGATCTTATGATCTTTATGAATATGGATAAAATCGTATGTCGGTCAAATTACTGCATATTTATTATCTGAGCTAAGCAAAAGTTTCAGTCGCATCATGTGTGTATGACCTAAGATTTAACTGATAATTATTTAAAAAAAGTATTTAAATACAAAAATAAAGTTTTATTAAGCCTATAAATTAAAAGCATATATCAAACAGACTTTGATATTGGTTTAGATATCAAAATACTTTTCAAGAGACATGTCATTGTATAATTTGAGATTAAGTATACCCCTCTAAGCACTCCTCTAAGCGCCTCCCACAACTAATTCAGTAGCTTGTGACGTTATTGGTTAATTGGAGGGGATAAGGCGGTACCACTTAATATAGTGAGATCCGGCTGGGGGAATTCTACCTACCAATCCTTAACTAAATAAATTCATAGGATTAAATTATTGAGACCAAGAAAATAGTGCCTTAAATAACATATTTCCTTTCTTTATATAATCAGACCTGTTATAAAGTAAGATAATGCTTTTAAAATAAATAAAATAATAAAGTTTTAAATCTATTTTCTTGAGGTATCATCATATCGAATAATTAAAATTACAAGTTTTTATGTTTCGACTTTCAGTCCAGTAATTATTTTAAAAAACGCGATAACTTTTTAGTATTTACAATTTAAATACAGGGATCGATAAAGTGTTCTGCTATTGAAGCATATTAGGTATAGGTACTACATTTAAGTACATTCATTCATTCATAAACTACATAAAGTTTTGATGGAAATGTGTGTGTGTGTGTGTGTGTGATTGGAAATATGACAGCGGATTACTAGATCAATTCGCCCAACCATGGACGTATAAATAAAGATCTTTATTTATACGTCCATGCACCCAACCAATTTATATGGAAGAATTTGCACATTGCATATTTATAACTTGATGTTGGCATTTATAACAGATGGCGCTTTTATAAAAATTAGGTTGGATTATGGATTATGAAATACCAACAGACACTTTCTTTAAATTGTCGATTAATTCGAGATAACGAGATGCCAAAAGACCTCTTTATTCGATAATTTTTTTATACCAGATATTTTCGTTTATTCTCACGACATGTCCTACCCAATGGCATGTTAGGGTTGTTATTTCTTTCACATCTTATAAAAGCTTGAGTAAAATGACTTTTTTAATGACTTAAACAGGTTTATTTAAAAAATATAAATACTATTTTAAAATAAACTTTATTGTACTTAAATCATGTTTAAATACAGCTTATGGCATGTACAACATTTTGAATATCTTGTTCATGTGAGTGAGCTTCCTCGTAATTGTTTAAATTTATATAAACTACATACTAATCTTATATACCAATGCTAAATACTAAATTTATACTAATTTAACTATAAGTAAGGTAAGTCAGGGTAAGTGGGAATCTGGGGCAAGCGCGACTATTCAATACCGTAATTCAACCAACGATAGTAAAAGAGCGAAATCTAGTGTACCTAAACGTTACTCAACTTCATAACCATGTATTCTGTATACGGTGGAGCGACGTTACCGACAGTACATGTGAGAGTTGAGGTATTGAACATATATCTGCAAAAATCCACTTGATTTGTCAAATTTGCACTTACCCCAGTGTTCTGAAATAGCAAGATTTTCAAGATAAGATTATTAGCCGTATTACTTTAGTGTAAAAGTGCACTTCGTAAATACGATTAACGTGTTTCAATATACATAACCCTACTTAGAGGCCACGTACACTAATGTTCGCACTTTCCTCAATAAAATTTTATCGAGGCAAGTGGGAACTAGGAATAATTAGTTACGTTCCCACCTGCCCCGATTAAAATTTTAATGATTGACTCTTTTTTAGGTGCTACCATGGTTCGCATTTATCAACGTAAGACGGAGAGAGCGACATCTTATAGTAAGGAACAGCTGCAAAAAGCACTGGAAGATATCTTATCTGGAAAAACAACACTACATACAGCAAGCCGAAATTATGCAATTCCAAAAACAACATTGCACAATCATTTAACTGGTTTCAGAGGAAAACAGTGATTCATTAGGTAGAGGACCAGTTATTCATGCCGAACAAGTTAGCCGAAGGATTGAAAACTCTAGAAAAATGGGGCTTTGGATTGTCAAAACGTGAAGTTCTGTTGATTGTCTCTGATTTTGTTACACAAAAGAATATAAGAACGCCATTTAAAAATAATATTCCTGGTCATGACTGGTTCACCGGCTTTAAAGCAAGATACAAGTTATCTCTCAAGAAACCCCAATCGGTTGAGTACGCAAGGAAGAAGATGTGTGATCCATTTCCCATTTATAAGTATTTTGAGATTTTAAAGAACACTCTTGTTGAACTAGATCGTAATGATAAGCCTAAGCAAATATGGAATTTGGACGAGACCAGCTTATGCGTTGACCCATCCCGAGTGAAGGTGCTAGGAGCCAAATGTAAACCGTGTTCGCGAACTACGAGTGGTCCGGGTAAGGAGAATGTAACAATATTATCTGCGGCAAATGCATTTGGAGACAAAGTACCACCATGTATTGTATTTAAAGGAAAGTTCGTATGGGACCAGTGGATGGCAACACAGGACATATATTAAAAAATATATTTTTGAATGCTGTGGGACAACAAAGACCACTATTATTGATAGATGATGGTCACAGCACTTACGTAAATACAAAAGTCATCGAATTAGCTCGTGAAAATGAGATTACCATTCTCAAGTTGACGCCACACACATCGCATTTACTACAACCCTTAGATTTGTCCGTGTTTAAATCCTTTAAGACTGAGTGGGACAAACAATTGGTGACTTTGCAGCGAAGAAATCAAGGAATAAAAATGCCGAAGCGAACATTTTCTGAACATGTTCGTGACGTGTGGTATGGTACAAAGCCAGAAATCATCCAAAGCGGATTTTGGAAAGCGGGAATATTCCCATACAAAAATGAGGTTGTAGAAGAAGATAAATTTCACCCCGATGCCTATAAACGTTGGAAGGAGATAAATAACAAAACTGCGAATCAAGGTGACGAAAATGTGGAAGCAACTCTAGAAGATTTACCGCCATCGGTTTCTTTTGAAGACTTGCTTTTGAAAACAGTCAAACCAATGCCTCGTTTGGAACCAGTAAAGAAAACATGAGTAACTCCTGGTGCCGAGGTTATAACCAGTAATGATTATTACCAAAAATTACAAGAAAAAGCAAACAATAGTATTGAAGCAGTGCCCAGCACCAGTGGGGTAATATATCAGCGGAAAATAAAATCTAGACGACGAAAACAGCATAGTTCCAGTTCTAGTGACGAGTTATCTGATATAGACCACCGTTAGATGATGATTCGTTAAAAGAAAGAAATCTGTGAAACACTTCATTGGAACAATAGTGGGATTTGACCAGGAAAACAACAATCCAATTGTTAAATTCACGAAAAAGAAGAATAACAATTATACATTTTACTGGCCAGATAATGATGACACTGACACTGTTTCCAGGGAAAATATTGTCATGATATTGCCAGATCCTGTAGAAAATAGAAGAGGAAAATCGTTCCAGTTCAGTGTATCTTTCAAAGGATTGAATTTCGTATGCTAGGAAATTTAGCTTTTATATTTTGTTCTCATCAAAAAATTTTGGACTTTTTATAAAAATAAATATTACTGACACTAAATTTTATGTTTCTTATTCGCAATTGCCCCGTACATAGTGAAATACACAACACATAAATAGCCACATGCTATTCCCACTTGCCCCACAGTCTGGGGCAAGTGAGAATATTTGATCAGGTAACGAAAAAAAAATTGTATTTGATAATGTTTGCATAATTAACACGTGTTACTAAATCAGTACTAATGAGAAACTTCTAATGACTTTATATACTAATTGTGATTATTCTAGAATGCATACTTCAGTTTTAATGGTGACATGAACATCATCTCTAGAAAAATGCGTTCACTCTTACCCTGACTTACCTTATTAACTAATTATAATATATACAATAAGGTAACTAATTACTAATACTACACTTAAAAAACAGTAAAATGAGCAAGCAGTACTTTTTTGACAGTCGCTGTAACTATTTAACTATTGTTTTTTATTTAATATGGGTAGAATAAATAAATTTATGCAAATTTATCTAAATTTGTTTTTCGAAAATTTTTATTTATAGTGTTTTTACAATCGCCACAAAGTAATAAAATTATTGTAGAAGCAGGCGGTTTCAGTTGTGGGTCAAAATGAATTTTAATTGGGTAAATTCTTAATTTTAGAAATCTCTCATCTAAGGGTAAATTATCAGTTATCATCAATTTCTTAGACATCACTAATCCTATGGTTATAGCTAATTGGTAAAAACAAGAATGGACAAAGTAGGAGGGGGATTATAAGATAGGTATACAGGCACTTCCAGTAGTGAAAAATGCAGTGTGGTTCAAAGCTTATACCTGTCAAACAATTAAAAAAGTATGCATTATCGGTTTTTTTATTATCGAAATTGAATACTGGCAGGTAGAAATGAATCCAGTAGATAAAAAGAAGACAGCCTTCCACAGACAGATCACAGGATCTAGATTGTCACAATTTAATGTTATGCCATTAAGACTCTGTAATATTCCTGCAACATTTTAGAGGCTTATGGAAAGTGTGTTATCGAGGTTTACCTTGAAAAACATGCCTGGTGTATTTAGATGACATAATCGTCTTGGAGGAGACTTCTGAAGGCCATATGAAGAATTTGGAGAACGTTTTTAATCGACTTAAAGCTGCCCAATTAATTTTAAATCCAAGAAATGCCAGCTATTTCAAAGTAAAGTCAGTTATCTGGATCATATATTCAGCAAAGAGTATAAGGCAGAAATCGATTCCATTCAGGAATGGCCAGAGCCGACTGACAAACATCAAGTGAGAAGTTTTCTTCGACTATGTACTTACTATCGTAGGTTCATTACGAATTTTGCAGATATCGCTAAGCCATTACCGCGACTTACAAAGGACTCGAGGATTACTGCTGGGATGGAGACTGTCAAATTGCCTTTGAAACTTCAACTGACGAATCATTTAATTACAGTACCAATATTGGGGTATCCACTGCCAGAAGGATTATTTTAGATACCGATGAACCGATGCAAGTGATGTGGGAATGGGAGGAGTGTTATCTCAGATTTAAGGAGGCTAAAACGAGTCCTTGAATATTTTAGTAAAGTGCTTTCAAAATCTGAGCGAAATTACTGCATCACCAGAAGAGAACTTCTAGCAGTAGTGAAATCAGTCGAACACTTTTATCACTACCTCTATGAAAGGAAGTTTTTAATCCGTAGTAAGCTAGGTATACAGGCGGCAGTAAGCCGCAGAAATAGTGGTTAACAACGGGTGGACGCCTACTAAGATTAAAGAAGAACAAGAGAAAGATACAGTTCTACAGAAAATTTTAAATACAGAACAAATCCGTGGCAAGAAATATCAAGCCTATGCTCAGTAGTTAAGACGTATTGGGCTCAGTGGGACTTCTTTATCATGGATGATAGCTTGCTTTATCATGGATGACGAGAACTGGAAAATGATAATAGTTCAGAGACGATAAACCTAGTTGGTGACTCCAAAGAGCAGAATAGCCGAAATATTTCTTTAGTTACACGGCAATTCGTCAGGAGAGCATTTTTGTGTAAAGAAAACCCTTCAGAGAATTCGAGAACGGTTTTATTGGATGAATAGTTCCGACGATGTAAAGAACTGGTGTAAGAAATGTACTATTTGTGCTACGAGTAACGGACCTTACCGAAAAAGAAAGTCTTCTATGAAACAATACAATGCTGTAAGTCCATTTTAAAGAATAGCTTTGGCCATGGATGGGCCATTTCCAGAATGTGAAAATGGAGGCAAGTACATGTTGGTTGTAATGGATTACTTCATGGAGTGGGTCGAGATCTATGCAATTTCAGACCAGGAAGCCGCCACTATTGCCGATGTGTTGATCAAAGAGTATGTATGCCGATTTGGAGTGCCTTTGGAGATCCATAGTGACCAAGGAAAAAACTTTGAAAGCGATCTATTCCAGGAATCTGTGATCGACTAGGCATGAAGAAAACAAGAACTGATCTTAGTAGATCAACCACATGAGAGAATTACATGAGAGTAGAACATGATCAACAGCAATCAGATGGAATGGTACAGTAAATAAATAAGGCAGTTGGCAAGTATTTGACGAAAATGGTGTCCAATTATCAGCGAGACTGGGACTAACACACATAATGGCCTACAGATCCGCTGTTAATGAATCAACAAGTCAAACACCAGCAAAAGTACTATTTCGCGAGATGCGACTACCTTGTGATCTATTGTTTAAATGTTGACCTGGAGAAGATGTAGCTCGGAGAAGGTTATGTGAGCGAATTGCGACGAAGAAGGTCACAACATCATTCGAAGGAGACCACGACGTAGATGAAAAAGTGAAAGTAAACCAGGTCCACAAATACCTGACCTCACATTTGAGAAATTCGTGGAGGCATACGGAGGTACCGGTAAAGCAAGACACGGTGTTACCCCTGAAAAGGAGCAAGATCTACTCGCGCTTCCAGATGACTATTCACCGGCTCATACCAGCCCGGCCAGTATTAAAGACACACCAGGGTTAACATATATCTTTCGAAGGAGTTTGGTTGAATTGCAGAACTTCAATAACTGCCAGCTCCCGGGAAAGCTTTGAAACTCCAAGATACATCACGTTACCTGTTATATCTGGTAACAAAAGACACTATCCATGACCAATCTACCTACCAAGATGTATGGAAAGCATAACTTCAATTGTAATGGAGTCCAACGTGCAAAATCAGCCCTGCCACCGTGCCGCAAATTAGAATTTGTCCGAAAAATGGTGTAGTAGATCTTTAAAGACACCGAAACCCAGGTAATAGTCTGTTGCAATTTGCATAAATACTGGTGCGGAGAAAAAACCGTGACTTGTCAATTTTATACAACTGGGAATTGTAAAAGAGGGTCTATTTGCTAATACCAGCATCTAGTTCCAGTCCCGACAAGGTTCCAGGAGGAATCATCTCTTAAGGAGAGGGAAATGTTAGGCTATTCAGCCCTATCTAACGGTAAACTTTTAAACTAACAGTTAAAACTCTATTATTAACAGTATCACCAATATGTTCTCAAACTTACAGCTACTTTTAAAATTTTTTTCACATTGTACACATTGAAAAATTAATCTGTCTTTGAAGTGTTTGGGTTTAAAATTGTTACAAAAAAAAATAATAATCCATACGAATACCTCAAAATATTCACAAAAGTGTTCGTCAGAGTCGTAAAAAGGATTAAAATAAGAATTAGTTCTAAGAAATGAACCAAATAACTTAAAAAGTTTTACTAGAGGAGATATTAAAAGTTTTTTTTAATAAACTAACCAATCCTTTTTTGATAAAATGTAATGGTTTAATATTAAATTGTTATTCTACTCATATAGAAACGAAAATAATTGTTATATAGTGGTTACAGCGATTGTCTTGATAAATTCGAATTTCCTTGATCTGTGAGTATTCATACCTTCCATATAAAAATACTTAGGTGGACTATGGCAGCAACTTGTTCGAGTTACTGCATAATTTGCAGCAATTTATTTGGTCTTCTGATATCTAAAAAATATAATTATATTAGAGTTATATAGAGTGAGTCAGTAAAAAAGCGAATTGTCATATTCAATACACATATTTATACATTATAACGATACAGACATCTGTCATTTGTCCTCACTTCCTTTCTAGTTCTACAACAACTTAAGTTTAATCAGGAAATGTACCATATGTGGTAGATCATTAGATAGGCACATTGTTGGAGAATTTAGGCGTGTGATTTTGATAGAATAGGTTGAGATTATTTCCAAATTTTTTGAGAATGGAAATTTTACTAAGATAATAGTAGATGAAGAAATCAAAATTCGGCACTTGTTGTATGTGTAGTAGATTAATCATAGTCCTGTCTATGATCAGTATTTTTATTTTTTCGGTATTGATTCGAAGTCCGAATTCTTTGCTTATCCGGCTTCATCATCATCAATCAGCCAATCGCGTCCACTGCTGGACATACGCCTCCCTCAGTTCTTTCCAGTGTTCTCTACACTAGGCCACTTGTACCCAGTTTTCCGCTACACGTTTTGTATCATCGGTCCATCTAGTCGGTGGTCCTCCTCGACTTCTTTTATAGTTTCAGTTCCTCCATTCCATAATACGTCTTGTCCACTGTCCATTTGTGTTCTGGCTAAGTGCCCTGCCTAGTTCCACTTAAGCGTCGTAGTTCTTTCGATGGCGTCTTGAAATCCTGATCTTTGCCTGATTTGTTGGTTTGTTATGTGGTCTTGCTACCAAACAGAGTCACGCAGAGAAGAATGGAGCGGTCCATGTTAGGAATAACTCTGTGAGACAGAATAACCAACGAAGACATCAGGAGAAGAACCTGAGTGACTGACATCATCGAGAAGATAGCCAGACTAAAATGGAGATGGGCAGGACACATAGCCAGAATGACAGATGGGCGATGGACAAAGAGGTTATTGGAATGGAGCTCAAGGAAAGACAAGAGAAGCGCCGGTCGACCACCTACAAGATGGACTGACGATTTAAGAAGACTCAATAAAAACTGGATAAGAGCGGCGCAAGATAGACGGGGTTGGAAACATGAGGAAGAGGCCTATGTTCAGCAGTGGACTCTTGAGGCTGGATGATGATGATGATATGTGGTCTTGAAGGCTCACGTTCAGCATTGCACATTTCATGGCTCGTTGTGTAACTCTGAGTTTATTCGCAGATTTTTGCGTGAGTGTTAAAGTCTCTTCTCCATAAGTTTGTACAGGAAAACACATGGGTTATAAACCTTTCGCTTGAGATACATGGGAATTTAACTTTTTAGAATATGGCTTAATTTGCCAAATGCTGCCCATGTCAGGCCTATTCTCCTCTCTATTTCATGTGTTTGATTGTCTCTGCTTATTTTGATCTCGTGTCCCAGATATTTGTAAGTGTCTGTTTGTTGTATGGTATTATTGTCTATAGTTATATTTCCACTCATTACGAGCTTTGTCATAAGTTTAGTTTACTCAAAGTTTATCTTTAATCCTGCTCTTTTAGACAGACTTTTAAGCGAATGTATCATAGAAACTGTATCCTGTAAGTTATCGGCGATTAATACAACATTATCTGCAAACCTTAGATGATTTAATCTTTCTCCATCTATATTGATGCCCATATCTTGCCAATAAGTGTTTTTCAATATTGACTCTAGAGCTGTCGCGAACAATTTTGGTGGAATATTGTCTCCTTGTCTAACTCCTCGATCTAAGCTGAATTTTTCTGTGTCTTCGTGTAGTCGTACACTTGATGTAGCGTTCTCGTATATGGTTTTGATTCGTGTCGTGTACCTGTAATCTATTCGGCTTTGATTTAGGGCTTCCAGTACTGTTTCAAACTCTACAGAATCAAAAGCCTTCTCGTAATCGACAAATGGAAGAACCAGTGGCATGTTGTACTCGATGCACTTTTCTATTAAGATCTTTATGATAAGCAAATGGTCATTTGTGCCATATCCTGCCCTGAAGCCTACCTGTTCTATCTCTGTTCATTAATGAGTCATTTCGACTTCATTTGTTGCTAGTTTAAGTTTATTATTATATAGCAGTAATGTGTTTTTAGTGAGTTTATACAGCCCTCCGTTTAAACAAGGCTCAATATTTTCTGAAGATTCTCAGAGATTTTGATGTAATATTGCCAGCTAAAATTAAACATGCGGAAATCATTGCCAATTTTGAAGGAACGAAAGACATTGGTCAACTATTTGACTGCTTTGGACAGAAAATACTAATATAAAGAAATAAAAGTACTTACGTTGGAAACTTTTTTATTTCCATTTTCATACAACTTCTGCATTGCTTGCCGATAGGCGGTAATAGGGCCTAGACTTGAGCTTGCACGATTAACTGTAAACTAAAACAGTAAATTTTAGCCAAAACCTCACAATATAGTCAATATAGATAGAGAAATAATTTACAGAAAGCTTAGAGTATTTATTCAATATCTTAACATTTTTGCTTTGTTTTAAGTAAATCAATTCTTATATTTTTGGTTGTTGTGTCTACTGTATTACATAATTGCGACCAAAAGAGCATATTAGTCAAATCTAAAGCAAGTCTCTTAAATAGAGCTTGGCAAATCATAATTTGTAGAGTATATAAAATGATACTTTTGGAATATTAGAATGTGACAAATTTAAATAAACGATGAGGAAGGTTTGTATAGTAAAATGTCAATAATTTCTGTATTGATTACCATTTTTACTTAGTTTTCTCAACGGCGTTTCTTAAAAACAGAGGCCTAACCTAAGTCTAAAGAACCATTACATATTCTTAACGAATCAAACTCGTTCCATTCTCATTTAAGACATTTTCTCCAAGTATGCCTACTTTTTTGTCACTGTCCTTTCTTGCATTAAGGTCTCTCCCATCAATATAATTTCTTTCCTATATACGTTTTCTCGTGTTTCGTGTAGCTTTTTTTTGTAGTTCTTGTAGCTCCGAAGTGACCGTTTTCTTCTACTTTACCGTTATCGGTGGGGTATATAATATCTACTATTGTGACTAGTGTTGCCCAAATGCAAGAACAAGACGCGACTTAGACAGTCTTGGTCTTGGTGTTGGTCTTGCGCCAATACATAGATGATGAAAAAATTTATTTCTTAGACTACAATATAATCATTACAAACCAAAATGCACGTTAAGTAGAGTAAAATGTTTTTAATGACAACGATCAGTTAACTGCTTTTTTCAAATCTATTAATGCTGGGTAAACTCTACTTTCAAAATGTACTGTGTTTTTAATGTCAGTTTTATCGCAAAAATATAAGATCTCATATGCTTTTACATTTACGGGAGCCATTTTGTAAATTTAGCCAAAAACACTAGTATAAAGAAATAGTAACTTACATTAGAAACACTGCCGTTTCCATAGTGCTCCTCCATTGCTTGCTGATAGGTGGTAATTGCATCATAATTTAAATTTGCGCTATTTAATGTGAACTACAATAGAAAATTTTAGTTAAAATTAAGTGATCAGAATATGATTAATCTTTGAATAATAAGTTAAGTTACAAAAGTAACGAAACAAGCGAAAGATTATAATTTAAGCTCTTCCTTTATATAAGAGAATTGTTAGCCATGGGAAAAAATTAACGTGAATACAAGAAATGTAATTGTTTAAAACCTTTTAAAATACTCAAAAAACAGAGACATTAGGCTGAATAAAAACTAATAGTCTAAGGGCCAAACGTAAACTTTTATATTAATATTAAAGTAAACAAGAATGTTCGTAAACTTTATTTTTGGCCAATACATCGATATTTTAATAGCGCGCTCAAGGCTCAAGATCTACTCGAAGCGAAAATGTACACGCGCGAACCGCTCGATATAAATTATAGTTAATATTTTACATTATATTCATTTTTGAAGATACTAATACAATTTTCTCATATAATTCTTATAATTATCATAAAGTTCTATCTATTTACTTTTTACTTTAATTTCTTGTACTGAATGAGAAAAAATCATGACAAACTCAGAAAATCTCAGAAATATAACTTAAAAAGAAATTGTTCTTATTTATTAATGTTATTTTTAAAAACATTTTCTTCCATGCATCTACATTGAGACATAGGTACAGGAAATCTCAGCTTTTTTATATTTGCATAAGTTTTTACAACAATCTTTACATTTACATGGTGGTATTAAGTCTGTGCTTGGAGGCATAAAATTAAAACTTTTTGTGACTAGAGACCTAGAGAGTCTCATCTATGTGATATTTGTATAAAAGAGTATTGAGTTTTTTTGCTGCATCATCTAGGCACATTAATTGTGTTTACACCACATAAAATGCTCGTTTGCATTCAGATATTGGTATTACATCTTCCACAAGAGAAACACTTCCATGGTCATATAAACAAAAGCGTAGTTCATCAAAACTTTTCACATTTTCTGAGTTATTCAGAACGTTTACCAAAAATTCTTCCGCTAGTTTACTTTAAGATTTTCTTGAATAGATAACTCCGAGTAATCTATAAATCAATTTTGTAATAATTCTTCTTCTTCTTTAGGTGCCATCTCTGCTACGGAGGTTGGCAATCAACATGGCTATTTTAATGTTTGAGGCAGTAGCTCTAAATAGTTGTTTTGAGCATCCAAACCATTCTCTCAGTTTCTTGAGCCATAAAATTCGTCTTCTTCCGATGCTTCTTCTGCCATCTATCTTTCCTTGCATTATGAGTCGCAGGATGCCATACTTCTCGCCCCGCATCACATGTCCGAGATACTGTAGCTTTCTTTCTTTAATTGTAAGTTTAACTTCCTTCTCTTTACCTATTCTTCTCAGTACTTCATTGTTCGTAACTCTATCTACCCAGGAAACCCTCATAATTCTTCAATAGGTCCAAATTTCAAAGGCGTTAGGTCGTCTCATTGTGTCTAGATTTAACGTCCATGATTCCACTCCATAGTATAGTACACTGTATAGGTAACATTTTGTTAGGCGTACTTTAAGAGCTAATGTTAAATCTTTGCCACATAGGACCTTTTTCATTTTCATAAAATTAGAACGTGCTTTTTCGATTCTGACTTTGATTTCTGCAGTGTAGTCATTATTTTCTGTTCCTAGGTAAGTGTACTTTTTTACTCTTTTGACCCATAGGCCCTCTACTATCAAGATTTCGTTAGTATTATGGTTGTTTTTACAAATTTTCATAAACTTCGTCTTTTTGATATTGAGCGAGAGTCCGTAATCCCTACTACACATTATTATTTTACTTATGAGTCTTTCCAGGTTTTGTAAACTATTGTAATAATGAAATTAACTAACAAAACCGTATCATAGTCACAAAATGCTTTTTCAAAAAGGACTATAGTTAACAGGCCGATAAAAATATAGATGGAGGAAAAGATTTCGTTTCCTAAGCAAATATGTTGTTATAACTAGTTACGAGACAAGTTACAACTTGTATGTAAACGTTATTAAGTGCCAAATTTGTACCAAATTCAAAGATTATAAAATTAAAATACTTTTTTTTAAATTATATATTATTACTTAACTTTATACAATATAAACTATTCTAAAATTTTGAATACTTATAGTACAACACCCCACTGCAGTATCACTACGTTCATAACGTGGTTAATGAAACTCACATTGTTACATACATTTAAAATTAGGAGATTGCATTGATAATAGGCTGCTAGTTGGAAGGTGGATGCAAATATTTTTAATTCAATTAATAGTAATTCATTTTTGCACAAAAACTTAACAGCCGTTATAACAAAACGTTAAATTTTGCCGTGGTAATTACCTACTAAAAAGCTGTAACGGATAAGTATCAAAAGAAGAAAAATGAAACGTTAGTTATGTTATAATGTTCGTAACTTTATAATATTCTTCATGTTTAGAGCAAAATAGAAATTTAAATTAAAAACCTCACTTAGAACCAAACGGTCCATCAGATCTTTCAGAACTGTGTAAGAAATAATGCGGTCTTGATTTTAAGACAATACTTACATTAGAAAGTTCTTCGGGCGTATTTCCATAAAATCTTTCCATCGATGATCGACTGATTTGTGGTTCTACGTTTGAACGTGCGTGGCTCACATTAAATAATTGTCTTCTAGTACCATTTGAATTTAGTGCATTGGCAGGCAATATTGCCTTCTTTGCGACATCTTTGTACTTAGTAGACCAATTGTAGCGTGAAAACTGAGGTGTAGATATGGTAAAGTCATTTGGTGTTCTGGATGTTGTAAATAAAGCAGAGTTCAGGTACGATTCCCCATGTCTATGTCTGAATGAGTCACGAGAAAGATATCCAGCAGAAGGTAGTTCTACGCCATTTGATGAAGCTTCATTCTTCATTGCCGGAGAATTTGTGTGTCTTGTGTCATCTTCTTGCTTTCCTAATGACGAGGAAGCAGACGGAGATAGTGTTAAGTTTCTTGACATAACAGATGTTACCTGGTCTCTAAAATTTTTTAAAAATTAGCAATTTTATACTACTGATTCTAATAATAAATAAATTATACCGGAATATATTGATATAGAGGAACTTCCAAGGATGCTGGCAAAATTCTTGATTGTAATATCAAGTTTCAAGACTTGAACTTCAAGATTTTAAGAGTACAGAAATTCAAGTCGAAGTTTTTTTTTTCAAACCAAGAGAAATATATACCAAGTTTTAAATCTCTAAAACTAGAACCATTCAAAATGTTCTGTCAATCATAATATCGAGTCAAATATTGAGGCATGCGGGACGAATTAACTATTACAATTTAGGCCGGTTTATGGAATGTATCACTGTAATCTTTTTGGATCTATTTATTTTTCTTATTAGAGTACCTCATCCACTTTTCTTCTCCTATTGATTTGGCTACAATAGAAGAAGAATGTACCGGTTTTAATGGTTAGTTTCTTTAATACAGCCTAAAGATTTTGGCTTTTTCTTGGCGACTACTAGAACTCGTTTTGTTAATATTTCACAATGGCACAAGCAACACAGTTTCCTTTTTTTTTCTATATAAAATTAACATTATATTCTCCAATGTTAGCCCTAAAAGATAAATTTATAATGTTTATAAATTTATAAAGTCTAAAATGAGCCTAAAACTGTTGCTGAGTCTAAAATGACTGTTCAGGAGACTCATATTCATCCCAACAACCGTTCTACCGTAACTCACTAAGTCTGCTGCGAATTTGGCAGTGATTGCAAAAACTGTACTTATGTTTTAAGTAACATTTTTGTCATTGATCATTTACCGGCTATGTAATTCCTACTAAGTACTCGTATTAAATAATATCAGACCATTTAATTACTATCGATGTAATACGATCGCCACAGATATCGCCGCTGCAGTGCATATTTCCTTGTCGATACCAGTTGTTAGATAACATGAATCATTTTTTAATGATATGTGTGGATTTAAGAAATTAACCCATTAGCGCCCACGGTATCTTATTTTAAGAATTAATATATTTTGCATTAGATATTTATTGGTAATATGATTTGTAACAAAACTTCAAATGTAACTGTATTTGAAAAAAACAGAATTACTTAGATATAGATATGTACCCAAACGAGTACACTGGGCACTACAGCGACTTAATAGATAATGTACTTAACAAAAAATTAATTGAAACGAAAAGTTTTGAAACAGTCTCTCTCAATACAAAGGGTTATATTACAATTTTCACAACTCCATCTGGCTCTTTGATGACACTGAGCACACCTTAATTGTTTAATAAGTTTTTTTGGAAAGTGTCCTCCTTCATGTTTTCTAACGGTAGGCAGAGTATTTCCGGAAGGTCTGGATTTCATATACATTGATTTAGCATTACAACCTAAATATTGTCGTACAAGTACTCTTTGAAAATCAAGAAGACTAGTTTGTTGACCTTTAGCCAGCTGATACAATCTCCAACTATTTACAACAGTCATGTTTATAAGATTAGTAAAAAGCACCCACCATTTTTTCCCTCTTATTCCGATGCGGTAACTGTTTAGTTGCTGATCATGTAAGTCGACACCACCCATGGACTTATTATAATTTTTATATAAAGCAGGTTGAGAAACATTCACTTTCTCCTTAGCAGTGGTTGACCATCGTTTTTCTTGTGCTACAGGTTCCATACAGTCGTAATTTGTAGCCATAGTCACTATGTTATTATCTTTCCATGTAACAAATAATATACCTTGAGACTTGTCATATCGATGTTCAAAATAACCTCTGTTTTGGTTTTTTAGTTGTTTCACATTTGATAGGGGACATCTTTTTGTTCGATTGTCTCTTACAGTAGCTCTAATTCCAATTTTTTTTAATTTTTCCGTAAAAACAGATCGTAACTTAAAAGTTATTACGTAAAAAAGTTATCAAAAAATAATGTATGGTCAGATGGGCAAGCGATGTGGTCTACCATATCCAGAACTACTTGTGATCCTAATGGTATGCTATTTTTCTTATCAATATTTTTGGCTCCACAATAAGTATCTACGGCATAACAATAACCATTGGCACTACATAACAACCAATTTTTGTAGCCGAATCTAATAGGTTTACTTTTTATAAATTGTTTACTGGTATGTCTCCCAAAAAATTTAATCATAGATTCATCAACACATAAATGTTCATGAAAAATACCCCACAGGTCGAACTTTTGCCATTTTATCATGTGCTGGTAATGCTGTATTGTCGTCAAGGTGAATGTAACGCTTTATATCTAGAAATCTATTTCTATTAGACATAGATGCACAAACAAACGGCACATTTAAATCTTCGAAAAGACTCCAGTACATTCTTTCACTGGGTAGTTGGTGATATCCTGTTAGTAATAATATACCGAAAAACGTTTGTATATCTGCCTTGGCCACAAAGAAACTATGGTTGTTGCATTGAGAAGAATATAAATTAGTTTGTGTAACTATGTTATCAAATATGTCGTCAGTGAATAATTTTTCAAATATCTCAACTTCATTTAAGTCTTGTAATTCATGTTTAACGATTTCAAACCGCTCATTCCACCCCGATGTTCCTACCATACTATTATTTGTACAAGTTTTTGTCCATTGAGGACCTAAACTCTTTTGTTCTCGTACTCTTTTTAAACGCAGTGCCAAAGGTACATCCTCTAAGTCTTCGTCTTCATCTGAAGAGCAATGAACTTCAATTTCTCCTACAACATCTTTAGGTAGTGTCAAATTTCCTTCTATAAGGTTATCATCCTCAATGTCTTCCTCATCAATAAGCATATCTGGGTCTAGAGGAATAATAACCATATTCACTTCATACCGCGAATTAGAAGCACGAATATCTTCTAAAGCAGAAGGTAAACCGTCGTACCTCTTTTCATAAAAATTTCGAACACTAATACTCTCAAAATCGTCTACAGATGCCATATCTGTAACAAAATTGCAAAATATCAAACATACTCTCCCATACGCCCATTGTACTCACATGAGTACACCTAATTTTAACAACAAATAAATCACGTTATAATTAAAATTATGATTAATTAATCACTTAAGCACTTTACTAAATTTATTATAAACTAACGTAAACCATTTGATCGTAAAAAGAAGTAAATGAAAGAAACTTACTGTAAATTTATAACGTCCATGTCGAAAAAATAAACAACTCACGTGTTGACCTCATAAACAATATCTAAATCAAAACTAACAAACCAAGCTGAATCATTCAACGAAATCTGTTAAAGTTGGCGTCTTAGGGGTATTTAGTTTCCTGTAATTACTAAGAATGGCAACTATTTTATTGTAGATGGCACTAGTATGTCAAAATAGCAGCAGTACTTAAATGAGTACTGTGGGCGCTAATGGGTTAATTCAGGTAAAAGCTTGAGTCGGGTAAAAAGGTATACCTAAATTCCCATAATATTACTGCAAGACTTGAGTAATTAACGAAATTCATAGAGCGACAAAAGTACGTACAGAGACATCACGATAAAATTTATTTCGAATAAAATAACTTAATCCTAAAAAAAATAATGAAATAACTACGCCGCTTGAATTTTGTAATTTCCCAACATTTGACATTTTTAATATTAGTTCTTACCAATAAATCACCCTCTTCATTAAATTGTTGGACTATGGCAAATTAATAATAGATTAGTTAAATTGCCATAAAATTAATCAAAGGTAAGAAAACATAAACAAATACAAAAAATAAATCAACTTCATACCTATGTGTAGATGGTGTAGGTTGATTATACCACTTGTAATCATTCCCGAGAAAATTCAAATGTTTTTCTGTTTTTCGTGACTCCTAAAAACAACAACAAGAAGGAAATCAGTTTAACATTATATTATAAAATAACATTTTATTGAGTATTTGTATTTCTTTCAACATTTTAATAAAATTATCTCCATTAGGCTACATTTTTTTTTAATTTATACCATTCCTTTTCCTGCGAATGGAAACTTTTTTTTTTATTTACAAATTCGCATCAACCCGAAGGTTATTAGCTATTAGTTATTAATGGAAACTTTACAAACTATACTTTGTTTCAAAGTGACTAGTATGTAAAGGGTAAGATACGCAATGCTAACCTTATGGGAATTTCGCCAAGACGTTGCCAGTTTTATGCAGTGAGCGATGGCGTTCTCTATTGTCTATCTTTCAAAATAAACGAACTAAACCAGGAGTTCTCAAGAAGTCCTAACGTACAATTTTATGTAACTTACAAATATCGTTTGCTAATAATTTTACATAATACTATACATTATTTGTTTCTAATCTTTCTTATCAACTTTTATCTTTTATTAGTAGCAGTAGTATAATAAAATGTGCAATAAATGAACATTTGTGTCAAAGTTTAAAATAATTACGGTAATTTCTACTAACTGCCAAATTTAAAATGTTATTTATGTCCCTGCGATGCTAATTACTGCCATAATGTGTAAGGAATTTGTAATTTTGGTTGATATCAACTGCAAATACTTTCTTCTAAGTTATTCAGTAATTAAGAAGCAATTAGAGTAGTTCTTGTACAGAATATGTTTAAAAGCTTAATACATCCAGGGCCTTAATTAGTCTTTATTTGTTTTTCGGAGCGCGTAAACATATTCGAGTTACGATTATTTGTACCATCTTGGATGTAATGTTTACTGTTTTGTTATTGTTATTATTTGTTCGTGGCGGTTGTTGTGATTTGCTGTTGGCAATTATTGTTATTTTCTGTTGTTGTCTATTGTTATATTTGACTCCGAATTTTTACCGAAAAATGGAAGAAATTGTTCAATGGAAACGTGGAAAAGCTCTGAAACTTTAAGAGAAGCAGAATTATCATCTTAATCAGGATAACAACGATTTTGTATCAAGTGTAATTAGGAAAGTGTCAGAAATGAGTGGTGTTTGCGAAAAGACGCTGTTTCGCATACGACGGGAATATTCATCACCTGCTGGATTGCAATCTCTAAAGAGCAGGCCCAAGAAGCGAAAGGTTGGTAATTCTCGTGACAACAAGTACAATGAAGGTGTCAGGGGCCAAATTCGTAGAATAGTTTATCAATTTTTTCGTGACAACATACCAGCAACAATAAACACCATATTAGCTGTTGTAAATGTTGAAGAAACTTTGCCCAACTTTTCACGGGCCACGCTAGATCGCTTGCTGAGTGATATGGATTTTGTGATTATAAAACGTGGCAGAAATTCAATTTTGATTGAAAAATCAGAAGTCATCTCGTGGTGTCATCGTTATTTACGCGTAATTCGTAAATACCGTGCAGAAGGATACAACATAGTGTATTTGGATGAATCATGGGTAAATATCGGGTACAGTGTGAAAAAAGAATGGGTTGATAAAACAATTACATCTCATCGCCATGCTTTTGTTCGTGGTCTGACAACAGGATTAAAAGCTCCAACAGCTCGTGGTGTACGGTTCGTTTTATTGCACGCAGGATCTACCAGTGGATTTGTTGATGAAGCAGAGCTCACGTTTTTGGCAAAGAAAAATACTCAGGACTACCACGACGAAATGGACTGACCTTCGAAGATTGGTTCGAAAATAACTTAATGCTAAATTTGCCAGAAAAAACTGTTGTGGTAATGGACAATGCCTCCTATCACAGCAGAAAGTCAGAACAAATTCCCAACAGTTCAACACTAAAAAAGATATTCAAGAATGGCTTCTCTCAAAGGACCTATTTTTTTAAGAAGACTATCTAAAATGCGAGTTACTTAATGTAGTCAAGGCCTTCAAAGCAAAATATGACAAGTACATAATAGAAGATATTGTCAAAAAGCACAATGTGAAGATTCTGAGGCTCCCACCCTATCACTGTGAACTCAATCCCATCGAAATGGTTTGGAGTGAAGTGAAACGGTACATAGCTGGACGCAACTCGAATTTTAAAGAAGCTGAAATGCGAAATTTAATTACAGCAGCGTACCAAGTCATTACGCCAGAGAAATGGAAAAACTACGTAAACCACGTAATAGAAACAGAAAAAAAAATGTGGGAAATTGACAATTTGTTGGATGATATCGAACTAATTATTATAAATATAAATAACGGAGATAGTGATGGCAGTGACGATAATAATGATGATGATGATGATGATAGTGAAGCAAAAACTAAATGTGACAGCGATTGACAGAAAAAGGAATTAAATATAATGGTGTACAATTACGATTACTTACACACGAAATTAAATACAATGAGTTCTTTTATTTTCAACTTATTTATTAGTGTTATTTTCGGATATTCCTACGTTTTGTTACTGCCAACATATATAGTGCGGTTTTTAAAATTCCTTCCCCCCTTAACTTTTGAACGGAACAATACAGAAATAAAATGTTTATATTTTAGTTTTATTTTATTCGATTTTATTTAAATCTTTAATCTATAATAATCAATAGTACAAGTTTGCAAAGAAGTATGGCATCGATGTTATGCATTTACCCTGTATAGACTAGTCACTTTGAGACAATCTATAGTAGAAGTTTTTGTCAAATTTATCAAATACTTTATAAACAAAAGCGACAAAAAAAATCAAAATGTTTTATTAGAGGAAATACAGACCACAGGAAGAAATATTAAAACTATATTTACAACATATGTAAACAACAACAACATATGTAAATACAAATACTTTTTTAAACATAAATAAATTTACAAATTATACACGGAAATCGATGATATAGTTCGTCCCAAACCCTTCTTTCAGTGCGTCATAGTTAATCGAATTCTCTGTAACACATTAAGCTAGAAGTGACAGAAAAAAACGTGAGTCTGTGATTATTATACATAGACCTTAGAAAATTATTTATCGTAAAGCTAACTCTACTTACGGATGTATAATTGGTTGGAGTTTAGAATACGCTAAGTAGATATCCAATCAATGATGCGCATAAATATAATTTGACGCAGATTGTCTCGATCGTGACAGTACTTTCACAATGTCAACTGATAAAATGATAATTGTCATTGCAGGTTAGTATTATCAGACATTTTACAGTAAAAATTTAATTTTGTATTTATTGTCATAAAAATATTTTAAATATGCCGAGATATATCGAAAAAGAACAAAGACTAATATTAAAATTATTAAATTATTTTCAATTAGAAAAAGACAGATTACCATCCTGCAACTGTCAAATTTAACTAAAATGTCAAGCAATAATTCTCGACATTCTTAAAATCCTATATGACGTCAAAATTAGTGACGCACTGAAAGAAGGGTTTGGGACAAACTGTAGACAAAATCGATTGGAAATATGGTAATACGTGATTGGGGGAGTAAATATAGATTGGGACGACTAGAAAGTGTAGAGTGTAATACTACCCTTAATCCTTTTTGTGATGTTCTGTGTCACAGAGTGAATCAGAATGACAGATGATCAGAAACAGAGGTTAAGAAGTATAGGTTATGGTACTGAAGCACATGGTAGAAATATGCAATGTTTGAGTAGTATGTATTGATATTGAGTATACAATAAAGCTAAGGAACAAAGAGTTTGAGAGTTTTAATCTTCAATCCGACAGGTTTTAGGCCCAGAAAACTCTATAGAAATAAAATATGGCAAGTAGAGTAAATACATTTAATATTGAACTTTGGAATGGGGCCAATTATTCTTTATGGAAATATAGAATTAAAGTCATTTTTGATAAAAAAGAAGTTGAACAATGTATTATACTACGGAGTTTAATGAGAATAATTATACAGAAGGGTCCTAAAAGCAGCGAAACAGAAAGATAGAGCTTGTAGATTAATAATTGTACAACGTATAGATGACAATTAATTAGAGGTTATTCGAGATAAACCAACAGCTTATAATATGTGGCATAAGAGCGATATGAAAAAACCTGGACAAATGATTTTGAGAAAGAAATTAATATCTATGAAATTAAAAGTGGTCGATGATCTGGAGCAGTTTTTTAGTGAGTTCAACGATGTAACAAGACAATTGAAAGCAATGAGAGTGGAAATGAGGGAGAAAGATTTAGTATGTAACTTACTACTCTCTATGCCACCATTCTTCGAAACAGTCATTGCAATTCTAGAAAATTAAGATCCAAAAGAGTTAACAATTGAATTGGCAAAGAAATAACTTTAATCAGAAGTGGAAAGAAAGAGGGCATCTTCATCTAGTACTACAAAATATGAAAAACCAGCAGTTTTTTTAATGAAAACCATAGTTTGTTACCGATGTCACAAGTCAGGGCATAATGCAAAAGGATTGTAGAGTGAATGCAGAGACGTATAATAGAGCACCTATGAGAGAATTTAATAAAGAAATAAATAAGAGGAAGTTTCAGAGGAATGAGTTTTAGATACCAAAGAGGAGGTAATGGTCACCAATCAAGACAGAGATCTTCAAACCAAGAAAATTACATAGATCTAAGGGACAACAGTTACAATCAGGAAAATAGTGTATGTTTTTTGACCGATCATGTTAAATTAGAATCTGAGGTATTAAGAAATAAAGATGAATTATTGTTTTATATAGATTCAGGATGCACAGATCACTTAGTAAACAATAAATTTTATTTTCAAGATTATGTACAACTTGATTATGGAATTGATATAGCAGTAGCTAAAAATAATAATTATATGCAGGCAATATTACAGTAATTTTTGATCAGATATCTTTGTATGGGGCAAATAATTTAGTAGGCTGTCATAGAAATGAAAACTAGGACCCACACAGGGTTGTAAGGCCAGAATTATAATGATAATTATAATATAATAAAAATTGAATATAATCCATATAAGAAGAGTATGACAGTGTTTTTACTACAGTATAGAAGGCATACATTTTTTTGCTCCAAAATGTGTAGCAAACTCATCAGCAGAATGTAGCCGGCTTTGATTAGCCAATACTAAAAGAAATCATAAAGAATATACCAATAATAGCCGAGCATTCGAGGTCTAAACATCATCTACAATCTAATACACATATGCAACACACAATACACACAACAATAAATCGATTTTTTGCTCAATTTACGTTACTCAACTACAAATATGATACAATTTTTACACTAACATATAAAACAGGACATCCAACAAAGTCAGAATTTTATATTCCCGCCACCCTCAAAATTTGTTGTAGATTCTACGGGCTGTTGGCCTACAAGATCTAGAATCTATCACGTCAACTTTGAAAATGACATAACCAATAACAAAGACTTTTTTGAGAACGATTTCCTGAGTTGTCCAAATGTCAAACATTAGTTAACAAAAATGTAATTTTAATCACAATCAATAATTGTGACTTAATCTCATAAAAACATAGGTAATATTTAAATATACCATTTTCTACTGGAAGTATTCACTTCATTGTAGTTTAATGCAATTTCAAACTATGAAATTCGCATAATTCTGATAAAAACTTAAGTACTACACCCTGAACTACTCTCATGTATTTACTCCCACATAAATACTAGCGTGGGATCATAGATGACCTGAATTTTAAAAACCTATTTATAAATATATTTATTATTTTTTTTGTATTTTTAATAAATGCATGTTTATATAAAAAACTTTTTCTTGTAGTTCCCTCTCCTATCGGAGGTTGGTTATCATCACAGCTATCCGTACCTTATTGGCGGCTGCTCTCCAAAGATCTACTGAGCTGCAACTATACCACTCTCTTAGGTTTCTTAGCCAGAAAATTCTTCGTCTTCCTGTGCATCTTTTACCCTTGATTTACCTTGCATTTTGAGCCTTAATATCTCATTTTTCGCACCTCTGGTAATGTGGCCTAAATATTCCAGCTTTCTTGTTTTGATGTGCTTTATGACCTCGCAATCCTTTTGTAGCCCTCTTAACACTTCTGCATTTGTAACTCGCTGGGTCCATGGTATTTTTAAAATCCTTCTATAGCACTATATCTCAAATGATTCCAACTTCTTTATATTATTTACTTTTAGTATCCAGCTTTCCATTCCATACAACAAAGTCGAGAACACGTAGCATCTTAAGGCTCTTATCCGCAGCACCAGAGGAAGGTTTCGATTGACAAACGTTGTTTTTATTTTATATATTGATAATCATAATAGAATAACCATATAAAAAAATAAAAGTGTTTTTTCGTAACATTAGAATATCGCGACAAAAATAGTTGAACAACTTATAAGTGTTTATCTCTTCTTTGCACATAGTACAAGTAACTCTCTGAAGTGAATGTGTTTTGCAGATGGTCCTATGACATTCTAAGCAAAATGTTGAATGTTTGTTATCCTTACCTCTCGGACACAAGTAACATCTACGTCTTACAACTGGCCTTTATGGTCTAGTCTGATCTTGATGGGTAATTTTATTTTCTAATTCTTTTTTCGAGCCTAACTCTCTAAACAAATTTGGCATTGCAAATCTTACTTCTAAATGTTCATTTATAAGACTGCTTCTCAGCTCTTGAATAAAATCTGATCGATTTTTTCTAATCCTAGGATTAACTGCGTGAAAAATAATGTGACTGTTTACTATAGCAATATCTAATATGGAATACCAAATTACTAAAGACCATCGCTGGCATCTTCGACCTGAACGATAAAGTGCACATTTTTGATCAAGTGCAACAACGCCCCCTTTCGACGAATTGTATGATACATGGACGACAAAATAATTACACTTTTATTTTTTTTTAGGGACATATAATACGATTATATTGTCTCGTGTAAAACCAAATAAACACTTATCAACTTTTTCTTTAATTGAAATTGTTGAGAAGTTTCTCTCTTATTTTTACGCAATGTGTCTACATACACGTGTTACGACCAACAAAAGGATGTCTTTCTATGTTTTGTAGACTTTGAAAAGGCATTTGATCGCGTAAACCATAATAAAATGTTAAATTCCTTGCAGAGCATCAACTTGGATAGCAAAGATCTCCGACTAATTAAGAACTTATATTGGAGGCAGAGTGCCAAGATTAGGATCGACGATCATACATCTAGAAATATTAGTATAAATAAAGGAGTAAGGCAAGGATGCATACTGTCCCCTATGCTGTTCAATCTTTACTCGGAACTACTATTCAAGCAAGCCTTGGAAAACCTTTCCACAGGAATAAAAATTAATGGAGAACCAATATCTAGCATAAGATATGCAGATGACACTCTCCTACTGGCTGATACAGACACAAACTTACAGAGGGTTATAGACCACCTTAAGGATGCTTGTCGAGAGTTTGGAATGAAGATCAACGAAAAAAAAACAAAAGTAATGGTGATCCAAAGAAAACAGAATATCCCCTTACCTATAAAAATAAATGGGAATATTTTAGAACAGGTAAACCAATACAAATACCTTGGCTGTTGGATTAATTGCAAGCTGGACCCAGAACAAGAAATTAAAGCGAGAATTGCTCAAGCTAGGGATAGTTTCTTTAAGATGCGCGTTCTATTCTGCGATACACATATAAATATTAAATTGAGATTAAAACTTGTAAAATGTTTTATCTGGTCTGTTCTTCTCTACGGAGTCGAAACATGGACTTTAAAAATAAAGAGCCTGAATAGAATCGAGGCATTTGAAATGTGGGTGTACCGTAGAATTTTAAAAATTCCTTGGACAGCACGAAAAACAAATGAAGAAGTACTAGCGAGACTCAATTTAGAAAAAGAACTATTGAGTACAGTCAAAAGAAGAAAAACCAGTTATTTAGGGCATTTGTTGCGCAACGAGAAATACTACATCCCTCAGTTGATAATAAAAGGCAAAATAGAAGGAAAGCGAGGAATTGGAAGAAAAAAATTGTCCTGGTTACGTAATATCAGAAACTGGACAGGACTTGGATTTGAGGAACTCTTAAGAACAGCTGAAGATAGACAAACGTTTGCCACCATAACCGCTAACCTCCATTGATGGAGACGGCACTTGAAGAAGAAGAAGTGTCTACATAGGTAAGTCAAAGTTTTTTTAGTTTATCAACTAGCTCTACTGAGGTGAACCAATTATCCTCAGTGTCATTTCAGTTATTATTGGTAATTGGTTTCACTAAAGCAAGTACTGAGCTTGTAGGTATGCATAGCTTTTGGGAATTAGGATCATTTGTTTTACCTGTATACAGAAAAGCATTTACCAAATAATGAGTTTTTGCGTCACATCAACCAACGATCTTGATGTCGCACTTGACTGATTTGGCTTTCATGTACATTCTGAAAGGGTATCTACCTCTAAACCCAACCAGCATCTTGTCCACTGTAACATATTCGGAACAGGTGTAGTTTGCTATACTGTTGATAGGAAACAGTAAAATAAATAGGACACAGCTGCAAGTCGATCTCTATTGGCTTTCTTTTGCTCTTGTATTTCATGTTTGGCAAATCTTATTGCTGTGAGAAGAAATAAGAAACGTTCTTTTGACATTGTAGCACGAAAAATTGGCCTACCTAAAACACTTCTCGAAAATAATGAACAAACATTCTCTTGATTAGACTTTAAAAGATTAGAAAGGTATAAAAAAAGTTTTAAGTTCACCTTCATTTAGGTGATCAACAAATGTACAGGTATCCCCATAATTCACACTTAGCTCGGTAATTTTTTAATTTGTGTACTCTAAATAGAGGCCAACATGTCAGGAGTTATAAGAAGTGACCAGGATTTAAGTGGACTGGATCGTTTTGTTTCACGAAGACCAGGAAGGTGTGTACTATTATTCTGTACGCGAGTTTTTGATGGTGCCGTTGCATTTTTAGCCCACTTATATCTGTTCCGTACATAGTAAAAATTTGTTTCATATTAGATGCTGTTTCACTTCGTCGCTCGATAAGTCACTTACGTCAATTTCTAAATCCGTGTCATGATCCGAGTGTTCACTTTCACTGTCAGTATCACTGTTATTAGAATCATTATGTGTCAATATTCTCGGTTGGCTCCTCCAGGGATTCGAGAAAGTTAAAAACAATATCACTTGTCATCATACTCCCGCTAATAAAACCATTTTAATGCATTATATTAAATAATAATAACGTTACTACCATGGTGGGGTCAAATTCGACGGGAATTCAGCAGCACGTGTGTTGTTATCTCACTGATCGTTTGCTACTAAACTTCATGCTAAACTGCGTACTTAATTGGGATAATACATGGAGTAACAAGGTCTTTTGCCAAACTGTCTACAAGTAGCGCACGAAATTTCAAGTCCTGGGGTCAAATTTGACCCCACGGTAGTAGTTCAGGGTTATCGCGAGTATTTACACAGCACGACCCTTAGACTGAAACCGCTCAAAACTTCCACAAAAAACAATCTTATTTAAATTACTCAGTAAACAAAATGAAAACTTACTTGTAATAGCATTGGGTCAAAATATTGTTGCTTATTATATGAAAGTGTTGGTGGTGTAGTAGGAGACGGTGATTTATCAACATTTTGTGGGTAGTTCATCTCATCTGTGTTTCGTAAAGCTTGTATAGGTGAGAGTGAGTTAAGCGTCAGGCCAGCATTACTTCTTGAATCTTCTCCGGATGAATTGGAAGATGTTGAATTATGTCTCTGTGCACGTAGACTATTTAACCTTGAGAGAATAATATAAATATGAGTATTTTATATATACCTATCAATAATAAGGACAAAAAAATGTATTAATTAATGCTTTTTGTCTATAAGTTAACATCAAAATAGAAAATGAGATATAACAAGCAATAGAAATACGTAGAGGAGTACGACAGGGATGCATTTTGTCACCGCTGCTATTTAATGTTTATAGTAAAAGCATCTGCCAGGAAACCCTTTTTGCAAGCAAACGAAGGAATCGTAATCAATGAAGAGGTTGTAAATAATATTCGATATGCAGACTACACTGTACTAGTTGTAGGAACAGTAGAAGAATTACAACGATTACTTACAAATATAAATATTGCCTGCAACAATTATGACATAAGTATCAATATCAAAAAAACCAAGTATATGATCTTTAGTAGGAACATGACACAACCAGCACACATTAGTATAAACGGCATTCAACTTCCAAAAGTATCAAGTTACAAATACTTGGGGACTTCAATAAACGAAACTTAAGACCAAAACAATGAAATAAAAAGACGTATCGAAATTGCCAGGGCCACATTCATAAAGATGAGGAAATTCTTCTGCAACAGAGATATAAGCATCCCTCTACGATTAAGAATGCTAAGGGGCTACGCATTTAACACGCTATTATACGGTGTAGAGGCCTGGACTCTCAAACAGAACAACATAAAAAATATTGAAAGTTTCGAGATGTGGTGCTACCGTCGAATACTGAAGATAAGTTGGGTTGAAAGAGTCACAAACTTTGAAGTATTGCGAAGGATAGGAAAAGACCCAGAAATTTTGTCAACGATCAAACGAAGAAAAATCGAATATTTGGGTCACCTGATGAGAGGACATAAATACGCATTACTTCAAAATATAATGCAAGGAAAAATAGAAGGAAAACGGAATCCAGGCCGTAGAAGAATGTCATGGTTGCGTAATTTGAGAGAGTGGTTTGGCTGTACCACTAATGAACTATTTAGGTCAGCTGTAAACAAGGTCAGGATAGCCTTGATGATTTCCAATCTCCGATAGGAGTGGCACAAGAAGAAGAAGAAGAAGTCTATAAGTTGGTCTTTGACCTACCTTCTAGCTCATGTAGTTTATAAAAACATAGATGCATACACAAATAGATTAAATATTTAAAATGAGACTATTTCTAAATATGCTAAGGATGTGCTGGAAAGACAACGGCAATGTCAGAAAATATTAGCCAAAAATGAAAAATATCAAATTGGGAGCATTTTTAGTAGAGACAGGGAGGTAAATACTACTGTAGTTTGTTGTGCTAGTGCAGCAGGGCAGTTTGTACTACGTATGATTTAAGAGGAAACCTTTTCAAAAGGAACTTTCATTAGGTGCTCCGCCTGGCAAGCATTACTATTAGCGATACTGGATATATCAGTAGCGATTTTTTGTGACATGACTTAATCATTTTATTGACACAATTAAGCCAAGCTCTGAGGCCCCTGTTTTGTTATTGTTACCCACAGTAAAAACCTAAAAGCTTTACAAATTGCCAGTGATAATGGAATTAGGTTATTGCAGTTAACAAGTGCCTTTGAGATGTTAGATGCCTTTGAGATGTATATATACACACGAATGTTGAAAATTCCATGAGTACCAAGAGTTACTAACGTTAAGGTACTTCGTCGCATGTGTAAACAAAAAGAATTACTAAGAATAATCAAAGAGAGGAAAATGCAATACTTGGGTCATGTGTTGAGAGGCGAAAAATATGAATTACTTCAAGTTATACTGGAAGGAAAAGTACAGGGCAAAAGATCAGTAGAAAGACGCCAGAACTCGTGGCTGAAGGACCTGAGGAGATGGTTCGACCGCTCATCCGCAGAGATCTTTCGCGCAGCAGTTTCCAAAACTACAATTGCCATTTGGATCGCCAACCTTCGAAAGGAAATGGCGTCATGAGAAGAAGAAGTTAACAAGTAACACCCCACACAGACTTTAACAGTTAGATGTGGATTATTCAGAGCCTCTCAAAAATTTTATGGACAATGTATTCAAATCAGGGTTGCGGAATAACGTGGGTCAAACTGTAACAATGTTTCAGGTTTCCGGGATAATTGGAGAGGCTTGCTGTAATAGTGAGAAATGCACAGAACGCTCTTCGTGCTAATGGCATTGGGCCTACAGATGAAAATGTTTTTTCTGAACAAGAAACTAATTTTGCAGCTTCAATGATGTTTGACAATGCATCAAACTCTAACCATGAATCCCAACAGGAAGCATCCTCTTCTGAAGAAGATAATATTCCATTGGCAGAACGAACGAAACGAGCAGCATCAACTTTCCTAATTACTATTTCAGCTCGGATATTTCACCGTTACCTATAAAGAAATAAAAATCATCAAAAGTTTGCCGGACCCACGACGCAGTTGAATTGACTAGTTCCCCGTACAAAAACGAACTTGAAGAACGAGCTGAAGCATCTAAAGTAAAATCAGTTAAAACTACTTGTCAAAAATTGGTTGTAAAAAAAAGGTAGCAAAATTAGGTGTAGCTAAATCTGATAGTTGGTATTGCGAAATATGCGAGTCATCAGTTGAAGAAATGATCCAGAGAATTAAATGTAAAATTTGTTTCATGCAAAATTTGTCAATGTATCACTAAGAACTAACATATTTTATTGTTCAAATTGTAAAACTTAAGATCGAGATTCATAATATCACATGACAATACAGATTTTTTGCATTTTGGTTATGTTTATCATTTACAAAACATTGAATATTATTTTATGTTATGTTAATATATATTTATTAACACGTTCCTCTTGTTTAAACATAGGTTTTAAGATTGGTCCACTTTAGGGCGTTAATGGACCAATTAAAGATGCTGGTATCCCAAATTGAACTTTTGTTTATATTTTTTTCATTGGAAAAATAAAATTTTATAAGTTATCATGTATCTATTATTTGTGATTTTTTTGAATATAAACAGTATTTAGTAAATACCTTTTATGATAAAATTTTGAAATATTTATTAACATCTGTAATACAACAGATATTTGAAAATGGGTCCGAATTGGGAAACCTTCCCTAATTTCATTTCCATGATTTCTTTTTACATTGTAGGTCCATTCCTAAGTAATTATTAAATTAATGTTTTCTGAGAAATGTCAACAGTTCACCCATATACGGGGTGAAAGTATAAAGTTGTATTTTTTTATCTTTTTTTTTGCATACCCTGTGGATTTTATTTGAAAAAAATGCTATATTTTAATAATATTGCGAGGTAGCGTCATCTTTTCTCAACATTTTCATATAAAAATCATCTTGATACCTTTATTATCAAAAAAGAAAAGTACGCTCAAAGCATAACGTGATTTTACTGAATTGAAATACTCATTAATGCAAGCAGTTAGTTGGCTATGAAAAATCAAATAATTTGACAGAGCAGTTTTAGACTTACAGTGCTAACGATCCTAGGTTGCTTTCCGAAGAGTTTCCTCAACAAGTGAAAGGTATATTACATACATTTTCTCTCACCATGTTGTTCCAGTTTCTCCTTACATAAAAAAAAATTTTCTTTTAATGCAATATAATGCTCGATCGATAGTAGAACCGATGTAGCTACGTCGGATGGATAAAACATGTGAAATTATATCCACAGTGAAACAACGCAAGGTAGAATATCTTGGACATAATTATAATGCAAAACGATCATAGATATAACCTGCTGCAACTTGTATTACAGGGAAAGGTTACGGAAAGAGGGGACCACGAAGAAGAAGAATATCTTGGCTCCAGAACTTACGAAAATGGTTTTCCTTGACAACTTCAGCACTATTTCGAGGTCAATAAAGTTAGAATAGCCATGTTAGTGTCCAACATCCATAACGGATAAGCACCACAAGAAGAAGAATGCGCGACCACACGTTGCACGTGTGGTTCGTGTTTATTTGGACGAAGTTGAGGTCACGTGATGAGAGGACATAAATACGCATTAGTTTAAAATATAATGCAAGGAAAAATAGAAGGAAAACGGAATAGCAGGCCGTAGAAGAATGTTTGGCTGTACCACTAATGAACTCTTTAGGTCAGCTGTAAACAAGGTCAGGATAGCCTTGATGATTTCCAATCTCCGATAGGAGTGGCACAAGAAGAAGAAGAAATACAAAACCATGAACTGGGCAGCCCTATTTCAAATCCCATAGAACATTTGTGGGATATCATTGATCGTCAACTCATGATCCAACGACCATCACCTCTCTCTCTTGATGGCAAGTTATGATGAGAGAAGTTTTGGGATGCAATTGACGCAAACACGACACTTGATTTTAACTATGCATCGTCGCTGTAAAGAAGTAATTTGAAACAGAGGCGGAAATACTCGTAATTACGTGTTTTTGGAAGAAGAACCTTGTTAAATATTATTTAGGTTATGTTTTCTTAGGCTTTCGTTATATTAGCTTAGTTGTACTTATTTGTTTTAAATGTCCATAAAAACTTTTTACATTTTAAGTTCTGTATAATTTTACATTTTATATAAATCCAGAGGGTGTTGCAAAATAAGATGAAAAAACACGACTTTATTTTTACATCCCGTGTACGGGTAAAACGTTGACATTTCTCAGAAAACATTATTACAGTAATTTGTTAGAAACCGACCTATAGTGTGAGAAAAAAATTATCGCAATCTAATCAACGGTTGAGAATAAAAATAGCTTGAAACTTAGGTTAAACACAGACAGGGAGGCTTGCGCCGCGTCTGCGCCTCGTCTGCTGCCGCGCGGCTTAAAACACATGAGGCGGTTTAACAGTGGCAGCAGTTTTGCCATTGTATGCGTTGTTGTCACATTTAGTCGAGTTTTGGACGTAGAATGTATGATAATGTCTCTAGAATCATCTGGTGAAAGTGACGACGATTTGTTTTTCCTAAGTGCAAGTTTACTTCATATTAGATCAAAGAAGAAGAAGAAACGCAGGTATTGGATACATCCTATAGTAAATAAATGAAAAAATAAAGGAATGTTTTACACGTTAGTTAACCCCATTAAAGATGGCCCAGAAAAGCATCTTACGAAATAAAACTGTGGGTAGCCTCTTCCCAATTTTATTCGAATATTCATTTGAGCGCATATTCCAAATTGCTGGCCGTGTGTGAACTTCGGTAATTAATTTATCGATGTCTATAGCTTCGATAATATATACAAAATTTGGCAAACACTCACAAAAGTAATCAAATAAAACCGTTGCAAAACAGTCACACGTCTGTGTTGAAGCAAGAGATATCTATTACTGATGTGCTGCCACGCCAGAAGTCATAAAACCTTAAGGCGAGTACACATATGCGAGCAGAACTGTTCGCGAACCGTTTGTGAACGCTATATTCGTTAATTTGTACGACGGGGCGAACCGCTTGCGAGCTGTTCGTTCGTTGCTCGTCAGGAATCACAGCCTGTCGGTTTTTTGGACGAACACAAAGAATGTTCGCAGAACTATAAATTGTGTCTATAAATTGTTTCTGCTAAGTGTGCGATGAGATCATTCAGTTAAACAAAATTGCTGAACGAGCGCGGCTTATTCAAAAGTAACGAGAGAAATTAATAACAGATAATGTAAACAAAATACCGAAATGTTTAGAATAACGAAGTAAATTAATTCTTGGTTTGTTATTAGATACTTAGGGTATTGGATAGCCTGAACATAAACATATTTTCAACGAACTCTTCGCGAACAGCTCACGAGCAGTTCGGCTCGCATATGTGTACCCACCTTTAGAGTAGGCAATTCTCCTACTCTAAGCATAAAACCGCCGACAGCGCATGGTACTCAACATAGGCCGCAAGGCGGCCGATGCGGCGAGCTGACAAACGACGGCTCGTCTGTGATGCACAACATAAGTACCATAGACGAGAGACCGCTTACAACGCCGCGGCGACCACCGACGCCCTCTTTGTGTTTAACCTTATGGTACATTTAAGGCGGTGCGTTAATTTTGGAGAGTAGTATATAGGTACCTATATTATAGTAATGGAAGAAAAATCTCCTGGATAAAAAAAATCGAGACCATGATTTTCACAAATACTACACGACCTTTCTACAATAAAGTAAAAATGATTGCCAACATTCGGTAATAAAAAAATATTTGTTAAAATGTTATTGGTACTTACACCTTTCGGCTTCTGTACGATGGTGAGGTGTGTTTTGATGGAGGTTTCGCCCATTCAATTTCGATTAGTTCGTCTTTAAAATGCTCTAAAACAATAAGTAAACATTTCTGACAAATATCTAGTTATATCCAATAAATAAATTATACATTAATAGCTAACATTTGCCAGAATATCTGATGTATTGAGGGAGTAAAATATGCCAAGCTATCCACTAGTTAAACCAATGGTTTATTATAATATGCTGTTGCATATTTTTTTAAATGGATATATTTTTAAAATGTTTTAGGTTGTAAATAAATATAAAATAAGAAAAATAATTGAAAAAAGGAAAACATGTGAAAAAAGGGTTTTTAAAAGATGGTAAAAAAATTGTGATTAAAGCAAATCCAAAATTGAAGAATGAAGACACTCATTATCAACAATGGAAAAGACCCAGAGGCGTTCGGATTCCAATTGACAGGCGAGACAATAATGGAAATGGTCAAAGAATAGTCTAGAAGATTTGTTAATACTTTTATAAGATTGATGAGATAAATTCCTTAAATGATCACACAAACGAGAATCAAGGATATTTCTATAAAGAGAAATAAGAAATAGTATTAAGAACGATGAATAAGAAATTTAATGAAACTTCTGAAATGATCAAAGAAGCTTCAAAAAAGTTCAATAAAAACAAACGAAAATTTCGTAGACTTAATATAATTATAAAAATTAGACGATCTACAATGAAGGTCAGAACAAAAAATAAGAAATAAAAAACTTATGAAATTTTTAAATTAACTGATCTAAGAAGCGGCTTAAAATGAAAGAGAGAACTTTCAGAAATTTAAAACTGATGGTCCTCGTATCGTAAGAAACAGTGCTAAATACGTTCGTCAATGGTTTGAGAGAAAAAAAAAAGCATTTTCTATTGCTTTTGAATACAAAACGGCTAGTCAAATTTTATAAGACTATTGAGTTTTAGTAAGACCATTAAAGAAAAAGATAAACAGGATGAAGAAAGTCTGGAACAAATGAAAATAATTCGCGACCAGATGTCACAGAAACGTGAGCCCAGAGTTTTGGAATTACAGTAAAATAGGTCATAGGAGCAGATGTAAACTCGGACCACAACCCAGTAGTAGCAAATATGAATGCAAGATTGAGAAAACCATTAATGAAAAGATCTAGACCACAAATATACATTGATAAACTAAGAGAACCAAATACATACCAAGAAACTCGAAATAAAATAAATCAGAGTATCCAAGAAATAAAACAACAAAGTAAGAACACTACAGATATTGAAACAAAATGGAAGAATATAAAAAACGCAATAGAGACTGTGCGACGGAAAACATTAACATTTACAAAAGCTGCCAAACAAGAAATTCTCGAAAAGATGGACGAAAGAAGAATACATAAAAATAAAATTAAATATCAAGAAATTAATAAACAAATAAAACAGAAAATAAAACAAGTTAAGAAAACATGGGTGTCCATTAAATGTCAAGAAATTGAGGAATGTGAGGCAAGATATGACACTTTCAACAATCTACATTTTGGTATGACCAAAAAGTAGAACAATTAGAAGTTGACGGAGAAATCCCGGGACCAGAAATAATGAAAGAGGAAGTTATTTATGCCATAAAACACACAAAAGGTAGAAAAGCTCCAGGACCCGATAATATACCAATTGAACTATTGAAGATAATTGATGAAGATAATATTGATGTCTTGGTAGACCTTTTAGAAAAGCTTTTAAGTATTCTTAAGACCAAAAACATAGATAGTAGAGATCTACAAATTATATCGAATCTGTATCAAAATCAGAAAGCAAGAATAAGAGCCGAAGGAGAACTGGCAGAGGAAGTAAGTATACTTAGAGAAGTTCGACAAGGGTGCATACTTTTACCATTCTTATTCAACGTCTACAGTGAAGTGATATTTCAAGAAGCTTTATTGGATACTGTGGAAGGTATTTTGGTCAACGGAAATAGCATTAATAATATTAGATATGCGGACGATACGGTCATATTTGCAAGTGACATGGAAGATTACAGTACATAATACAACATGTATATAATGCATGTGAAAGGTACAGACTGCAAATAAATCTCAAGAAAACGAAATCAATGATATTCTCAAAAAAACCACAAAATGTAGATAACCTGATCATCAATAACACAACGATCGAAAGAGTAACAACATATAAATATTTAGGAACGTGGCTAACCAAACAAGATGGAGATCAAACAAAAGAAATCAGATCTAGAATAGAAATGTAAAGAAACACGTTCATAAAATTGAAGAACTTACTTTGCAACCGTAACCTTAATCTAGAGATCCGCACAAGAATGCTACGTTGTTACGTTTTTTCTACTTTACTATACGGCACGGAAGCGTGAACAATAAAAGAGTCTGAAATCAAAAAATTAAACTTCTTAGAGATGTGGTGCTACAGGAGAATCCACAGAATATCTTGGACTGAAAAAGTAACTAAGATAGAGGTGTTACAAAGAATGAAAAAAGAATGTGAAGTCATAAAAACTGTTAAAATTAGAAAGATTCAATATCTGGGTCATATAATAAGGGGCAAGAAGTACGTATTACTTAGGTTAATTATGCAAGAGAAGAGAAACCCAGGACGACGCAAAATATCCTGGCTAAGAAATTTGAGAGAGTGGTTCGGTTGCAGCTCATTAGAATTATTCAGAAGCACGGCCAATAAAATTAAAATAGCGATGATGATTTCCAACCTCCGATAGGAGAAGGAACCTGAAGAAGAAGAAGGTCATTTTCATTACAATTTCAAGAAACTAATACAAAAGTTGAATACTTAGACCATTTCGACATAAATGAGCAATCTTCGACCTTGAAAAATAGAAATTCTGTATTAATTCTGTTTCTGGTCGGGTTTATTGCTTGTGCATTGGTGGTCGCATCAATAACAAAAAAAAATCCGTTTTGATAGATACATATGCATAACAATTACGTCAAGAAATAATAAGGAGACAAACTAATTACTATTTAAATGGGAATAAGCCACAATTAAAGGTTAAAAAGTAAGTTTATTGACGTTTCAATTTTCACTTCGGAAATCGTTCAAAAAGTGGAAATTGAAACGTCAATAAAGTTACTTCAACCTTTAATTGTGGCTTATTCCCATTTAAATAGTAATTACTTTAAAATGCCACAAGAAAATAGCTTTAAACAAGATCGTGCTCCTGCACACCATTATGCTGCAGTAAGACGTTACCTAGATGAGGAATATCGAGGTAGATGGATTGGACGACTAGGTATGATAGAATGGCCAGCTCTGTTAGCGGACCTCTATTAGATTTTTTTCTGTGGTGATACTTGAAATCTAAAGTTTACGCTACAGCACCCAACAATATTGACATGTTGAAGAATGTAGGGCAATTTCCCCCGACACATTTGAACGAGTACGGTAAGAGTTTACTGTCAGGAAGTATATGGAGCACATTTTGAACACTTACTGTAAAAACTGGTTGTTAAATATTTAATAATTAAATAAGAAACTACAATTTTAGTATTTATTTATAGTGTATTTTTATGTATGAGAGAGTAATAAAACAATAAATTATGTATGCAAATCCCTAAACTGTTGATACGGGTGACTCAATGAAAAACAGATATTTGTCAACAAGTTTACAGAAGTATATAGGAAAACAATTTTAAATTGAGTATGACCACCAGATATAAAGGTTGGAGCAGAATAGAATACAATAGTTGTGAGGGTTACTAATCCCTAAATAAAGTTGCCAGTGTCGGAGTGATGGAGGTTAACAGGTACCAATGAATTTGCAAGAAATGTAAGATGTTTATTTTATTGGTTATATATAACCAATAAAAGTTTAATAAGTATCTACCTATTTGCAAAATAAAGTTTAATTCTTTAGATAAAATAAAACGTTTTATTTTATCTGAAATGAGTGCATTAAACGAAGTAAGGGTTTCAACAATCAAACATTTAATTCTTTAATTCCAGTAATCTACGACAGTAATTGACTAGATAATTACCTTCTAAACTTATTCCACAGAAAATGTGATAGTGGGTTTTTCCATTTTGTAGGAAGGTCCAAGTGGCGTATTCAAAATTCTTAACAGTTCACTAAAAGTAGGTACTTCAGTTGCAAGGTGCAGTTTATTGTGTATACTAGTGTTATGGAAAATTTGGAAGTGCCGTGTAAACGCCGAAAAATTGGTCCTCTAACAGTTAATGAAAAAACATTATTATTTAATTGTTTTAAATCATTTACAGACAAACGTTTATGTGAAAGTGTTGATGAGAGCGTTGAGTTAGTTAGCAGTACACTTGGTGTTGGGAAATCTACGATTTACAGAGTTATTAAAGAAGAGAAATGTGGTAGTTTTCAAATGCCACGTAATGCTCCAGGAAAACCAAAATTTCAAATAGAATATCATTTTAAAGAAGGACTTCGACGGAAAGTGCATGAATTCTTCTTTAGACAAGAATTTCCAACATTGGATAAAGTTCTTGTCTCAGTTCGAGATGATAAGGATTACCCAGAAATGAGTCGAAGTACGTTATGGAAACTTTTAAAAGAAATAGGCTTCCGCTGGAAAAAGAATCCCAGAAAGTCTATTTTATTAGAAAGAAGCGATATTGTCATATGGAGAAGACATTTTCTAAGAACCATAAAGGAAATGAGAAACCAAAAAAGAAAAATATTTTATTTTGATGAAACATGGATCAACGAGGGTCATACACCAAATAAATTTTGGCAGGATGAAACTGTTACAAGTCAAAGGCACGCTTTTGTAAATAACTTATCTACTGGTTTAAACCCACCATCAGGAAAGGGACGCAGGCTGATAATAGTACACATTGGCAGTTCAGACGGTTTTGTTGAAGGTGGTTTATTAACTTTTGAATCAACTCGTACCGGTGACTACCATGAAGACATGAACGCTGATGTCTTTCAAGAATGGTTCGAACAAATGATAGATCTTCTTCCTAAGAACTGTGTAATAGTAATGGATAATGCAAGTTATCACTCCAGACTTATAGAAGGACTGCCCACAACCAAGTGGTTAAAAAAAGACTTGCAGAATTGGCTGAGTTCAAAAAATATTACGTACCATCCCGGATCTATAAGAAAGGAACTTTATTCGTTGTGTGCCCTTCATAAAGAAAAATTTAAAAAATACGAAATTGATGAAATTGCCAAAAATCGTGGAATGACAGTACTTAGATCCCCACCATATCATTGTGAATTAAACCCGATTGAACTGGTATGGGCACAGATAAAGAGTGAAGTTTCAAGAAAAAATACCACTTTTAAAATTCATGATGTTAAACAGTTGTTTTTGGAGGCCGTAAATAATGTAAAACCTGAAAACTGGGAAAACGCAGTAAATCACACTATTAAAGAAGAGGAAAAAATGTGGAAGCTGGACAATATTACTGATAAAATGATCGAGCCAGTTATTATAAATCTTGGTTCTGAAAGTTCATCTTCTGAATCTGATTTGGATTTGTAACGAGTAGCTGTAAGTTTTATATTAATATTTTTATTCATCTATTTAACATACCTTAGACGGTTTTAAAAACTCTTTTTCTCTTTTGTAATTTTTAAAAATTAAAAAAAAAGTGAATTTTTTAAAACCCTTTTTAATGTAGGCCAGTCAGTTCTAATATAGTTTGTGATAAAAGAGGTCACTTTTGTTTACATACACATAACATTTTATAACACTGAAATAATTCATTTATTTTTTACAATTATTCAAAGTAATTGTTCAATTAATCTTGAGCACGCCCATGGAGTGGTCGGAGCTACCAGTTAAAATTATGCTAATTACTCTCTCGTTCATAAAAATAAACTATAATCAATTCATCAAAATGAGCTTTAATTCAACAAAATTATTATGACTGAATAGGTATTTTCAATACCATTCAAACGAGGTATCACTTGCCATAAGGTGCCATTTAAAATTATCTGTCACAGTGACATTGTAACGTAATCTGTCACTACTACGTCACCCGTAATGACTAGTTGAGAATCCTACGTCTATTTATTACGACACTTTAGCTTTAAACGTCTATAAAAAATTCCAAATTTCACTATTATATGAGTAACAGTTCAAAAGATACCAGGGGGGACGGACTTTTGACCAGCACTGTATAGTTATTTGAAATAAGCTTGATGTCATTACCTGTTAAAATTTTCATTAAATGTTCAGCGTGAGTTCTCGTACACAAGTGAACAAAAGCGTAGTTTTTGAATTTATACACTCTTTGGATATATTCTTTATCCATCAGCTTGAATATTAATTCCTGAAGTTCTTCTTTGCTTAACGTGACGGGTAGATTTCGCATAAAAATAGTCGTTACCTTAAAATTAAGAAAGGAAATTACATGTTGATTTAGCACTAGAGCATCAATAAAACTGTGTTACCTTATCTATTACAGAATTATCAACAATGGGTAGAGGAACAGACCAATCAATAATAATGGGCTTGTCCCACAGACGCAATTGGCCTTCGTATTGGGCACGGAATCCAGCAGCTTGTTCGTGTCCTTCAAACTCCACAAAGACAAATCCTCGATTCTGACTTCGATCTGCATAACCCCTAAAACATTGTTCGCCTTTTGTAAATTATGTTTAACAAATTTAAGGAAGGGTTGCCAATTTTTGTTTGGTCTCGGAACCCTAATTAACGATATTTTTTTGGCGGAACCCCGATTGACGATTTTTTTTGCGGAACCTTATTTTGATAAATAATGAAATTACCTTGTAGTTTAAATATTTTTCATGTAAGACTGTAAAAAAAGGAAGAAATTATGAATGAAAAATAATATAAGGAATACAAAATATTTATTATACAAAGATAAATACAATTCAGTAAGTAACTATAACTTACTATTCAGTCAGTAAGCAAATAGAGAGAGTGACAAAATATAAATATCTGGGAGCTTACATCAACACAGAATTAGATCCAGACCAAGAGATCTGGGTACGAATAGAAATGGCAAGAGCAGCGTTCTTAAAATTCAAACAATTGTTCTGTGACAAAAATCTGAATACTGCGCTGAGACTGAGGTTTGTTGAATGTTACGTCTGGTCGCAACTATTGTACTGGGTAGAAACATGGACACTAAAAGCGCAAATAGTTAAAAATATTGAAGCCTTTGAACTTTTGATATACCGGAGAATGTTGAGAATTCCATGGACTGCCAGGGTCACCAATGAGGAAGTGCTGAGAAGGATGGGTCAAGACAAAAAATTGTTGAGAACGATAAAAGTACGCAAGACTGCATACCTTGGACACATACTAAGAAATAATAAATATAGTCTTCTGCAGGTCATTATGCAGGGTAGAGTCGATGGCAAAAAGGGAATAGGTAGAAAGAGGAAGTCATGGCTGCGAAATATTCGAGACTGGACAAACATGACTGTAGACGAATTATTCCACGTTGCAAAAGACAGAGAAGCTTTTAAAAATGTGGTCGCCAACCTCCGTTAATGGGGACGGCATAGGAAGAAGAGGAAGTAACTATAATTATTTCAATGTAAAGACTGACATTTTTCACACATTGTGCACTTGTCATTTCAACAATTGAATACGAAGATCCGGAGCTGCATCCAGCCTTTTTCTGAGCTTGTTTTTGGTATAAGCGTAAGTTGAAAAACCAGTCTCGCATTGGTAAGTCGTCACAAAAGGAAGTAAAACCATGATACCTTTATCAACGATTGCGGGGTATTCATCTTTAAGTGCAATCCAAAAGTCATTCAGATTAGAATCTTCTGATTCGAATTTTCGATATCGATCAAATTCTCATACTCTGGCATAGTTAGCATCGATGGCTTGGTATGTTTTGTGATTGAATTCTGAACCCAGTCGATGTCCTGTAACTTCTCCGGGAAATATTCTTTCAAGGATTTTTCGAGAATAATTAAATGTTCAATTATGATTTTTTCCACATCTGAGGTTACTCCTAACTTATTCTCTTCTAGAAAGTTATTTAAAAGAGTAAAACATTAGTATATATATAGGGATTCTACAGTATTCACTGCCTTCCCTCGCTCAACCGTTTCCATCTCTCTCTGTTGTTCCATTCTCCATCGTTTAGGCCTCTCTTACTTATGGCGTCGTTTACTTCGTTCCTCCAGGATTTTCGGGGTCGTCCTCGTTTCCTTCTTCCTATGGGGCTCCATTCGGTTATTCTCTTTATCCATCTGCTGTCGCTAGTTCTTCTTACATGTCCATACCACTTTAATCTTTTTGGTTCTATATATGTTAGTATGTCTGTTTCTATTGATGTTCTTTGCTTTATTTCGTCATTACTTCTCCTATCCATTCTTGTTACTCTGCAGTACCTTCGCAGGCATTTCATCTCTGTTGCTACTATCTTACTGCTGTTTTTCTTGTTTATAATCCAATTTTCAGCCCCATATGTCATAATACTTCGCACTAATGTTTTATAAATCTGCGTTTTTGTCTTCATATTTAGGTGTCTATCCCACCATACTGAGTTAAGTTGTGGGATTTCTGTTCTTGTTTGTCCTAATCTTTGCTTAATTTCTTCCTCCGTTGTTGCCTTTTTCGTGATTATAAACCCCAGGTATTTGAATTTATCCTTTCCTTTGATTGTTACGTTGTCATCAATCTGTAGATCTTCTATGTCTTCTTCACTTGTAGATAGGTACTCTGTTTTCGCGAGGTTAATATCTAGGCCAGCCTTGGTATATTCTTCTTGTAGTTTCTTCATCATGTAGCTGAGGTCGTCTTGGTCTTGTGCAATCACTACCTGATCGTCTGCAAAGCTTAACGTATTTAGGTATTCGTTCCGTACCGGTACTACCATGCCTTCGCATTTTCTTTTCCATGTAGTCAAGGCTTTTTCTAAGTATATTTTGAATAGGGTTGGAGATGTGGAACAACCCTGCAGGAGCCCTTTTGTTGTGGTAAAGTCTCCTATGATTCTTGTTCCTATTTTAATAGACACTTTATTTTCTTTATACAGAGCTTTTGTAGCTTCTATGAGCTCCGTCTGTATTTCTAATTTGTACATTGCCTCCCATAAAACATTAGTAATTTTTTTTATTCCACACATTCTATCCAGAAGCAAGATTTGTTTTTACAGTTAATTCTTGTTACAGTTCCTTTTATTTTGCCGACCATAGCTGCAGCTCCGTCGCTGCACATATCAATACATTTGTTCCAGTCAATATGGTGTGTAGTCATATAATTATCAATGATTTCAAAAATTTCTTTTCCTGTTGTGCTGGTCTCCAAGGGTGTTCAGAGAAACAAATCGTCTTCAATTGATCCTTCGAAGGGGTATCTTTCGAAAGCAAGCAATATTGATAACCCGGCGACATCTGTACTTTCGTCAAGTAGTAAATCAAACATCTCACTGTCTTTCAACCTACAGATTAATTCATCTTCAATGTGGTCTGGAATCTTGTGAATTAGATCAGATATGGTGTTATTAAAACATTGAACTGCTGCAACTTTTTTTGCTGCATCTTCTGCATCTTTTCATTTGCGGGAGGTGTGTAGTTAGATAAGTTCAGATAAATTTAGTAATTCAGCAATTTTCAGAACAATAAAATTATACAAATCATGTACTTTATTACATTACAGTGTAGTGTACATTATAATATGTATCTTGTTCCGAAAATTGCTGAATTACTAAATTTATATGAACTTATCTAACTGAAGTCGAACCGTTTATGTTTGTTTGTTTAAACTCTACATGAAAACACATAGACTATTTTTAATTTGTAGTTTAATAATTCTTAGACTTTTTCAAGATGATTGTATAAAATTAAAACTTTTGGATGATAAAAGTTTTAGAGAATAATTTGTTTGTTTGCACTGCATCATTTATTTTTTGTTTTCTAATTTAATAGTTTTCTAAGCTTGTAAAATAAAGTGAGTTTTCTTAATAAAAAACCTGAAAAGTGAATCGATTTTATTTTATTAACCTAATTTATTATTAACCTTATTAACCTTTAGCACAGAAGATACAGCTGAAACAAATAGACGATATCGAAGATGTAAACGCAAGCTGAGAGAAAATTAAAAACAACAATGAAGAAGCAGCAACAGAAGCACTAGTACAACGCAAAGTCATACTGAACGAAAGAAACAACAACAATACACCATGGTTCAGAAAAAAAACGGGTGTGGCAGTCCAGTGGGACTGCCGGTGGAAGCTACACTTCTATACACGCATTCGCCGTTACAAATTTATTTGGGAGTCAATCTGCACAATCATTACATATGTAATGCTATAGGTAAGACATAGCAGAAAGAGAAACAGTTGACCTGTAATAGGAGTATAGTAAATGAAGGATTGAAGCAATATTTTGATAAAAATGTATATTTTTATTTTCATATATGTATGAAAGGAGTTGAATGCAAACATTTTTTTACACATACTTTGCAGTAAAATTCATTGTTTATTTTGTTATTAATATAATAATACAATACAAATTAAAATGCAATATTCGTAAGTATTTAAAAATGACAATACAAAAATACACTACAATACAGTGCAACATAATTCCGTATAATAATACAATACAAATTAAAATGCAGTATCCATAAGTATTTAAAAATGACAATAATGTAATAATATTAATAAAAAAGTCCTCCCCGACTGGGAATCGAACCCCGGTCTCCCGCGTGACAGGCGGGGATACTGACTACTATACTACCGAGGACATGACACAAACGTATTTCCAAATTGACAGTTCTGGATAATACAATGATTTATTGAGATTATTATTTTGAAATACAAAAGACTAATATAATTATGAACATTTAATAAATAATACAAAACATCACAATAAATAATAATATTAATAAATATTTTATTATATGTATAATATTATATGTATATATATCTTTATATAATATATATAATATTAAATTATATATACAAAAGGAACAATTTTATATTCGAGAGAGGAAGAGAGAGAAAATATATCTTCTGTCTCTCTCTTACTCATTATCTTACATATGTAATGATTTCACAGATTCACTCCCATACAAATTTCCAACGTGGAGCGCGCGTATAGAAGTATAACTTCAAAAACTATATAGCTCTTAATAAATGTTTATAGCAGATGTAATAAAAATTTAATAAAGTCCTAGACTCCTAAATGATCTTTAATTGCCTCAAATTATTTTTCTTAAACACCTCGATCGAGTTAATTTTACATTGTCATTAAAATATTGTAATATGCTAATTTGTTGATAATGGAAGCATTAGATTTAAATATTTCTCAAATTAGTAAGCATTAAGATTTAGAATTAACCTGAAATTTACCTATATTTATTAGGTATATTAAATTTATAATTTTAAATTTTGATGTAAGATCACATTTTTGCAATTAAATTTGTTATGTTATTTTTAACCAACATTGCCTGGACTATCATACATAACCATGAATGTGTGACTTTTTCAGTTGTCACTTTAAAGTTCCAGTACAAGTACATCGTTGCCAGTTAGATCTACGCTACTGTTTAAAAAGTCATACCTCTTTAGAAAATCCATTACCCCCATTCCGATTTTTTTGAGTAAGATAAGAACTACTAAGTAAATTTATTAAAATATTATATATATGACATGCCCATGTTCTGCAAAATACAAAGTTTTCTAGTAATAAACTAGTAATTCTCTCTTAAAAGTAGGCAAGAATGAAACGTTAAAATATGTCATTAAAATCTGTTAGTTTTTATTTTTCAACGTATTTTATACAACTCTGACAACGCTGGTGAGTATTATCTATGTTGAAAACATGAAACGGTTGCATCACTGACATACCTTGTTTTATAGTAGTCATTTTTAAAAACAAAACATATTGATAGAAAATACATCAAAGTTAACGTTGAGCACAAAATAACAAGAATTGATAGAAATTTCAGGTTCTTAGAGATCTACTCCAACCTACTTTTAGGCCCTCCTACTACGCTAGTAACAAATATTAATAAGTTTATTAGAAATATAGTTTAGTCATCAAAGATTTGACCATTTGACCTCTAAAAATCATATGAGCAGTCATATGCCGGTTTTTGTAAAGGTTTAAATAAATAAATGTTGCACGATTTTTGCCATTTTTTACGATTCTCATGAAATCATAAAATTTATCTCTTAATTTTAAGTTTATGCAATAAGTTTTGAATTTTTGAGGATTAGGATCTAAACAATGGAAATTTCATAGTGATCTGTCAATGAAAGTCATAAAAAATTGCAAAAATTGGCTCGACGTTTATTTAACAACTTTATAAAAACTGACTTCATTTGCAGCAAAATACAAAACCTGCCTACAAATACAAATGCAATACAAGTCTTGATTCAAAAATCTCTGGATCAACAGAAATATGTTTACGCCTGTTTTATCGACTATGAGAAAGCATTCGATACTATCAAACATGACAAACTCATAAAAATATTACATCTTACAGGACTTACTTGACACTAAGGACATACAGATTATAAAAATCTATATTGGAATCAAACAGCCCACATGAAAAATGAACATATGGTGAGTGAAAACGTAACCATTTCGAGAGGGGTTAGACAGGGCTGTATTTTTTCGCCACTGCTTTTCAACCTGTACACGGAACAAATCTTTCTAGAGGCACTGGAAGAGTACAACGAGGGCATCAAGATTAATGGCGTACCAATAAGTAATTTTCGATATGCAGATGATACTGTTATATTGGCCGATAACATCGAAGATTTACAGATGATGCTAAATAGAGTAAATTCAACTGGCAACCAATTTGGACTGAAGATCAATAGAAAGAAAACTAAATTTATGGTGATCAGTAAAAAGAACATTCAACATATCGACCTGAATATTGAAGCCGAATTGAAAGAGTACACCGATTTAAATATCTGGGATATACAGTAAATGATAAGTGGGATCCAGACGTAGAGATTAGGATCCGAATTGAAATAGCAAGATTCAAATTCATCAAAATGAGAAACCCACCTAAGCGTTAACCTCCGATGGCGCGCCACGAAATGCTACGTCCTCTCTACGCTATTTTACGGAGTTGAAGAATAGACTTTAACAGCAGCAACTATAAAGAAGTTAGCGGCTCTAGAAATGTGGCTGTATCGACGTATACTGAGAATACCTTGGACAGACAGAGTGACCAACACAGAGTTATTAAGACGAATGGGTACAGAGGTGAAATTGTTAACAACTGTTAAAAGGAGGAAAGCGTCATACCTGGGCCATGTGTTCCGTAATGATAAGTACAGTCTGCTACAGCTTATCGTGGAAGGCAAGATTGAAGGTAGAAGGGGTTTGGACAGAAAGAAGAAATCATGGCTGAGAAACTTGAGACAATGGTTTCAAAAACCAGAAGCTGCGAACATAATACATGCGGCACAAAACAGAGAAACCTATCGTTTGATGGTCGCCAACCTTCGGTGGAAGACGGCACATAAAGAAAGCCTGCAAAACTTACACTCTTCACCTTTAAAAAGTATTTGATTATCGTCGATAGGAAATTCGATCAAAAGATATCGAATTGTTACTGTCGAGCTGATACAAATTTTATTTAGAACTATTTCGCGCGATCAGGGCCGCTTTATCCATTAGGCAATATAGACAGTTGCCTAGGGTGGCAAATTATGTGAGGGCGGCAAAAATACTGCATAAAAAAATATTTGTATATAAAAATTAAAATCGAATAACATTTAAGTACATCCATCAATGGAATAGAAGTGGGCATTGAGCAATGAGAAGCTATTGTTATAAAATATTTTCTTTAATTTTTAAACATCACATATGGATAATTGCTATTTTAGTTATGAAAAAGAGAAAACGGCTTTGCGGAGCTGCATACAGAAAAAAAAGCACAAGAAAAACTCTAATAAAGACTATCCCAAAAAATTAACTTTTTTTTCATTACAAGAAGTAATGATAATGATGAAGCTGCGGATCCAGTTCTGCTAACACAAAAACTCCGTTGGCAAAACCACCAGAAAATGTTAATGCAGAAACAACTGAAGACTCTCCTAGTGCAACGTTAACACCACCTGAAGAATTTTTTGTATCTACTGATCCTGCTAATTGAACAAAAGATGACAGAACAATAGAATATTGAATTATGAATCCTCCACAACAAAACCTGAATTTTTCATGTTCCGCCATTAGAGAGGATTCGACTGGAATAAACACATCCCTAACACAATTTTTTCAGAAAAATATTTAACGGTGAAATAAAATTATTCTACATTGAAAAATGGTGTATTTTGTATTCCTTGCCGTCTATTTTAGGCGCAGACGACTTCTTTCACTACAGGTTTTAATGAGTGGAAGAATGTTGGCGTCAGATTAAAACAACATGAAGAATCAAAGGACCATGCGGCAAATGTCTTGAGTTGATTCAATCGAGGTAAATTAAACAACAGAATAGACTGTTCCATAACAAGTACGTTCTGAAGCAAAGTACAATACTGGCGCAACGTTTTACAGCGTGTTGTTGCAACAATAATTACACGGACCACAAGAGACTTGCTATTAGAGGAGATGGTTCAATTATAGGATCAGTTCAAAATTTAATCCATTTTTACGCGAGCACCTTACTAAATCTGGAAATATTGGTCAAGGGAACTGTAGTTATCTGTCAAACACTATATTCTTCTTCTTCTTCTCGTAGCACTACGACCCAGGGTGGGTTTTGGCTAATAATAGTTGGGTCAGTGGGTAGCCCCATTGTTCTTAGATCTGACCATATATTGTCTCTCTATCGCATTCGTGGACGTCCTAAGGGCTTTCTTCCTGTGGGGACTTTCTGTGGGGGCTTCCTACCATATTAACTTGGCAAGGCAGTTATTAGAGAGTCTATGGATATGGACAGCCCATCCTAGACATTGGGATTTATTCTCTTGGACTATATCGCTCGCTCTATAAATCTGCTTGACCTCAGCATTTGTTCTCTTTCGGTAGTGGTTGCCTAAACACTATATGCAAGGAAATAATCATATTGAATTGAAGAAAAGTAAAAAGAACGATTGTTGGCAAATTAGAGCAAGAAAAATACTATTCTATAATAGTTGATTCGACACCAGACGTGTTTTAGTTCGCTATTTTTCTGGTGATGAAAGATTTATTAAATATATTCCATCTGAAGGTCACAAATCTAGTGCTTTGGAATCGACATTGATTTTGACTTCAGAAGAATGAATATTCAGGGCTGTATGGAGTATGTACCTTGCTCTGGACATTCTCTCAATTTGTTAGGATTTTTGGCAACATAATCCTGTCTAAACGCCTCTTCCTTTTTTATTTTTCTACAAGAATTATATACATTTTTCTCGGCTTCCACACATAGATGGAAAATTTTGACTGACAACTTAAAATCATTTGTTTTGAAATCTTTTAGTGAAAATAGGTGGTGCGCAAGGGCGGGCGCCACTAAAGCTTTATACACTGGCTTCAGCAAAATAAAAAATGCGCTTTTTAATATCTCTAACGACGAATGTCAAACTGCAGCTGTGAAACATCAAGCACTTTGTATATTTGAAAAAATGGACACTTTTGAAATGGTTTTATTAGCTGCCATTTGGTAACATATTTTAGAAAGAGTGAACCTATCCAATTAGTATGTCCAGAGTCTTGCAATTGATCTGGGTTCTGTCGTTAAAGAGCTTGAAGCTCTTTTAAATTATTTTACCTCAATCAGAAATAATTTTGCCATTTATGAAGAGGAAGCCCAAATAAAACATATAAGGAAATAAGAAAAAGAAAGAAGATGATGAACGAAACTCTTCAGCTAGTGATGAGATGAAAATCCACACATTCTATATTATAATCGACACTCAGATAAGAGACCTGAATAGACGTCTGGAATCTTATCGACTTATTTATCAACATTTTCTTGTTATAATAGATTTGCCAAAATTAACAATGTGTCCCCTGAAAGGTCATTTTAAAAAATGTCAAGAATTAAAATTAATTTCCGATCAATTATGTCGCAAAAACGTCTTAACAATTTGTCGAGTTTGTCCATAGAAAGTGGCGTAACAAAGGCATAAATTATGACATTATAGATGATTTTATCAAAGAAAAATCAACGAAGAAATTTTTAATGTGATCAAACTGTAATGACAATTTTTTCTGTTATATGTATATAAACATCGTAGTTTAAATCCATTTTTAATGTATTCTAATATTTTTTAATGTATACCTATATAAATATTAATTTATATTAAATACTAATGTATTTTAATGTATATATAAACTACTGACAGCAAAAATGGGCATTAATTGGAAACATAACAATACCCCCTCTACAAAAGAACCGTTGGACACTATAAGAGAAAAAAAATACAATATAGAACTACTTACTTCAAGAACAGTCAATAAGAGAACTATACAAACAACGTCTAGACCAAAAATTAATAGAATTCAGATACGGCAACATCGAAGAAATATACGAGCATATCAAGGCAAGTATAAAACAAGCAGCATTCGAAGCCCTTGGAGAGAAAGAACATATAACAAATAAACAGCACTATTATAAAATAAATGAACTAACAAAAACATTAATTGAAGAAAAAAAGCAAGAGAAAAAGATAGAGAGGTGAAAAAAAAAATTACACAACAAAACAATGAAGAATGGGAAAGAATCTGCTTAAATATTGAAATATACATAGAAGGTACAAGAAGGACTATTACAAGAAACTGTTAACAGAACAAAAACCACAATGCATTGAAAAAGAAAACAGGCGAAGACGAAGCAGATTCCCACAACAAGAAATAGAAATAACGGGTAGAGAAATAATAACGGTCATAAAAGCAATCAAAAATGAGAAAGCACTAGGGCCTGGAGGCATTTCACCTGAGCTTATAAAGTACGGCTCAAAAAAATTACACCGGATGATAAAATGGATATTTCAGAAAGACATAAATGGAAAACAGCTCCCAAAGGAATGGACGGAGGCATATATGACATCTATATTTAAGAAAGGAGATAGAAAACGATGCGAAAACTACAGAGGAATAAGCGTAATATCATCAATAGGAAGATTATATGGGAAGATACTGCTAGAAAAGATAGAGCAAGCGATAAAAAGCAAAATCAGAGAGGATCCGGCAGGTTTCACGGCCGATCATAAATAGATCACATATACACACTGGAATAACTGTTGGAAAAGAAAAAAGCAAAAAATACATTTGTGAACCTGAGAAACACGTATGACTCTGGTCAAGGTCAGACCTATGGGAGACAATGTACAAAGTAGAAATATAGACAGATCTCAAAGAAGCTACAAAAGCTCTTTATAAAGATTATAAAGTGTCCATTAAAATGGGAACAAGAATCATGAGACTTCACCACAACAAAACGGCTCCTGCAGGTTTGTTCCATATTTCCAAACCTATTCAAAATATACTTGGATAAAGCCTTTACTACGAATACCTATATTCGTTAAGCTATGCAGACGATCAAGTAGTGATTGCACAAGACCAAGAAGACCCAAGTTACATGATGTAGAAACTACAAGAAGAATATACCAAGGCTGGCTTAGATATTAACCTTGCGAAAACAGAGTACCTATCTACAAATGAAGAAAACATAGAAGATCTACAGATTGAAGACAACGTAACAATCAAACTTAAGGTTAAATTCAAATACTTGGGGATCCGAAAAAGGTAACAACAGAGGAAGAAATTAAGCAAAGATTAGGACAAACAAGAACAGCAATCCGACAACTTACTTAGTATGGTGGGATAGACACCTAAATATAAAGACAAAAACACAGATTTATAAAACATTAGTGCAAAGTATTATGACATATGGGGCTGAAAATTGTAATGTTAATGTTTAAAATTTGAAATTTGTTATAACTTCGATTCCAACAATCGGATCAAAGTTAAAAAAACGCCATTTTGTTCATTTTTTTGAAAGGAACAATTTTTATTTCGGTAAAATTAAATATCCCTAATTGTTTAGGATATACGATCATTAAAACAATTAAATTGTTAATAACAAATTACCTGACGGGTTTTCAGCGTGGTACCTTTAAAACATCGAATCTACACAAAAATAAATATAAAAAAAGTCAAGGTACGGAGGGGATATAAAAGGGCACACTGAACCCCCTCCCCACTGGCATCAATACTAAATATCAGTATAAACAATGGATATAAAAAGCACGAAAGAGGATAAATTCTGTGTTTTTAAATCAAAGTTTAATAAAATTGTTGAAAAATGAAGATAAAACTATTTTTGTTATAATGTATATCAAAATAAGCAACAATACTTAACAATATTATGTAGTTTAACCAAAAAATAATTGTAAACTGTAAAAAAAAACATGATATAAAAGGTTATTTTATATATATTATTATTTAAAAAAATGTTAAAAATATGATTTAGTAAAAGTCTATTTTTAAATATTAAACATACGTACACATTATACAAAAAAAATATGGCAACACTGCTACGGTAAGTTATGTTCAATACCCAGAAATAATCATTGCTCTAATAAATAAGCTTACCTGTACATAATGACGTCTGTGATTTTCGTTACACCATTTTTCATTAATTCTTTCCACACCTCATCTCTACTTTTGCATACCGGAATATTTCCCAGAAAAATACGACGATTGTTGTAAGATACTGTGATATGTAGATGATAATCAGGTCTAAACGGTACATAGTTGAGGCAGAGACTGCTTTTAGCTACTTCAGAATTCATGAACGTTACAAAGCAAAAGCCTCTATTTGCATTACCACTACCCACCATAACTTTTAACTTAAAAATTTCTCCACATTGTTGGAAAAACTCCATCAACTCTGAATCTGTAGTATCGCTTGGTAAACCGTAAGCGTAAATCTCAGAGTTGGGCTCCGGCTTATAGCCACAGTCTTTCAGAGGATGGTAAACAACTCTTCTACACGGAGCAGACATATCAAAAGTGTAGCCTTCCAAACTAAGACTGTCGTTTGTATTATCAGTCAGAAGAGTGAATGTTTGAGGCGGTTCCTGAGAATCTATATTGTCATTTGAAGCCATTGCTATTGGTCGTTTAAGAACCACTTATAAATTAAGGGATTTTTGAAGGTAGAGGGTGCGTGTTGTTTACTCAAGTGGTTGTTTAGCTGGGATATTATCAAAGTGTTAAATATTCAGGTCCGGTTTCTTCTACGCCGAAAATAAAATACACTGGTTGGTTTACTAAAAGGATATAAAATTGTATTAGGCTTATTTTAAAGTTTTTAATTAGTATGTAAATATTGATAGAACAGTTTTTATAAAACAGATACGTCAGATAAATAATTTTTTGATCAATATTTGTTAGAATTTGTTTCAAATTTTCTTTATGACCTTTCTTTATAACCCGGTACTAAGTACTTCTAGTATGTAGACTAATCACCCCATCAAAATGACTTCTCTTATCTAATGTTCACGCTGATAACACGTTCCTTTACACCAAACTACCTTGCTATCAAAGATGATAACGGAACTCTACTCACTTCTAAAAAAGATATTTTACACAGATGGAAAGAATACTGTGGACGACTGATGATGGAGGAAAGCACAGACGCCCCATCACAACAAGAAGATGCCAGTTTTGTGACGAAACCTGACGTACTCAAAAGTGAAGTTGAAGCAGCAATTATGAGGCAAAAAAGTCAGAAAGCTGCCGGTCCAGATAACATACCTATTGAAATGATTTGGGCCCTAGATGACGTTGGAGTGGATATAATACATCAAATTTGTCAAAGAGTGTGGGAGACAGGTAAATGGCCTGAGGACTGGACACAATCACTATATATTCCCATACATAAAAAGAGAGCGAAAGATTTATGTAGCAACTATCGCACAATTGCTCTAATTGCACATTGCAGTAAGATACTCTTACACATAATTCTCGAGAGGATAAAGCCCTTTTTACTACCTAACATTGCGGAGGAACAAGCAGGTTTCGTCCCCGGACGTGGTACTAGAGAACAAATTTTAAACGTACGGCAGATTGTAGAAAAATCCAGAGAATTCAACATCACAACATATTTGTGCTTCATAGATTATAGTAAAGCTTTCGATTTGGTCAACTGGAGTAAAATGTGGCAGGTTTTGTCTGAAATGGGAGTCTCCAATCATCTGATACTGCTAATTAAAAGCCTGTACAATAACAATTATGCCAGAGTTAGAATAAATGGGGAACTAACCGATAGTTTCAGGGTCACAAAGGGCGTGAGACAAGGCTGCATACTAAGCCCAATTCTATTTAACATCTATGGTGAATGGATAATGCGGAAAGCTACTGAGGACTGGAACGGTGGCATCACCATTGGCGGGAAGAAGATTTGCAACTTGAGATAAGATGATACTACTATCCTCGCTAGTTCTGAAGCTGAATTGATTCACCTGCTACAACGGATAGAAGACGTAAGCTTAACAATGGGCCTTAAAATAAACAGAGATAAAACGAGAATCATGATAATTGACAGAGCTAACAACAATCAAAATCATCTGGTCATGATAAACAATATCGCTGTTGTAGATAAATTTGTGTATCTGGGTTCATTAATAACCAACAAAGGAGGCTGTACTAAAGAAATAAAGCGGCGGTCAGCAATCGCAAAAAGCGCTATGGCAAAATTACCAAAAATTTGGAAAAGCCATGAAATAACTACCTATACAAAAATGAGACTAGTAAGAAGTCTAGTTTTTACAGTTTTTACTTATGCATTGGAATGCTGGACCCTTACTGAGAAAGACAAAAAGAACATAGATGTATTTGAGATGTACTGCTGGAGACGAATGCTGAGAATACCATGGGTGGCCCTAAGAACAAATGAATCCATACTGGACCAGCTAAACATAAAGAAAAGACTAAGAACACAACTATCAGAACAAATAATAAGCTATTTTGGACATGTGCTTCGAAGAAATGGTCTTGAAAAACTTACCATCCAGGGAAAAGTAGAAGGCAAAAGAAATAGAGGTAGATCTCCCACACGATACACGGACCATATTGTTTCTACCATTGGCGCTCCATTGTCAGAATGTGCTAGAATGACAGAAGATAGAAAAACGTGGAGGAACATTGGGAAATTTAGCTAATAGCTTCATGATATCACGATACCTGCATCAGGTCAACGACTAAGAAGAAGAAGAATCTAATGTTAGTCCAACAATCCCACACGAAATCTTCTCAAAAACATAGGCTTGAAATTGATCACCAATACAATAGTGTCAAGTATACCTAGAACTCCTAGATAATATCACCATACCTGAATTTATCATATTCAATCATAATAATTTTAGCTCAGAATGTTCATCAAAAATCTCTTCTCTAATCAATTCTGATATTCTAAATACTATTTAAACTTCTAATCCACCTCAGTATATCACTTCGCAGATTTCAGAGTCCATTGACATCAGACTCACGAGATTTAATCAGCTTGTACCTTGGCTGGTAATATCATAGGAAAATCTCAACTGTAAAGAAACACCAAAAAAAAACAGTTGGAACCGATACAAAAAGTACAAAAATATTGATCTATTAATAGATTACAAAGTATTAATAGTTAAAGCTCGAGGAGAATCATAAAAAAAGCAAACAAGAATACTGGCGGAAATATACATATCTAGCATTAACAGCAGCACAAATATATCATCGGTTAGGCAGTACATTTTACAAATTCCAGTGAATTTAACCCTATCAATTAGTTATGAGGAGTTCCAAGAAGCACTTAATAGCATAAAAGACACTTCACCAGGTCCAGAAGACATACCAATACAAGTTATTGAAAACTTCATACAGAAGCAATATAGTTTCTACTTCAAATTTTTATTATTTGATTACAAAAACATAATTCACTCAAGCAAAGAAAGTCACCAGGACCAGACAAAATAACCAACGAGTTTATAAAACACGGTGGAGAAAATATAGCCCTAGAGATGACAGAACTTATACAAAAACTAATATTGCACTGTACTGCAAGGTACTGTTCAAGAAAGAAGATAAAGAAGACCCCATTAATTAAAGAGGTATAAATCTACTGAACACCGCACTTAAACTTACCACAAAAATCCTAACCAACAAAATCAATAAACTAACAACTTTATCAGATGAGCAACAAGGATTCAAATCCTCAAGATCCTACGTAGACGCGGTATTTGTACTAAGACAAATCACAGAAAAGGCCATCGAGTACAATAAACCAGCATATCTATGTTTTATAGACCTGACAAAGGCTTTCGATTGCATCAAAGTCGAAAACGTCTTACACCTACTGTATAAAAGAAACATACCAATACATATACTACAAACCTTCGAAAAAATCTACTTCCATAATCGAATTTAGGCAAAGATAAATGGAAAACTCACACAGTGTATACCAGTACAAAGCGGAGTCAGACAGGGTGACTCATTAAGTCCACCTCTCTTCAATATAATAATAGACGAAATAATACAAGCAAGGTTATGGTTACAGAATAGGGAACAAAGAAATCCAAATATTGTGTTATGCAGACGACGCCGTATTAATCGCCGAGATAGAAGACGAGCTCCAAAGATTAACACACATCTTCAATACAACAGCCAAGAGAACAATGTCATAATATCAGCAGAAAAAACCAAATGTATGACAACATCTAAGTATCCACGATGTAAAATCGAAATTGATGGAAAAATAATAAAGCAGGAAGCAATGTTTAGATATCTGGGAATAGATATAACTAGTTACGAAGATGTTGAAGAAGAAGTACGACAACAAAGCTTAAAAGCAAGTAAAGCATGGGGATCTCTTAATGACATAATCTGGAAGAACAAACACCTAAGACAAGACACAAAAACAAGAACCTATAAAGCAGCAATTAGATCTAGATTAACATACATGGCGGAGACAAGACACATCTAAAACGAGATGACCACTAGAAACAACAGACATTAAAATACTCCGACTAATATCAGGAACAAATCTGTTGGATAGAGAGAGAAGCAAAAACATAAGTAGAGCATGCAATATAAAAGACATAAATGGTTGGGTGACAAAACGGAAACAAGAGTGGAACGAGCACATTAGTAGAATGGTAGAGGGTAGGATAGTACGAATAGCACGAGATTAGTCATCAAATGGACAAAGAAGTATTGGCATAACAGAAAAAGATGGTGCGGTAGTTTAAACAATTTAGGAGGCTAATATTAAAGAGGAAACAGGCTTTAAAGCCTACATACAAGAAGGAAGAACAAGAAGAAGATCACAAAAATTATTTCCAGAAATCTTAAAAAATGCCATTATTATCACTATCATTAAACTAAATACATATAAATTACAATCAAAATCATATCGTTTCATATCATTAACATGTTCTTCATGTAAACTTAAGGAAAAAATAGTCAACAAAAGATTAATGTGGGGTATACAAAATAATGATCAACTTAGCATTGAACAAGCTGGCTTTCGACCAAACTGGTCGATAAATGACATTATAGATCTAGAAAACGCTGTTCACAAAGCTTTTAAAAATTAAAAATGTATAGCAATTTACTTTGACATAACTAAAACATTTGATACCTTAATGAAACACCGTATAGTGAACATTCTAAAAAAATTGGGATATCAAGGAAATATTTTGTCCTACATAAACAATTTTGTACTCAAAGAACATCTTAAAGAATAAAAAAACGGAATCCTACAAGGATCGATTATCAGTCCTAATCTATTTTTATTAGCAATAAGCGATATTATAAAAATCATTGGAAAAAAGTGATGGAGTCGAAGAAAACTGGGCAAAAATTAAGTCTGCTATCTTAGCCTCGGCCAGGAAGTTCTTGGTAAAAGAAATATAAATTAATATAAATCGTTCCCAAAGCGAAGAACTTCATGGATTTGTACAGAAGTAAAAGAAAGATGTAAAGAAAAGAAAAAAACTGACCTTAAATACATGTCAACCAAAACACAAGAGGCATACCATAATTACAAGACAATTAGAAACGAAACACATGCACTTGTATGTGAGTGTAAAAACTTACGAACCTATAGAAATAGACAGCGGAATAAGACAAGTTTATTCATTGAGCCCCATGCTCTTTAATTTAATCATAGATGAAATCATCAAAAGCCTTAACAAAGGAAGAGGATACAGAATGGGAAACAGAAAAATAAAAATACTCTATTACACACACGACGCAATATTGATGGTCCACAGATTTAACATGACAATTTTATCTTAGAAAACTAAAAAAATAGTAGTCAGCAAAGAACCAACTAGATGTAAAATAGAAATTATGACATCAGTATTGAACAAGTAATGGAAATAAAATACCTGTTAATTACACTGTCCAGCTATGGAGACCTGGACAAAGAAGTGAAAGATCAATGACATATGACTCAGAAACAAGACCCGATACAGCCACAAGGCAGAGGCTACTGGAAACTGGAGAGATAGGAGTTCTAAAAAGAATTACACGAAATACGCTGAGAGAGCTAAAGAGAAATGAAGACATGAGAAGAAAATGTAATATACAGTGTATAAATGAATGGACACAAAATAGAAAAAAAGGATGGTATAACCACGTAAGGAGAATGAAAAAGACCCATGTTATCAAAATAGCAAGATATAAGTCACCATATATAAGATATAAGATGTTAACAATAATTGCAAAACATGTGTAAGACTATATTCTGATGACCTAAGTATTTACATCAAAGGCAAGAACGTTAATGGAATGGCGTCAATATTACAAGAAAACTTAAATAAACTAGTAAATTGGTACTTATCCCCAAGTACAGATTTTAGTTTTTACTCCAATAAAACAAAATGTATAATATTTTCAAAAAGACGTATCGAGTATTGACATCCAAAATATTTTCTATACAAACGAAATAAAATTTCTAGGAATGATATTTGATCAACAGTTAAATTGGAAAAGTCATATCCAGCAGTTTAGTCCATACTAAATTAAGATACAAGCATCCAATTTCTCTGGGTCCCATTAAATGTTAAAATAGCAGGCAGAAATTCCAAAGAAGCTATAAACGACAACAGTATCCCCATATCACAGCAATCTGTAAGTGTGGATCTAAAAAGCTACTTCATAAAGCACCTGTTCGAGTACTGGAACAATACATGGAAATGCACAAAGCCACAGAAACACGACCAGATTGGAGAGCATCAACCACTCGGTAAGAAAGAGAAGAGTAGAATGGAATGATCATATAAGTCATATGACAACAAATAGAGGAGTAACCAGATCTATAAATAGCGAGAGACGGTTCCCCAATAGAACGACGATCAGTGGGAAGGCCACAAAAACAATGGAATGATAACTTACACTGGAAAACAGAGTCATGTCTACACACAAAGAAGAAGAGTTAGTGAAATAAAGTGATATCATAAAAGCAGATCATAGTGGACCCATTAAGCTTAGTGTAAATAGGCACTAAAAGGAATTGAAGTAATACTGCTAAGTACAAATTTAGCTTAAAAATAAGTTACTCGTTGTTCTATCAGTGAATAAATTGTAATGTTACTCAGAAAATAGCATTATAAAAAAATAGAAAACTTACATTTTCAAACTAATCACTAAACACTATTTATTATAATACAATCTCGTAATCGCCAAAATTTAAACACCTATTCTCAATACGAACCAACTTACAAATGAACTATTTTGTATGTGCCACTGCTATAAAAAGGTAAGACAATCTTACTTTGCAAAATATTATCTATGACCAAATTAAATTTGTGTAATAACGACGATAGCAGTGTCTTTATTATTTAACGAACTTTCGGCTCTGTTTGTAGTTATCTATCGACTCGAGCCACCGTTGGTCGTCAAAACAATAAAGTCACTGTATTACAATGAGGTATTCATTCAAAAATACTGGACACTTCTTAATTATTTTTTATTATCTATGCAGGGATATTAGAAGGACTACAAAAAATCAAATAGTGGAAGTTAAGATGATCTAAAAGTTTTTCTGAGCAAAAATAGTAGAAATAATGAACTAGAAAAGTAGGTAAAGAAAGTCCTGGTAGAATTTGTAGGAATATAGTATTTGTAGGAATATATAAGTATCATCAATTAAGATACTTAAAACTGATTGCAATTTCACCCATTATGACCCAAGTTATATTTTTTTAATGTATTAACGAAATTAATATCGGCACCTGATATGAAAAACTTTGTATAACTCACTTTTGCTTAGTTTAGAGGAAAGCGAAAGGCGGCTCGAGACACCGTGGGCCGTCTAAACAATAACCCGAGTTATATTTTTTAATTATTTAAAGAAATTAATATATTTTTATTAAAAATATATAATAATAGACAAATTAACAATTTTTTAATTCAAAAACCTATTAACTAACAAAAAACATGTGTTACATAAATGTAACGTTAAGCAGTGGCGTAACTAGACTCGTAACTCGTGGGGGATGGACCGCCCCGGGCCTCTGATATGTGGAACCCCCAAATTGGCATTAAAAATTATAAAATAAAAATTAAGAAGTAACGAAAAAAAACATTTTTTAAACATTTAAACCTACAATCTGGTACATGAGATGTTAATATAGTTTTATAATAGTTTTAATGTCTACTTTGAAAGAACCGCAGCACAATAGACGCAATTTTTATTATCAGACAAATAATAGAGAATTCTATTGAATATGAAAAACCAGCATACATGTGCCTTGTAGATTTAAAAAGTGCTTTTGACAGGGTGAAGCGAACAAATAGACCATCAGATAATAAGAACAATTAATGAAATTAACAAGAACAACAAGACCAGAGTTATAATGCCAACAGGCGAAACAGAATGCGTAGAACTAAAAGGAGGAATCCGACAAGGAAACTCGCTTAGCCCATTGATATTCAATATGGTGATAAATCAAATAATTCACGAAGTAAGAAAACGACACGGATACCACATGGGAGCGCATAAAATCACGATACTATGCTATGCCGATGATGCAGTACTAATTGCTAAAAACGAAGATGACTTAGAAAGTAAGCTCCACACCTTCAATATCACAGCAAACAAACTTAATATGAGAATATCAGTAGAAAAAACTAAATGTATAGTGATCAGTAAAGAGCCGCGTAGATGCAAACTAGAAATAGACGGCAAAATTGTACAACAAGTAATGACATTCAATTACCTAGGAGTAGAGATCACTAACGACAGGGATATAAGAAAAGAGACCACAAGGCAAGCATCAAAAGCGGCAAGAGTAGTGGTTGCATCCGAGAAACCATATGAAGAAAAAAATATCTGACCACGGAAAGCAAAATGAAAGTATACAAGATAACAGTAAGACCAATCCTAACATATGCAGCGGAGACAAGGACCGATACAAGAAAGACGAAACAACAAATCAACAATATCGAAATGAAAGTATTAAAATCAATAGCGGGCATATCATTAAGAGACAGACAAACCAACAGAAGTATACGCGAACAATGCAAAATTTAAAATATTAACAGGTGGATAAAAACAAGAAAAAAAAACTGGAACGAACATGTAAACCAAATGGGACCAGATAAATTAGCAAACATCTGTAAAAACAACAAGCCTTATAGCAGAAGACCCGTTGGACGGCCGCCAAAAAGGTGGAAAGATAATGTACAGTCAACAACGACTGAAACAGAATAAGAGGCAGACAAACAGGAGTAATCCTAGTCGCACAAAGAAGAAGTATTAATACTTTTTTTAAGGTCGAAAACGACACTTACTTCAGAGAGCGGTTACATATATGTAAATCTACAATTCATAGCTGTTTTTATTAAACATACACAAAGTAACTAACTATTTTCAAAGACAACAACAAAAATTAATATTAACCAGTATTCATATAAAAATATTTTGCGTTTTACTCTAACAATTAGCTTTTTACAGCACTTAATCAAAACGAATGTTATGCTCCATGATACTTGTTAAATTATATATACATTTCGTTCCTTGCGCTACAACTAATATTCTAGCAGTTTTAGAGAATTTATTAAAAAATTTGTGTCACATGACATACCACTCAACTCCTTTCATTTCTTCTCGCTCTAACTCCACTGCATGCATTTCCACCTGTTTTTCCAGTTCTCCATTTTGTTGATTTTTGCAATAAACAAACTTGCAAAGAAGTTAAGACGTTTATTATTAAAGTATTTAAAATTTATCCAAAAGAATTACAAATATCTACAAAGCATTTGCAGTCTAATCGTACCATCATCAGTGAAACATCTTGATAGTAGTTGAAACTAGCTACAAAATCTTACAACTTTATATCACATAGAAATCATATTATATTGTATAATTGTATTTACACAACGTCAATGTTATAGGATTTTCACTGCTCGAAAGAAGAACAACTTCGTCCAATGGTTAATACCAGCCAACTGAGGCTGGTTTAGTTTGTACACCCAGATTGATAGCTAGTTTCAACTACTCTTAAGATTATTCATTGATGATGTTCCGACTGGCCCGAGAACGTTTTAAAGATCCACAAGGAAACTAAGTTCCTGTAGCTGTCTGTATACCATGTATCACAAAAAATTTATTTAAAAATGACCGGAAGTTTCCGGAATCAATATTCCATCATCAGTGGATCTAAATGTACATGTTTTGAGTATTACATGTATTTAAATATTTTTAATTTGAATTAAAGTTACATTATTTAATCTTATATGCTATCATGTTTAAGTTACAATTGGAATTGATAACATGCCATGTTATCAATTCCAATTGTAACTAAGACCAATAACTAAGAATCCTAAGTATCTAAAATTTTTTATCCCTCAAGGTTGTATTCTCCTATCGTTAGATTTGGTAGCTTTCTTATTCCTGCGTTTTTACTCGCATGCATATATTTTGTTTTTGCCTGATTGATTTTAAAGCGATTTGAGCATTACTTGGTATTTATTTCCCATTTACCACCAACACCCATTTTTTAGCCATTTACACTCCTTCTTTCCCATCTGGGTTTGGGATTGGCAATGGCAAGTTTTTTAACTTTTGTAAGTCGTATAAGAAGCATTGTGGAAAATTGCTATCCATGTTGTTAAAGAAAATATTTAGCGAATGTTCAAAAATTTTTTTACGACAAATAAAGCAAAACTTCTACTACTGGCTTAAATTAAAGACCACTTACATTGTATTACATTTTGTATACAATTTAACTTTAACCAAGTACCTACGTGATATTAACACCTTTTCAAAATTTCGTTTATCTTAAAGATAATTTAAAAGCGCTACCAGCTACCGCTTATATTCTACAATGTTAAAACAGATGTGATCAAGCAGTTCTATTTTGTCAATTTGGAAGTAAAATGAAATAATCATTTATTGCATATTCCACAGGACTCGAGGCGCCAAGTCCATTACATTCAGATGTTTTTCTGAATTTTAGAAAGAATATGATTATTGACATGATTCTTTTGTTGTGTCTGTGCAGCGACGGATCCAGCATAGTTAAAAGGGGAGCCAGATCTACTAAATTTCAAGATAATAATAATAATACTATTTATTTTAATTAACTAATTTTTTAATTAATTAATTTCTGGTCACTTATGTTTACATTTTTCTAAGGAATTAGGATTACACTTTCTCATTTGATTTATTGATAGTTTTCCTCATATATTTTGTTGCCGAGTTTTGACTGCTAATAGCATCTTGCCTATCGTCACATTTATCATGCGTATTTTTTAATTCTAAACTAATCCATACCGTTGTGAAGACTTGGTCTTGTGACACTGTCATATGCCGCGGTAAAATTGACATACAGATGGTGCATATCTACACTAGTGGCCCAAATTTTGGAAACTTCACAAAAATTTGTTTTTCTTTTTAATTTTTTTTTTCAAAATTTAAAAATAAATAAAACAACAGCCGTTAGGTATTAGTTAATATACATATTTTTAAAAAATGATACAATGGTTATTATCAAGAAAATTAGTATTTGATGGGATACCCTTTTGTTTTTTAGGACTCGATTCTGCGACGCATGGACTTTACGAGACGAGCCAAGTCTTCTGGTGTAATAACTCTAAACCAGTTTTGATTAATGGCTTCTATCACTCCTCTCTTGTTACTTGGGTTTCGGCGTGATACTAATACTTTTAGCCTTGACCATAAATTTTTTATTGGATTTAGATCGGGACTATTTAAAGGCCAAGGCAGGACAGTAACGTCATTCCATGGAAGTCTTAGTCGTATGACAAAGTGGTTCATCCTGCTGGAAGATGCATTTTTGGACATCCCCTTCAAACAAATCTTTGATAGTCGGCAGTAGTATCTCTTCCTGATAATTGTTACAATAATTTTGCCCTATAATACTGCCAAACATCCATATCCATTAGTGGTCATACAAGCCCATACCGTGATACTCACAGGATGCTTCATAGTGACCGTAGTAGACTGGGGCAAAAGGTCTTCCCCCGGTCGGTGGCGAACAAACTTCGCTCCGTCACTCCCAATGCAATCAATGCCTTTTTGCCACTTTTTTTTTGTTCAGGAACGGCTTCTTTCTAGAAGTTCATGCTCGCAATTCATTTTCACACAACTTTCATCTGATAGTGCGGTACGATATTTGAGCGCCAGTTGATTTGACAATAGCATCAATTTTTTTTTGCGGATCGTATTGATAAACTTTCGGTTTTCTGCCTATTTTTCTATTGATTTTGTCGTTCCAGTGTTATGATAACGTTTACAAACTTTACCCAATTTGTTTGCTATTTCTTGATATATGTAACCTTCTTCACGAAGGGTACCTAATTGCTTTGTCTCTTTTTCCTGGCGACCAGTCAACACGTTTTGGGTTTCTTGGTGCCATCGAGACTAATGTACTTATTCCTCTTCGACAGTTAAACAATATCTCCTTAGTAACAACTACTTAGTAACACTGCAAGTAGCACTAAACTGTGCTAAACATTTCCAATTGGGTCGTTGACTGACTAACAAAACCCTGACGCAATACAGTATTGCTAATGTTACCATTCACAAATTCCGAATTTTCGGCGTTTCCAGAATTTTGGCCACTAGTGTATATTAAACGAGAATTTGTCGTAGTGTGATGATCTTTTTAATAGTTGAAATTTCACGCCTGAAACCTGCCGCCTGATATTCTCCTAGAAATGCTTGGATATAAGGCTTCAATCCCCAATGCAAGATGTTTGACAATATCTTGTATGCTCTATTTAGAAGAGTTATTCGACCGTAATTATTGTCAAACATCGCCTATACGTACAGAGGCAGAAGAATCTGATGAAATCAAAATCCAAAGTGATGTCCGACAGGGATGTATACCCTGTTAACGGAGAATGTATCAATAACATCAGATATGCAGACGAAACGGTGGTATTCGCTGACAATTATAAAGCCCTCCAGGAGTTAATGAATAGGATCACAAAAATGAGTCATAGAAATGGCTTTCACTAAACATCAAGACAACAAAATGTATGGTGATCTCTAAGAAGTTTTACCATAAATATTATGGCGTATAAAACTGTAAATACATTATGACTAATTCTTTTCTATTCTAGTTATTTCGGCGCTCAGTTGAAAGACCTGTTGACCTGAATTCTGATGAGTCACCCACGACTTGAAATTTCCAGAAGCAGGCCGAATAAAACCAGTATGAGCGACCTTCTTTGCTCTTCGATGGGAGATCGCGGCGATTCCGGAACTAACGGCATTGTATATTTAAAAAGGAATTTTGTTGTAAACAGGACAGTTAGTTTTTGAACATCGCGTCGAGTTTTTAAAATGTAACGCACGTATTATAATAAATGTAGATAAATTATATAATTATTAGTGTGAAATAAATTAGTAATAAAGACTTTAATAAATTTGTAAGTGTTATAAATAGAACCTTTAATAATAAATCAAGACAATAAATTAGATTAATAAAAACAGTTCAGAAGTAACAGCAATTTAGAAGAATTTAGAATGAATGGTCAACCAATAGAAAAAATAAAAACATACACCTACCTTGGTACGACCGTCAATGAAAACTTCAAACCATTTCCTAGAAATCAAATGTAGGATAGATAAAGCAAGATCTAAATGTCAAAAATGGATAAGCTATTTAAATGGCATGATTTATTAATCCCCATAAAAATCAGGTTATTAGGATGTTATATCTTTCTTATAATCCTCGGAGTTGTCGTGAACTCTCGCAGACGCTACCTGCAAGATAATTGAGGCTTTTGCAACGTGGCTTTATCATCGAGTATTAACTATATATTCTCCTCTCCTCTATGAAAATGTCCTATACCGACCACGTAATTAGGACGTTTTATTAAAAAGAAAAAGAGCTGATAACCATAATAAAACGTTCATAATACCAAAGATGCTATGTAGTACCCTTTTGGTATTCGCCTTGTTTGTTTTTTCTATCTTATTATATTATTTATCCCCTCTTCTTTTATTTAACGCACTAAACGCTCTAATCGGAGCAATAACAACGGATATAATATAGTGTAATGTCCTTTTGGCAATGCCACTATCTTTGCTTTCCCGTCATTGTACTAGATACCCTCTCCTTTTAGGTACTAGATACTTTAGCTGTGCGACTTTGCGATCAATTTGAGTAACGGTGACGGTTGCAAAAATCTGTAGCGTATTTAATGTCATTTTCCCATTCAAAAAGTGCAAAAAAAATTTTTACTTCCTAAATTTGAAAAACTTTCTTTTATTATGACTTTATTGACCCTATTAGCGTATTTTATCCAAACATATCCGTTTCTCTGTACTGGTATTCTTAGTGATCTCACTGTTTCGTATAGTTGGTTTTGTGAGATGGAGTCGTAGCACTGTTTAAAATCAATATAAAGTACGTAGTGATGGTTTTATCAAAGCTTTTGGACGTTGCTTTGATTCCAAATAAAAGACCAAAATATTGAATAAAATTTTATTGTTGAAATATATAAAACTGTTAGTTATTATTAAATACATATTTGAAAAAAGTTGAAAACACCATATTTCTTGTATCAGTTAAAAGTTATACGGTTTACAACTTTATAATTTTAAGATAAAAAAGTATTCTAAAAGGGTATATAGTAAAATTAAATTTGAAACGTCAGAAAAATCTAATGGAAGTTATATTACGAAACATTGAGGGGCACGAAATGACGTCTGTAAATTTCAAAAAGTTTAAACACGACTACGTTCAAAAAAGAGGTCATCACATAAGAAATCAACAATATTGAAATTAAGGAGGCTAAGGAATTTGCACGGAAAGTTGGGATCGGTAACTTATTAGGTAATCTTAAAGATCCCTACTTTAAATGCCACAAAGAATCAAAATCTGACACCAATGGATGTTAGGCATGGTGAAACAAGTGTATTCGATTCGATGAGGTTTGAACCACCAAATGTTATTTTAAGAAACATCGCGCTAGGCTAACTTGGCAGGCAAGTTCGTATACCCGACACAGTGCGTTCCAATGACTAATAGAGAATATGCTATTGATGTACATAGAAATATAGGAAAAAGTGTGAATGAGATATAACTAACTAAATACCCGCAGGGAACATGGCATATGACACTCACGTGAGCACAAAATTATATTACACACAAGTTCAACTACACCACGCCTAAGCAAATGAGCAGACAGTCACACCACAACTGACTCATTATATAGTGAGTTGGAATTGTACTACGATTACTGCGCTTTTTAACTCCAAGGTGTAACACCATCATATAATATAATGGGGAATCGCCAATAGTGTAAGAAGCATACCAAATATTGAACAAGCATCTAACTTGTTAAAAACAATGAAGAGGAAGTCAAGAATATGATAATGATGAAAAAATTATATTGGAATGCAAAGGCAATAATTAAAGATTATCAACAGTCTCTATCAGTATAAGTAGAAATAACTAAAGATCTGAGAAAGTGTTGTAATTATTCAACACTGATATCACTGATATAACTCAAAGGTATTACGGGATGCTCACAATATGTATAAACATAAAGGAGCTACAAGAGATAGTGAATACGATTAAGACTGGAAAAAAGTTGCAAGAACAAACATAATTGGAAATAAACAATTAATTCACAGAGTTGAGAAATTTAAATGTCTTAAAATGGACGACCTTGTCACGTAAGTCTAGAAGTGGTAAAAAGTATAACAGATATCTGATCATTTTAAGTAAGAAGGTAGGTATAGTTATTGAAAAATACGTATCAAAATACTGTCAGATTGGACCTATTTTTTTAAACAAAGGCAAAAGTCCAAAAATGTAGTTTTTCATGTAGCCTTTTTAGGATGTGTTATGAAAAGACGGATAAATTAAATTTTTAGAAGTTGTAAGTCCATCAATAATTTGTCTACATTGTAAATATGAGTCACTTTTTACAATTTTGATACTGTGCTCTAAACTAGGATTTACCCACATGAGGATGTTTTAAAATACATAAGCCTTCTACTATATTGGTATTTTTGTTGTATGTATTTTTCATTAACTATGTATCAAATATATTTTAGTTAAGACTAAAGGTGTATTTTGTTACGAACGTCTCATCCGTTTATTACACTTTTTATTTGACAACAAATAAGAACAACAAATATCAAACCTAGATTTGTATAAATCTAGCTGTTGTGTATTATATCTAGATTTTTCTGAAGTTTACTCATAGTAAATAATTCGTGTTTAAAATAAATAAAGTTTGGAAACCACTTCAGCACCAATTTTACATTAAATTACATTACTTATCACCGCTAATAGCGAGAATTTCAGAAAACGCAATTGAACAATTAAAATTTTTAATTTAATAAATTTCCATAAATCTTAAATTCATAACATTATACCGAATAGATATTTAATTAATTATCATAAAAATTATTCCATGTCATCAAATCATGTTGTCAGGTCTTATAAAAATTAATTATGTAAAGAAACTCTATCATGTAATCCAAAACGCTCTCATCTAGTCCGTTCGTTTTACTCAACATGCTTTATTTAAATAAATAAAATAACGAAATGATGAAGAACATGTTATAATATGACATAAGTCACATTGGTTAAATAACAAACACCATAGAAATCAGAAATAGTTCGAGGAGAGAATATTCTCAGAAAAAGATTTTCCTGAACGAGAATATTCTCGGGGAGAAAACCGGTTGCGCGTTGCCATAGAAAACAGACTTTTACCGATCAAAACGATTGCGGAGAATCCCAGAAGCGTTTATTTTTAAATTTTCGTCACAATGTGCAAAAGTTGCAGAAGAATGACAGTATAAGAGTTGCTGTACATTCAACCAACTTACACCTTTAAACGATTAACGGAATTAGAGGAAAACCTTTCCTTGTAGTAAAAGGCACGGTAAACTGCATTGGTGTTCTCTAACACTTTGCTAAATTTTAGGTATAAAATAAATATATATGTCATTAACCCGTTGTTCATAGTTTGGCATATTTTGTTATATTTTTTTTAATAAATAGTATTCTTGCAAAATGTTATTTAACGTAAATTTCTTTCACCTACTTTTATTAAGGTGAGGTGAGGTAAGGTTGAGGTAAGGTTGACGTACTAAGGATAATTTATATTCAAAGTAGATAAACAAAGTACTAAAATATCACTTTTAATTTTTGTTGAAAAATACTTCGGAGTAAACTAGAACATTTTGTCAATTTAAATAGTGGTGGTTAGATTGACCACATGTCTGTTAGAGTGTACCGTTTTTGAGACGTCTACGATTACAGCATAAATTTGGGGTTTTGGAAAATATATTTAACTTTTTATTTGTAAATGAAAATACTTGTACTAAAAATAAAATAATTGTGGGAAACATTTTAATTTGTTTATGTACGGTTTCATCGGCATTCCTAATAATCATTAGGTTAATTTGCTTAATGTGTTTACGATCTTTGTAAGCGGTTATATTATATTTTACCTCTCAAGCACAACAGTTAGAAAGTTTCTGTCATATTGATCTAAACTCAGTATATTGTAATTCAAACGTGTAGTTTCAAGTGACCATCATGCCTAGACGTAAGTTGGATATTGATGAATTAATTGCAAATGTGCATAAATACTTTACCATGGAAAGAGAGAATGGTGGACCTTTAAAGTCATTATTATGTATAAATCTGTTTGTGATGCACTCAGAATAAGTGAAAGTAAGCTAAAAACTGTAAATAAGACTGCCAGAGATTCTCAAGAAGATCTTACTATGACTGAGTATTACGAAGACTAGAAAACAACTCGCAAACATTCTAGGAGCCTTGACTTACCTGATGGAGAAAAATTTGAAATTCGCAATATTTTGTATCGAATGCGTAAAAACAATCAACATGTCAGTTTAGATACTTTACTGGCCAAAATAAGACAAGTTTCTGAAATTAAGAGGAGTAGCATTTAAAAATGGTTTAGGATTTAAATTCAAATAAGAAAATAATAGGTTACTTTTATGCGAAAGGGGTAGTGTTGTTCACAAAAGGATTAAATTTTTGAGAGAACATACTAGACTTAAATATGAAAATGCAGCATTCGTATACTTAGATGATACATGGATGGATATTTGCAAAGGGTGGAATTAAAAGAATTTGGTACGACAATAGCATAAAATCAATAAAACACACAGATAGCGAAGGCAAAAGACATATCATTCTTCATGCAGGAGGGAAAAAAGGCTTTCTAGAAAAGGCAGATTTGATTTTTTTTCAAAATCAAAATCTGCTGATTACTCCGTTTATTTCTAAATTTTCTAAACTACAATGTGCAAGCATCGCAAAAGAATGACCGTACAAGAATTATTTTCTTTTAGTAAACACATAAGCAAAATGATCAGTGTCAAAAAATAACCAAAATTGTGATTTGATAAAACTTAGAGAACAAGTAATTTATACTTGTAAAGTTTTTGGGAAATTAATGGAATTAAACCGAATTTTTTCCTTATAGCTTTCAATAAGTCGGAAATTTGGACAGACGAAGACGAATCACAGGCATAGGGAAAAATAAACAGCTGTAAATAAGCTAGAATTATCCATAGAAATAAAAGCAAACCTATGCCCACAACATAATGACAATGGCAACGATATGTAAAAATCAATGTTAAAAATATTTAAATTTCGAGATTTTAAATTAATTTTTTTTTAACTTACGGATAAAATTATGAAATATCCGTAAATATTTTATTCCAGAAATTTAATTGAAAAATTATTTTAAAAAAATTAGAGTATTAACACCTAGGGGCTAATTCATGCAAAAGAAAGAACGAAAAAAAGCCGATCAATCAAGATATATAAAATTAATGATAAGTAAAAAATTTGTAAAAAAGTCAAATTAAACATAACTTTAAAATTCTAGATTAAATGCAGTTTCCAAACTTTCTTTACAACAGCAAGATAACAATCACGAAATAATTTACTATGGGCTGGTATATCTAACATTACATATTATTATTTAGAGCAAGTAGTGACAGCTGCATAAAATATTATTTCCATTTGGCTTCTTTGGAATAATCCTAAAAAATTAAAACATAAAATAATACAGAAATATTTATGTAAACGTAAAAAAATATTGACCATTTTTATTTTTAGGCGGACATACGAGTTGGCCCTTCCCATATCAGTTGGCCCACCTATGGAATTTGCATTTTAAGTCGATTACCATAAACAAATTACACTCTGCATGTCTTTATAAGTTTCCATATTAATTAATATGCCATTGTTATTAAAATTTATTAAAAACATCACTCTTATGGTTTGTTATTTATTTCCAGCAATAAAAAAAGTTTCACTAAACCCTGGCTATGCATTCACTTATGTCAACATACGTTGATTTTTTCATAATTACATTAAATGCAAAGGTATCTATGGAAAAATTACATCAAAACAATAATATGAAGAAGACAGAAAAGATTTGATTTCACGTACAAAGCGTCTATGTATCTGTTGATACGTATTTCGACTTAATAAGTCTCATCAGAACAGTTATTCATGACCGTTCGCTAGACGCTTTGTACGTGAAATCAAATCTTTTCTGTCTTCTTCATTTTATTCGGATCTACTCTGTATAAGTACAAGAAACAAATTCGTTAAAGATTTCTGCTTAGTGAAGGAGACATGTCGTGGAATACAAATTTTACGAAATACAATTTTTATATATCAACGTCTGGCTATGCCTTGCAATTTTTAGAAGGCTCCAGATTAAAGCAGAAATCTGAATTTGTTTCGAAACTATCTTACCGATTTTTCAAAACAATAATATTGTCAGTTAATGTTAAATGTATTTTGTTGTATTGTAAAGCTTTTTGCCGTTTGTGGATTGTACAATGGGTCGAGGTATGAGAAAATTTGTTCAATCATTATTAGATTTTTTAATTCTGGAAAATCCAATTCGGAAATCGCGAATATGTTGCCGCTATAGTGTCACGCTATAGTGTAAGAAATATAGGTAGAAAATACAAAACTGCAGATTCGGTCGTCACCAAACCTAGAAATGTACGAAAAAGTAGAATAACCGAAGCAAATCATAGGGCATTAAGATGCATTATAGTGAAAAATCGACGAGCAAATTATATTGAGTTAAGCGTTTTAAACCCAAGAACTATGCAATAGAGGACAAACATGGTATTATCATAAGTGATATCGACAGAGTGTTAGAAACATGGAAAAACTATTGTTCAGAGCTCTACAGGGAAGAACACGTAAATCTAGGCCACACTTCAGCCCTCGAAAACATCGCATACAACCCTGAACCTGAAATTCTGCTGTCCGAGATTGAAGAAGCTGTAACTCACCTGAAAAATAAATCCCCTGGCTGCGATGATATCACGGGAAAGCTCCTTCAGAACATGGGAGACAAAGGATGTTACATAATGTGGAAACTTTGTAATAAAATTTGGAGATGCGGAAAGTGGCCCAGAGAATGGCGCACATCATTGTGCATACCAATCCATAAAAAAGGAACAACTACAAAGTGTAGTAATTATCGTACCATCTCACTGATTTCCCATCCAAGCAAAATATTACTAAGAATCATTAAACGCCGTTTGCAACAATACTTAGACAAACAAATTCCCCAAGAACAAGCAGGCTTTGTCAAAGGGAAGGGTACGAGAGAGCAAATCCTTAATATGCGGCAGCTCATAGAAAAGGCCCGCGAATTTAAAATTTCAATAATAATCTGTTTTCTAGACTACCAAAAGGCATTTGATTGTGTGAAGTGGGAAGTTCTCTGGACAGTTCTTCATGAGATGGGAGTCCCAGATCATTTGGCAATATTAATTAAAAACTTATACGAAGATAACTCAGTTAAAATAAGAATTAAAAACCAGCAATCTGATACCTTCAAAACCAGCAGAGGTGTACGACAAGGGTGCATACTATCTCCAGACCTGTTCAATTTATATGGAGAATACATAATGAGGAACGCACTCGATGGATGGAGAGGCGGCATCTCCATTGCAGGAAAAAAGATCTCAAACTTAAGATTCGCAGACGATACAACACTGATAGCAACATCTGAAGAGGAGATGTCGAGACTGATAAAGAGAGTAGAAACCGAAAGCAACAAGTGTGGGCTCAAGATTAATAATCAGAAAACAAAAATCATGATTGTGGACCACGCGAATATCCTCCAAACAACAGGCGCCCTAAATCAATTCGAGAAAGTAGACGAGTTCACGTATCTAGTATCTTCCTTAAGCAATGCAGCCTCCTCCCATACGGAAATTCGCAGAAGAATAGGGATGGCCAAGAACGCGATGAGTCGACTGTCAAAAATATGGACCGCTCTTTATCCAAAAAACTCAAAATGAGACTGGTACGGACACTCATTTCACTTCAATCTTCAGTTACGGTGCCGAAACATGGACAATAAAATCAGAGCATAGGAAAAGGATTGACGCATTCGAAATGTGGTGCTGGAGACGAATGCTACGCGTCTCGTGGACGGAGCACAGATCCAATCAGTCGATTCTCGAAGAGCTAAACATTCAGACCAGACTCTCCTCTCAATGTCTTGCAAATGTTTTAAAGTTTTTTGGCCACATTGCGAGAAGAGACAATGACAACTTAGAAAGACTAATGGTATGCGGAAACGTAGAAGGACGTAGAGGCAGAGGACGCTTACCTATCCGATGGTCAGATCAAGTACAGAAAGCCACTGGAGAGACGTTTTCCGAGTCCATAAGAGCAGCCCAAAATCGCAAGAGATGGAGAGAATTGACAGCCCGCATTGTAGGAAATCACGATCCTCAGCAATGAGGAAACGACAAGAGAGAGAGAAGCGTTTTATTGCGTGACGTTATTATAAGACACGTTTCTAGATCAACATGTCACCGAGCGGCCCACAAATTAGGATTTGGTACTTACAGGAACCGGCATTATGCAGAAAAAGGAACATGATATATATTACAGCTGCGACCCGAACCGAGTTCGAAACAGCGTTCCTATTATCAAAGAAAATCAAAAATTTTATTATTGGTTTTAAAGCCATAAATGATGTTGGTATTTCTAGTCATCACAAAGATATTACCACTATAATTAAGCGAAACCGCCTGCAGTGGGCAGGACATGTAGCCCGGGCCCATGAATCGAACATAATAAAAATGATTCTAACAGCGCAACTCGTGGGAATGAGAAGACGGAGTAGACCAAAGCTGAAATGGATGGGGTAACACAAGATGCCGAGAAGATCGGAGTCGGCAACTAGAAAATGCAAACAAGGGACAGAACAGAATGACGTAGAAAGCTTGAGAAGGTCGAGGCCCTCTAAGGGCTGTAGCACCAAGTTGATGATGACTTACAAAGTAAGTTTTATAGTTGAAAAAATGAGTACGAACTGTTTTTATTAAATTACAATTTATTTTAGGCTAAGGAAAAGCCACTTTTAACATTAGAACACAAGAAAAATAGACTAAGATGGTTAAAAGAGTATAAAGATTGGACATTCGCAATGAAATTCAGTATAATGAAGTGATGAGTCCAGATTTGAAGTGTGTGTTGGAGACAGTAGAAGTCGCGTCATTCGCAGGAAACATGAAGCTTTCCATCCCGACTATCTGAAGAGAAGAGTCAAATTTCCTGTATCTGTCATGATCTGGGGCAGCATATCGTCTACAACACGGAAAAATATTTGAATATTTTAGAAGAATCTCTTTTACCGATTATGGAACACCGTTAACACCGGCGGAAGGTTTTGGACTCCAACAGGACGGCGCAGGTTATCATACCTACCTCAAAAAAGAGTATGAATTGAAGACCATGGCATACTACTTCTGGAATGAGTTTCTAACGGTCCCCGATAACGGGTTTGTCCCCGATAGAGACTTTATGGCGCGAAATGAAAAAAGGTTTGAGAAAACATCATGCCGGATCCGTCAACGGATTGAAGGAAAAATTGCAAGAAATATGGGATTTGGTAAACTGTTTGTTCGGGCTGTTAGGCCGTTGTCTTCTGATATTAGTTTTCGACGTTTCGCCAACACTAGGGGTTGGAATCTTCTGGAGATGTTACTGCTTCGCTTGTAACCTGAAAATGACATTATTATTGGCATATTATTGGCAATATGACATATTATTAGCGTGTAAAAATGACATTTTCAGGTTACGAATAGTAACATCTTTAAGCTAAGCAGTAACATCTCCAGAAGATGCCAACTTCCCTAGACAACGGCCTAACAGCCCGAACAAACAGTTTACCAAGTTAGACGATGGCCGTGAAAGCCTAACACAGTTGATCAAATATGGGATTCGGTTACAGTAGAATTTTGTCACAACTTGGTAAAAACTATGCCTCGAAGAATTGTGGTAATGTCCTATGTCATTAAATTTATTATTATTTTGTTTAATCAACAGTTTTAATTGCGTTATAAAATATTTTCTATAATTAGGAAACTCAAAAATGTTGTCCGTTGCATTAAAACTTCTAAAATTTACGCTGTGCTTTTATTTTTGTTCTCTAAAATTTAATTTTCTTATCAATCTAACGTTGGCACAACTGATATGGAAAGGGGCTCGTATTTCATAAATGTAATAATTCTCAAATTTTAACCCCAAAACGAAGGTGGCCTTCATTCCTAAAATCTTAAACTGAAAGAGGTATCGTGTGATATTCCATTTTTAAAACTATCTATTTATCTTCTCAACGGAACCTCGTATTTTTGTCTTACATGGTTAGTTATCGGGATGTTTTTATATAAGATGAGCAATCAAAAAAGTAAACTACGTAGCGTGTGAAAATGCATCCACGTTTCAATTTATTTTTTCTTCTTCTACGGCATTACAGTCCAAATGGAGCCTTGACCTCCTTTATTTTTTGCCTCTACCCTTGCTCGTTTGTGGCTGATCTTCTCCATACACGAATTTTTAAAAGGGCTTGTGCGTCGTTGTTTACTGTGTCTTCTCAGCGCTTTCTCTGCTTTTCAACCGGTCTCTTTCCCTGCATTCTAGCATTCAGTGCTCTTTTTGGTAGCCTATTCTCTCTCCTTCTTATCACATGCCCGGCGCATTGGAATCTTTGTATTCTAATGAAGTCTGACAGTGTTGCTTCCTTATAAAGTTGATAAAGCTCGTTGTATCGATTTCTGAAGATTCCGTTTTCCCTCACAGGTCCTAGTATTCTCCTTAGTACTTTTTTTTTTTCGAATGTGTCGAGTTTGCTTGTGGATGTTTCTTTCAGGACCGATGCTTCACTGCCATAGCATGCTATTGGTCGAGTTAAGGTTTTATAGATTCTCGCCTTTGTATTTTGGTGGGCATTTTTAGAACAAAATATATGGGAGAGGGCAAAATAAGCTCTGTTTGCCTGCGTTATTCTCTTCCGTATTTCTCCATCTTCTGATCCGTTGGCATATATTTCTACTCCCAGGTATGTAAACTTTCCAACCATTTCAATGTCATCTTCATGTATAATGTTTTGTGCTGGTTTATAATATACCTGAGGACTTTATATGCTGTACATAGAGAAATTCCACGGTAGTTTTTGCACGGGAGTTTGTCTCCTTTTTTATAGATCGGGCATATTATACATTTTTCCAGTCGTCGGGTATTTTCTCTTCTTGCCTTATGTCTTTGATGAGCACGTGGATGTGACTTCTTAGGTGGTCGCTACCTCATCATCATCATATAACTGGGGTCCTACGGTGATTGCCGCTTCCCGCATTTCAGCCTCCATCTTTTCCTATCTCTCCAATCTCCCTCTTCTAAGCCTCTCGATTGCATTGTTTTGTAATTTCTCATCTCCAGGAATTTGGTGGTCTTCCCCTTTTCCTTCTTTCTGGCGGAACATACATTAAGACTTTCTTTGGCCACCGCTGCTCCTCCATTCTCATCACGTGACCATACCATTGTAATTGCCTTCCTTGTATTCTATCTGAAAGAGTATCTCTAATTCCTGTACGGTTTCGTATTTCCTCATTCCTGATTCTTTCCATTCTCGATACTTGACATGACCTTCTAAGATAATCCATTTCCACAACGTCTACTTTATCTCGTTCATTCTTTGTCATCGTCCAACATTCGGCACCATATGTGGTAATTGGTTCTACAATTGCTCTGTATACGCGAAGTTTGGTATGCATCCTTATTTTATTAGACCACAGTAATGAATTCAGTATTCGGATGCATTTTTTCCCTTGGGTTATTCGGTTTTGTACATCTATCTTAACTCTGCCATCTGCTAATATGATGCTTCCTAGATATTTATACTGGTTGCAGCCTTTTATGACTGCGTTTTCAAGCCTCAGATCTGTGGTATTTCCTCCAATTTTTAAATATTCTGGTTTGCTTATGTTTACAGTAAGCCCCCATTTGGCATATTCCTCAAATAATTTTCGATTCATATAATTTATATCTTCCTCGTCGGTTGCAACCACCACCTGATCATCTGCAAACAACAATGTATACAGAGTTTCTTGTCCCACTTCGATGCCCATAAATCTACATTTATTTCTCCAATAGGAGAAAGCCTTGCTTTAGGCCTTTAGTGACTTTAAATTCATTTGAGGTTCTGGTTCCAATTTTTACACAACTAACTGCATTTCTATACAATTTATATATCGCTCGGATATACGTCGAATCCAATCCGGACCTTTCGAGGAACTCAAACATTTTCTTTAACGGGACACTATCATATGCTTTCTCAAGGTCTATACCTACCTTATATAATTCTGCTGGTATTTCATCAACTCCCGGAGCTTTACTGTTTTTCTGAACCTTAATAACTTCAACAACTTCCTCTATGGTTGGAGCTTCTACTCCATTCTCTTCTACATAGTTCGTACCCATTTCATCTTCCATGTCTACTTGTGTATCAAAAATAATGCTTTCAGGTTTCTGTGACTTTCTGTTGGTCACTGATTATTTGCCCACTTTCATCTGTACATAAATAACATTATTTCTACATATCTTGTCTGCTTTCCGTCTTGCGTCTTCAAATGATGTTCGTCTTTCCCGTGTTCTTCTTATTATATACATTTTGTGTTCTTTATTTTTTTCCTCTATTGCTTGTCTCTACTCGTCATCGACCATGCTCTTCTTCTCGCCTGTTTCTTGTTTCCCAGAGTGGACGCTGCCGCTACCAGTACTGCTGTTTTGATATTATTCCATTTGCCCTCTATGGAGAGCAGTTCTAGCGTCCTCATTTGCAACTTCTTCTTCGAACTTCTCTTTACATTTCTAAATCTTCAATTTTTCCAGGTCCAGTTTGTTTGGTTTTTTTTTTGGTCTTTCGTTTCTTTCTTTGTTAACTTTTCATCTAAATTTGGTTTGGATTAAACTATGGTCTGATCCACAGCATGCTCCTCGTCGTATTCTTACATCTGAGATACTACTGGATGCCCTGTTGTCTATCAGCACATGGTCAATTTAATTGGTTGTTGTTTTATCTTGTAAAATCAATGTCATTTTGTGTATGTCTTTATGTGGAACTTTAACCATGGTTTTACTGGTGGCAAAATTTATCAAAAACTCCTCATTTTCGCTTGTTCCATTGTGCAGTGGGTGTTTTTCTGTTGTGCCATAGAACTGCAGCTCCTTGTCTATTTTAGCATTCATATCATCCATTATAATCTGGATGTCATTTTTGGGCGCATTGTCATATACCTACTATCTCCAGCTGTTGGTAGAAGCTTTTCTTTGTATGTTTTTCTTCTGTTGGGCAGTGTATGTTTATTATTGTTAGGTTGAAGAAGAGGGTGCAAATTCTTAACTTTTATTAAATTTATTTATTATCTCTGAAATTTTTGATTTCGTGAGATATCCCGTGTAGTGACTTATTTCTCTCCGGTTCTCACGATATTATTTTTATGACCAAATTTCTGCAGTACCTAATAAAAATTCCATTAACACTGAACATTTATTTTGAACTTTTCTAAAATAATGCCATCTTTGTACCAGCGAATAGAACCTTTATCTTAATGATAATCCTGGATTGGAACTTCATCTTTGTTAAAGATAATCCTCAGGACTGTTAATTTATCGTGTTTTTTTGGCAATATAAATATACCACAATTTTTAAATGTAATCATGTTCGGTCAGCATTTCAACTATGCATCGCTCAGCACTTGGTTTTGAAATTTTTTTAATAACATCTATACTATTTTTGATTGCACATCTCCATAGGTGTAGGCCATATAAAAAGACGGACTTTGGAATTTGATTATATAGTAATAACTTCTTATATAATTGTCCAAGGAGCAAATATATTTGTTTGTACTTTAGTAGTAAAAGTCAAAGTCTTTAATTTTCTTTAAAATATCTTCTTTTAGGCCAGTAAAGAAAAATCAGCTAAACAAATACAGGTTTTTGAAGCTTTTGAAGGTTCTTAAGAGTGTAGGCGCAAAATTTCGAGCCAATGCTTTTTAAATGCATTTATTTTTTTTTAATCCTAAGAAAACTAATAAATATTTTTAAAAAATTTAAACGAAGAATGAAAAATTACATTATTACCGAGGGCGAAGGTCCCTTAGAATAAACAAAAAGTCTCTTTTAAATGAGATATTTTAAATTAAAAATCACCCCTAATTTTTCTCTTCTTTTTCACCCCTGTAACTTACTAAAATAAAAAAAAGGAGAATGTAGAAACAGAAGAAGAATGTAGAAGTTTTCAGGGACTTTCGGCCCTCGATAATAATGTAATCTGCCATGCAATAAAAATACTTATTAGTTTCTCAAAATTCGAAAAAAAAATATAACTGTACTGGCGTAAGGTATAACAGGTTAATTGTTATTAAACAAACCGCATGAAAAAGGACTTTTTAGCTTATAAACATGTACCTGTAATAACTTTGATATTTTTTATTTCACGCGCTTATAACTAGGCTCATTAAAAAGATCGTGAAAACACAATCTTTAAAAACGAGCCTTCTATGACCTATAGGAACCAAAATAGCAATTTTAGTTTAAATCATATTTCCATTATTAACCCATGAACGACTAGCGTTATCATTTGGTAATGGTCACGCCCATCTCTATTTACGTTCATATTGTTGAGACTTGTTGGAAATTCAATTAATAAAGACCAGAAATTTGAACAGCTTATAACCGAAGATCTAAATTTTATTTAAAACACAGAAACACTAATTTGAATTGTATGTACATCAATCTGTAGATTCTCCTTATTCCCAGCGGTTCACTTATAAACCATATGAACCACTCTTTGCTTCCTTTTTCATTCACTGAAATCACTATATTCACTATAAATCCGTTACTACACATCTCTATCCGATCAAAAAACTTCACCTTACCGGCACATGATCGGTTTCCCGCGCTCTCGGCCGCTGACAACGGCTTTCGCGGGCAAAGGCAGCTCCTCCGCGTATCTTTCCCGCTAGGTCACGCGATCGTTTCGATTCTCGATCGTAGTATAGGGACTACGATTTTCGCGAGCTTGGGTCGATTTGTGATCGCGTACATACTTCTTTTGTTCACTGTAGTCTAGTCGTCATAAATTTGATCTCCAAAAATCATACAAACAAGATGAATTTTGCTGAGAATGTCAATTTTGGGACCCCAAAAAAGATGCAAAACAGTTTACCACTTTTACCCCAAGGCTTCCCCCTAAAAGCCCCCGATGTAGGGGGAGAAAACGGAAAAAATCGATTTAACAGGAATCTGTAAACGTTTCAAATAAAAAATGTAGCCTTTTTGTGTATAATGAATTGTTCTGTCAGGAATAACGATTGAAGCGACGAAAAATTTGCTCGACGGTAAAAATTCGATATCTTTTGATAAGATTGTCCTATCGACAAAAATCAAAGTGCATTTTAAAGGTGCAAAGGGCAGCTTTCTATATAATTTTTGTATATTGCTGCAAATGAAGTTAGTTTATTTCCAAGATGTTAAATAAATAAATGTTTAGCGATTTTTATCATTTTTTATGATTCTCATTAGATCAGTAAAATTTATCACTTAGAATGACTGGTCACTACGAAATTTTTATTAGAGCCCAATCTTCAAAACACATAGCCTGAAATTTCGGTTTTGTGTTTTGGCAACAAATGTGAGGCATTTGAAATATGCCCAAAAACGCTGAGATTAAACATTCACATCACAAATGATCGCAAGTCACGGGAAATACTTGCACACGAAAACGTTGTTAGGTGGAATTTGTAGCTGAAATTGTTTTGTTTTAAACTACGTACTTGTGTAATCAAAAAGAAGCAGGTTTAAACTTTTAAATTTATCATTTTTTAGGCATATTTCAAATGCCTCACATTTATGCCCAAAAAAAACTGCTATTAAGCATTATTTAAAATTATCTAGGCTACATTTTTTATTTAAAATATTTTTCCCTCCATAAAGTAGGTTTTAGATAGAAGCCCGGGGGTAAAAGTAGTTAATTTTTTTACATCTTTTTTGAGATCCCAAAGTTGACATTCTCAGTAAAATTCATCTAATTCCTATGATTTTTAGAGGTTCAGTGGTAATTTCGTCTCTGAGTATGGGTCAAACTTTGATCTTGATTGATCTGGTCATTGGTTGACGACTACTTTAAGGAGTTATAACCTCTTATACCTTCTCTGCATATGCGATATATAAATTGAAATGTAAAATCTAGATATTCACTTATAATTTGTTCAAATTTCAACTCTTAATGTTAATAGACAATGGAAATATGATTTAAGACTAAAAAAAATGCTATCTTGTTTCGTATTGGTCATAAAAGGTTCTTCTTTTACAAAGGTGTGACAAAAATATCATATAATAAGTTATAATAAATTTTTATGAGTTAAAAATTCAGTACTTCTTCAAACGGTTTTTTTAATAACAATTTTGATAAAATGTTAAAAGTTTTCGGTAATTTTTGACGAATAACGTTTGCTTGTATTTCTTTGGCTTGACAATTCTTTGTGGATCCTGGCATGCTCTAAGATTCGTTCAATATCCCTAAGCCAGTCTCACCTCCATTTAACCACCTAATTTGCATTCGGTCGGTGTCTGCTTCTTCCTTCTACAAGTGTTCCTATGGTTAGATTTTTATCAATTGTTGTCTGGCACTAGTATTATGTGTCCAGTCTATCTAAGTCACTGCTTTAATGAACGTGATGACGTCTGGTTTATTAGAGTTAGTATAATTTGAAGTTATATTTTTTGCGCCACTGCATTTGGTCGTTTATAACTCCAAATATTTTGCTGAGAATGTGGCACTCGAATATTTTCAAAGATATGACTTCCACAGACTGTTTTCCATTCAAAGATATGACTTCCAAAGACTGTGTTTCGTTCGTCATTTGCTATAGAATCCTTATTAACCAACCTGTACTGGGTTTTGCTTATTGGACATATTACGTCGCCGTTTAAAATGCTTGGAAATATTGCTTAATATCTCTCTTATGTCATCAGCGTGTGCTAAGAATTTTATCGATCCATTTTAAATAGTACCACCGTCTCTAATTCGTGTGCCTCGAACTGCCTTGTACAAGGCAATATTAAATAGGAGGCAAGCCAGGATATCCACTTGTCTATAACCGTCCGCTAAATAGAAACAATCACTCTTATATGAAGCAAAAAAGACACTAGACTTTATCTATCTTTGATTAAAAGTTACTTACCGAACGGGGTGAGGACGAACCCTCACTGTTAGTGGGCGTTTCAGCAGGAGAGACACTTCCCAATTTTTGTTTTTCATTTTTCATTGCAAAAACTTTCTTTCTGCGCTCAATAGACACAGATCTGAAAATACAACAGAAAATGATGGTGAAAATGGTTGTATACTATCTAGTAGGTACATAACAAATATTATTATCGCGAAGTTTAAAATTATTATTTAAAAATTATAAAAGAAATCTAAAAATTCACCAAGGTTCGTCAACGATACTGTTAAAACCATACGGCTTATTGCTGTAACAAGTTGTGTGAGCAGTTAAAGGAAAGGGATGAAGATTTTCATGGTTCCAAAAAATATCCCAAGACGATTAAACTTTTTATGTTTTAACAACCACATTTTAATAGTTCTGTTTAGATACTTACGTGCAAAAATTGGTTGGTGTGCTGTTCAACATATTAGTCTTGCTGTAAGACCTTGGTCTTGCCCATTCAACATTGATCTTTTCTCCGTTCATGGTAAAATCTGTAAAATAAAATTAAAATAAAACTGAATTCTTTATAGTAATTAGTTAAATTGTTTGATATTGTTTAATAAAATAATTGCTTTGTTTCCACTCTTTTCTTTGCCAAATAGATCTTACATTGTACTCTATTATGGCTGATTGTGTAGGGGGCAATCTGTAAATTAACATTATTATTTCTTTTGAAAGAATTGATGTCATTACGGAACACTTGACTTTTTTGGAGTCGACAAATATGATATAAAATCATTAATATAAAAGTGATACTGTTTAATTTTTCAGTTAAAGTATGGGATGATTAAAAGTGTTTAGATCAGTATGATCCAAAATTTTTCTAATAGAAATTTAAAGTTTAAAGTTGTAAGGAATCAAAAATCCTGTAGGTATTAGTTCGAGTATTTTAAAATCCTTCATCATCATCATTCTGGCAATGGGTCTATCAAGAAGCGTTTTTCTAGCTGGATCATTTTGTTCCATCCGCATCTGTTGGCCGTGCAAATTCTGCGATTTATCTCTATAGTATAGTTCGTCCCAAACCCTTCTTTCAGTGCGTCATAGTTGATCGAATTCTCTCTAACACATTAAGCTAGAAGTGACAGAAAATAAACGTGAGTCTGTGATTATTATACATAGAACTTAGAAAATTATTTATCGTAAAGCTAATTCTACTTACGGGTGTATAATTGGTTGGAGTTTAGAATACGCTAAATAGATATCCAATCGATGATGCGCATAAATATAATTTGACGCAGAAGTTCTCGATCTTGACAGTACTTTCACAACGTCAACTGATAAAATAATTGTCATTCCAGGTTAGTATTATCAGACATTTTACAGTGAAAATTTAATTTTGTATTTATTATCATAAAAATATTTTAAATATGCCGAGATATATCGAGAAAAAACAAAGACTAATATTAAAATTATTAAATTATTTTCAATTAGAAAAAGAGGGATTACGATCCTGCAACTGTCAAATTTAACTAAAATGACATGCAATAATTCTCGACATTCTTAAAATCCTATATTATGTCAAAATTAGTAACGCACTGAAAGAAGGGTTTGGGACAGAATGTAGTATTATTTTCAGCGTTAAGGGGCGCTCTCAGGTACCAATACAAATTATTTTACTGCTTTAATGACGTCGTTTTCTATAACAAGTGGTTGTAGGATTTGTGGTTGCAGTATTTTCATATAGTTCGTTTTGTTGGTGTTTATTATTAAAACCATTTTTGTAGCTGATTATTTTAATGCTACATACGCGTCTCGTACAGCGTTTTCCGTTCTCCCAACAATATTTATATCATCAGCATATACCGAGATTTGCACTGATTTATTATATATTAAACCAGAAGAAGACGACCGAGGACAGCAATGATAACAGGGAGGCATTCTAATAAATGGAAATTGATAGAAGATAGAGTAGCTTATCAGAATCTCATAACTTCAGAACTGAAAGAAGTAAAACATCTAAATGAAAATGCATTAGATATAGAGGTGACAAACATGCCAATAAATAGTGCGATTGGAAACGCTCATAGAAAATAAAAGGAAAAAAAATAGATACTAAATAGAAAAAAAAAACTCACTCAAGCTACTAAAGATCTTATAAACAAAAGAAGAGAATTGAAAGACAAATACATAGATAATTTTATAACACTTAGATAGCTAAACAAAGATATCACAAAATCCATTCAAAAAGATGTCAGAAATTACAACACTGAATACATAACTCAAGTCATTGATAAAAATAAAAGTTTAAAGGTTCTGCACCGACAAATGACTGAAGGATCGAAAAATATTTGTAAACTTGTAAATAAAAAAGGAGAAACTACAACAAATCAGGAAGATATTTTAAAAATTGCTCAAGATTTTACTCAGAATTGTATAAGCGAGAAGAACTTCCAGATCGTGATCAAAATCAAATACCAAAAGTTCAAAATGTAGGCTCAGAAGACATCCCAGATATCACAACAGAGAAAATAAAATCAGCTCTCTCGGAGATGAGAAACAATAAATCACCTGGAGAAGATGGGATAGTCATTGAACAAATCAAAGAAGGAGGAGGCACGTTAGTAAATGTGTTGAAAAATATGTTCAATACTTGTTTGACAAGAGGCGTAACCCCCTCCTAGTGGCATAATGCAATAATAACCATAATGCACAAAAAAGGTGACATTTCAGACCTATTAGTTTGCTCTCCCATACATACAAACTATTCATGAAGATAATAACAAAACGGCTTGTGAACAAACTGGATAGTTACCAACATTGTGAACAGGCTGGGTTCCGCTCTAGATACGGAACAAATGATCATCTACAAGTTATAAAAACGCTAATAGAAAAGTGTACAGAGTATAGCAAGCCTATCTTTCTTATATTCGTAGATTATGAAAAGGCGTTTGATATTATAGATCATCATAAAATGCTTTGAACATTGGCTGACTGCCGCATTGACTACCGATATATCGCCTTGATTAAAAGTATTTATGAAACTGGTACAGCTTGTGTCCGCCTTCATGAAGATACCAAGAAGTTTCGAATAGAACGTGTAATTAGACAGGGTGATACTATCTCCTCTAAATTGTTTACGGCTGTTCTTGAATATATGTTCAAGCAAATGGAACGAGAGGATAACATGGGAATTAATATAAATGTGGAAGATCTGAACCACCTAAGATTTGCCGATGACATCGTTTTAATATCTGATAGAGTTGATAAAGCTACAAAAATGCTGCACACGCTCTATAAAGTGTCAAAAACAATTGGTCTTAAAATTAACACCTTAAAGATAAAATTTATGACCAGCGGTAAAATTCTGATTGAGAGCCATAGCATCGACCAAGTAATAGCTTACAAATATCTAGGGCATGAGATTTGCTTAGGTCGAGATAATCAGACAACTGAAATACAAAGAAGGATAGGTCTCACATGGGCTGCCTTTGGTAGATTGAATAACATTTTCAAGTCTATTATCCCAGTTTGTTTAAATAGAAAGGCTTTTAACCAGTGCGTTTTACCGGCTCTTACATATGGTGCAGAAACACTGACTCTGACAAAAAGACCAATAGATGAAATAAGAGTTACACAACGCGCTATGGAAAGATCAATATTAGGTATTACCATCAGAGATAAAGTACCAAAATTAGAAATAAGAAGAAGAACAGGAGTCACAGATGCAGTTGAAAAAATAGCCATGGCTAAATGGGCTTGGCCGGACATATTGCCAGATTAACGGATGGTAGATGGACCAGAAAGATTCTGGAATGGGCCAAGGCAAGACCAAGACCAAGGCAAGAGGCATATCGAAGCAGAGGACGACCACCGACTAGATGGACATCTGATATCAAGCACATCACCACAAACTGGATGCAAGAACCTCAAGATAGAAATAGGTGGAAAATTTTACGGGAGGCCTACGTTCAGCAGTGGACAAATATAGGCTAATTGATGAACCAGTGGTTGTGATTTGTAACATACGTATTACTTTTTCCAGAGCCAGATTGAACAGTACACAGGAGAGATGGTCTCCCTGGTGCAGTCCGTTATTTGTTTTAAAAGGTTCAGACAGTCCCCCTGACTTCGTACTCTACATTCAACTTTTTCAAGAGTTAGTTTTGTTAAAAATCAAAATCCTTTAACTTGAATTATTTTATTTTAATACTTTTATCTGACCCAATATAAAATTGAGATTTTCTGCGACTTGCACCTATTTGTTCGTAAAAATGATTTTTGTAAATATCTCAAAGTCTTCTTATCGGAGAACTTTAGTTCTGACACAATGGAATAAACAAAGTTTAAGAGTATTTGTTTATAACAAAGATCTTAAGATCTTATTTAGTCGCTACAAAGTCCACCAGATGAAAAAATGCAATACATTTTTGTCTATTTTCACTAATATTTCTTCTGGTGGAATTTTGGTTTTACGAATTTTGGCCATAAAAATTTTGTTTTGAATTTTGGATTTATAAATTTTTGGAATTAATGAAAGCACAAACTTATGGATATGCATATAATATACCTACTTCACGTCACCTCTTGTTAAAATCTTGGATGCAGAGACCGCAGACGCATTCCTGTTCTTTCTGACAAATGCAATCCAGATAAGCATCTCTTTTTTTATTTTGTTGAAAATCCTCAGCACCAATGGAAGTGTCCAAAATTCTTCTTCTTCCTCCTCTTTATAAGCAAGTCTCCTTATTCATTGGCGGATTAATACCTCTATGGAAGGTTGTCACTCCATATTTTGCGTGGTCGTCCGCTACTTCTGCCGATTGGTGACTTATCTCTTACTAAGATTTGGACAACCCGGATTCTGGTTATTTTATTTATGATTATTTTGTGTCCATTTATTTATACACTGTAGGTTACATTTTTTTCTAATGTCTTTACTTCTCTTTCGATCTCGCAGCGTATTTCCTGTAATTCTTCTCAGTACAGTACTCCTATCTCTGCCGTTTCCAGTAGCCTTTGCATTGTGGCTGCGTCGGGTCTTGTTTCTGTCTCGTACAAAATTCAACTTATATTATTTTTTTTATAGTTTTAACCTGATAATTATTTAAACTCATTAACACAGTGTTCTAACAGAGATAGAAACCATAAGTTTTTAATAGAAAATTTAATATTTTACTTTTTTACGAGTTTTATTACAATTAATTAGTACATTACAATTATGTACCTTACTTGGCTTTTTAATTTTTTTTATATTCTTTTCTAATTATTAAAATAAACAGTTATTATTACACCATTATTAAATTTATGTTTCCATTGCCAGTATGCATATTTTCTAAAAAAAATGCATACTTAACACATATTTTCTAAAAAAATGCCCATTTAATGTATATTTTCTAAAAGATATGCATATAGTTTATTTTTATGAACGAGAGAGTAATTAGCATAATTTTAACTGGTAGCTCCGACCACTCCATGGGCGTGCTCAAGATTAATTGAAAAATTACTTTGAATAATAATTGTAAAAAATAAATGAATTATTTCAGTGTTATAAAGTGTTATGTGTATGTAAACAAAAGTGACCTCTTTTATCTCACACTATATTAGAACTGACTGGCCTACATTAAAAAGGGTTTTAAAAAATTCACATTTTTTTTAATTTGTAAAAATTACAAAAGAGAAAAAGAGTTTTTAAAACCGTCTAAGGTATGTTAAATAGATGAATAAAAATATTAATATAAAACTTACAGCTACTTGTTACAAATCCAAATCAGATTCAGAAGATGAACTTTCAGAACCAAGGTTTATAATAACTGGCTCGATCATTTTATCAGTAATATTGTCCAGCTTCCACATTTTTTCCTCTTCTTTAATAGTGTGATTTACTGCCTTTTCCCAGTTTTCAGGTTTTACATTATTTACGGCCTCCAAAAACAACTGTTTAACATCATGAATTTTAAAAGTGGTATTTTTTCTTGAAACTTCACTCTTTATCTGTGCCCATACCAGTTCAATCGGGTTTAATTCACAATGATATGGTGGGGATCTAAGTACTGTCATTCCACGATTTTTGGCAATTTCATCAATTTCGTATTTTTTAAATTTTTCTTTATGAAGGGCACACAACGAATAAAGTTCCTTTCTTATAGATCCGGGATGGTACGTAATATTTTTTGAACTCAGCCAATTCTGCAAGTCTTTTTTTAACAACTTGGTTGTGGGCAGTCCTTCTATAAGTCTGGAGTGATAACTTGCATTATCCATTACTATTACACAGTTCTTAGGAAGAAGATCTATCATTTGTTCGAACCATTCTTGAAAGACATAAGCGTTCATGTCTTCATGGTAGTCACCGGTACGAGTTGATTCAAAAGTTAATAAACCACCTTCAACAAAACCGTCTGAACTGCCAATGTGTACTATTATCAGCCTGCGTCCCTTTCCTGATGATGGGTTTAAACCAGTAGATAAGTTATTTACAAAAGCGTGCCTTTGACTTGTAACAGTTTCATCCTGCCAAAATTTATTTGGTGTATGACCCTCGTTGATCCATGTTTCATCAAGATAAAATATTTTTCTTTTTTGGTTTCTCATTTCCTTTATGGTTCTTAGAAAATGTCTTCTCCATATGACAATATCGCTTCTTTCTAATAAAATAGACTTTCTGGGATTCTTTTTCCAGCGGAAGCCTATTTCTTTTAAAAGTTTCCATAACGTACTTCGACTCATTTCTGGGTAATCCTTATCATCTCGAACTGAGACAAGAACTTTATCCAATGTTGGAAATTCTTGTCTAAAGAAGAATTCATGCACTTTTCGTCGAAGTCCTTCTTTAAAATGATATTCTATTTGAAATTTTGGTTTCCCTGGAGCATTACGTGGCATTTAAAAACTACCACATTTCTCATCTTTAATAACTCTGTAAATCGTAGATTTCCCAACACCAAGTGTACTGCTAACTAACTCAACGGTCTCATCAACACTTTCACATAAACGTTTGTCTGTAAATGATTTAAAACAATTAAACATTAATGTTTTTTCATTAACTGTTAGAGGACCAATTTTTCGGCGTTTACACGGACTTCCAAATTTTCCATAACACTAGTATACACAATAAACTGCACCTTGCAACTGAAGTACCTACTTTTAGTGAACTGTTAAGAATTTTGAATACGCCACTTGGACCTTCCTATATACAAAATGGAAAAACCCACTATCACATTTTCTGTGGAATAAGTTTAGAAGGTAATTATCTAGTCAATTACTGTCGTAGATTCCTGGAATTAAAGAATTAAATGTTTGATTGTTGAAACCCTTACTTCGTGGAATGCACTCATTTCAGATAAAATAAAACGTTTTATTTTATCTAAAGAATTAAACTTTATTTTGCAAATAGGTAGGTACTTATTAAACTTTTATTGGTTATATATAACCAATAAAATAAACATCTTACATTTCTTGCAAATTTATTAGTACCTGTTAACCTCCATCACTCCGACACTGGCAACCTTATTTAGGGATTAGTAACCCTCACAACTATTGTATTCTATTCTGCTCCAACCTTTATACCTGGTAGTCATACTCAATTTAAAATTGTTTTCCTATATACTTCTGTAAACTTGTTGACAAATATCTGTTTTTCATTGAGTCACCCGTATCAACAGTTTAGGGATTTGCATACATAATTTATTGTTTTATTACTCTCTCATACATAAAAATACACTATAGTTAATGCATATTTTTGGGTAAATTAGAGCATATTGATGCGCCTATTTTCATTTTTTTTCGCATATTTGCCTAACTCTAGTGATAACTTACCTTGCAGTAATTCTAAAGCTTCCTCGGCACTGGATCTATCATTGAAATGGACAAACCCGTATCTTAGTGTCTTGTATACACGATTGATTTGACAACCAGTCCAGGGGCTAACTTTCGAAAGTATTTCACGTTTAAGATCCCGACAACTTACTTCAGAGGGTATGTTACTTAAGTATAAATTGGTTACCTGTAAAAAACGACGATTATTAGAATTAAAGTAATGATTATGATGATTGATGATGATCCAACAAATTTCTTACAGATAAGACATTTATTGGCAGCTATGGCGTCATTCGTATGATGCGTTTGACGACATTTTCTTCGACTGCCGTTCCCCCGTTCGTTTTTTAAATATTGGTACTTTTAGTATTGGTATGTCAATTATGTTAAAACTTGGCGATACATTTTCCTCATTTGCCGATGCAAAAAAAGCCATCTCGGAACTCGGTGAAAGTACATTTACCACGTTTTGGAAACGAGATGCACGCAAGCAGTAAAATTAAGAGGCCGATAGAAAGCTCTTTAATCTATTATCAACTTGTTTATGCATGCAATCATGGTGGAAAGAAGTTCAAGAGCGATGGAAAAAAAATTCGGCAGTCTAGGACAGTCAAAGAAGATTGCCCAGTACATGTACGATTCAAGGCATCGTTAGATAAAAATGCGTTAGAAATAACGTCAATTCAAACTCAGCACAATCATCCTACCTCAAAAGTAAGCATATAATGATTATCAATACATACAATGTCGGCACTGTTAACCAGATTGTAGTTTATTTGGGTTTCTGCATTTGAAAGAAAGAAAGGAAGAGGGAAAGATTGAAGGCAAGAGAGGAGTAAGTTGCAAACAGATGTCGTGGCTACGAAACATAAGGAACTGGAGAGGCATAAATAACACTGGCGATCTTTTGCATGCCGCAAAAGATAGACGTTATTCTATATTTTCATTTCATATCTAATTTTAAGGTATTACATGTACATACCCCTAGCCAAAGAAAACTTTCCAGCAACATGAAGGAAAGTGTAAAGTTACAAGATTTAACCAATTTGGGAAGAAATAATTCAACAAAAACAGAATGTCTGGATAACTGATTAGATGGGCTCAAAGCAAAATATGGTAACCTGAACTATTTCGTTAAATTGATAAAAACTAATTAGCTACTATTATTTTCAGGTGCCCATTCAGCTGTTTTGCAGGATAAAAAAAATAATTAAAGGCCTTTTTATTCAAACCTAAACTAAGAAAAATACAATGAATGCATTTCCAGAATTTCTTGCAGTGGACGCTACATATAAATTACTACCTGTTTTCCTTATTATTGCAGAAGACATTAATTGTCAAACTGAAATAGTGGGGGTTTGCATGCTAACATCGGAAGATAAGGAAAGTTTCACCTGGTTTTTAGAAACATTTAAACGCGAAAATCCATTTTGGATCAATGTGAAATGTTTATTGACAGACAAGGATTTACATGAAAGGTAAGTAATAATTAGAAATTGCTTTCCTAATACAAACCTTATTATATGTGTCTTTCACACATCTTTTATCGAGAAATTTCATGCAATAAAATGGAGATCACCCCAAATGAGCGTACACTTACTTTAGAATTAATTCAAAAATTAGTCTATGCTAAGACAGACGATGATTACAAAAAATATTTGAAAGGACTAGAAGATAGTGTACCTCAAACAGTGTATGAGTATTTCATGAAAAACTGGCACGGTACCAAGGACGAGTGGAATTTAGGAAAAAAAAATTTTAAAAACAATTTTTTACATAACACAAATAACCGCCTGGAATCTATTAACCCTAAATTAAAATCAGTTATAACCAAAAGTAGTTCTTTGGAACAGTTTATAAACAGCTTATTTATAATTATTTCAAGTTTAGAGACAGAGAGGGGTCATAGGGCAGGTTATGGTATTTTAAGGAAACCCGTCGATATGTTTCCGGAAGATTCTGATGAAAAAAAATATTTTACATTGCTCACACGTGAAGCCTCGAAACATGTTTTAAGAGAAATTCGTAATTCTAAACAAATCAGAGATATTACAACTTTTGCAGGGGGTGATAACATCATTACCGATGGTCAGGGTTCCACAAATACTTCTGTTTCTTCGTGCAACTGTATAATTCATGATTCAATTAGAGCTTTTTGATAAAATCATTGTAAATCATAGATGGACAATGGACTATTATAAAAATACCCAACGAACATTAACGTCTTTGATTGAAGAAAACGAATCGACAGAATATGAGTTACCAAGTAGATTTAATGATAATATGTCTATATCATTGACCACACAAGGGTATCGACCACCAAGTTCCTATGCACAAAGAAGAAAAAAATGTCATTTGTTATACAATGAACTAGCAGATTTAGCTGCACAACGTACGGGCATGTTATTTGAGCAAAGGTTTAATCTATTAAAAAATCTCAAAACACTGTGGGCTAATGATACTGATGTTCTACTTACACCTATAGATGTTACAGACGAAAATGACACGCAAGTTATTATTGACAGTAATGATGAAGTTGTATTTGAAAATGGCACGCAAGTTATTATTGAAAGTAATGATAAAGTTGTATTTGAAAGTGAAAATAAGCTGTGTGGTGAGGTGGTTCGTGAAGAGATAAGTAGGGTAAATAACGTGGAGGGAAATATACAGGAGTGAAGTCCAGAAAATGAACTTCCTATTACTCACCAAACTCTTCAAGTGAACGATGTTGCTTTGTCGACAATTAAAATGCCAGTGGCAGTAAAGAAACGAGGACGCCCAAAAGGACAAGGCCTGACAGCAATAGGACTTAGTTTACCAAAGAAAAAGAAAAGAAACCCCAAAACATTTTCAAATAAATCCAGGGTTCCATTCCAAAGAAAGGATTAAATTTCTATAATTATTTTTTTTTTAGTTTACAATAGGTTTTACAATAAATAAAGACTAATTTAATTATGTACTTATCATTACCCATAATTAAAATACGTTTTAATACTTCACTTTGTTTTCTTTCTCATTTATAAGAAAATCAATCTTCTGATAATAAATTCTTCATCAGAAATTGATACTAAGCTAGCCAGCCTCCAAGCGAACGGCAGCCGAAGAAAATGCCGTCAAACGCATCATAAGAATGACGTCATAGCTGTTAACGGCAGTATAGTGCACGACCGTTTGACGGCAGTTTAAGTACAGCGTTTCTTATTATTATCAATTGTTTACAGATAATTTTTGTCGTATAAAAACATCAGAAAAAATTATTAAACTCTCTCCACAAAAAGATAAGTAATATGTAGTATTAGGTAGGCTAAAAAAATCTAAAATTGCTGTATCATAAAACGTGATATTCGTTTTAGACCATTTCCTACATTGTATTATGTCGCGTGCCCTATTAAATACAATGTAGCTCGAGTTACAGATGTAAAGAATCAAGTTACATCTTATCTTACCGTTAACCGGTCGGTCGGCAATCTTCATAGGTGTGAAATTACATTATCTATCTTCCACTATAGCCCAGATGTGGTTCTATTATAAACAAAGGGGGTAACTTTATTTGGTATTTACGATAAAGCCTATCCAAGATTAGATATAAAGAAATTTTAAATATTGTGACTTAGTTCAAAGTCCTTTATTGTATAAATGTTAAATCAAATAATTATTACTGGTTTGATTAATAAAATCCAATCTAACGAATAAAACTTATCGCCCATGGACTGCAATTGCGGACCAACCCAAAAAATCATGTTTTAGTTTGAAGGTTTGTAATTTTAATTGCTAAAAAAATGCATAAGAAATGCTTTAGTTTGCTTAATAATGAATCTATATTTTTGATTTCATGTTTTTAAATTTATCTTTTAAATGCCAGTTTTCAAAATTTATATACTTCTATTACAGCAAGACTTTTTTCATTAAATAAAAATGAAACTTTAATAAAAATTAAGTTTATAAACCGGGAAACTTATAAAATACATTTTTAAACGTATAAATATCTTGCGAGAAATAATAGGAGAAAGAAAACGAAGAACTGAAGTGTGTACTGATTAAAAAGACATACAAACAACCATCGATAAATGACGTTAGATCTCACGGAGGCGCCAACATTGATTCGGACCATACGCTAGTGATTACAAAATGTAAAACAAAAACAACGAAGAATGAAAGGCGAAATTTTTTTTTTTTTTTACTAAAGACACAGAAGTGTACTTACATTAAAATCTGGTCAGTAAGACCAATTATCAATTTGTTTCTAACTTAAATTACTAATGAAATCTTAAAATTAGGTGTTTACTCACTAGTATCTTTCCTATTATTTCTAATAACTAGCATTAAATTTAGCATGCATACTCGCACAACACTTTACTCTGCCTTTCACTCACTCATTATACCAGTTCAAAAGGCTTTGTTCTTTTGAGCCTTCTCTCTAGGTTCGTATTGTCGAGGAGCTGGATAGCCTCGACGTTTACATGATGATGGAGTCGTTGCTCATGGCTCCCTGCAAATTTCTTGATTATCTGATTTACGTCTTTCATCTTGAGATCCCGGTGAAGGTTGTTGTTCCTAACGTACCAAGGCGCATCTACGATGTTCCTCAGCACTTTATTCTGGAATATCTGGATTACTTTGATGTTACTAGGCTTGGCACAGCCCCAGAGTTGGCAGCCATAGGTCCATACTGGTCTCAGTATTTGTTTATAGATTAGGAGTTTATTATTTATGGATAGAGAGGAATATCTTCCCATCAACCAATGGATTTTCTTGTAGCGGATGCCTAGTTCTTCCCTTTTCTTCTTCACGTGAGCTTTCCAGCGAAGTTTCGCATCAAGAGTGATCCCCAAGTACTTTGCTGATGTTGTAATAGGCACTTGGACATCATTTATTCTAATTGGAATATTATTAATTCTCTTATTGGTAAAATTTATATGGACTGATTTAGTCTCATTCAGCTTAATTTTCCATTTTTTGGTCCATTCATGGATTTTATTTATTGAATTTTGTAGTTTTTCTGTAGCTTCTTCGACGGTGTCATATCATTGGGGTGATTTCAATGCGAAACACATTCAATGGGGGTCTAGGCTTACAACTACAGGAAAAGAACTATTAGCAGCTGTCAAAGATCAGAAAGAAGATGTAATATTTACAGGGAAGCCAACTTATTGGCCAACTGATAGGAATAAAATACCAGATTTAATAGATTTCTTCATAATTAAAAATATCTCATCCAATTACTTGGACATTTGTGAAGGATGGGATATGAACTCCGATCATTCACCCATAATTCTAACCATGAGTGATATGCTTATTAGAAAAGAGAACAACCCAACCTTAACTAATAAGCTCACAGACTGGGAAAGTTTTAAAGTAACTCTTGAAGAAAAGATCATTTTAGCCGTGCCACTAAAGAAAATTGAACAGATAGATCAAGAATTAGATTTATTTGTCAAAGATATTCAAGATTCAGCATGGGATTGCACTCCCATACTGAAAACAAAAGTTAAAGGGAATAACTACCCTAAAGAAATTCGTGAATTAATAAAATAAAAAAGAAAACTAAGAAGAAAATGGCAGCAAACGAGAGCCCCTCGAGACAAAACTAACCTAAACAATGCCAGCCAGCAACTTAAAAGAGAAATCCAGAAAATTAAGAATGAATCTATTAAATCTTATCTGGAAGAGCTAACAAATGACAGCAGCACAGAGTACTCGCTTTGGAAAGCTACAAAAAGAATTAAAAGGCCAATATTACATTCTCCTCCAATAAAACTGGAAGACGGTAGTTGGGCCAGAAATATTCAGCAGAAGGCAGAGAGATTTGCCACTCATCTAGAGAACACATTTAAGTTGCAAGATGACCAAGACGATGACCAGGATTGGCCCGAACCAAAGCAAATAGATGAGAATATCAAGCCAACTTCCCCAAAAGAAGTTGCTGAGTTAATTAAAGAACAAATCGACCCAAATAAAGCACCAGGTTATGACCTCATTACCGGAAGACTGCTAAAAAAATCTTCCAAATAAAGCTATTGTAAAATTAACAAATTTAATAAATGCTGCCTTTAGACTACAATATGTTCCAGATTTATGGAAGATAGCTGAGGTGATCATGATACCAAAGCCTGGGAAACTCCCCAATGAGGTGACATCATATAGACCAATATCACTCCTACCTGTGATGTCCAAGGTGTTCGAAAAACTCTTCCTGCGAAGAATCCTACCAATAATTGAAGAAAAGAAAATAATTCCAGATTATCAATTTGGATTTAGAAATAAGCATTCGACAATTGACCAGGAGCATAGAATAACTGCTATAATTGAAAGATCATTAGAGAAAAGTCTGTTCTGCAACCTTCCTAGATGTGGCACAGGCGTTTGTGCCACATCTTAAATCATTCATGCCTAAACAATATTCAAATATATTACAATCATATCTAGCGAACAGACATTTTAGAGTTAAACAAGAAGATGCATACACTGATCTCAAGGATATTAAAGCAGGTGTTCCACAAGGGAGTGTATTGGGTCCAGTCCTATACCTAATATACTGCTATATTGCTTATACCGCTAAGACACTGCTATCTTAGCGGTAAGTGACACCGTAAATAATGTAAGGCGAAAATGAGAAAGAAATAAGAAGAAGAGTTGTTTAATAAGTAAATACAGAGATGCAGTTCAGAGGACAACAAATGGAGGAACAGTGTAAAAAAATCAAACAAAGAATAAACAATGCAGCAGAGAAAGTGGTTGACAAAATGCAAAATTAAAGAAAAAATAATAAGTTTGACGATGTGTGCAAATTAGCAGTGGAAGAAAAGAATACAACAAGATTGAAATGGTTAAGTAAGCACAAGCAAAGAAGAGGAACGAGAAAAATAAACAGATCAAAGACAAAAAACAAAGAAATTATTTAAATCGAAAAAAAAAATCTGAAAGTAGAGGAAATTATTAGAAGTAGAAAAATGGCAGAAGTATTTCGAAGAAATATATCAAGAAACGGATAGAAAAGAAGAAAAAGAAACAATAACGCATTAGTAATAATAAATAATAATTAATAAATTAATTGTACAAGCAAAAAGAGCGATACGATAAATTAACAACATTTTATGAAGTAACGAATAAAAAAGAAATTTTAACATCAATGACTTCTGAGGTATCAGGGCTAGTCTTTTTGTTTTTTGTGAATAGATTTTTTTATTTGTGTATTATTTACGCCGACTGAGGAGTGTTCTAATTTTTAGCAGTGTAATTGCGGCCAGAACATAAAGAAATGTAGGTGTCTTATCTTTATTACAACTGACTCGATTTAAACCGGTTGCACACCTGTTTTGCTGCACCATACTTGTTAAACAAGTATTGCTGTGTTTAGTATATTTTCATTTTATATATTTGTCATAAAGTGTAACCGAAGCTATTTTTTTAAACAACTTTGAATTATTCGTTGTAAATTTGAAACGAATAGTAGTAGTAGAATACATAATAAGCTTTTATTTTTGGTTAAAGTAAGCTTTTATTCGCAATGATACTCTTTAGATCCATGCCGCAAAAATAAAAAGGAAATAGTTATTTGTATGTATAAGAATTAAAAAAAAACAATAAGAGAAATTTTAACGTAAGGATTTACTGATATTAATACCGATCATTAACCCTGCTTTACTACCCATCAAAAATTGACATATTTTACTACCCGGGGTACAGGTGTACCCCAAATTTAAAACACGTGTTAGCAAAAAATCAAATATATTTCTTCTTCTTCTCTGGCTTCTTCTGGCTATGTCCTTCCATTCAGATCTCTCTTGTGCCCTTCTTCTCCATTGTCTTATGGTCATTGTTTTCAGGTCGTCTTCCACTTCATCCAATCATCTCGCTCTGGGCCGTCCTTTTTTTCGCCTTCCTATGGGCTTCCATTGTAACATTTTCTTTGTTGTTTTTGCATCGTTTTGTCTATGCACATGTCCCAGCCATGCCAGTCTTTGACTTTTCACAAATCTTACAATGTCATAACCTTCATTTACTCATTAACCTCGTCGTTTCTCCTGATTCTCCATGTGCCATCTTCCTCTTGTACCGGGCCATATACTTTCCTCAGTATTTTTCTCTCGAATGTCCTGAGTTGGGCTTCATCTTTTTTCGTCATTACCCAAGTTTCACATCCATAGGTTACTACGGGTCTAATCAGTGTTCTGTAGATAGTCATTTTGGTTCTTTTGTCTAATAATTTCGATGTCATCAATCTTTTATTAGCATAGTATGTACGATTCCCGCTGGAAATACGTGCATTAATTTCGCTACTTACGGAGTCTTCTGATTGATTTCTGTGCCGAGATATGTAAAGGCGTCCACTCGTTCGATAGTATAGTTGTCTATTGTGATATTATTTTCATTGTCAATTATTCTTTTGACTGTCATATACTTCGTTTTTGCTTCGTTTATTTTGAGACCTATTTTACTTGCTTCAGGATCAATTTGTTTGAACACTTCCATTAGTCGTGGCTTATTCCTACTAATGATAGCTACATCGTCTGCATATGCAGTAATTTGTACTGATTTGGTGTTTATATGGCCGGTTATATTGGTTTTTCTGATGACTGCCTCAAGAACTAGGTTGAATAGCATGGTTGATAGGGCATCTCCCTGTCTTACTCCCATATTGATGTTAAACAGGGGAGTCAGTTCTCCATCTACTCTGACTGCGGCTTTTGAACCCTGCAACGTCATTTTTATGAGGCTGATGTATTTCTTAGGTATACCTAGATTACAAAGGTCTTTCAGCATTCTGTCTCTTTTCACACTATCAAAAGCTTGTTTAAAGTTTATATACATATTATATAGGTCTATGTCGTATTCATAAGCTTTTTCTTGTATCGTTCTTAGTATGAATATGTTACCTGTAGTGGCTCTATTTGGTCTGAATCCATTTTGATAATCACCAATTATATTTTCGGAGTATTCTAATAATCTATTGTAGATTATACCAGAGAGAATTTTGTATATTACATTTAGCAATGTAATTGGCCTATAATTCTGGCATTCCCTCTTATCTCCTTTTTTATATATTGGCTGTATGAGACCAACTGTCCATTCCTCTGGCATTTGCTCCTTCGTCCTTATTAATGTTATTAGGTAATGGATTCTTTCCCAGAGTTCGGATCCTCCATGCTTTAATAATTCTGCCGAAATTCCGTCCGTTCCTGGTGCTTTATTGTTTTTTGGTTTATTTATAATCTGAACTACTTCTTCATAACTCGGATTTTCGATGTGCAGCTCCGCCGTATAATATATTGTCTCGTTCTGCTCATTTTCGTTGTCTGCATTTAGATTTTCTTCGAAATATTGTTTCCATCTCATTATAATTTTTTGCTTCTCTGTTAGTAGTTCTCCGTCCTTGTCTTTGCATATAGTTAGTTTTGGTCTAAATGACTGTGTGCTTTCTTTTATGCATTTATAGAATTTTCTGCTTTTGCGTCTGTTGTTATGCTTTACGATTTCTTGTAGGTACTTGTTTTTTCATAGCCTCTCTTTTCTTTCTTCTGCATATTCTAGTCGCTTGTATTCTTTTTTCGTTATAAATCTCACTGCTATTTCTTGCGTTTCTTTGAAGTTGGTTAAGTCTAGCTTGCCTTTTTTCCTCTACTGCAGTTCTGCATTCATCATCATACCATTCCGCATTTCTTTGCCTTTTGGCTTTTCCGACAGTTTCAAATATTATCAAATATATTTAGAAAAGGATAAAGTTGTTGTATACAATGGTTTCACATTGTTAAACATAATTATTAATTATTAGTTTTAGTTAATGCAATCTGGACACACTTTTGACTGATGGTTCAGACATATTATGTATTTTTTGCACTTCTTGCACGTTATCCTCGATTTTCTGTCTTGTTTGCGTGTACAAAAAGCGCATCTCCCGGAAGAACTTTGCCTTTGGTCTACATTAGGTACTTCGGGCTCGATATGCAATTTTTTTTCTATAACAGCTCGGAGTTCTTTTGACAAAGTTTGGATTCCGAGCCGTTCTCTCATCAAGAGACCAACTAGGTCGGTACTAAGTTTTTTTAGGAATGACCTTCTGATTGGTATTAATTCCTTTTCTCTGGCATCACTATCTTTACACAGAACTATGGAATTATTTCCAACGAGGTCTACTAAATTGTAAAACATTCTAAGAGGCCAACGTCTTGATTTTCGAGTAGTGGTATATCTATGCTCGAGCTGGCCGAATGTGTTAACTCCGATTTTGGTTCGATAAAATCAATTATTTCGGAAAGCACTGTAGAATTTGGTTTGTCTCCTTTAGGATGCATGGTGGATAACATGACAAAAAAGAGAATTGGTTGACAAAATGAAAAATTAAAGTAAATAAAGAAAAATCATCCCAAATCGCATTTACAACTGTGTTTGTTCCACTCCTGATTCCGTTTTGTCACCCATCCATTTATGTTTTCTATATTGTATGCTCTTGTTATGTTTTCGCTTCTCTCCCTATCCAACAGACGTTTTCTTGATATTCGTCGAAGTATTTTCATCTCTGTTGTTTCTAGTAGTCGTCTCATTTTAGATGTGTCAGGTCTTGTCTCAGCAGTGTATGTTAATAGAAGTCTAATTACTGCTTTATAGATTCTTGTTTTTGTGTCTTGTGTTAGGTGTTTGTTCTTCCAGATTGTGTCATTAATAGATCCCGCAGTTTTACTTGCTTTTAAGCTTTGTTGTCGTACTTCCTCAGCATCTCTGTAACTAGTTATATCTATTCCCAGATATCTAAACCTTGCTTCCTGTTTTATTATTTTTCCATCAATTTCGATTTTACACGTAGTGGGTATTTAGATGTTGTCATACATTTGGTTTTTTTCTGCTGATATTATTATTATATTGCATTTCTTGGCTGTTGTATTCAAGATATGTGTTAATCTTTGGAGCTCGTCTTCTTCCTCTGCGATTAATCCTGCTTGTATTATTTCGTTCATTATTATATTAAAGAGAAGTGGGCTCAACGAGTCACCCTGTCTGACTCCGTTTTGTATTGGTATACACTGTGTTAATTTTCCATTTATCTTTGCCTGTATTCGATTATGTAAGTAGATGCTTTCGATGGTTTGTATAATATTGATTGGTATGTTACTTTTATACAGTAGGTGTAAGACGTCTTCCATGTGGATGCGATCGAAAACATTTGTCAGGTCTATAAAACATATATATGCTGGTTTATTATACTCGATGGCCTTTTCTGTGATTTGTCTTAATACAAATACGGCGTCTACGCAGGATCTTCCGGATCTGAATCCTTGTTGTTCATCTGATGAAGTTGTTAGTTTATTGATGTTGTTGATTAGGACTTTGTGGTAAGTTTAAGTGCGGTGTTCAGTAGATTTATACCTCTATAATTGTTGGGGTCTTCTTTATCTCCTTTCTTGAACATATGTATCATTATGCTGTTTCTCCATGCGTCTGGTATCTTGCACAAAAACTAAACAATAGTTTTTGTATAAGTTTTGTCATCTCTAGGGTTATAGTTTCTCCTCTGTGTTTTAGAATCTCGTTGGTTATTCAATCTGGTCCTGGCGACTTTCTATTTTTAAGTGAATTTATAGCTATCTCTACTTCCTGAAAACTGATTTCTATTTCGTGTCTTAATTCAGGTACGGTATTGTGTTAATTATTATTTTCCTTTCCTTTAAACAGTTCCCTCAGGTATCTTTCCCATTCGTTTGCTGGTATGTTATTCCTTTGTATGTTGGTATGTTTGCTGGTATTCTTTTAATTCTGCCATTTATTTTCGTTAATTTCTTATGAATTTGTTTTTGTGTACCGTAGGAGTAGCTTTCCATACTTTTTGTAAACTGTTTCCAGAGTTCATTTTTTTTTCTTCTTACCAACTACTTTGTTTCATTTCGTATTCTTCTATAGGTGTTTAGGAATTCTGAACTATTTGATGTTTTGTTTTACATTTCTCTTTTATTTCTTTTCTGAACCATGGTGTATTGTTGTTGTTTCTTCTATTACTGTTGTTCAGTACGACTTTGCGGTTTCCTAGAGCTTCTGGTGCTGCTTCTTCAATGCTGTTTTAAATTTTCTTTCAGCTCGCGTTTATATCTTCGATTTCGTCTATTTGTTTCAGCTGTATATTCTGTGATAGCCTCCTTTGATACATTTCTCTTGTAGAGTCGTTCCACAGTGATTCTACATTGAATTTTACCTCGGTGATTTCATGTAGAAAATGTTTTGGTGAACTTTTATTCTTATTTTTGAGTGTACTCCTGGGGGTTGTGAGCGCGAGGACTGGGTGGATTGAGCCCTCAGAAGCCGCGTCTATGCCCACAGTCGGTCCCAATCCCGGATAAAAGAGGAGGGTTAAATGACCAGGTTAGCGTCCTACCCATTGTAAAAAAACACAAGGCTCAAAGAACCGATAAAAAGCCTCGGATCCTGCTAGAGACTTTGTGAAATAGCTTGGGTTGCATTTGGACCGAACGCTTACCTGGAAGCGACACGTTAACGCCAAAAACTCAGCTCAATATAAAGTTAAAACAAACGAATTGGTTATTTGGTAAAAAGCCACAACTATCATTGGAGAAGAAAATACTGCTTTACAAAGTCATACTAAAACCAATATGGACTTACGGCGTAGAACTCTGGGACTATAGCAACTGTTCAAACACAAAAATTGTGCAGACCTGTCGATCAAAAACACTTCGTATGATAGCTAACGCCCCTTGGTATGTGAGCAATTCAACCATCCACAATGACCTAGAAGCACCAACCGTAAAAGATGGCACATCACTTCACGCCAACAAGGCCAAAATTCTTAATTCAAAGCACCACAGCCAAATTTTGTAGTTTTCAAAAATCAAATTTCAGCAATTTTTGCAATAATTGAGCAACAAATTGAGAAAAATAACTTTATAAACTCTTATTTTAAAGGATTTTCTATGCTTTTCAGTAAAATTATGTCATTTTTCCATATAATTCACCAGTCTTCACTTTTAGTATTTAAAATCAAATAGCAATCTTACATTGTGTACATATTGTTTATAAGTAAAAAATTACGTTTAATCTTTTGCATATTTTGCTTATTATATTTCTCTCTCTCTCTCTCTCTCTCTCTCTCTCTCTCTCTCTCTCTAATTTCTCTGATTTAACATAATATGCAAGCACGAGAAAATTTTCTTAATTTTCTATCGTTTTTTGTATTGTTCTAAATATTATTCCCAACATATAAATCTAATTCTTCGAATTTGCCCTTTTTTCATTAATTTTCGGTCCATTCTGTATATATTATTTTTATTTAATTTATGTACATAAAGTACCTCGACAACTGTGCTCATTGGTACATTCTGTATAATTATTTACTTTATAATAATTTTTAATTACACGTTTCTTATCATTCTTTTCTAAATTGGCCTTAAAAAATTTTTCAACTCTCTTCTGCTATAATAAATATTACAACCTCAAATCCAAAATAAATAAACTACTACAAAAGAAAAGATTTGTCATTTTGAATACTTGTTCAGTCAAACAAGTTGAAAGGGGCCTGCCCTGAACCGTTGCTCGCATCTCATTGGCATACTCTCTTGGATTTGACAGATGTTCTCAGACCCCATTGTGACCAATCTTGTGGCAGACGTCTCGTTTTGTTCCTTTCAAGTAAAGCTACATAAAATGGCATTCTTGGCACATAATTTCTTATTGTGGAAGAAGTAATTTTTGAATAGGGGGCACTTGCGGACAAGACAAAGATGAAAGATTAGATTTTCAGGTAAATAATAATCAGTAAATAACAATAAAAGAAATAAAAAATCCTAAGAATGAACATCATTTCCTGAGTTATCTACAAACATTGTCGGTCCAATTTTGCAACATCCCTTTAGCGTTTAAATATTTTGAATAACTTGACCTTTTTGTGACACAAAAATAACACAATGAAAAGTGGAAATATGATTTAAAAAAAATTCTATCTTTTTCCTATTATTCATACGGTTTTTCTATTTGTAAGTGTGTTTCTTCACCAGCTTTTCATTGAGCCTACTTGCATCAGTGAGACATAAAAAGGTCAGTTATTATAAATGTTTATAAGCTAAAAAGTCTGTTTAAATAAATGTTTATAAACTAAAATACTGTTTTTTAAAAACAAATTTAATAAAAAAAGTTTTCTCAATACCTATATAATATAGGTACCTTAAAATAAACGTTCATAGAATCGATTGTGATCTGCAAAATGCCTATAGAGTCACTGTTTGGGGAAGTACAGTTGTTTAAATAATCGCTCTCCAGGATAAACAAATTAAATAACTTAACTATTTGTTAACTAACCTACCACTTAAATGTAAATACACGGAAATCTCCCATTGCCTGACGGGGAATACCGCGAAATATTCGAGACCTAGCTCCAAAGACCAGGGGGCGAAGGAAAGCCGGGGCTGGTTGTACCGCAGGAGGACAACTTACCTCGGTGGGTTTGGGAAGGTGTGTGTGGGAAGTAGGAATAAGTCTTTGTTTTATATAGATATATATTTTTATAGATATATTTATAAAATATATAAAAATAAAAATATAATACAAAATTTTGAGCACCCAGTATTAACATTGGCAAATTTTTTTATGCTTAAATAAAAATAGAGTTTAGTACACGCTGAAAAAGAATTTTTGTTTTTTCAGCATAAATATTAACCACAACAATAATTTTTGAAGTTGCATGTGTAATATGAAAAATTTTTCAAAAACTTTAAATATCTCAAAAACGGCTATTTTTTCGAGAATAGTACCCAATAAAAATCGATCCAGAATTTTACGCAGATTCTAAAAAAAGTAACAAAAAGCACAGTTTCTATTTAAAATAAGAAACTTAATGGCAACTTCCGGTACAACCGGAAGTGCTAGAAGAATGCAAATATTTAAAAAATAAAGAATGCTTTGCATAACCCATTATTCCAAGTTTGCAGACACCAGTGACGACCAGAACTTTAAAAACTTTTAACCGACATGTTGCGAGAATGACCCTGTATATTTCATACTCAATGTTTATCAATTTACATTATGATATTCAATTATTATAAAACATAATACAAAGTTATTTTATTAAAAAAATCCCTAATGTCGTATTATCAAATTAAGAAAACCGTACATTTCTAATTTGAGAACCGCTGACTACCTGAGGCAAATCTGAGCAGACACTTTTATTACTTATGCGACAGGCTAAAACGATCCTACTATACTCAAAACAACTGTCGTTTGCCTGGCCAGTTCAGTATCACAAACAGGGTACTTTTTTGCTTATGTCTCTGGTCTAATGATGAAAAGACCTTTTGATCTAAACCGACTGAAAATGACAGTGACCAAGAAGAAGTTTGAATCATAAGCCAATAATTTTTATGTGTTTTTTAAATTTTCATACTAGGTAGATGAACTATAGAAAGGGTAAAACAGAAAAGTCTACAATTTCGAAGAAAAGTCGTAAGCAATATACACTATTCCAGGCTTAAAATGTAAAATAGGTACATGTAGTACATAGGTAAATGTAAATACAATCACTATTTTAAGGAAAATCTAAAAAAAATCATTTTGAGAATTTCATTTTTATAATAATATTATTATGTACATATTATGTATTTACATTTAAAATATACTTGGAATTAAAAAGTAAATATACTTATATACTTAATTCATTGTACCGTGTTTTTATTCAATAGTGTTACGATAAATGTGAGTCACACCATAAACTGTAAATCGGGTCCCAACTTATACCTGCTATTGGAACTTTCCAGATGAAGATCGAATAATATCGTTAACGTCCCGACCCAAGGTTAAAGAAGCAGGCAAAAACTTCTGGATAAACATATCAGGTATAAAACGGACGATTTGAGATTTAAAAGGACAGGCGAAAACAAGTGTCGATTAATAAATTGTTCGCGCGGCTATTTACATTGTATAGTACATCCACTAATAATTTTCCAACATAAACATGCCTCATTCTGGTATCAAAGAGACCGCCTTTCAAATCAAGGTTGTCAGACATATTTCCTAAAATTCCTAAGGTTATATTTAAAAAATATTCTCTATTCTCTATTCGTTATTATTCAATTGCTAGTCAACGAACGACACTCTTAAAAAATAATATGAACATATTCTCAAAAAATATATCTATAAATTAATTAACTAGGTACTAATATTTCCATGGACTCTTCACTAATGAATTAAAGCAACCGTGAACTTTGTATTATTACTTATACTCTAAGTAATTTTCGAATATCGGCAACATTGTAGTCTGGAGAGAATTTGAACATTCCGTTCATATCGACGTTGCCATGTTGGTGAATTTAGCGGTAATACTTTTATAGATATAATGATCGACTTTTAAGATATCAGACAACTTTTAAGAATCCAAGTTCTCAAAAACGGTTTCAAGAATTGTATTATTTTTTTCCAAATTTCATTGATTTTATACCTTACGTGGAAACATGAAAAATTGCAAATATATTAATATGGTATTAAAGTTATATTCACTAATTTTAAACTCATGCATTACGGCAATAGCGAAGCGCAAAGCTATAAATTTTTAATGAACACCTGTTTGTCTCGCTGTGTGACACCCTAAAATATTTCCTTTTGCAGAGGCGGAGGTTTATTATAATGTAAGTAATAGGATAATAAGGTAAGTAATAATATTTTTCTAGGGTGGCATTTTTTAAGATACATCAACTTCTGTGTTATCAATAAATAATGACAAGTATGTTAATGACAGCTCCGAATTAAAAAATAAAGATTTGCACATACAATCCCAAAGAATAGTTTTAAATATGTATGAGTGTTTGAAAAAAGAAAATATTGGGATGGCTGATAATGCAATTGTTCTAATTGTATCTAATGCATTGCTATTGTCGGCCAAAAATATAACAAAGTCTTCTGCCGATTATCACGAAGATATGACAGCCGATTTATTTAAAAAGTGGTTTGTTGAACAACTCTTGCCCAATATTCCGCCGAATTTAGTGATTGTTATGGATAATGCGTCGTATCATTCCCGCATATTAAATAAAATACCTAATAATAACACGAAAAAGGACGAAATTTTAAAATTTATGCAATTTAAAAACATCACTGTTCCTAAAAAGATTCCAGTAAAGAAAGAATTAATTAGAATGATCAAAAGTCGGAATTTTAAAAACGAATACGTTATTGACACCATTTGCAGCAGGCACGGCCATACTCTTTTGCGATTACCTTCATACTATTGCATTTATAATCCAATTGAATTGGTTTGGGGTACCGTAAAAAAACGATTGCGAAAATATAATCAGTCACCAACATTAAGCGCAATGGCCATTGAGAATATTGGAGAAATAATTAGTGGCATTAATAGCGATGTGTGGAAAAATTGCGAAGCTCATGTTGTAAAAATAGAAAACGAATATCCTGTTTTACCGGCAATAGCACCAATAGTTATCCAACCTGGGAACGATTCGACTTCAGAAGACTCTGACGATTCTTTTCAGTCCTTCTAATTAATTTCTTTACAGCTATCGCGATGCATCTTGAACACTAGTATTCATTATTATACAGTGTGTCGCATTTAAGATGAAGACACCTCTATATATCAGCTACTAAAATACATACAGATTTGACATTTTGCACAGTCATACATGTTGATAGTGCACAGTTTTTTAAGATAGTCATCTGAAATTTAAATTTTAAACGCGGCTTACTGCGAATCCACAAACAGGGTAAATTTTCGATATTTTGCTTCGCGTTAGAGAAATCGGAAAAAATTATTTGGAAAAGTTGTTCCAATTATTGTAGCCGCACATACCATATTTCATGAAAAATTCGCAATTTTAGTTTTTCAGTATTATTTGTAATCTCGATCCTAAATCTACAATTGGCTGTCTAAAGATGCATCTCGGGACAGCCAGCTGTCCGTTTTAGAACCCTGACTACAATTGAAGAGCCGGAAACAATTCAAATTCAAAAGATCACCTTTTTCTGCTACGGAAAATATTGCTCCGATTTCTCACCAAAATCAATGTTGAGACTTTAGTTTAGATACTCTTGAATCTCAAAAATACTCATTTACATATTTTTCAAGCCTCGAAAATGCATATTAGGTATCGCATTTTTCGGATTTTAAATCGCCTATATCTCCAAAACTATTAACTTTTGAGAAAAATGACATAGATCTTATTTAGAGTCACCCAAAAACCTAAAAAATATTTTTTGGAGCACAAAAGGTGATATTTTGAATTTGTTTAAAAAATTGTTTAAACAATTTCTGCCCAAAAATTGAGAAATTTTCCTGAATATAATTATGTAAAAATTAATAAAAATTATATGATTTTTCTTGAAATATGCGTTTGATAACTGATCCCTTTTCTTAATTTCCACGCCAATGGTCGGCATTGGCATCAAAGAATCTCAAAAGCCGACGCTTGACAAACTGACATTGGAAAAAGTATAACCGGTGTGAATGTTTTAAATAAATTATATAAGTGTAAATAAATTATTATTTAAGTGTTTCTATGTAGATTAAATAAATAAGTGTATGTAAATAAACTTATAAATTGTTGTAAAATGTAGAACATTTTTTTAATAAATAAAGTCAATAAATTAGATTTATAAAAACAGTTCAATAGGAAACAAGTATAAAAATCTTTTAAGCCAAATTATTCAAATATCCATATTTTAACTTTGAATTTTAATTGAATTATGAAAGATAAAAACTAAATAAAAACTTACGTTTGCCATTGTTTCAGGATCAACGTCTGGAATAGGTTCCGACCAATTAACATACAGTTCTCGATTCCAAAGGATGAGATTGTGGGGAGTTAATTGCCTTCTAGCCAAGCTAGCTAGTTTATGTGTTGCAAACTCAATAAACGCGAATCCTCGATTTTTCTTAGGATCAAAATTTTCAGGATACATAATTACATCCACAACACCATCAATTGCTGACTTAATAGCTTCGAAGAGCTCATCCTTTGTTTTGTCCATCGGTATATTGCCTACAAAAAGCTTGCAATTGTCGACAGATTTCGAAACGATAATTTTTAAACCCGACCTTAGTGTTACGCCGTTCAAGGTCTTTATTGCGTTTTCAGCGTCTTCAGATTTAAAGTAACTTGCAAAAGCAAATCCTCGAGTTTTATTCATGAAATCTAGCATTAATCGAAATTGGCACAAGCTCCCAGCTGTTTCAAACAGTGGAATCAATTCGTCTTCATAAACAGTTTTTGCGAGATTGCCGATGAACACCTCACACTTTCGTGGCGAAGCCTTGTCTATATAATTCAAATGGGTATAGATTCTTTGCCCATTTTGGCGTAGTATGGTATATTCCGGGCGATATTTTAATATTCTTTGAATTTTATTATTAATTTCTTTTTCGCTTCGAATGCGGTCAAATTTGCCAGAAAAAACCATTATACCGCCTGCTGCTTTAAACAATAGACTGAACTTCTTTGTATGATTTGGATTCTTGCTTTTTTATTAACTGGATTACTGAAAATTGGGTTGTAACAGCTGTTGGTTGCGTCCAAGGATAGACTGAAAACTGATCTTTTTATGACTTGGCTTCTCACTTTTTTATTAGGGTAAACTACTTATAGTGATTGGCCACTGTCAGCTATTGGCACCTTGTAGGATTTTTACATTATTTTAAGAATATAGAGTAATATACTGACCACTGATATTATTTTATGACAGTGGCAACCCTGTACAAATAGTATCTAACTTCATTTTATTGTACTACAACATTTTTTAGCAAAAATACTTAAGAATCGTAAAGAGAGCCAGTATTGGAAAGCAGGATATTTTAGAAGGTATGTTTTCGACTCATGCAACGAAAACTGTAGTAACACAATTTTTGTATAAATGGAGTTGCTACCTTCTTCTGAATTATTCGATACGCAGCTTTAACATAGAATATTGTAACTCTAGCGACTGTAGAGGCAACTTAAAATACACTATTCAGTTTTATAGTCTCTCAAATCACTCACCATATTTTTAACGATAACTGCATTAAGTTGAGTTACTTTAATCTTCGCTGCATAATCATCATATTTTTTAAACAATTTTGTCGTATATTGAGTGACTACAGCTTTCTTTGCAAAATGTCTAGATAGTGATGTGTCTTCTTTGAGTATTACTATTGACTTGTTTTCATTTTCGTGAATAACTTTTTGAGGTTATGCACCTACATAAATATTTGCTTAGGCTTTGTGTAAAGATTGTTTCAAGTTTAAAATATGAATCAAATTAATCAAATATTGGAGTTATCTAAAAAAATTATTGAACAACCTGACCCCGATAAGAATAGATACAAAAGCAATCATATTATTACTTTGATAGCACTTCAAATTTCCTTTTACCATCATAAAAGCTATTAATACCTAGTAGGTATTGTTTATATCTGAATTCTTATGACTATCAGAAATATAGTTCAAGAGCCATATATGTAGTTTTTTTATTTAATTAATGGCTTTGGATAACTTGATCCATTTAGCCACGATAATGTATTTGACTACTTGAATTTGTTAATGATGTATTGACCTATTGCATTTGTTAACAAAATAGTACTTCGCATAGAAGTAAATTAAAAGTATAATATAAACATCAGTATCACAAGAATCAGTGGATTGATAAAAAACCATACATTCATTCGTTCCATTCAATGCCCTAACCAACTTAAAGTGAATATTTAGAGCCAACAAGGTATTACATAATATAGTGATACTTTTCACGCTAAGGTGCCTTTCATAGCGACTTTATTACAACACAAGACAGGCATATAAGGAAGACAAATTATTTTAGTAGCAGTATACGGTCCAACAGAAGACAGCTCAATTGTAGAAAAAGAACAATTCATAGAACAACTGCAAGAAGAAATCGAAAAGAGAAAGAAGAACCAAGAAATAATTATCGCCGGTGACCTGAATGGAAGAACAGGAAGAAAAGAAAACGACAGAACAGTTGGTAGATTTGGAGAAGATATAATGAACGATAACGGGGAGAGATTGATTGAGCTATGCGAAATAAACCATTTAAAGATCACAAACGGCTTCTACAAACATAAAGACATACACAAATACACTTGGACACAAGAAACAAGAAAATTGAAGTCTATTATTGATTATGTTATAGTAAACCACGAAAGCTCGATAAAAATAAAAGACGTGAGAGTAAAGCGAGGCGCAGAATGCGGCACAGATCACAAACTAGTAATCGCTTGGATGGAATTCCCCTTCATATGGACCCAACAGAAACTGACCCAGGGAGAGTCTGACCAAGTTACGGCTCCGGCTACACCTGTCAATACGTGCTCAACACAAGAAAAGAAATTTAAAATCAATTTATTAGAAGAAGACTCAATAAAAGACCTATATAAGCGAAGATTGGACCAAAAGCTAGAGGAGTTTCGGTATGAATCATTAGAACAAACATACGAACACATAAAAACCTGCATGAAGACAGCAGCCCTAGAAACTCTTGGAGAAGTGGACAAAAAATACACCCACCAAACTACGAAATTAACCGAAGACACACTAACATGCATAAAAGAGAAAAAAGAACTCCATATAAAATACCTGAACACAAAAAACTATGAGGACTTGGAACTATACAGGAAAAAAAATAAAGAAGTGAAAAGAAAAGTGGCAAATGAAAAAAATGAATAATGGGAAAAAACATGCACAGAGATAGAACAGCACATAGGAGGAACGAGAAATTCAGAGTCATGGCGCATCTTAAAGTCGCTCCAAAGAAATAAGACAGAGAAAATCAAGATCGGTCAAATCAAAGAAAACGAATGGCAAGAATACTATAAAAAATTGCTAACCGAAGACCGCCCCGAATTCAAAGAATCAGAAATAGACGGAATAGAAATCTACACACATGACGAAATCGAATTAAGCCTAGCTGAGGTAAAAAGAACGATCAAACTCTAAAGAACAAAAAAGCAGAAGGTCCCGGCGGAATACCAAATGAATTGATAAAAAACGGATCGGAAAAGTTATTCCGTATGATACATAAAATGTTTGAGAGAGCACTGAATGGAGAAGACTTACCGGCAGAATGGACCCAAGCATATATGACATCAATATACAAGAAAGGAAATAGAAAAAACTGCGAAAACTATCGGGGAATCACCATTATATCGTCTATAGGCAGACTGTACGGAAAGACCATAAAGGAAAAATTAGAAATATAATATACAAGATAAAATCGGAATAGACCAGGCAGGTTTCACAGCGGGGAAAGCATGCTTAGATCACATTTACACGGTCGAACAACTAATAGAAAAAAGAATGGCCAAAAATAGATCCGTCCATCTGGATTTTGTTGATCTTAAGAAGGCATAAGACTCAATACCTAGAACCAAGCTATGGGAAGCAATGGAAGACATCGAAGTTCCACGAAGATTAATAAACGCGACAAAAGCACTCTACAAGAATAACGAAGTAGCTATCAAAACGGGCAATAGAATATGCAGTCCATTTAAGACGACAAAGGGACTACTACAGGGTTGCTCCACATCCCCCACCCTGTTCAAAATATTCCTGGAAAAAACCCTGAAACCATGGAAAAGAAAGTGCGAAGGAATGGGTATACCAGTAAGGAACGAATATCTATATACGCTAAGTTTTGCCGACGACCAAATAGTGATCGCACAAGACGAGGATGACCTCAGTTTTATGATGAGAAAACTGGAGCAGGAATATACAAAGAATGAGATGGAAATAAACCTAAAGAAAACTGAATACCTAACAACGGAGAATACAGAAATAAAACAGCTGGAAATAGACGAAGGTAAACAAATCAAAGGAACAGACAAGTATAAGTATTTAGGCTTCATAATATCAAATAAAGGAACAACGAAGGAAGATATAAAAAATAGACTAGGACAAACAAGAGACTGCATACGAAAATTGAACCCGGTACTATGGGATAAGAACATCAGCATGAAAACAAAGAAAAAAATATATAATACCATGACAAGAAGTATCCTCACTTATGGGTGTGAAAATTGGACAATAAATAAGAAAACCAAAAACAAAGTAAGAGCAACAGAGATGGAATTCCTAAGGAGAAGCTGCAGAGTAACAAGAAGAGATAGAATAAATAACATGGAGATTAAGAGGAGAATGGGAATGAACTCCGACATAATAGACTACATCGAACAGAAGAGGTTAACCTGGTACGGACATGTCAGAAGAGCAGACCAAAATCGGTGGATAAATAGAATAACAGAGTGGAGCCCGATAGGAAGAAGAAAGAGAAGCAGACCCCGAAGATCTTTCAGAGATAAAGTGGACGAAGCAATGAGTAGAAGAAACCTACAGGAAGGGGACTGGCTAAACAAGAAAAATTGGAGAAAACGGTTGAGTGAAGGAATACAGTGGAAACTGTGGAAATCCTTCTATATATGTATATATAAGACAGGCAACGGCTAGGAGGTAACTATATAACATAATGATAGACAGAGGGAACAAAGCTAGATTTATACATTCACATTACACATTCCATCCTAAATTTTTCTTTTAGTCCCTTTTAAATATTCCCAAAAAATTTGGTTAAACCTAATATTATGACGAGAGATATATCAAATGGAAGATTGACACTGAGGAAGAGGTAATTGTTCTTTTATCAGATTTTCCAATAGACACTTAATAGCAGCATCATTATATATGCACCCGAACATCCAATGATTGATATCGTCAGTGTTACCATTACAATCACAAAGTTCGGTTTCACTTAAATTAAATCTATGAAGATAGGCTTTCACGGTAACATGATAAACAAGGCATCTAACAAACATTGAATATACTCTTCTATTGGGATGACTTCTTGCAGCAAAAGGCGCAGTAGGTAAAACAGGGTGAATTTTTGTATAAAGGTTGTTACTTCTGTTACAAAAAGCATTCCATTCAATTTCCCAGTTTTCTTTCAATTCTTGTTTACGCTGCGAGACTAAATCACTTCTATTGAGCCAGCTAATTTCTAATTCTTTTGAAGCCGCTTCTTTAGCAAAATAATCTGCTTTGGTGTTACTTGAGAGACTGTACCAGCATTTTACCCAAATGAAAGAGACTGAATTATTTCTTTCAAGTAGCTTTAGTTGATTTTTTAAAATTTTGACGATAATACTGTTTTTGTATAAATGCTTATGCGAATTATCTAAAGCAGACAACGCAGATTTTGAATCCGACATGATTATTATTTGTTGATCAGACATTCTCATCTCAATAGTCCATTCCACAGCTTGATATATTGCAGAATACAGTTCTGCGGAATAAATGGAACATTGTTGGTTTAATTTAAACATAACGTGTTCTTGATTGTTTTGGATTATACCGCACAACCAACTCCCAAAATGGATTTTGACCCATCTGTGAAAATCCTATGTGGCTTATCAAATTTGGTAAGTTGTTTCTGAAGCTGAATGGCGTTGTTATCATCAACAGTAGGGAAATAAACTTTGGTTTGGGAATAAAGAATATTGAAATTAGATTGGAAGAAATTAGTTTCAGCTGGGATTTCTAACTAGGAAGAAACATTAGGAAATGCTATAGCTAAAGTTGAAGAATTTTTGTTATTCCACCATTTGTCAATATTACACAATTATCTAAGTTAGACACAGATATGTCGGATATTTTTTGCAATAGGTAGGATTGGTTATTACTTTGACATTTAAGGATAAACTTTTCAGCTAAAAAAGACGTCTTAAATGTAATGGAGGTTCCATACATTCGGCTAATAGATTTTCAGTAGTTGTAGATTTAAGTGCACCTAAAACCAAACGTAGAGCTTTGTACTGAATTCGGTCTAATTCTTTAAGTCTAGTGTTTGTAGCAGACCCATATAAAAAGCAACCATACTCAAAAATTGACCTGGTATATGCCCTATAAAACATTAAATTAACCTTAGGATCAGCGCCCCATTGGTGACGGCTAACTACTTTTAAAACATTTAGAGCCCTATAGTTTTAACTCTTGTTTCTAATTGTTACACAGCTGTTTTCACCAATACCCGTGAAACCAACAGGAAAGATAGAAAGTGATTCTATCCTGATAACTGAGGTGTTGAATAAAATTATTAATTATGTAGAGAAACAACTATCATATCTAAAATTCCGACTGTTCTTATAAGGATCCACATTATATCATTAATCATTAGAAAATATAACACAAAAAGGATCTGTAGAAAAATTACTTATAGAAGAGAATAAAAATTAACCTCAGCCTTTAGAAGAATCAGTGCAGACAAGTGATATATTACAAAAAATTGTAACCTCAAAGGTGTCTATAGAAGAAGAATCACTTATAGAGGACAATAAATAAAATGTGCAAAATAATAGAAGCATTCGGGATTTCGTCATTTGGCCTAAAACATCAACAACAAAAAGAAAAAAAATAGTCAAAGATTGCCGTTTGTTTTAACTACTTAGTTCAAGATGGAAAAAAATCAGATGGAGAAATTGGCGATTTAAAAACAAGAACAGGAAAGAAAAGAAGCACGTAAAACAGAAAGATTTTCCAAAAAAAAAAGAAAAAGCTATAAAAAAATTGAAGAAAAAATACAAAAATTGGAAAGCAAGAAAACGATAAAGTGAAAGAAAACAAAAATAAAACTCAAGACTCAAAAAACATCATATTGCAGCAGGGACAAGCGAATTAATAAATAATACAAAAATAGCTCAACGTCGCTTAAGAAGAGTTTTCAGAAGATCTGACATTCGACTCTGAACATAGTAGCTAATACGTGTTTTAAATCGAGCTCTCATAATTAATTTAAAAACTAGTGAAATACTAAAAATATTTTCGTTAATTAGTGATCCAGCAGTGAAATAACAAAAATAAACACAACAGAGATAGTAAGTTACTTTAAACATAACAGTTTTTACTATTATCAAATATTATTTTGGATAACCTACAAAATCTAGGACAGGTATTTATACCAAACCTGTTCCACTGCAGACTAAGAAGGTTGTTTGCCAGGACCGTACTCCAGTTACAAATGATAATTTAAAATGGATAGTTCTATTCAATCTGAAATTCCTACAACTAACAATACACCAAACAGCTCCTCATCATATCAATTTAATGGATCACCTACATATTCTTCCGTAACCAATCAAACACAACAATCCAATATATTTCCATCAAGAAAACAAGCAATTATTTTTGATTCAATTGAAAATACCAAACTAGATGATTACTTGTCCGCTTTGAGTCATCTGATACAACCAACCCAGATATCCTTCTGTTCAAAATTATCAAATAATAGAGTATGTATTTATTTAGCAAACGAAAAACTAGCTGAGGATTTCATAAACAGAAATGAAAAACTTCAAATAAACCATCAACTCCTACAAGCTCGTAGACTAATTAGCCCCAGTCAGCGATTAGTATTGTCCAATGTCTGTCCCTCAATCCCACACTCAGTCCTAATATCCGCATTGAAATCACATGGATTAAATCTTCTGTCACCTATAACATTCCTAAGAATAGGCACATCAACACCACAATTCCAACATATTTTGAGTTTCAGACGCCAAACATACATATCTCCACTAAATAACCAGCCCTTACCTGATTCTTTTCTTATCACATATGAGGAAACGACATACAGAATTTTCCTTTCATTAGATAACCAAGCTTGTCAAACATGTAAACAAACCAACCACTTAACAAAAAATTGTCCAATGTCTACTGCGATTACAACAGATAATTCAACATCAAATAATCCAGTTCCAAATATAAACCCAATTGAAAATACAACTAATCTATCAACTCAAAAAACCCAGACAAACACTAAACAACAACAATCAAAAGAAGAAAGCACACAACAAGAAACCCAACCACAAAATAGCCAACAAGAAAAACCACACATGCAGCTAACCAAAGAAGATTCAGAAACAACAAACTACCCAAAAATAGATATAGAAAATAAGGCAACGCATATAAACACAGGGAAAGCACAAAACAAACGCACAATCTCCCAAGTCTCTCCACCAGCTACTACATCTACAGAGGAACCTACTTTTATTACACCAAAAAATAAAGAGAAGAAAGTAAAATCAGATCAAAATGTCAAACCACAAAAAACACTAGAAGAAATGCTAAGATACTGTAAACCTTTATTTGAGAACCCAAATTCCAACTACCCTATAACTTACAAACAGTTATTAGACTTTTTTGAAAACTGTGAGAACTCACCAGACCCGTTAAGTGTCACCAAAATGTATACAGAAGAAACAGCAGAGGTCACAGATCTATTAACTAATATATACCCTTACCTAAAGGACCGAAAAATTAAAGTCAAATGCACTCGAATAAAAAATAAAATATTAAAGCAAATCAACTTAGACCTTCAAACAGACTTAGAAAGCGACGCATCAATAGAAAATTAATAACACATCATTTTCAACTCTCTAATTCAATGGAACATAAATGGGTATTACACCCATTTAGAAATGTTAAAATTACTAATTTCAAAACATAAACCTAGTCTGATATGTTTACAAGAAACCCACTTCAAAAACAACAAAGCTCATGACTTGAAGAATTTCAATTGTTTTTTTAGAAATCGAGAAAATTCGAAAATTGCAAGCGGAGGGGTAGCAATCTACATAAAAGATAGCTTTGACGCTAAACTGATAAAACTCACAACAACTATTGAAGCAATTGGAATTAGAGTCACAGACACAATTTCTTTTTCAATTTGCAATATTTACATTCCCCCCAATAAAGAACCCGATTCAAAAGAAATTTCAAACTTATTAAATCAACTACCTGCTCCAAGGATAATAATTGGAGATTTCAATGCACATAATCCGTTATGGGGTTCAGCAAAACTAACATCTCTAGGTCGAAAAATAGAAAAAATAATAGAAGAAGTCAACCTAAATATTCTTAACGACGGACAACATACGCGCTTTGACACAAGAACAGGTGAAGGCTCTTGTATAGATCTATGTATTTGCGAACCATCAATTACACATACTCTTACGTGGGATGTGTTACCAGATCTATATGATAGTGATCACTACCCTATCATAATAAGCAATGAACTACAATCAACTACCCCGCAACAACTAAAATGGAATTTAAAAGGCGCAAATTGGACAGAATTTCAAAATTACGTTGAAAACAACCTGCAAAACCTAAATGACAATGTAGATATAGACAAAACAATATACTCTCTGACAAACGTAATCACAGAATCAGCAAAAAAGTACGTTGGAATAATTAAGTACGATCACAAACATCAGTCGGTACCTTGGTGGAATCATGACTGCAAAGAAGCATTAAAACAATCGAAACAAGCTTTTAATAAATTCAAACGACAAAAAACTCAAGAAAATTCTATAGAATTCAAAAAATTAAGGGCAGTCGCTAGGTATACCATTAAAAAAGCCAAACGTGACTCTTGGAGAGAATATGTCACCACAATACATAGTTCAACTCCTATAACAGCTATATGGAAAAAAGTCAACAAAATGTCTTGTCCCAAACCCCATAAATCAATAAACTTTTTAACTCAAAATAACACTATTTATAAAAGCCCAGAAGAAATATCCAATATACTAGCATCTACTTATGAATATAACTCAAGTAACTTAAATTATACTTCCAATTTCTTAAAAATAAAAATAAAAGAAGAAAAAAATCCTATAGAATATTACGATCAAAACAATAACGATCTCAATATACAAATAACAAAGGAAGAATTAGAAAATGTTTTTCAGAATTGTAAGAACACTTGTCCTGGACCCGACAATATACCGTTTATATTTCTTAAAAATTTAGGCCCTCAATCTAAAGAACACCTACTCAAAATCTACAATATAATCTTATCCAGAAACGTATTTCCTAAATCATGGAAAAATTCAGTCATAATACCTATTCAAAAACCAACTAAACCAAAATCAGATCCACAAACATATCGACCGATATCACTCACATGTAGCATAGGTAAAATATTAGAAAAGATAATAAACAATAGGCTTATGTGGTATTTAGAAGCAAACAAATTAATTATTCCAGAACAATGTGGTTTCCGAAAACATCGCTCAACTTTAGACAATCTCGTTGACTTAGAATCAGAAATCCACGAAGCATTTGCAATAAAACAGCATTGTGTTGGAATATTTTTTGATATAAGCAAAGCATATGATACAGTTTGGAAATATTCAATCATTAAAACACTCAGCAGCTGGTTAATAAGGGGTAACATATTAAAATACATTTCAAATTTTCTTGAAAACAGACAATTTCAAGTTCGAGTTGACGGAACATATTCTCAAACAAAAATTCAACAAAATGGTATACCACAAGGATCAAATTTAAGCACAACTTTATTCTTAGTAGCAATAAATTCGATATTAACACAAATTGAAAACCCCGTCAAAGCTAGATTATACGCTGACGACCTAGTTATTTTCTGTAGAGGAAAAACCATAGCAACGATTCACAATCACATTCAAAAAGCGTTAACACACATTGAGAAATGGTCAGCTACAAGTGGACTTCAGTTTAACACTACAAAAACGAAAGCAATATGTTTCTCAAAGAGAAATCAAATCCAAACAAAAGAATTATATCTACACGAACAAAAACTAGATTATGTAGAAGAAATCCGATTTTTGGGTATGACGTTTGATAAAAAATTAACTTGGAAGACACATATTCAACAGCTGAAAAAATCCTGTCTACCTGGTATAAATTTACTACGATCCCTTGCCTTTAAAAACTGGGGTGCCGATTATTCAAGTTTAATACTTATTTACAAATCCATAATTCGATCAAAACTTGACTATGGAGCCATCGTCTACAACTCCTCCAAAAAAACACATTTGAAGTCACTGGATATTATCCAAAATAGATGTCTACGTATTTCTTTAGGTGCTCACTACACAAGTCCCATTCAAAGTCTTTATTGGGAAAGTGGAGAACTTCCTCTTTCTTTCAGAAGACAATATCTAAGCCTAACATATGCAGCGGCAGTGTCATCAAACCGAAATAATCCAGTACTGCATAACGTTTTTGCTGATCGATTTACAAATAAATTCCAACAAACACATCAAATTGATCATCCTTTTTACTTTCGTATAAAATCATACTTATCCAAATTAAATTTTCAATTTCCAAAAACCTATGATACCTCTTCAATCTACAACCCAGCACCATGGACAATATCTATTCCTGATATCGACATCAGTCTAACAAGCCTAAGAAAATCAGAGATATCATCAACCGTCATTAAACAAAAGTTTTATACACTATTAAACAGATATGGCAATACCTACAACGTATACACCGATGCGTCAAAAAATGAAGACAGAGTTGGAGCAGCAATTTATTCGGAAGACTCCTCAGTTAGTTTCAAATTGCCATCAATTACAACCATCTTTTCGGCTGAATTATTTGCAATCCTAAAAGCACTACTGTTAATACAAAACAAAAACAAAGAAAGATATATAATAATCACAGATTCTTTAAGTTCATTATCCTCACTGACTCAATTGTACTGTGACAACCCCCTTCTACTTCTAATTAAAAAAGAACTTAAAAACATTGCAAATAAGAACATCCAAGTTCACTTTTTATGGGTGCCTTCTCATATAGGAATTGAAGGTAACGAAGTTGTAGATAAACTGGCTAAGAACGCACCAACTAACCCGATGTCCGAAGAAAGTAATATATTGGTACAAAACGATTTAAAACCATACCTAAAACAAAAAATAATTCAAAAATGGCAAGAATCTTGGAACAACACTCCATCAAGGCTATACGAAGTCAACAAACATTCACATCTTTGGAAACCAAAAATAAAAGACAGGAGAGAGCAAGTGATACTTACCCGTCTCCGTATCGGCCATACACGACTTACTCATGACTATTTATTCCAGCGCAAAAATAAACCAGTGTGTGAAGTGTGCAACAGTGCTCTAACGGTTAAACATTTTTTAATACAGTGTCCCAAATATAATAGTGAACGACTAAAATATAACATACCCAACTCCCTAAGAGATGCCCTAGAAGAAAATACAGACACCCGAAAAATATTTTCCTATCTTAAAGACTGCCAACTCCTTCAAAAGATCTAAAATGAACATTGTAACATACAAAGATATTATTATTATTATTATTGTAAACTAATGTATATTTTACTTATTGTATCTATATTGTATTAATCTAAATACGCTAATGACCCTGCGTGGTTGATGCGTTAATATAATAAAAAAAAAAAAAAAAGAAGATCTGAAAGTGATAATGAACCATAACAGAATGACCTTATAATTCAATAGCTGTCGAAAAACTTTGTTTTAATTGTAATAAAGTTATTATAAATTCAAACAAAGGTATCCGATGCCACTAGTGCAGCCGAACATATCATAATTTATGCATTATAAAAATTAGTCCTTCTGTAGATAAGGATAAAATTTTTTATTGTAAGACTTGTGTAAAACAAAATTTCTGAAAAAATTGTTTTTATTCTATTATTAAAAATAAATTACTTGTATAGTACAGCTAGGTAACTACCTATTGTTGTAACCACTCTGGTATGCCAAGATAATCGATTTCACGGCAAAATTTTTCGCAAATATCTGAAGCTTTTAAGACCTACGTGGGGGTTACTAGATAACGAATAGATGAAAAGGTACTCGTATTTTTACATTGCGTTTTTTTTAATGATAATTTATAGCCACAATTTGATTTTTTGTCTATAATTTTTTTCCCCTACATTTTAAATAAACAATATTTATTTATATCATTTTTGTACATCAAGAATATCTTCATTTTCCCGTTTCTTTAATTAAAATTGACAAATAATTTACGGAGATATTTGCAAAAAAGCAGTTCTTTTTGCACTAATTTATAAATTTTATTAATTTTGTTATTAACAAAATAAAATGTTATTAATACATTTAAATATTGAGGAATTACCGTTTTTTAAATTTGTGCGAAATTTATCGTCGATCGATCAAATAGTTTAAAAATTATTTAATTTATTTATCCCTGAGGCTAATTATTTAAACTATTGAACTTGCCCTATGAATGATGCTAGACACATTTAGCAAATTTCATAGAATTCTTTAAGACTTAGACTATCTCAGAAGATAAATGCATATTGAGTTTTCATCGAAATTATTTACAAAATAAACGTTTGAAAAGAGGTGTATGTTTTTTACTTATAAACAATTGTAATAACTTCCATATTTTTCAAGCTACAGACTTGTACGTACAACCATTGAATAGCTGGTAAAAAACTCACATTAAAAAAAACCTTCTATAACCAATAGGAACGAAGTTAGCGACTATTTTTTAACAAATTATATCTCCATTGTTTATAAACATTAAGAAGTAAAATTTGCACAAATTTTGAATGAAAATCTAAACTTTATACGGAAACACCTATGCCTATAAAATTCATCCAATTTTTTTAAACTTACAGCCTTTCGAGACGGAGGTACCTACCTAAATATACTTATACTTCTTTGAGTAAAATATTTTGTGTATTTTGAAAAAAAAATTTTTAACTAAACGTATTTAATTACTTTTTGATTGAAAATTGTAAGTAATATTTAAAACTATTGAATGAATATGATTTGATACTTAAAATTCAACAGAAATATCGGTAAATCATCTTTTAAACTAGAAACTCTGCCACCAACTGAAGGTGCAGCCAAACTGCATGTTCTTCGAGTTTACTATCAATTACAAATGTGGTTAGGTAATAAGTTAGATGCTTGTGCCTATGGTTGGAGACAAAGTGCCACTGGTTTTGAACCAATTTATACTCTAGACAAAGATCTGTGTGGTGATCTCTGTGGTGCATTACATCCAAATGCACCACAGGTTGCAAAACTACTAGATGTGGGTGCAGAAAACGTGGTTTGAATTGTACGAACTTGAGCATAAATTTTACTGAGGAAAAAGTAGACGAGAAAATATGCTGCAACCTCGGTACAGTTACGTTTGACGACAGTGATAATGAAGATGTATATTTAGAGACTGATTTAATAAACAACCTGCAACAAAAAGGTTCAGAGCTGACAGTAAAGTCGAATGAATGAAAAAAATTTTAACTTTTAAACAAATGTTTGTAAAGAAAATAAAAAAAGTAAAGTTCAATAAACATTGCAAAATTTATTAAGACTAGTGATGAAAAAATTTTATCAAAGCACTAACGCAGATTAGAATAATATTGTATATTAAATTTGTACGAAAAATAGAATAAAAATCAATATTGTTAATTATAAAAATACAAACAATTGTAATTAATATAAGGAATATAATAATATAATGTGTAAAAAATTACCTGAAATTTAATTTATAAAATATATAAGTACATATTATGATACGTTGATATAAAATGAAAAAAAATATATGTTGATTTTCCGGGATTTTCCGAGATTTTCGGGGAGGTGAAAATTATGTCATCATTATTAATACTGCGACAGACTATTCCAGCCAAATTAAAAAAAGTAAGTTTTTGCGGTGAATTTCAATTTGAAATTCCGATGCCGAAAAAAAAAACGGAGCTGAAACAGTTATCCACTCCACTTTCCTATGTCGATCATTCGAAAGTACCTTCGTTTTGAAGGGCTGTAAGTTTTGAAAAATTTGATAAATTTTATAGCTATAAGTTTCAATATAAAGTTTAGATTTTCATTCAAAATTTGTGCAAATTTTACTTCTTAATGTTTATAAACAATGGAGATATGATTTTTTTAAAAAATAGTCCCTAACTTCGTTCCTATTGGTCATAGAAGATTTTTTTAATGTGAGTTTTTTTACCAGCTATCCAATGGTTGTACGTATAAGTCTGTAGTTTGAAAAATATAAAAGTTATTACATTTGTTTATAAGTAAAAAACATACCCCTTTTTCAAACGTTTATTTCGTAAATAATTTGGATGAAAACGAGATATTGCATTTAACTTCTGAGATAGTTTAAGTCTTAAAGAATCCTATGAAATAGGCTAAAAATGTGTTTAGCACCATTCATAGGGCAAGTTCAATAGTTTAAATAATTAGCCTCAGGGATAAATAAATTAAATAACTTTTTAAAGTATTTGACCGATCGGGGGGAAATTTCGCACAAATTTAAAAGACGGTAATGTCTCGATGCTCAAATGTATTAATAACATATTATTTTGTTAATAAAAAAAATAATAAAATTTATACATTAATGCAAAAAAAACTGCTTTTTTGCAAATATCTCCGTAAATTATTTATCAATTTTAATTGAATAAACGGGAAGATACTCTTGATATAAAAAAATGATAGGAAAAAACTTATAGACAAAAAATCAAATTGTGACCATAAATTATTGTTTAAAAAAAAACGCAAGGTAAAAATACGAGTACCTTTTCATCTATTCGTCATCTATTAACCCCACGTACCTATGTCTTAAAAGCTTCAGATATCTGCGAAACATTTTTCGACTTATTTTTAACCAGACTGGGCTATAATAATATGACTTGATTATGCCAATTATTCGTATTCAACTACAATTGAAATTAACTGGCTAATCTTTGAATATTTTACGAACAACAATATGTTTAAAATTACAAATAAACATTGATTTAAATGGCAAAAATATTTTTTTAAATCCTTTAGGACTAATCCAAAAAACCAAAAGAAAATATTAAGGTATCTGTAAGTGCTACTTTATTTAAAATAATGAAATTAATTGCAATCACCTTCTTAACTGGCCAATAACTTTATAGTTTACCCTAACTGAATACTGAAAAATGCGTTGTTACATTACCTGTTGCGTCTGATACACTGAAAACTGAATTTATTTCTTTGGCTTTGGCTTTATCACTTTTTTATTAAGTGAATACTAAAAATTGCGTTGTTTTATCACCTGTTACGTTCAACGATAGACTGAAAACTAAATCTTTTTCTTTTATAATTTGGCTTTTTGCCTTTTTATTAACTGAATACCGAAAATTAGGTTGTAAAAAACTAATACACCTGTCTCGCTCAATGATAAACTAAGACTAAACAAACCACTTTGTATGTTATAGCTTCTTGTCCTTTTTTAACTGCATACTAAAAATTTTGCGCCATTTTTTGGAAATCGCGGGATAATAGTTACCAGCGTTAAGGGTGGTCCACACTGAAAAGTCTTGAAAGTGTGGAAATAAAAAATCTGTATATATATTATTTTTAGACATATATAGATAGATACTATTTCATATAAATTAAAATAAACTATCTTATTCTTCTACTTCATTTTTATATTCTTCTATAAAAAAAGATAACTACAATGATACATTAATTGAAAGGAAAATAACAGAAAATACTGATCTTTTTGCAAAGGACAGTTTAGATGATCCATTAGATCTACCTTTTACTTTTGAAGAACTGGAAAATGCTTTATCCGAATTAAAAAACAGTAGCCCTGTCCCAGATATCCCGGTAATATTTCTAAAACATCTTCCTTACTCAGCAAAATTATTTATTCTTCAACTTTTTAACTTAATTTGGCAAAATAATAAATTTCTTAGAGCTTAACATGCTCTATGAGCAAATTGATGGAAAAAATGGTAAATCTTAGATTAACGTGGACATTAGAATTATCAAATCGTTTAGTTCCGGAACAAAACGGTTTCAGACAAAATCGCTCGGGCATTGACAATATTCTTGATCTAAAATCTGACTTGTAGAATCTGACATTCATCTATATTGCAATATTTTTCGACTTGAAAAGGGCATTTAATACTTGTTGAAAAAATTCAATATTCTGAAAGAACTACATTCATGGAATATTCGTGGATATTGCCTGAAATTTATTAAAAACTTTTTACAGAACCGGTCTTTTTGCTAGAGAGTACATAATACACTCAGAGGAGAAAAGTGAAGAAAATGGAACACCCCAAGGATCAGTCCTAAGCCCTACATTATTCTTAGTGGCAATAAATAATATTATTAACAACCTTACTAAACTTCTAAAGGCTCGACTTTTCGCAGATGACCTGGTTGTCTATATTAAAGGAAATAACACCGCATCAATGACAAACGCTTTGCAATATTTTCTAAACCAATTAAAACAATGGTCTCTAACGACTGGATTCAAATTTTCAGTAATAAAAATATCTTCATCAATGCCCCCTACATTAAAATTATACAATACTATGCTCCCATTTAAACCAACGCAAAGTTCTTAGGTATGTGGTTTGATCAACAACTTACTTCGCAAGAACATATAAAACAAACAATTTTAACATGTCATAATGAAAACCTTAGCAAACCGAAATTGATAATCAAATCAGGAAACTCTGTTGAGAATATATATAAAACACTAATTAGATCTAAATTAGATTACGGATCAATTGCATATGCATCTGCTTCAAAAACACTACTTAAAAAACTTGACAGCATACACAACGCCGGTATTAGAATTGCACTTGGAGCCTTCCGGACAACTCCCTCGAAAGCATACTGAGCGAAGCCGTCGAACCACCTCTAAACTACCGAAGCTCTAGCACATGCTACATCTATAGCCTCAAATATAAAAAAACCCTTCTGTAATACTTTTAATAACAAATAAATCAATTATTACAATAATAAGCCCCGTGCCCTCAAACCTTACTACGAGAGAATCCGATTATATAGTTCCAGACTGAACATTCACATCCCAACAGTATTTAAAACGAATACCAATAACTATCTACCTTGGACTATCGAACAGCCCAAAGTCATTACAGCGTTTAGTATATATCATAAACATGAAACTAGTCCTTGGCTTTGGAGCAGCAGTGTTAACCCCAAATGACACTTTTCAATTTAAACTTTATCCAAATTCCAGCATCTATACTGCAGAACTATTTGGTTTGTTCAAAGCCATCAAGCAAGTAAATATTAAAAACATCCCTTGTTGTCTACTCCTCTCTGACTCTCTCAGCGCAGTCAAAGTTATGCAAAATGTATACCCTAAACACCCCATTGAGAAAATTATTAAGGCCGAATTAATGAAAGCTTAAGAAAATTTCAGAAGAATCCACTTCCTGTGGATACCATCTCATATAGGCATAGAAGGGAATGAAGAAGCAGATACTAGTGCGCGTAACGCTATCACCAGTGACGCATTAGAAACAGAGTGTCGGAGTGTCGCAGGCGATCTAAAAGTTTATTTCAAAAATAAGGTGTTAAGTGAGTGGAATCGGGAGTGGAACTCAGAACCATCAAAAGTGACATTTTTCATGGAAGTCCACAGCCAGAAGTAGAAGATGCCAAACTATTATTACACGTCTACAACTTGGACACTGTAGATATACTCACGCCTATCTTTTCTCAAATAGTGAACCTCCAAAATGCAAAACATGCAATACAGTAGACAGTATAAATACACTGTCAAGATATTAATACGTGGTGAGACAAAAGAAAGATCTACTACACATCCACAGAAGACCAGCAAGACGTCATGTTAACTCCATCTGGCAAAACCTACTATATATAATGCTTGCATTGATCAAATCTCATTCATTTATGTGAAAGTTTGCTGTTGGTATATGATTATTGCTTTTACTTAATCAAGAACTTTGGTTATTGATGCGTTGATTGCGAAACTCTGGTTTTCGCTTGATTCTGTTAATGTTTTCGCTACATTCTACAGTTGCTTTATCAGAATTATTATCTTCCTGCTATCATCCCTGCTCAATTCCCTTTTTAGAATACCAATAATGACATATACATTAGACAAAAAACCCAAAAACGCAAAAACAAAGACTATTGGAGTGACCGGAGATGAGATTATTAAGACGAAATACAGTAAATTTCTGTAGGATCGAAAATGTAGAAGAAAATATAATTCACTGAACGAAAAAAGAATATAACGATTGCATAAGTAGAATATGATAAACTAAAGTCAAGACAACAAAAACAAATTACAAAAATGTAGAAGTATTGATCATCCACGTAAACGTTAAAGTGCTAACCTTTCATACAATTATCAATCCGTTAATGAACAAGCCTAACTGCATATAGAGATGAAGAAGAAGAATATGTACAGATCGAAAGTAACTTTTCTAAAAATCCAAATAAAATAAGTACTAGAAGAAACAGATGCATTTTATTAAACCTGGGCTCTTTCAATACAGTTAAAAAGTACTTCGATCTTATCCTCGATGTCAAGAATCAAAATCAGACCTTCTACATGATAAACAAACATCCTATTTTATGCGCTTACAAGCCCATATATTTATACTTACTAAATTATATAAATAGTACGTATTTATATTTTTTCTTAACTCAAGTGTTATATATGAAGTATATTATTTTTTAATATTCAATGGATAATTTTTACCCTGTAGTGTTAACACGGCTTAAAGTTTGCATTTGCGCAATTACAGGTAGCTACTGGAAATCTAGCAACATTGGATGTAGTTCCAGACGTTATACACTTGTATCGGGAAGTGAAGGTCAAGCGGCGCATTTATTCTTAGTGAAGAATATAATTATGAATAGTTTTTTACTCATTATTATTATGATTTATTGCATTAATAAGCAAATAAAGGAAAAAATTCTATAAACATTAAATTAAATACTTTATTATTTTATGAAATCTATGGATAATAATAAGATAAAATATATAAAATGTATAAAATATTGATAAGTATGTATATTACGATATATGCCTCCCTCCTGCAGATGACATTTCATTAACCTTGTGCAATAGATCACTGTTGCCAAATCTAACATTGGGACACTTAGATAACTTACCGATTTATTAATTTTTCATTATTTGTTTTATTTAGATATTTGATAACACCTACTAATTTTATAAATTTATTATCTAAATACAATGATTAAGAATATATTCTCAAAGAAAGATCAATACAGTTGTTCATACTTCGGGGAATACGAATAAAAAAATGTTTGTATTTATATATTAACAATTTTAAATAATATTTCTCTTAACTTGACGGTAAGAATAAGATCTTTTGATCATAATGACCTATTGACAAAAATAAAAATGCATTTTACAGTGAAAAGCTTTTGAGAATGCAGTTTTTGTATGCAATCTTTGTAGATTTTTATTTTTAGAGATTCAGTGAAATTTTCGTCCCCAAAGAGTGGAGTATATGTATCCTCTTCCCTAAGTGCCTTTTCTGTTGAGGTTGGCGATCAATATGGCAAATTTCTCTCTGTCCTGGGCTTGATAAGTTAATTCATTTCCTCTTGTGTGGGTCCAATCTCTGATGTTTCGTAGCCAAGATTTTTTCTTTCGTCTTATGCCCCTTTTACCTTCAATCTTGCCTTCTAATATTACCTGGAGCTGCTCAAGTTCTCTGTGGCGCATTATGTGTCCTAGATATGACGTCTTTTAACTTTTGATAGTATTGACCACATGAGGGCGTGTGTTCATTGCTCTCAGTACTTCTTCATTCGTAGTTCTGATGGTCCAGCTTATTCTTAGCATTCGGCGGTACATCCACATTTCAAATGAATTTAATTTTGCTGACGTCTTACTGTTTTAATGTCCAGGTGTCACAGCCATATAGTAATAGAGACCACACATAACACTTTAATGTTCTCAATCTTATTGAGACTGATAGCTTTTGGTTACAGAGCATTTTACGCATATTCATGATACAAGATCTTGCTATTTCAATGCGTCTTCTACTTTCTTTTGAGTGGTCTAGTTGACTATATGCCCAGGTATATGAAGCTTTGGGAACTGTGAAGGGTGATACCATTTATTTGTATGTTAGGTGTAACTTGTTCATGGGGGTTTTTGTGGAATACCAGAATTTTGGTTTTGGAAAAGTTAATGTCCAGCCCAGGCTGTGACTTTCTTCTGATAATATGTTCATCAATATTTTTAGTTGTTCTTCTGTTTCTGCTAATACTATGGCATATTTTATATCGTTAATGATGATTCCATTGCCTCTGGCACCTTCAGGGCGACCTTCAAGTATTTGTATAACTTACTTGTAATGTATCCACTAAATAAATAAAAAACTGTAGGTGATTGCAGAAATGAGAGAAACCTAGTTGATTTGGTTCATCATACCGTTCATAACTTATGATTTACTTCCTTCTTCCTATTACAAAAACTATAAAATAAAATATGTTGCATGGTAAACCAATAATAAAAACTTTTGATAATTATTTTTTTACAATCATGTTGTATACTAATAAATGATTGTATCAATTTTTATATTTGTGTGCATAATTTTGTGTTAATATGCATACATGTTTGTGATGGTGTATGTGTTTTTATGTTTGTATATGGGTGTTAGTTGGTGCGGATAGATATGTGTGGGAAAGTCCCTTCTTAAGGCCTCCAGGAACATTGTCGGTTAGTCTTTGATAGCCGTTTTTAAAGCGATGTTTGGGATTCCATCGAAGCCCGGAGCTTTTTTATTTTCTACTCTATTACACATTTCCATCAGCTGATCTTCTGTGATCGGCGGAATTTTCTTAGCCTCGCACTCCTCAATTGGATGATAACAGTTTTGTTGAGGGAATAGCGTAGTAACGATCTTCTCTAAGAGCTGAAGGCATGTAGGTGTCGGCATCGAATGGCTTTTCAGGTGTCATGAATACCTACTTTATCTGGCCTGCTCCATGAATCATTCTCCACTTTATTGATAAGCTCCATCGATCATTGCATTTTGATGTCTTTGATTGCCTTATTTGGTCATCTGAGGGCGTTTTTGTACTCTGTCACTAGATCTGCAAAGTTTTGTTGTCTCCAGCTACGCTGAGCTCTTCTCGTTTTAAGACACTCGTTACGTAGATTACTTATGTGGTCATTCCACCAGTGTACTGATAAACGTTGGTTTGTGGCGCCTTTTCAGGACATACTTGCGTCGCAGGCCTCTAGGACTCTTTTCATCTGTTTTATTTTCAGCGTCCACAGCGGCAATTTGGTTGCCATCTAGAGCTACTGTGAAGGTAACTGGATCCAAAGATTTCATTCTTTAACCAACTGTATTAGTTCACGTATGTCTGTTTCCGGTGCTATGTTCAATATACATTCATAGTAATGTATTATGGTCACTGGCTGTGTAAGTATCCAATACCTTTCAAGAACAGTTCCCCTTAACAAGGCAGTTGCTGGTAAAAAGTGAGTGAGTGTGTGCGCGTGTGTGTGTGTGTATCTGTGTGTACTGCGTTGAATTTATGCCAGCGTATCCGTGTTTGTTAATGTTTGTCTGATGTGCATTATTGATTCCGCTAAAATGTGCCAGATGTTTTATAGTCCATTTCCATCATATTGATAGCCCATTATGTATGCAAATCCCTAAACTGTTGATACGGGTGACTCAATGAAAAATAGATATTTGTCAACAAGTTTACAGAAGTATATAGGAAAACAATTTTAAATTGAGTATGACCACCAGGTATAAAGGTTGAAGCAGAATAGAATACAATAGTTTTGAGGGTTACTAATCCCTAAATAAAGTTGCCAGTGTCGGAGTGATGGGGATTAACAGGTACTAATGAATTTGCAAGAAATGTAAGATGTTTATTTTATTGGTTATATATAAAATAATTTGTGGCCGTAACAGGGGCCGATTTGTAAAAAAATGAATATTATTTTAATCAAATTCCATTTCAGATTCACTGCTTTCTTCAGAATCTAAGGAATCTTCAACTCCAATGTTAATTATTACCGGTTCCAGCATTGCATCAGTCATATTATTCAAATTCCACATTTTATTTTCTTCCTTGTGAGCATGACTAACAGCTTTTTCCAATTTTCTAGAGTTACTTTTGATAAGGAATGTTCTAATAATTGTTGTAAGTCTTCTAATTTAAAAGTTTTGTTGTTGCGTCCGACTTCACCCTTTACTTGAGACCATATATTTTCTATCGGATTCAGATCACAGTGGTATGGGGGTAAACGTAAAATAATTACATCACAATTTAATGCCATTTCATCAATTATATATTTTTTATAAGCTGCTTTATGTTGCCTTACAATAGGTAATAATTCCTTTTTTGTCGAATTCTCCTTGTACTCAATTGCGTGTTTATCCAACCATTCGATTATCTCTCCTTTTTTCTATGCCGTTGTTGGCAATTTTTCTGCTAGTCTTGAATGGTAACTAGCATTATCCATGACTATGACAGAATTTTTTGGAATTAAATCCAACATTTGCTCAAAATATTTTTCAAAAACGTCAGCAGTTATTTCCTCGTGGTAATCTTTGGTTGATTTTGAGGCAAAACTTAATAATCCACCATTGACAAAACCGTATTCGTTTCCAATATGGGTTATTATGAGTCTGCGTCTTTTCCAACGGGAATATTGTTTATTCCAGTAGATACACCTTCGATGAATGCCTAACGGGAACTTTTCACATTTGTATCAACCCATAGATATGGTACAATATGACCTTCATTTAGCCAAGTCTCGTCCGAATACAAAATTGTTTTCCCTTCTTCTCGGTACTTTTTAATAGTTCTTAGATAATCTCGTCTCCAACATACAATGTAATCTTTTTCAATTAAAACGGATTTTCTTCTATTCTTTTGCCAAGGAAATCCCATCTCTCTCAATAGTCCCCATAATTTCTTGTTGCTTATGATTGGTAACTCTTCGTTTTCTCTAATTAATGTTTGGATTTTGTCCAATGTTGGAAATTCTTTGTTAAAAAAAAAGAGTGGACGCTGCGTCTTATCGTGTTTTTATGTATTTCTTCAATTTCCAAGGGTTTACTCCCTCCACTCTTCTTGGGAGATGAAACAGTTCCTCCTTTTCTTTCTTTTAGGAATCTATAAATTGTTGCTTCTCCAACCCCTGTCATATTTGAACATATGTTAACGATTTCACGAACATTACTTAAAGGGCGTTGATGTACAAGTGCATCGTGTACATTTAATATTATATTTTTCTCTCTTAGACTGAAGGCACCTTTAAAACTACACTTAACCGGGATAAAACCTGTTGTCGACGTCATTTTTAAATGCAAATAACAATATATCGACACCAAAAACGTAGGTAGGTAAGACATGAACAATGTACATCTACAAACTAAATGGAAGATGCAAACAATTTCTAATTTATATTATTGGCATAAGCTGTAATGTGGCATAAAAACTACTTAAACTATCATTAGTGAAGCCTTATCAGTAATTTCAGGTAATCATTCAAAGAAGGTATTCTTTTTGTGTCAGGCGATAACTTGTATAGAAAACAATAATCACCTTTAAATTACTGTTTACATTAATTTACTTCGTGAAACATTGAATTCTCTCGTTAATCACCCGTGTATAATTAACAATAATCGTGTGGCATATATACCGACGTTTTTTACGCACAAAAAAGGTATAGTGAGATTAGTGGACACTTATTTTACAGAAGATTTTTTAAAAGATAATGAATTGTTGACGGCATCTTAAAATATTATTTTTTTTTATTTATTTCAAAACAAGTATAGGGTGACGCCTATGGTTTTTTGACCTGTTGAGAATTTGCATACATAATGTGCTATCAATATGATGGAAAAGGACTATAGTATTCTTTTTTCTTTATATAATCTAATACATTTGAGATTCGTTTTTAACAGTTTTTTCTTATATTTCAGGTACGTAAACAGTTCTTTAATGTATAGGTAAGTGGTAGATTAGAAACAAACTTTGAACAATTATTATTGTTTTGACTAACCAACTATATATTTTTAAAATTATCAGGAAAACTTTGTATTACAATTTAAATGACAAAATATAGAGCTACAAGTAAATAACCATTTGTCTACTTTCATATCAACAATTTTGATTCTTCATTCCGGGTTACTGCCTCTATGGAAGATTGTTACTTCATCTCTTGTAGGGTCGGCTGATACTTCTTATACAACACGTCAGATTTTTTGTGCCACGTTTTAAAAGCTCAAAATGTATCTGCTTTAGGAATTTTGTTTTCTTTTAATTTTTATATTGCTTTGATGACTTCTTTCGCTGTTGGATGATGAGATGTCACCTTTCTCTCTTTCGTCTTTCATGTCTTTGAGATGGATTTCTGCTTCTTGCAATCAAATCTTACTTCTTATGTTTAGTTTCTCGTCAAAATTTTCTATCCTTCTTTTTAGTATCTGGTGCTGATCACCAATAATCTCTTCTCTTCTCTTTCTAACTATTGATAATCTAGGTTTGAATTCCTTTCTGGTCTGGTTAATGTTCTTGTATAATTTTCGCGTTTCCATTTGTGTGTTTGACTTCTTTAGTTTTTTCGGTTTGTTTTCTATGTGCTCTTTCCACTTTTTTTTTCAGTATTCGTATTTCGTCTCGTATTAGCTAAATGTACTCTTCCTTTACTTGTCTCGTTCTTTGTCCTTGGAGCCTCGTATATGCTTGGTTTTTTCTTTGCGTTGCTTGTGCACAATCCTCATCGTACCAGTCTGTCCCATTTACATTTTTTGAAATATACGGTTCAATTTGTTAAGTTTTTAATTTACAGTTAAAGTTGAGAGTTTTTTTTTTTAATTAAAACCATTTGTTAGTTGTTTTAGCTGAATAGAATGCAGCACCGGCCTGTTCGGGTAGAGATCGTGGGAACTTGGTACAAGACTATTTTTCAAAATTTCTTAATACTTCTAATTAAGGCACTAATTGTGTCATTCACGATCTCATATCAACCGTCCACGAAATCTTCGATCTTGTCCAAATAAAGCAGTTGCTTAAAGTTTTCATGGACCTTTGACGACTGCTTCAGAGTGATACTCAATGACGAATCGAAATTAGATGTTTGCGTGAAAGACTTTCCAAAACCGGTTATCCGAAGTCAAAATGAAGCATTCCATAAAGATTACCTTAAAAAAACATGGAATTATACAGTGCATAGTACAATGCGTTTCGCATGGAAGTGGGGACTAAACCAAATTTCGTCTACTACGCCCTGGTTAGGAGAGCTTGCACTATCTCTACCTCCTCGGGTAAACCATTGTTACCCGAAACCGGGTCTTTTATACTATTATCGGTTAACCCAGGATGTTATCTTCGGTGCTAATTGAAGTCAACCATTTACTGCTAAACAAACTTTACCAAGTGCTCACGATCTCTACCCGGGCTTCAATTTTATATTCCAGCAGGACGGTGCTGCATACCATACAGCTAAAACAACTAAAAAATGGTTTGAAGACAATAACATTAAAGTACTCTTATGGCCTTCGAACAGTCCTGAGCTTAATTTTATTGAGACATTGTGGCATAAGATGATATAGAAATTGCGTTATGATCCCAAAGAACCGTCGCCGATTTCAAGATCAAATTAGGCAAATTATGGGATACTTTCGACCCTGACTTAAGCAAATCCTTAGTACGAACATTGCCAGACAGGATTGCCGCGGTTTTAAAGGACAGTTTTAATATATTTATATCTAATTTACTTTACAGTAACACCTGAAACTAAATTGAGAAGACTGAAAAATGCTGTTTCATCAGCTAAATTGTCCCAAAGGTCTTATAAAGTTATTAGTAGAAAACGTAAGGCGTAATTTACAAAATATAACGTGGTCAGCTCCAAAAACTTCCTCACCTTCAATTAAAGATCTCTGTCGACCTTGCAACCACAAAAATAATTGAGATAATGTAAATTTTACTTTCCGTGTTTCAGATATACTGTAAAAAACAAACATTTTATTTTATTTTTAGTCAGGTTTGGGAGTCAATTACCGCATGTATAAACTCGAATCACAAACAAATAAACTTTGAAGAACGTACTCCAACTTTTACTTTGGCAAAACACACGTGTAAATGATTTATACTAAACGTTTTATAGCTTCGAGATCAAATGGCAAAATGATTTGTTTTCCCGAAGTTATCGTCCATCTTTGAAATCTTGAGCGCCCCCTGTCGGAATTGGCTATCGCGAATAGTAATTTCTTGAATTGTCCGAACATTTAGTTGTCACGATGTTATGCAATATTTTCGTTTATTATGGCGTTTACGCTGCAATTCAAAGTTTATAGAGACAGAGCCATTTCAATATTTTGTTATTAATGATAGAGTTTAATGTATTATTGATCTCGTTCTTTAATTAAATAAGAAAGATCGTGAATATTAACGTTTTCAATAAATATTCCTTTGTCTGAATATTTTGCTCGTATACAAAATAAATGTTTTAACTAACCAAAAGAATATCAGTTACGTACATAATAAAATAAAAAATGTAGCTAAATTATTATGAGGAATCCACTTACGTAAACCGCAAATATAAAATTAGGTAGTACCTACATATTTCACTACCTTTTAACAAAAAATCACGATCACATAATCTAAATCCGCAATTTTAATTCCAATTTCTTTATATAAGTATAGAAGTAAAGATTATATCATTGTGATTATATAAAAAGCAGGTACTACTTACTTCACTACCTTTTAGAAATCACGATTACATAATCTAAATCAGCAATTTGAATTCCGATTTCGTTATATCTAGAAGTAAAAATTATATCATTGTGATTATATAAAATTATTGTGATTAGGTACTTCACTACCTTTTAACAAGAAGCCATGATCTTATAATCTAAATCAGCAATTTTAATTCCAACTAAATTTTATCTAAATTACAATATAGAAGTGAGTTAGCCAATAAAAAAATCCACCTTCTCAGGTATTTTATAAATGCCATGCTTTTATTAATTATGAGGTACTACCGTAGATCCCGCCCATATTCATATACTTAAAAACTAGTTGACGTTATTGGTTGTTTGGAGGGGATTAGGTGGTACCACAGAATACAGCAATTGTTGGTAGGGATATTATGCTGTCTGGCAATGGATGGTAGATTACTATTACTTATCATCTATCTTTGAGAAGTACCACAGTATAAAGAGGTTCCACAGTAAAAGGAAGTACTACATTGCGTGATACTATTTGTAATCAAATTAACTATAATCTTCCAATAAAGTTTAATAGTTGTCTTTGCTATATGGGCACATTAGGGTAAGGTTTCCTAATTTGGACCACTTTTCAAATATCTATTGCATTACACATGTTAATAAATATTTCATTTTATCATAAAAATCATTTAGATACTAAATGCTGTTTATATTCCAAAAATCACAAATACTAGATACATGGTAGATTATAATATTTTATTTTTCAAATGAAAAAAATATAAACAATTTGATTTGGGATATCGGTATCTTTAATTGGACCATTAGCATCATAAATTGGACCGATGTTAAAACCTATGTTTAAACATGAGGAACTCGTTAAAAAATATGTAGTGATGAGTGTCTTACCACCCGGCTTTTTAACGTAAGAGATAGAAAACACAGTTACCCTGTGAAATAAAAAGAGATGAAACTCGTAGAGGTGAGAAATAATCGGAAAAACCTATAATTTATATTACATTACATTACCACTAACGATAGTCTCACACCTTTAGACGTTAGATTCGAGCTAAATCACCTCGGTCATAATTATTATGAGTAACGTCGAATGTGTGACGTATTTCCATTTTTTAATTTCGCATAAAGTAAAAACTGATTGACCACAATAAAGCAAAAATGTGTAGTGATTATTTAATCTAAAGTTTTAAATTATTAACCAAGAATAATTTCTACTATGATTTGAGGAGTTTCATACACTCTTGTCACGGAATAATTATAAATCCTTCGTGGATTAGTGGTAAGAATTCGATATTGCGATACAGACATCGCAGACGGTTAGAGTTCAAAACCCACATGTGGTTTTTTTTTTTTTTTTTTTTTTTTTTTTAATAATTTGAAATTATGCAAAGATCGTTTTGCTTTGAATCACTAAACAAAACTAAACAAAAACTAAAGTTAAAACAAAAAATCTTATTGACAAAATAGTATCGTCGTACTTTCGAAAATAAAGTAAAAACTTTTAAAGAATGTTTAAATAAGTAAAAATTCTACAAAAATAAAAAAATATCCGTGGCCACTAATCAATAGATTAGGAAAAGTCGCACTGAGATATTCACTGACGATGCGAGAATTATGTGCAGGACAACCATCGTGTTGAAATCATATGGAATCGAAAGGTATTGGTAAATTACAAAGGGCTGGGACAATTTTATTTTGCAGAAGTTCCAAGTATTTCCGCCCAGTCATCATACCGTCTATAAAAAATGGACCAATGACATGATTCCCTATTACGCCTCCCCAAACATTTACTTTTCGAAGACGCTGGGTACGAGCGACATAAATCTGACGAGGATTTCCTCGAGATCAATACCTAGCATTGATTGAATTGTGACGGCCATGCAATGAAAACGTACATTCATCGGTGAACAAAACGTTCTCTAAAAAATGTTCATCTTGATGTGACATTTCCATTGCAGTTTGACAAAATTCTAAACGTCTATATTGATCCCCAGGGAATTGTTCGTTGGATTTATGAAGTTTATAGGGACGGTATCGATGTCTTTACAAAATTTCACCTACTCTAAATCTTGGAATTCCACATTGTTCTCCGAGACGAGGTGTTAATTGGGTAGGATTTTGCTCAATACTTGCACAAATCAAAGTGTCCCTTAGTTCCAAATCTGGATTTACCTCCCTTCGTCTGCGAACTCCTCTTGGATCGAACACGGATCCATAAGTAAAAAAATTACGTATAATAGACTGAATTGTTGATCGTGCTGGAGCCGGCCTATTTGGAAACATATTTACAAATTGTTGTCTAATCATGTTGTCTGATAATCCATTCACATGCCAGACAACACTTTGCACTTTTTCCTCGACCGTTAAAATCCTTTTCACGAATTGTTTTTTCAATAAAAACTTTCTGTTTACCGTAAAAAACACTTCTCGATGTGTTATTATTTGATAACTTGAAGGCTTGATGATTTGATTAGCTATAAAGCAGGTAGCTGTTCGCGCGCAGCCATTCCAATGTCGTCAATTGTTTTGAAAATCATTACCTGTACAGAGGAATTGATATTAACACTGAGAATTTAGTGATGGATTTGACATTAAACAGTCTTCACTGGATTATTTTCCATTCACAACTGAAGACTGTAAAACTGGAATTGAATTTGAAATATTTTGTATTTCAATTTTATAACATTGAAATAAGAATAAATTGTAAATAATGAGTTTTTCGAAAACTTGTTACCTAATATGTATCATATTTTCTATTATTTTTGATTGAGTAAAACAAAAATTTTACCCTTGGTGTAAATTGAACCCCAGTCTTCTTATCGATAGACAACGTCTCTAACTATTACACCAATTCTAGATACAATAATTGTTTTCGGACTGATCATACCTATTTAGTTTAGTCAAATATTTCAGTTGAGTTATTTTTATCATTAAATAAACTTAAAGATTTATAATTTAAAATCGCTACTAATTAATGTTTTTTACTATAATATATCTTAATATATTTAATCATTTATTCTAACAGCAGAAATTATTAAAATAAAATATTTTCGAGGTCATCCGTATAATTATGACTGAAGTCAAATAGACACGTCTAATAACTAGCCTTATCTCGTACTATCTCACAACTTAATCTGTCTTCTATCCTTTCCGCTATTTTGCCGGGTAAGACACTCATCACTGTATATTAACATAACATTAACTAATATTCAACGTTGTGTAACTGAAAACCTAAATCCCGGAAACCCGAAATATTGATATAGTTCGAACCATGTTATTCCGCAACCATTTTTGAATACATTGGCCATAAACATTTTGAGAGTCTCTGAAGAATCCCACATTCAACGGTTGAAGTGTGTGTTTGGTGTGACTTGGTAATTGCAATAACCTAATTCCATTATCCCTGGCAATTTGTAGAGCTTTTAGGATTTTACTGTGGTTGCAGTGGCCGTCCTAAAACAACAAAACAGGGGTCTTAAAGCTTTGCTTAACTGTTTCAATAGAATGATTAAACCATGTCACAAAAAGATTGCTACTGACGATATTACCGGTCATGACCTATGGGGTGGAAACTATGACTCTAACTAAGACTACGGCTTCGAAATTGAGAGTGGCACCACGGAGACAAATGGAACGGTCTATGCTTTGAGTGACGTTTTGGGACCGAATAAGAAACGAAGACCTGCGAATAAAGACGACTATTGTTGATGTTGTGGAATGCATAGTGGGACTAAAATGGAATTGGGCAGGCCATGTAGCGCGAATACACGACTTACGATGAACGAGCAAAATTACAAATTGGAGATCAAGAGCAAACAAACGTAGTAGAGGAAGACCATCAAGAAGAATGGAGGAGTTTAAGAGAGGCCTATGTCCAGCAGTGGATGTGACAAATGAAGGCTGGATGATGATGATGATGATGAAAATTAGTACTTACAATATTTTAGTGTTGTTCCAATGTATTCCGAATAAAGTACGTGCCTCCTAGTAGTGTGATATGGGCAATAATGGATCAGTGAAGTGACAACATACGACAAAATTAGGAATGAGTATATTAGGTTTAGTCTACGGGTGGCACTAATTGTTGCCAAAATGAGAGAGCTTAGGTTAAGATGGTTTGGTCATGTTCAACGTCGAGGAATTACCCAATACGAAGAATTAATTACTAGAAATGTAATTAGGGAAGACGACACCACATAGCGATAAAGGCAAAGAGAATGACGATGATGATTTGTGTTGTTCTAATAGGTATATAATAGGTAATGGCTCAAAATTATAGGGAAAGTAGTAGATTCTTGGATAACAATTCTCTTAGATTTTTGATTGATCTTAGACTTCCTTGTCTCATTTTCGTAAGTACCTATGAAGATGTTTTTGCATACAAATCGAATTTTTGTTCGTAAATTTTGCATATGTTGCCTTTTTAGAGTGAGTATAGGTAGAAAGATATTTAAAGAACTTAAAAATAAACTCAAACAATAAACACTACTTGAATAATTGAAAAATAGGACGACGATGATGGTAAAAAGATATAAATAAAAAACTTTACTGCAAAAACTTTTTTCCCTTTTATTTAGAAACAAAAAATCCACGTAAACCACGCATGGGTTCTTTTTACTGAACTAGAAACATATAGGTACATGAGCATAGTTTATTGCTAAAAGAATTCTTTAGCAATATACTTACTGTGACATTATTCTGATGCACACTGTTATGATGGTCCCAGGTCCCAGTACATGTCTATACTCGGTTCACAATTTGTTGATAGCTTACTACAAGTTTAACCCTAATTTGAAAACTGAAATACAGAGAGGAGGTAATACGATATAATAGTAAAAACCAACCTAAAACTGACGGTTTAAGACGTTTTCGACTAACCCACCTTATATCTGAAGGAATACAATACCTTATAATCCTATTACGGGGGTATTTTGAATGGTTAGAGATGAACGACCAGTGTCGTAGAGTATATGATTAAAACATTTATTTGAACTAAATAAATATATTTTTTAAATTGTATTTATGTAAATTGTATTTTTTAATAAAACTTATTTATTTTATTCAAAAATAAAAAGTTTCTTGCCATTTGTAAAAGATACATTTATTTAATTAAGGAAAAAGGCGCCAAATGTCGCCTGGCAAAATTTCCAATGTGTTTTAAATGTATCCATTATTTTCGAATCCGGAGAAAACTAATAAATATTTTTGAAAAATTTAAACGCAGAATGAAAGATTACATTATTACTCAGGGCAGAAAGTCCCTGAAAACTTCTACAATGTTTATTTTAATATGTTATGTAACAGGGGTGAAAATAAAAGAGAAAATATAGTATAATTTTTAATTGAAAATATTGCATGCAAAAGAAACTTTTTATTTATTCTAAAAAATATTTCATTCTGCCTTTAAATTTTTCAAAAATGCTTTTTAGTTTTCTCAGGATTTGAAAAAAAAATGGATACATTTAAAACACATTGCACATTTTGACAGGCGACATTTTGCGCCTTTCCCCTTTAATACCTTACGATTACAACTACTATTACTTACCTTATATAATTACGATTAGAAAACTGTTCAAATTCAAAATAAATAGGATCAACTTCGGAATCTGAGTCGTCTTGAGGGTTAATAATTAGGTTAATAATCTCTACGGTCGCATAAATTATATTATCAAGATCCCACATTTTTGTTCTTCTTCTATTACATGTCTTACTGCATCTTTCCAGTTATGTTTTGTAATATGTTATAAAGACTCGTATAACAATTCACGTACAGCTTGTATTTTATATGACGCATTTTTTCTAGCCACATAACTTTTTATTTGTGCCCAAATTAGTTCAATTGGATTTATTTCGCAGTGCTAGGGTGGAAGTCTAAAGACTGTGATGTTTCGCCTTTCCGCCATTTTGTCAACTACGTATTTCTTGAACTTAGATTTGAGTTGCCGGGCAATTTTTAAAAGTTCTGCTTTTACCATTCCATCTTCGTAAGGCAGATACTTATTCTGCAGCCAGTCAAGAATATCCTGTTTCGTCCAAGCATTCGTTAGAAGTCTTTTTACTAGTCATGAATGATAAGGTGCATTATCTAATACTATAATTGAATTTGGTGGTATGTGTTCAATCATTTGCTCAAAATACTCTTCGAAAACATCAGCTATCATCTCCTCGTGATAGTCTTTTGTGCTTTTGGAATGCAATTCGAACAAACCATGCTTAATAAATCCTTTTTCACTGCCAATGTGAGAAATTATTAATCTACTGCCTTTACCAGAAGGTGGGGAGATACCAGTAGACCAACCTTCCATAAAGGCTTGCCTGGAGCTTGATATATTTTTATCTGACCAAATTTTTTTTAGAGTATGACCTGAGTTTACCCACGTTTCATCCTGGTAGAAGATGGGCCTTTCTTCAGCCCGGAATTTTCGTATGAATCTTAGATAATTTCTTCTCCAACATTATCTTCTCCTCCCGGTCAATCAAAAGTGATTTTCGGTCTGATTTCCCTTACCGGAAATTTAATTCTTTTAAAACTTGCCACAATTTAGTTTGTCCGATATGAGGCAAATCCGGGTCGTCTCTAACTTCTTGTAAAATTTTGTTTAGGTTTGGTATTTCTTTTTTGAAAAAAAATCCATGAATTTTCGTTCGAATACCATTTTTGGCAAATTCATCAATTTCAATAGGCTTTTTGCCTCTCTTTAAGTTTTCGTTTGTGTTTTTGTTAGCCATACCGTGTTTTTTCTCTCTGATAGGAACCTATATAAAGTTGACTCTCCTACGCCAGTCATGTTGGCACAAGTTTCGACTATGTTGCGAACAGTGTTTGTGGGATTCTGAGAAACCAGAGCATCGTGAACATTCAGGACAATAGTCTTCTGTCTTGGTGAATAGACAGACTTACTGACTGTACGCAACAGTACCAGTGTAAAACTTGATGATGAAGCCATCACAAACAATCCAACAAAACGAGCACGAGCGAAAGGTACGTATATGTTCGTAGGTATATGGAATAAAAAATCACTCACGCACTGCATATAATTCGCAAAAGAAATATTCGAGACGCTAATTACTGCCGTAGACGCGGAAACACCGACGAGCCGTAAATTACATGCGATCAAAAACGTACTAAACAAAAAAATTGTTTTCGTTCGTAATAACTTCACCCTTTCAAGTTAAGTTTCGAATATAATTATATTATTAAAAATCTGGGGAATTCCATCTTAATTATCTTGCAACGAATAGTACCTTCGGATATGAATTCCATTTTTGATTAAACGCGAAGATTAGTATTGAAATATCCAAAGAGATAAGGTATTCTTATTTACAAAATTGTTAATGGTTAAATTCTTATTTTTATTAATATAATCTAATAACCAACATTAGTCGTGAAAGTTTTAATTGTTTTTTTGCTAAATATATTAGTATTAAAATATTATCAATATTATATATAACAGTATTAAAACATTATATTATTATTTAATGAATAAACACCTTAGGAACGCCTATGATTTACGACCGTTTTATGAGTTTGAGGCATATTTCGTGCTCCCAACAATTTGTGAACGAAGAATAAATACTCTGGTGTTGTTGGTGTAGCACTTTCATTAGAAATATTTCATATAAGAATTTCATTTCAATTTATTTCCTATATCCAGAAGTTTTTAATAAAAGAAAAGTTTTTCGTCACATAAAATATTAACCATATTCTACTCGTATATAAAAAGGATATGGAAATGTTATTAGAAATGGAACAAAGAAAATGATGTTATATGAAAGAGATTTTATTAAAAAGTTTATAGCAACATTCAAACTGAAAAATCTATAATACTGTTTACAACCACTTCCATTTCTCATTTTTATTGATATATGAATATGACATGGATGTAATAACAGAATTATTTTAAAATGAAAAAGCAAAAACTTAATCATTTTATTAGTTAGATAACATATCTTTTGATGTTGACTAAAATTTATGTTTTCCGTTTCCCCCGTAGGAAAATTTGGTGTAATATATTTTATACCCTGTATTTTATTAAAATAATTTTTTACAGTTTTTTTAGATAGGGATAATTTAATATTTCAATCATTTTAGTACAAGTATTTTTTTACAGTTATTTATTTTAGATAGAGCAAATTGTTAACAGTTCAATCATTTTAGTACACAAATAGTTTTTATTATGTCGCCACATGCCGGGATCGCATGAAGTAAACTGTAATCTTTGGGCGCATAAACTGTGTAAAAACCTGTAACATAGTCGCTTAATTTAGGAATTCTGCGGTAGATGGCGCTCTCAGGCAAAAATCAATTTTATTTTTCATAGCCGTTACTCCAAAGGGGGTAATGGATAGATTTCCTTTTATTTGTTTGGATTTTTCTTTGACAATATAAGAGTTTTAATTTATTCGCTTGACTAGCATATATTTAAACCCTCTATTTAGAAATATTTTAAAGCTAATAAATTCAAATAAATTAACAAACATCAACAAAATATGTTTGCTACAATTTTTTTATGATTAAAAATTCTTCTTCTTTTTGTGCCTATTCGTTTCGAATATTGGCGAATATTCTGGCTAGTATTTTAATAACTGATGCTTTAAATAGATTAGTTGTTGTTGTGGGGAACCATTTCCTCAGGTTTTTTAACCATGATATGCTTCTTCTCTCAATTCCTCGCTTTCCGAATACTTTGCCTTGAAGGATTATTTTCAATAATCTATATTTAGTGCCATTTCTCATTATGTGCCCGAGATATTCTAACTTTCTCCTTTTAATCGTATACATCACTTCTTTTTCTTTCCCCATTCTTCGTAGTAGTTTCGTTGGTTATCTTGTCCGTCCATGATATCCTCAGGATTCTTCCGCCTTTGGGGCCGGTTTTTCAGCGCCAGGTCAAAAGAGTGTCCACCACCTACCACCTCGTTCGCCCGAAGCCGTTGGTCAGCAAGTGGGAGATTGCTTATACCGGTAAATTACCTGTTGGTCCACGGGAGGTATTTTATTTTCCTCCTACCCACCCGGTTTACGAGGTGGGTGAATTCTGCCCAAGTTAACTTTCTTCTTCTTTTTATTTCTTTAGTTTGAATTTCCCTATTTAGTATTATTTTTTGTCCTAAGTATATATATTCTTCAACTTTTTCTATAACTTTATCGTTTATTATTGTCACGGTGTCAAGATTCGGTATGTAGTTGTAAAAGCATGGTTTGCATTTCTTGTAGGTCAGTAGCTATCAGGATTATGTCATCTGCAAATCGTAGATTACTGAGGTAGCGGCCATTGATGTTTATTCCCTTATATTTCCAATTTAGGTTTTTAAAAACGTCCTCCAAAACTAAAGTGAACAGTTTGGGTGATAAAATATCTCCCTGTTTGTATTTTAAACAGGTGTGACAGTAGGCAGATGGGTCTGTAGTTTTCAAATTTTCGACTATCACCTTTCTTGTGTAATAAGATTACTTTAGAGTTATTACAGCTCTTAGGGACTTTTCCCTGATGTAAACAACTGTCCACAAGCTTAGTTACAATTGCAATTAGTTCCTTACCTCCTTCTAATATCATATCTGTGGTAATACTATCTTCTCCTGCAGCTTTATTTCTCTTCATGTTTTCCAATGCTGTAGTTACCTCTGAAATTGTTACTTTTGGCATTATTTCTGATCCAACATTTTTTATTAATTTCCGTGCTGGTCTCATCTCATCATCCTGTTGATGTGTTCTGTAAAGTTCTGTGTAAAATTCTTCTATTCGTGTCAGTATGTTTTCTCTAGTTGTGATTTCATTTTCGTCTTTTCCCATTAATGATATATCTGGCGTCGTCCTAGTGTCGGTCTGAGGCATTTCATACTCTTATTTTTTTCAATAGTTGTTGTTATTAATTTCTCGTTTCCTTTTCTTTTTTGTTGTCTGATTCCTTTTCTAATCTGCCTATTAAGTTCTCTATATTCGTCGGTTCCCCTTTTGTTAGATTTATTTAAGATCTTCCTTCTTTTTATTTGTTGTAATATTTCTTTGTGTAATTCATTGTATGTTGTTTTTGGTTTTTTTCAGTTGCAGAAGGTTTTTATTCACTGTTTCGGTAATAAGGTTATATAAATCATCAATATCATTGGAGTTTATTTGCTGCATGCTAACTTGATTTAATGCATGAGCTATCTTTTTATTAAATTCACTATTTTTGATTTCTTCAGATGTCCATTTGTATCTTTTTTCATGTTTTCTTTTTCTTTCTAGTTTTTTGTTAATTATTAGTTTTGTTCTTATTAGTCTATGATCGCTTCCTAGGTCAAACTGATTTAATACTGATACGTCTTCTACTAGGTTTCTCTATTTCATTCTTTGTCTTTTTATCTGGGTTCATCCATGTCCATTTTCTGCTTGGTTTTTTATTGAAAAAGGAGTTCATTGAGTACATGTTATGTTCATTCATGAAATTGAGAAGCATTTCTCCTCTATCGTTTCTTTTCCCGTAGCCATAGTTACCAATTAAATGTTCGTAATCTTCCTCTTTTTTGTCCAATTTAGCATTAAAATCTCCTAATAGTATTTCGTAATTTGCTTTATTTGTATCTATCACTGTTCTTATTTCATCATAAAATATTTCTACTTCTTCATCGTCGTGGCTTTTGGTCGGAGCGTACACTTGGATCACTTTCAGAGTGGTTCTTTTATTAATCCTGATGATGAGATATGCTACTCTGTCTGATATGGGCTTGAATTCTTCGATACGCTGTGTGAGGCTTTGTTTTACCAAGAATCCCACTCCCGTGTATTCGCCACCTTTATGCATAAAATGTGTGCCATTATTTAGTATTATATACTCATCACTTTTTCTTCTGGTCTCGCATATACCAAGGATATCCCATTTTATATCCTTTAGTTTACTTTCTATTTCTGGGAATCTATTGTCGTCCGTCAGTGTTCGAATATTGTAGGAGCGTAGCCAAATTGTCATCTTATCTCCTCAACTAAGCAAAATTCTTAGCGAATTGGTTTCTAGTACTCGTACAGAGTATATCGAAAAAAAAGACAGTTAAGATTTATAAGTAATTTATCATGCAGCCTATTTCTTTTAATTTCTCGAAACTTTTTTGTTTTTGTCTTGGTTTTATGTAATTTTAGAAGGCTTTTTCAAGGCAAGTAATGTCTATTTTTATGCAATTTTTTTATGCGAATTTCTATTGACAGCATTAAACTCTTCGATGCATTTAATTGTCTATTAGATATATCGATAACTGGTAGAAGTAATTTAAATATAACACCTCATTTTCTATGTTTCCATATGAGGTCAAATTTTTTTAAATAAGAAGCAGTGCTTTCGATGTTATTTTTATTATTTTTTGACTAGTTTCCAGCCTTATTGGTGAAGCTCGTAATAGTGGTTTTGCTAAAACTTCATATAAACTAATCTTTTGCACCAGTGATTTTCTCGTTAACTAATATTTTTAATCTAATATTAGGATTTCTGATATTCTAATAAAATGTCGTAATAAAATTAGGGCAGCTATTTGTACCTTTGTATCACAAACTGGCAAACATCATATGTGATAACTGCTGCGAATTCAATTACGAATGTAACTACCTGTCTCTTAATGCGATTACCAATTTAATTACTGTTACAAATACCTGTTGACAATAAACACGTTAACGAAATATAATTAAATTAAATTAGGTTATACTCGCATAATTACTAAATTAAATTTAAATTAGATTAAAATCGAGAGCCGGATAATATAGGCGCTTTTTAAAATCTTAGTATGAATCATATTATTATTATTTTACGACAATAAATTGGGTATGGTGACGCATAAATGTAATTTATTTTAATAATTGTACTAGGTGCAAATCAAATATGTCGTTTAATGTAAATTCCATCAAAATAAAATAGAAGATGTTATCCCTAGCACAACATATTATAACAAAGAGCTAAATTCGACGTAACCCATATAACGGTTGCATCTCTTAAAACAATGGGGCTCATCTTTAAGATGTCGCGACCCATGGTTCGTAGACTTACTGTCACCTCGGGGGAACAAATAGGGGTCTAACCACCTTCTGATATCCCCGGGTGCTCTGTAGAGGGCTTCGAATATACTGTCGAGAGCTCCTCTACTTAAGTCCATTTACTGGGTATGGACTTGTAAATATTTATATCTTCGGTGTCTTGCCTTGAAAAAGGCAAGATATTTCTTACACAACAAATTCCTCGTCGAAAATGGTACATTAGGTTGTGGTCTTCCGATGGCTTGTCTTGAGAAAGACAAGATATTTTCTTACATGACAAAGGATTGTCGAAATAAAAACACCAAGTTAAAGTTGAAAATAACTCTCAGCCACAGAGTATGGAAAATTAGAACAGGAGCAGAGCCCCGAGAGCACTAAGCTCTCGGAGAGCCCGTGAGGGACTGACCTAGCTGACCTGAAAATCGCCAATATTTATATGCGCTGTTCGAGCGATAAATAGGGATTTTCAGGTCAAAAGCCAATGGGAAAATTCGAGGCGGGGCGATGCGCATCGAAATGCGTACTAGTCAACAGACTATGGCATTCGATGACATTACTACGGTTGCCTCTTCCGCCTAACCAATGAACATTAAGCCCGAAACTGTACTCCCGTGACGTAATTCTTTCCCTTCAACCAATCAATACTGCAATCGACCTGCCCTCTACATTCAGTTTCAATCGCGATTAAATGGATTTTGTATTCTTGTTTACTCTGGTGACGTAACTCAAGCATCCCCACCCCAGTCGAAAGAGGCAACCGTAGTAAGTCTACGAACCGTGGTCGCGACCGGGATACAAACTGTGTACTGCTTGTATGAAAGGGAATAGAGGTAGGCTACTCCAGATACTTCTAGAAAAATAATGCACTTCTAATATACTGGAGCGCTGTTATCATACTGTAAGCTTAAAAAATAATGTAATATTTTTATTAATCTAATTTATTGTCTTTATTTATTATCAGAAGTTCTACATTTATAACACCTACAAGTTTAAAGTCTTTATTTGTACAATATAACTAATTTATTTCACACTAATAATTATATAACTTATTTACATTTATTACGATACGCGCGTTACATTTTAGAAACTCGACGCGATGTTATTTTACAGACTAACTGTTTCCCACAAAATTCCCTCCTTAAATATAAAATACAGTTATTCTCGAAGCGGCGTTGACCTTCCAGAACTTATCCAATCGCCGTGGAGCCAAACAGGTCTTTTAGCGTAGGGGACTAGAAATTTCTGTCGGCAGGTATATGATCTGGAAAATACTTGAATGAGAAAGGATATTTACAGTGTAGATATTACGAGTCATTATTTATCGTAACAATAAATAGATTTACATAAATTAGAACAGCTCGTTTTATTTATTTAAACACGCTACCGTATCGTAAACACAGGACATAAAATAAACACGATGCTACAGTGAACGCCAAATTTGATGAACCAGCGCACAAACCGGATTTCGCTTTTAACTTTACACTTTAAACCGTATTCTCACTTACTGTCAGTAGAGTAACTACTTTTCAGTAACGATTGTATATGTACAGATGTAATTGTTTGTTTCTTGTATCTGTATTTGCAGAGTGACTGGTCTGCCATGGTGGAAAATAAAAATGCAGATCCGTGAAATCAGGACAAATTCTTGAAATAATATTCAATGTATTTGAATATTTTGATAAAACAAAATTCAGATTTACCAGAACATGGTCTATCTGATTTTTTGTGACTTCTTCGTTAAAGACCTACGTTTCTTTGTATATTTTCTTGTGTTCGAACATTTTTGATTTTATTAGTAGGTTGTGGGATGCTGCAAAGTCTATTCACCTTGTTCCATAATCGTTACCGATATTATAGAGAGTACGTTTACCTATTGTTGGTCTGTATGCTGCTTCTTTCCTAATATTTGCAATAAAATCTCCCAAGATAATATGCAAGTAATGTTTTGGAAATTTATTTCTCAGTTCCGCTAGTTTCTCAAAGAAGTTGTCTTTTACTTGCTCTTCCTTTTTCTCTGTAGGTGCATGGGCAGCAATTAGGCAATAATTATGCAGTTACCTTTTTAGTCTGATATAACAGATCCTTTCGTTAACGGTTTAAAGGTTATGACTGACTCCACAAGACGTTTCTTGACTATGAAGCCAGGGCCAAATTGGTGCACCTGTTCACTTCCGCTGAAAAATACTACAGATTTATTAGTTTTTAGTATACCTTCTCCAGTCTATCTATTCTCTTCTAAGCCAGATACGTTCCAGGTTCCTGTATTCAATGTTCCTTGTCCTTTGTCCTTTGAATCGGGCTTGATTGTGACAAGTTTAACCTTGCCTTTACTCGTTTGGTATCGTCATACTTTTTTTTTTCGTTTCTTGCCGAAAAATATTAACAGTGTAGGAGAGACCAACAGGAGGGGCATACAGGACCACCGGGGCATATAGCAACATTGACAGATATGAAATTATTAATTTCGCGTCGACTTTGCTACCGGAGGTTGGCTTCAAAAACTAGACTGTGCTTCAGGTACAGAGTGTACAGAGTCAGTGGCCGCAGATAATCTTCTTCTTTACGTGCCATCTCAGCGACGGAGATTGGTAATCATCTTGGCTATTCTGATCTTAGATGATGCCGCTCTGAATAGTTCAATTGATGTGCATCCGTACCATTCCCTCAAGTTACGCAACCATGAGATTTTTCTCCTTCCTACACTTCGTTTGCCGCAGATGACGCAGATTCTCTTGACGCAGATAATGCAAAGTGTCAATTTTATTGAGAATTTGATAATTTAAGGTAAGTTTTTGTCAGAACACAAGACAAAAGGTTTCTACGAGAAACAACCTTCTCCGGAAACTTGTAGGGAGCAAGTGGGGTGCAAACCCCCAGGTCTTGAAGACAACAGCTGAGGCCTTATGTTTCTCAACAGGGGAATATGCTTGTCCCGTCTGGGGTAGATCTAGACACGCCCAACAAGTCACCACGGCGTTAAATGAAACATGCAGAATAACTACCGGTTGTATGAAGCCTACCCCCCTACCTCTACTGTACCGGGTAGCTGGATTCTCATCACCAGATAACCGTAGATGCGCCTCACAATATGTGGAGAAGTTCAGGCAAACTTTCGATGAAAGGCACCAATTATACGGGTTTGACGAACCACCAGGAATCAGCCGACTTAAATCAAGGAAAAGGTTTATGAGAAATATCAGCGTCGAACCAGCCGAACTGTTCCCCCTACATCCAGAACGACCTAATGGAATGAACCTGGACTGGAGAACCTGGTGGACACTGAATCGCATACGCACAGGTGTTGCCCCTATAAAACACAACCTCATTAAATGGGGCATCAAGACAGACAGCGACGCACTTTGTGAATGTGGGGAAATACAGAACGTGGAGCACCTGAGAGTATGCAGACTTTGCCCATCACAGTGCACCCTCGATGATTTATGGCTCGCAAATACAAAGAGTGTAGACGTAGCCCGATATTGGGCAGAAAAACTGTCGGATCCAGACACGAAAAAGTAAAAGTAAGTAAGGTAAGTTTTCGCATTTTTACTAACCTTTTATTACATTTTGTTGCAAAATACAGTATGCAAAAGATTGCTGCTGTTGAATTGTGCACGTCTATATCTCTCACCTTTATTTCACGCAATTATCGTTAATTTTACTTATCGTTAACTTATTTTTAATTGTTACATTTAGCAAAAGCGTTTAGTATATAATATCTTTACAGATGCGGAATTACAAAAAAAAGGCTTCGCCCAAATGGAAGAAAGCTAGTAGCAAATGAGAGCTGCTGCTGAAAAATTCAAGATTAAAAAAACTAGCTTGATTCGACGCTTAAAATTAGTAGGGACTGACAACGGGGCCCTGCCGGGGCAGTTTTAAGCCAGTTTTTAGTAAAAAAGATAAAAACATTTTAGTAAATCATCTTTTCGATATGCAAAATAGATTTTCTGAACTTACACCACTTGTTGTCGGTAGAATTGCTTTTAACTTGGCTGAACGGCTTCAAATACCACATCCTTTCGAAAAAATGTTGAAGCAACAGGATAAGATTAGCTGTACGGACTGTTAAAATGTCACCCACAGCTTTTAGTACGAAAGCCTGAAGCTATTAGTCTTAACAGAGCTGTTGGTTTTAATAGAAATGAAGTTAACCATTTCTACGATCTTTTAAGTGAAGTGATGGACAAATTTAGATTTACAGCTGATAATATATATAATCAGTATAGAATCAGTACAGTACATAAACCTAGTAACATACTAGCTAAAAAAGGTCAGAAACAAGTCAGTCGAATTGTAAGTACTGAAAGAGGTTCCAATGTAACAGTGGGATTAGCAGTATCAGCTTTAGAAAATTATATTCCGCTTTTTCCTATCCCCTCGTAAAACAATGTCATCTCTTCTAATGAACGGAGCACTTGCTGGTGTTGTAGGCTACTCGATCATTTTATCAAATTCGCAAATCCATTTTTGGATTTGCAAATGTCCAATCTTGGTCATATTAGCGATATTAGTCACAGACAGCTGAAAGCTTTTTATAACAGATTTTTGAAGTCTGGTTAACTTCGTTTTCATATCATGCTTTAGTTTTAATCTAGCTGGTATTGTCAGTAAATCATCTAGCTCTTCTTGCCTGTCTTCATAAATTATCGCTGTCACAGTACAGACTGCTTTTGAAGCACCGTAGATAAAAGCTCCTTCAGTAAACTCTGGATCCCAAGTCTTCTTGAGATATTTAATCTGAACTTTAGTTTTAAGACATCTGAATATTCGAGGTATATAATATTGGCAAACTTGAGTATTGTCTTATGCTTGTATTTACAATGTTCCTATGTGAAAAATTGCTTCTGGGTCTATTAAGATGTGAGATGGTATATCTTCTGAAAATTTGGTTTTTTGGTATGATGTTAATCAAAGATTTTGCTGTCATTACTTGTTAATTTTGAAAATAGGTGATTGATTATAAATTCAATTATAACAGTATTTGTCATTGATCAAAATCAATATGTACGTCTTAAACAGTCCAATTTAAAATGATATATCTATAGAATCAATCATCCATTTTCAAAATTAACAAGTAATGATAGCAAAACCTTTGTTTAACATCATACCAAAAAACCAAGTTTTCAGAAGATATACCATCTCACATCTTAATAGACATAGAAGTAATTTTTCACATAGGAACATTATAAATACAAGCATAAGACAATACTCAAGTTTGCCAAAAACGCCCGATCTCATTTATATACCTCGAATATTCAGATGGCTTAAAACTAAAGTTCAGTTTAAATATCTCCAGAAGACTTGGGATCCAGAGTTTACTGAAGGAGCTTTTATCTACGGTGCTTCAAAAGCAGTCTGTACTGTGACAGCGATAATTCATGAAGACAGGCAAGAAGAGCTAGATGATTTACTGACAATACCAGCTAGATTAAAACTACAGCTGGAAGCTGTTTTAAAAGCTAGAGAAAATAACAAAACTCTTTAGCATTAACTTCACACTGCATTTATCGAATGCAGCCTTTGGATTTTTGCTTTTTTGGATCATTTAAAAAGCAATATTCGCGTGAATGTGATTATTAGCTGACTTCCCATCCTCAACAAAAGAATATCTATATACGAAACGCTAGAATTATGCTACAAAGCTTTTAAAAAGGTGGCAACTGTTGAAAAGGGCACTGAAGGATCTGAAAAAAGCGGCAGATTTGCGTATAACAGAGATATATTTGACGAGACTGATTTTATGCCTTCAACTTCTTGTCAAACTTGCATCTCGGAAGATTTGCCCACGTCAGCATTGCACCAATCTGAAATAATTCGCCCTTCTAGACCTGCCACTCTACATCAGCAATTGTCTGCAACTTTAACCGGCAGAACTGATAATTATTGTACTCAAGATGGCACCAGTAAGCAGGCTGATGCAGATATCAATGCTAGTTCTTTAAGAGACATACTTAAACTGTTGTCTCCACAACCCAGCCAACATAAGAAAAATCCCAAAACCAATACTAAAGAGGTGATAGAAAATTTTGACAAGCACCAACAATAAAGATGATCTTGGGAAAAAAAGGAAATTATAAAAATTTGGGGCAAGATAACAAAACCAAAATCAAGCCAAGAATTGTAGAAGCAGGTTCAAATTTTAAATCTTGTACCAAAGAAAAAATAGTCAGTGGAGGATAGCAGTGACAGTAGTGAAGATTCAGATTCAGAATGTATCTATTGCAATGAAATTTTTAGTCGAAGCAAGAAGGAAGAGGGCTGGATAACGTGTTAGCAATGCAATAAATGGGCACATGATGCATATGCTGGTATGAAAGAAGAAAAATGTATGTTTCTATGCGAATTTTGCAAATACTAACTGATGTTTCCATTTGCTCTATATACTAGGGTATACAGGACCGGACGCCATTTTAACTTTAACTTGTAGTTGTTTTAAAAGTGTTACTTTATGTATTTCGCATTCTTTGTTCTTCTTCTTTAGGTGCCGTCTTCTTAGCGAAAGTTGGCGATGACCTCTGCAAAGTTTTCCCTATTTTGGGCTTTCCATATTAAACTTTGAAAGTCTAATCCTGTCCAATCTTTGATGTTGCGCAGCCAGGTCATTTGTCGTCTACCCGGGCCGCGTCTGCCTTCTATTTTTTTTCCTTCTATAATAAGCTGAAGGAAGTTATACCTGTCGTGTCTAAATATGTGTCCAAGATAAGACGTTTTACGCTTCTTGACAATTTCTGTGAGTTCACGTTCTCTATTCATACGCCTTAAAACTTCTTCCTTTCTAACGCGGTCGCTCCATGGAATTTTCAGCATACGACGAAATACCCACATCTCAAAGCTCTCTAAACGTTGTAACGAGCTGACTGTTAACGTCCAAGCTTCCACGCCGTGTAATAGTACACTATATACATAACACTTTATCATGCGGTATCGTAGGGACAATTCAAGATTACGGGTAGTGAGTAACTGTCTCATCTTTAAGAAGGTGTTTCTTGCCTGTTCTATTTTACATTTAATTTCTTGTTCTTGGTCCAAGGTTTCATGTATCCAACAGCCTAGATACTTAAACTTTTTCACTTGTTCAACTAGATTGCTGTTGATTAGTATGTTTATAACTGGTGTGTGTTTTTTTGAAATTATCATTGTTTTGGTTTTTTTTACATTCACCTTAAGGCCGTATAGTTCTCCTTATCGCACTACTTTGGTTAACAGAATTTGTAAATCTTCTTCACTGCCAGCAATCAGTACTGTATGATCGGCATACATGATATTGTTCACGATTATTCCATTGACTTTTATTCCTTCTTGGGCTTCATCTAGAGCATGTGCAAATGTGTCCTCTGAGTACAAGTTGAATAATAATGGTGATAGTATACAACCTTGTCTAACTCCTCTTTTGATGTTTATGGTTTCAGTATCACCCAATTTAGTTCTGACAGAGGCGTTTTGGTTCCAGTAGAGTTCACGTATTGTATTAATGTCGTTTGGATCCAGATTCTTTTTGCAAGCATTCTATTAGCTGATCGTGTTTGACTTTGTCAAAAGCCTTTCCATAATCTATAAAGCACAAGTAGACATCTTTTTGTTGATCCCGACACTTTTGCATGAGAACAATGAAACTGAACAAAGCTTCTCGAGTTCCCATACCGTTTCGAAAGCCAAATTGTTCCGGACCCATATCTTCTTCGCATTTTTTGTAAATTCTGTTATGGATAATTTTTAGAAATAGCTTCAGAATATGGGACATGAGACTTATTAATCGAAAGTCGTTACATTTTTTTTGCGTAGTTTGATTTGGGTATAGGCACAAACGTAGACGTTAACCAATCTTGTGGAATTGTACCAGTCTTGTATATACTGTTGAAGAGTCTTGATAATAGTTCTAAATTGTCTTCTTCCAAAAGTTGTTTAATTTCACTATGAACGTAGTCAGGTCCAGAGGCTTTTCCGGTTTTCATATTTTTTAGGGCGTATTTTATTTCTGATGTTAAGATGGGCAAGTCGTTATTTTCGATGTTTGTTTGTCTATTGTTACGATAAATATACTGGCCTAACTTTTATGACTAATTATTCTGTTTTATTGTAGAAATTTCGGTGGAAGTCTAGATTCAAATTATGGTGAATTCTCCAACTAGATATTTCTCGATTTTTCGATGCAAGACAAAGCGATCTTTCGATGCTGTTCTAGTATATCAGGATTTCGTATATAAATACAACATTTTTATATGGAGGGCCAGTTAATACTCAAGACCCGCGCTTGCGAATTTTGTACGTACGGATATAATAAATTATTGTCAGATAAGTTAATATAAATAAAGAAATAAATTAAATCCGTAAGTGTTATAAATATTGAACCTTTTAATAAATTCACAACAAATGGTGTCAGAACAGTGGAATACTTAGATAAATTGCGAAAATAAATTACAAGTGAATATAAAATAAATTGTGAAAATGACGACGATTTATGAGCTGACAGTGACTACTTTAAGAAGACATCTAGAAGACAGAGAATTAGCTTCTACCGGAAAAAAGGCTGAGTTAGTCCAACGACTAAAGAACGCTTTGCTAGAAGAAGGACTAGATCCAGAGACTTATATATTTGAAGACAAACATGATGCTGTCATCTCGTCGATTTCGAAATTAGAGAACAAAGTCTCTGGCGATATTTCGAAAGTTTCCGGCGACATCGCTTCTTTAGAAAGCAAAGTCACTTCTGAGATGTCTGCCCTGGACGATAGAATATCTTCGTTAAAAAACCAAGTTGCTGCCGATATGTTAGCCTTCGAAGAAAAGATTAAAGAGATGGAAAGGAAGATGGAAGAAACAGGGACAGCAGAGAGAGGTAACAATCCGATTACAGTGGAGATAAAAGAAGACGAGACGAAATTTAAGTTGGAGACACGGCCGAAATTTGAAGGAAGTGGAGGTTCTATTCATGTTAAAGTCCCAACTTTCGACGGAAAATCATCATGGAACAACTACATGAAACAGTTCGAATCAGCCGCAAGAGCAAATGGATGGTCTGAAAAAGAAAAGGCTGTAAACCTGACTATCGCTCTTCGAGGAGATGCCTTAGATGTGCTTCAGACCATAGCCGTAGAGGAGACCGATGATTTCGAACAACTGAAGAAGAGGTTAAATATGCGATATGGCCACGAACATTTGGAGCATGTATATCAGTCACAGCTTAAAAATCGTAGACAGAAGAAAGATGAGGCTCTTCAAGAATATGAGGTAGATATTGCCAGATTAGTACGATATGCTTATCCAACAGCTCCCGAAGACATGATGGAAAAATTGGCCGTTCAAACGTTTATTGATGGTCTTCGTGATCATGAAATGCAGAGAACACTGCGATTAGCTCGTCACAAGACGCTGGTTGATGTCTTATCCGCCGCCCTCGAATACGAGTCAGCTACGCAGGCCTCTGGAGGATACAGTAAAGTTAGGACTGTAAAAGAGGAAGGAGATGAAGATAAACTTGACCAGCTCGTTAATATGATGAAAATTATTACATGCAAGAAAACGAAGACCATAAAATCAAGAAACTCACCATCAGGAAAACCAGAACGAGTTGGCTTTAGGGGAGCAGCTTCGACCCGGAACTTTTCCAAAGACCCTCTTATACTAATAGCTTCTTTGAAGTGTCGTGAAGATAGTGTATATGTAGATGGAGAAATAAATGGTAAAAGACATACGTTGTTGGTGGATACCGGAGCGACCAGAACCATTATACGTCCAACAGTTATAAACAGCCGAAAGAAACTGTTACCAACGAGGTTACGACTTCGGACCGCTACAGGTGAAAATGCCAACATTCATGGAGAAATCCAGGTACAATTGGGAATTGGGGCAGAAAAGTTTGTCCATACTGTTATAGTTGCTGACATCGAAGAGGATGTTATATTAGGAATGGACGTAATGAATATGCATGGATTCCAATTGGATTTTAAGAATAAGGTAATCAAAGTTGGCAACGAGGAGGTATTTCTCCATCCACATAATGACAACACTGTGCAAGCAGCCATTACAGAAGATACAGTCGTGCCTGCGAGAAGCGAAACGATCATAGTAGCGCGACTACAGGGAATTGTAGACGAAGGGAGACCTGTTATGATGGAGCCTTGGAACCACGACGATGAGGTTGGCCGTGGAATCATAATTGGAAAGGAATTGGTGACTTCGGCTAAAGAAATTCCTGTGAGACTTATCAATGTCAACGACTACCCAGTGACCCTAAAGAAAGAGACAAAAGTAGGAACTTGTGTACCTGTGACATCCATAATTCGTCAGGCGACAACATCTGATAATTCCAACGACAAATTCGACCAAATGGTTGCAGTTGCAGGACAGTCTCTAAATCAGATGGAGAAAAGGAAATTAAGGGAATTTCTTCGGCAGTATCGTGATATTTTCGTACCGAAAGGAGGAAAGACGGGAAGAACTACCGTTGTTAAGCATAAAATTGATACTGGTAATGCTAAGCCAATTCGTCAAACAGCTCGACGATTACCACAGGCGAAGAGAGCGGAAGCTGAAACGATTGTTCAGGAAATGAAGAAAGACGGGGTAATAGAACCTTCTACGAGTCCATGGGTCTCTCCGGTGGTCCTGGTTAAGAAGAAAGACGGAACGACGAGGTTCTGTGTGGATTACCGTTTGCTGAACAACGTTACCAAGAAAGATAGTTATCCTCTGCCTCGGATCGATGACACATTGGACACATTGGCTGGAAGTAAATTGTTTTCTACTTTAGATTTAAAGTCTGGATACTGGCAGGTAGAAATGGACCCAGTCGATAAAGAAAAGACAGCCTTCACCACAGGATCTGGATTGTGGCAATTCAACGTTATGCCATTTGGACTTTGTAATGCTCCTGCGACATTTGAGAGGCTTATGGAAAATGTGTTGAGAGGGTTATCTTGGAAAACATGCCTGGTTTATTTAGATGACATAATCGTCTTGGGGGAGACATTCGAAGATCATTTGAGGAATTTAGAAAACGTTTTTAATCGACTTAAAGCTGCCCAATTGATGCTAAACCCCAAGAAGTGCCAGCTATTTCAAGGTAAAGTCAATTATCTGGGTCATATAGTCAGTAAAGAAGGAGTGGCCGTGGATAAGGGAAAAATCGATTCCATTAAGGAATGGCCAAAACCAACTGACAAACATCAAGTGAGAAGTTTTCTTGGACTATGTACTTACTACCGGAGGTTTATTAAGAAGTTTGCAGATATCGCTAAGCCATTAACGCGACTTACAGAGGAAGCAAGAGAATACCGCTGGGATATAGACTGCCAAAATGCCTTTGAAACTTTGAAAAAGCATTTAATAACAGCACCAATTTTAGGGTATCCACTGCCAGAAGGAGAGTTCATCTTAGATACAGATGCAAGTAATGTGGGAATTGGAGGAGTGCTGTCTCAGATTCAAGGAGGACAGGAACGAGTCCTCGGATATTTTAGTAAAGTTCTTTCAAAACCTGAGCGGAATTATTGCGTCACGAGAAGAGAACTTCTGGCAGTAGTGAAATCAGTAGAGCACTTCTATCAATACCTCTATGGAAGAAAGTTTCTAATCCGAACCGACCATGCCGCCCTTAAGTGGTTGATGCAGTTTAAGAATCCAGAGGGTCAGATAGCCAGGTGGATCGAACGACTCCAAGAATACGATTTTAAGATTGAGCACCGGGCCGGAGTTAGCCACAGAAACGCTGATTCTCTTTCCAGAAGGCCATGCTCAGCAGAGTGTTCCCACTGCAACAAAACGGAATCCAAGGAAGCAGCAGTGCTAAGAACGACGATTGTCAACGACGACTGGACGCCTACTAAGATTAGGGAAGAACAAGAGAGAGATCCAGTTATACAGAAAATCCGAAAATGGAAAGAGGAAAACCGTCGACCACCTTGGCAGGAAATATCAAACCTATGCTCAGTAGTTAAGACGTATTGGGCCCAGTGGGACTCATTTATCATCGAAGATGGCTTGCTTAAACGAGTCCTGGAAAATGATGACGGTTCAGAGAAGAGAAGACAGTTGGTGATCCCAAAGAGCAGAATAGCCGAAGTACTTCGTCAGTTACACGACAGTCCATCGGGAGGGCATTTTGGTGTAAGGAAAACCCTTCAGCGAATTCGGGAACGGTTTTATTGGATGAACAGTTCCGACGATGTAAAAGACTGGTGTAAGAAATGTACTATTTGTGCCACGAGTAACGGGCCTTACCGAAAAAGGAGAGCTCCTATGAGACAATATAATGTTGGAAGCCCGTTTGAAAGAATAGCTTTGGACATCGCTGGGCCATTTCCAGAAAGTGAAAATGGAGGCAAGTACATGCTGGTAGTAATGGATTACTTCAGTAAGTGGGTCGAGATTTACGCACTTCCAGACCAGAAGGCCGCCACCGTTGCAGATAAGTTGATCCAAGAATATATCAGCCGATTTGGAGTGCCTTTGGAGATCCATAGTGACCAAGGCAGGAACTTCGAAAGCGATCTATTCCAAGGAATATGTGATAGACTAGGCATGAAGAAAACAAGAACTACAGCATATCATCCGCAATCTGATGGTATGGTAGAACGGATGAATAGGACAGTTGGCAAATATTTGACAAAGATGGTGTCCGATCATCAGCGAGACTGGGACCAATACCTTCCGTTCTTCACAATGGCCTACAGATCTGCTGTTAACGAATCAACAGGCCAGACACCAGCGAAAGTCCTATTCGGACGCGAAATGCGACTACCTTGTGATCTAGAGTTTGGGTGTCGACCTGGAGAAGATGTAGCAGGTGAAGATTATGTGATCGAATTACGAAGAAGAATGGACGATGTACATGAGTTGGTCCGTTCCCACCTTCAGATCGCTAGCGACCGAATGAAGAAACGGTACGATACACAAGCCGAAAAGGGTTGCTTTAAGAAGAACGACAAAGTATGGCTGTATAATCCCAAGAAGCGAAAAGGTTGTTCTCCCAAATTGCAGCAGTTTTGGGAAGGTCCATACCTCATTATGGAGAAGATCAACGATGTCATCTACCGAATAAGCAAGATTCCGAAGGGAAAGCCGATGATAGTACACCATAACCGGCTGGCGTCTTTCGAAGGTGACCACGACGTAGATGAAGAAGTGGAAGTAAACCAAGTCCACGATGTGTCTGACCTCACGTTTGAGGAATTCATGGGTGCCTATGGAGGTACCGGTAAAGCAAGACATGGTGTTACCACTGAAGAAAAGCAAGATCTACTCGCGCTCCCCGATGACTACTCGCTGGCCCTTACCATCCCGGCCAGTATCAAAGACGCACCAGGGTTGGCATCCGTCTTTCGAAGGAAGTTTGGTCGAGTTGCAGAACTTCAATGCCAGGTGCCAGCTCCCGGTAAAACCTTGAAACTCCAAGATGCATCACGTTACCTTTTCTACCTGGTAACAAAAGACACTGCCCGTGACCAACCTACCTACCGAGATGTATGGGAAGCCTTACTTCAATTGAGAGAGCACGTACTAGAGTCCGACGTGCAAAAGTTAGCCATGCCAAAGTTGGAGTGCCGCCAATTAGATTGGAGGGTTATCCGAAATATGGTGGAGGAGATCTTTAAAGACACCGAAGTCCAGGTGTTAGTCTGTTGCAATCCGCATAGTTACTGGTGCGGAGAGAAAACCGTCCCTTGTCATTTTTATACAACTGGAAGTTGTAAAAGAGGGTCCAGTTGCCGATACCAGCATACAGTTCCGGTTCCAGTCCCGACAAGGTTCCAGGAGGAACCATCTTTTAAGAGGGGGGCAATGTTACGATAAATATACTGGCCTAACTTTTATGACTAATTATTCTGTTTTATTGTAGAAATTTCGGTGGAAGTCTAGATTCAAATTATGGTGAATTCTCCAACTAGATATTTCTCGATTTTTCGATGCAAGACAAAGCGATCTTTCGATGCTGTTCTAGTATATCAGGATTTCGTATATAAATACAACATTTTTATATGGAGGGCCAGTTAATACTCAAGACCCGCGCTCGCGAATTTTGTACGTACGGATATAATAAATTATTGTCAGATAAGTTAATATAAATAAAGAAATAAATTAAATCCGTAAGTGTTATAAATATTGAACCTTTTAATAAATTCACAACACTATCAATATTTATTGTTCTATCGTCTGAGAATACATTTTGTATGTATGTTCGCCATTCAACGCTTATTTCTTCTATTATGGTCAGGACTCTATCATCCGTTCTTGTTATTGTGCCACACTGCCTAGCGTTTCTGATCCCACACATTCATTCTTTGTTAATTATTGTAATAAAAAATGTTATTTAAAACTATGGTTAATGTGGTGTTTTTATTACTTATTAAGTTTGGCAGATGCACTTAGTTCTTTTTGTCCCGCTCTCCCCTAAAGCTTTTATACTGTCACTCTGTATAACATTTAAGTGAGAACAAAAATAAAAACGTGTTTATTTTAAAATCACTGCAAAGAAATTGTGTATTTAATAAACTGGGATATCTATTAGGTATTATCGACAAAATTGTTATCCCAAGTTACTTACTTTAATTAGAAATGCGGAAAATGTTTCAGGACGAAACCCAAACGCAAATAAAACAAAAGAAACACGTCTCCCTTTCCAACTACCGAGAGAATGTGAATAGTTCTTAACCTATAAAAATAACAGCCTATCTTAATTAGCGGGCAACATTCCGTGACTTTGTCTTTATTTGCGACGTTTCTTCGATGGGAGAGGACTAGAAAGTGACTCGTGACTTGTGTCTGCACGGAATCTTAAAGGATTGCTTGGAATTTACGAGGTCGTTTAGGATTACGTTCTTTTATTGGTTTATTAAAGATGTCAAAAGGGAGAGTATATATAGAGCACGGGATTTTATAGGAGATTTGTGGTGTATCTAGTCACATATTTCTTTTCAAATGAAACCAACAGCTCATTTAAAAATGAAACTACCTACTGACACAATATCTACATATCGATTTGTTTTTATAGAAGGGAGAAGGATTCATTAATCGATCGTACGTGTCTATCAACATTTGAATGATATAGGTACTAATAACGTATTTATTTTGGTTGAAAAAATGTTTTGTATTACTTGAATATGTACATGATGTTTCAATTGTCATCATCATCACTCTCTTGCCTTAATCGATATGCGTGACCGGTTTCCTTAATTACATTACCCTATAATTATTTTTTATTATTAGTTATTGGTAGCGCCATCTATATTTCAGATCCGAAACTTTCTGAATAGTATGGAATTTCGATGTTGTTTTTGTTTTTTATATTCATTGCAATTTACAATTTACTCAATTAATACATAATCGTCCTTTGAGAGCAGAACTATACTGTCACAAAATGGAAATTTTACAGATGTTTTTTTTGTTTTTGAGATCTCATTACGTAAAATTGTAGCAATAAATTAAATTGAAACATTTATTTAGTGCTCACATACATGTTGCTTTACCTAATATCGTGTAAAATTATTAAATAAGTGGACATAGTATACTCACAAGTTTTTTAATAATTCTATGTAAAATATCGTTATAATAGGTTAGTACTTTTGTAATGTGACATAGAATAGATCTGATGTAATAATAATATTTAATTATAAACAATACCCACTAGTTTAAATCTTTTATTTGAAATCAAACACATTTTTAAAAAGATCTTTATATACTGTTGCTAGGATAGAAATAAGAAAAATCCTAATTCAACTGTCATTGTCTGAATCTTTTGCTGTTTCGTCTTCAGAAAATGGAAATTAAAAAAAATGTGATAAAGATTCAATACAGGGCGAGTCATGAGGAACTTTACATACTTCTACCATATGTAGAGTCCCTCAGGGAGCATATCATGTGGCCACTAAACAATGTCAACTCCTCTTCTGTAATAATTAACAGGGTGATTTGTGTGATTGACCATTTATTTCATTTTACTGTAGTGTTTATACGGCTCATTTGATTTTTTTAATTTTTGCATAATACAGTACACTACTATCAAGCATTCGACTGGTATTAGCTAAACTAAAAAATTCCAGGACTGACTTTGGAAAAATTAATTTAGGGATTCGTATTAAATATTACACCCTGTATAAATTTTTTTTAAAATGCAATAAGTGATTTTCAAACTACATAAATAGCCAATGAAAACGACATATGCGACAATGTTGTCGCACTTTTATTAAATTTTTAGTGAACTATCAAATCTTACCAAAAATAGAACAACCATAATGACGTATCAAATTATAAGGTATTGATTTAAACAAATGTTATAAATTTCAAACATTTTAATTAAAATGAGTTCCTATAACATAATCTAATACGTAGAAAATTAACATCTTTACTGTCATTTTGTATTATCTCTACGATAGAATCAATTGTTTTTCAATTTTAAAATTTTACTCATAGATCGTATTGGGGCATTATTTTCGATAAATAATCAATTAAATTGATTAAAAAGTCAAACCTCTTGTATGTGTTAGTTTTTGTTGATTGTAAATGATTAAAATTTTATGTCAAATAATAATACATTGCATCAACTGTACTAAATAAAAATAAATCTAAAAAAGTTTAAAATGAAGGTTGGCGTTGACCGTTTGACGTTTCTTGATATTTTATACCCATTGTCATTATTGTCATTATCAATTGTTATTTATGTGTACAAGAATACATATTTCTTCTGTCATATCTACGTTAAGTACATTGTGTTAGTTTTGGTAGAGCTTTTGTTACTTTCGTTCAAAATGCCACATCAGTTTTCGACCACAGAATATGCAGACATAATATTTGTTTATGGATTCTGTAATGGGAATGGTAGGGCTGCTAGTAGAGAATATCGCAGGAGATTTCCTAATCGTCGAACTCCCAGTCATCCAACATTTGGGTAAGTTTTTAAATATTTGCGAGAAAATGGCACTTTTCCTAGTGGAACAATAGAGCGACATGTAGATGAAGCGCAGGAAGATGACATTATGGACGCCGTTACTATGAACCCTACAATAAGCACTAGACAAGTAAGTCGAGAACTCAATGTTACTCAATCAAAAGTAAGTAGAGTCTTACAAAAAAATAATCTATACCCTCATCACATTCAAATGGTTTAGCGATTACATGCTGGAGATGAGATCGATAGGTTGGAATTTTGTAGATGGATTAACAATAATCGACCAACGCTATACAGGACACTATTTACAGATGAAGCCCAATTTACCAGAGACGGGATAAATAATTCACGAAATTCACATGTATGGGCAGAAGAAAATCCCCATGCTATTCGAGAACGTCGTTCTCAGTTAAGGTTTTCGGTTAACGTGTGGATTGGTGTCATAAATAACCAATTAGTAGGTCCTCACTTTTTTGATGGTCCTTTAACAGGGCAGGTCTATTTGAACTTTCTACAAAATATTTTGCAGAATTTGCTTGCCAACGCTAACGTTGCTATCCGAGGGATGTATTTTCAGCATGATGGGGCACCCCCACACTTTTTACTGGCAGTGAGACAACATCTCAATAATGTTTATGGCAACAGGTGGATAGGATGTGGATAGATATTTCGTGGGCTTCAAGATCCCCTGATTTCAATCCCGTTGATTACCATATTTGGGGACGATTGAAGCAACTAGTTTACGCAGTGAATATTAATAACCGACAACAATTAATTGATAGAATTATACATTGTTGTAATACTATTAGAAACGATCCCCAGAGTATCCGTAATTCAATACGTCAATTAACAATTCGGCAACAAAAATGTGTACAGGCTGCAGGGTTCCATTTCGAAAATCTATTTTGAATTATTTTTATTTTGTTACCATTATTGTATCTTTTCCAGTTCTAATTTATGGGTTTATCATAACTATGTACATATTTTTAGTTTTTTTTTTAATTGTTCTTCGTTATTGTTAGTAGTTACTGTTTTTTGTTGTGCAGTGACTCAGTTTATCATTTCAATTAAAATGTTTGAAATTTATAACATTTGTTTAAATTAATTACCTTATAATTTGATACTTCATTATGGTTGTTCTATTTTTGGTAAGATTTGATCGTTCACTAAAAATTTAATAAAAGTGCGACAACATTGTCGCATATGGCGTTTTCATTGGCTATTTATGTAGTTTGAAAATCACTTATTGCATTTTTAAAAAAATATATACAGGGTGTAATATTTAATACGAATCCCTAATATATTTTTTTTTCCAAAGCCAGTCCTGGAATTTTTTCGTTTAGCTAATAAAAGTCGAATGCTTGATACTAGTGTACTGTATCATGTAAAAATTAAAAAAATCAAATGAGCCGTATAAACACTACAGTAAAATGAAATAAATGGTCAATTACACAAATCACCCTGTTAATTAATAAAGAAGAGGAGTTGACATTTTTTAGTGGCCACATGATAATAATATGCTCCCTGAGGGACTCTACATATGGTAGAAGTATGTAAAGTTCCTCATGACTCACCCTGTATAACTATCTTGTCACACAGAAATTTTAAATATTTATACTTTTTTTTTGATATGGGAAGTAATGTTTTATTAAGTGGTTTTAAGCAAAAGTCTCTGACATTGAAGGATATTGAGTGACTTTCTTCCTTTTTTAGATATAAATATTTTTTTAAGTGGATCATCATTACTGCAAGAATATTTGATGAAAACTACATTTGGGGTATGAAAGCCTGTTTCAACAGTTTTAATTTTATTCCACGTGACTTTTCCATTTTGTTCATCCTTGTCCCAGTTGATTGCCGTTTTTTCTTGTAGACTTCTTAAAATTAGTATGTTTGCTTGCTCTAGTTCAATTACAACGTAAGGTTGTTTTCTTTTCGCAGTCCTAACGATTGTATACCATTGTTCACTAGTATAAACAGAGTTTTCTCTATACAACTATGTACCCAGTCCTCTTCAGAGTGTGTATGGCCTTTTTCTAAAAATATAGGGCGAATTTTTATTTCGTGTTTTTGGTTTTTGTTTTTTCAGGTAATTGTATAACGAAAACAAATATTTGTTTTTGTTTTAACCAGAACAGTTGTCCGAATAGAACGAGACACCTTTTTAGATCTGATTTTCAATAAAAAGGAGGAGACAGCTGCCAATTTATGAGGATCCCCTTTTTGATATACATTCATACCACATGTAGCAAAATGAATCTTAAGTTGCAAAGTTGAAGACCGTGAAAATATAAGTACTGAGTTTCAATTTATAGTACGCAAGACCGACGTCATATTTTGGGGTTGAAAGCACCTATTGCAGATTAAATGTGGCTTAGCAAAATGTCGTATTCTCTTTGGATTTTTCTTTGTCGATATTTTTTAGATCCCTTGCCATGTTGTTGTTTCGAGTATATAAGTGAAGTTTTTCTTCTAGTTTTAATTTTTCTTCTGCAGATGAATGTTGGTAATCGTGACAAGTATCACACAAATCTTTTTTTGGGCGAGAAAAAGACATGTTGAACTCAGTATTAAATATTGTTCTGTATAAACTTTCCATCGATTTTTGTTCGATATTGCTATTTTGACAATATTCTTCATAGAAGCTATACATTTCGGATACATTTAAAGTCACAGGTAAAAACAAACGTGTTGTTTTTTGTCGGCAGTAGTGATTTTTAACAGTTTCGAAGCAGTTAATATGGTCGGGAATGGATTGTTTAACCGATTTATCTAAAAATGAATTTTTGCAAACTTTACCTCTTTCGTACTCACGTATAACACCTGTGGAACCAATCCTATTAAATACAGTCCTAATCATCTGAGCGCTAATATTTAAAGTATAAAGAAAGAAAAGTTTACAGACTTGAACTTTCTTATTGTCGAATTAAAGGTAATAGACGAATTTTACATTCGTCCCCGGTTGGTTCATCTGCGTTATTTCGGATTTGAGTCCTTGCCCTACTGTTACATTGAACAAATTTTGTGATACAATCTCTTTATCTGTTTATACATATTTGCAAGATTCCAATATTCCAAAAATATCTTTTCTCTGTTTCCTTCTCTTATTTTATCAGAACATTTCATCCTGCATTTACACGAAACCCTAATTTTTCTTTTAGGTACTGGATTTTCTTTCCAGTTTATGTAAGACTTGCAGCTGTTTTTCGATGCAAGATTTTTGATTTCAGTTCGTCTCCAAGTGTTGTATTTTCCTTTTCGTTTAAGGCATTGTTTTTCTTTTCCACTTGTGTCTTCCTCATCGGAACTATCAGATTCAGAGTCACTAATTGCAATTTGATTATGATGGCCAACACAGTAGCTGCTAATTCATGATGGGGGTCATTATCTTCGTCATCTGCTCCAAACGGATCCGACTCTGAAGAAGATATATTTAAATCATCAAGTAACACATTTGAAGACATACCAGTTAAATCCATTGTTAACTTATCTTCCATCATAATGTTATGTAATATACTAGGTACATCAACTGTGGTTAGCAATGGCTCCTTCACTTGGCTCATATTAACTGAATCGGGATGAACTGATGACTCAGATGTATAAAACAGACTTCTGGAAACAACGTACATTGAAGATAAAAATGAAATATCTGATTCACTAGTAGATATTTTCCTTAATAACAGATAAGATGGAGGTACCGAGTTTTCACAGCTGGCCATTAAAGAACGGACATCTTTTACATGTTTTGCCACATCTGAAGTTGATTTGTAGTGAGAATTTTAACAGTTATTTTCTTATCTGAAATGAAAAAAATAGGTCGGTATTATTTTATAATTTATTTTAAATGACACAGATTCTATACTATGAAATAATGGTAATTAAATGTAAGATTAAACGAAGTATGACTAAGAAACACATACTATCTACTGAAAAAGTATTTTTTATAAATACATAAATTCGCCTTACAAAATATTTTTAAGTAATGGTTAATAGGCGCGATATTTTTATTATCGATTTTACTTACCTAAATACCTATCCTCCTTCCCTTGCTGGAGGTTTTGAAACACACTTTGAATCCTCTATTCCTATCTTATTATTCATTATTTAATACAGAAGGAACGTCGCAAAAAAGTCTGTCTCCAATGATAACCTATACTAACGCACCAAAACTAGGTCAGAACAAGTCTATCTCCACCACCGCAATATACTAATAAACTGTAAACAGATCAGAACAAGTGTATACCCGTTAAAATTATACAACGCACATTCATTAATTATACCGTTCCATACATAGCATACTTCTGCACTGAACTGACAAGGCTTCAACACATAGCTAGTTCTTCTTCTTCTTCTTGTGTCACTCCTATCGGAGATTGGAAATCATCAAGGCTATCCTGACCTTGTTTACAGCTGCCCTAAAGAGTTCATTAGTGCTACAGCCAAACCACTCTCTCAAATTACGCAACCATGACATTCTTCTACGGCCTGGATTCCGTTTTCCTTCTATTTTTCCTTGTATTATATTTTAAAGTAATGCGTATTTATGTACTCTCATCAGGTGACCCAAAAATTCGAGTTTTCTTCGTTTGATCGTTGACAAAATTTCTGGGTCTTTTCCTATCCTTCGAATTACTTCAAAGTTTGTAACTCTTTCAACCCAACTTATCTTCAGCATTCGACGGTAGCACCACATCTCGAAACTTTCAATATTTTTTAAATTGTTCTGCTTGAGAGTCCAGGCCTCTACACCGTATAATAGGTTAAATACGTAGCCCCTTAGCATTCTTAATCGCAGAGGGATGCTTATATCTCTGTTGCAGAAGAATTTTCTCATCTTTATGAAAGTGGCCCTAGCAATTTCGATACGTCTTTTTATTTCATTAGTTTGGTCTCCAGTTTCGTTTATTGAAGTACCCAAGTATTTGTAAATTGATACTTTTTCAATTTGAATACTAATATGTGCTGGTTGTGTCATGTTCTTACTGAAGACCATATACTTGGTTTTTTTGATATTGATAATTATGCCATAATTGTTGCAGGCAATATTTATATTTGTAAGTAATCGTTGTAATTCTTCTCTTGTTCTTGCGACTAGTACAGTGTCGTCTGCGTATCGAATATTATTTACAAGATCTCCATTGATTACGATTCCTTCGTTTGCTTGCAAAAGGGTTTCCTGGCAGATGCTTTCACTATAAACATTAAATAGCAGCGGTGACAAAATGCATCCCTGTCATACTCCTCTACGTATTTCTATTGCTTGTGATATCTCATTTTCTATTTTGATATTAGCTTTCTGATTCCAATATAGATTGAGAAATATTCGCAGATCTTTATTATCTATGTCCTTTCTTTCAAGAATGTCTCATAGCTTATCACGGCGTACTCTGTCAAACGCCTTTTCAAAATCGATAAAACATGCATGTACTTCCTGATTAACGTCTAGGCATCTTTGTGTAAGAACAATCAAACCAAAGAGAGCTTCTCGAGTACCTAATCCCTTTCTGAACACCATCTGTGTATCACTAATATCTGAATCCAACAAATATCTTTAGTAGATGGCTCATTAAAGATATTGTTCGATGTTCTGAACATTCTTTTGCATTGGATTTCTTTGGCAGTGTAACGAATGTAGACAACAGCCACTCTTGAGGTATAATACCAGTTTTGTATATTGTGTTAAATAAGTGCAATATTATACCTATTGAGTCATCATTCAAGAGCTTTAGCAATTCAGTAGGAACCTCATCAGGTCCATTTGCCTTTCCAGTTTTGGAATTTCTAAGTGCCGCTTCTAATTCACATTTTAGGATTTCAGGTCCCGTTTCACCATTTACCTGAACAATGTTATTTTTGTTGTCCTTAAACAATTCTCTTATGTATTTACTCCATCTATTATTTTTTTTCGTTAAATCTATAATAATCTTTCCGTCTTTGTTCTCAAGCAAACTTATTTGATGTCTTCTTTGAGTTCCTCTAATTTCTTTTACTTTTTTATGTACATCGAATGTGTCATATTTTCTTTCATAGTTTGCTTTCAATTCATAGTTTCTTTCATAGTTTCATTGAATGTGTCATATTTTCTTTAAATCCATAATACTTTAGCCTTCTTTATTCTTTGCTTTATGTTCTTATCAACCTATCTGTATTTTTGTGCATTATTCTTCATTTTACGTCTTTCATGCATTAGTTCTAGTATGTCTGGTGTCATCCATACCTTGTGTTTCTTTGCAGATCTGGTTAGGTGCTTCTTTCCCGTAGTTCTTATTGTAGTGTTTATATACTTAAGTTTTTCATCTATGTTATCTGTTCTGCGGATTTGACTTTCTGCTATTCTGAGGCTGGTGTTTATTTCTTCTTGCACTGTTGTCGTAGGTGTTCAATTTTTAGCTGGCTTAAGTCTAACGCTGGAATGATGGTTTTTCTTATTTTTTTTGGTCTAGTTTCTATCACAGATGTAATCTATTTGGTTTTTGATTACTTTTTCTTGAGTGTATTGAGGTGACGTCCACGTATACAGTCGCCTTGTGGGCAATTTAAAGAATGTATTAGTTATTATTAAATCTTCACTTTGATAAAACTGAACTAAACGGTCATCCCTTTCATTTCTGTTACCTAAGACATATTCACCGACATTTTCTCCAACTTTACTCTAACCTACCTTGGCGTTCGGATCGCGTATTACTATGTTAATGTGTTGTCTCTATGTTGTTCTTATCACCACGTTTAAAGTATTATAGAATTGTTCTATTTCCTTTCACTACAACTCCTATCACTCCGTATCACTACAACTCCGTATCGATGGGTTGTGGGGTCTCTTCCAGCATAATAAAACATTCCATGATTATTTGTGGGACATTTGCCATTTCCTGGCCATTGTGTATCACTCATGCCTAATATGTCTATACCCAAACGATTCATTTCCAACACGGCATTATCTAATTTTCCCGAAGAGAATAAGCTCCTTACATTCCATGTAGCAATTTTTATGGTTGTGTTTTTCTTATTACAAGGGTTTCGCAGGTTTACGACCAAGGAAGCCTTGTATTTATCTATTTATCTTCTCCTGCCGGATCTTGTTATCCGATGTTCATGATCAGTACTTCTCCTTTGCATATCTGCCATGATTATTGTTACTAGGTGTAACTTGAGTCTTTAATGCAGTGGTTGCCGTTGCCTTTTGCATCCTTATGCCGTATTCTGTAGGGTTCATCCGCCTTCGAGACCGATTCACAGTCTCAGAACAAAAGAGTGCCCTAAACACGAAGCCGTGGGTCAGTAAGTGGTGGACTGCTTATACCGGCAATCACTCGGTGAAATGTTCGCCATATCTGGCTACCCTCACTTAGTTTCGCCTGCAGACCAATGCAGTTGCCCAGGGTGTGGCACGTGGAGCCATAAGTGAGAGTTAGGTGTCTTATGAGGACCAGTTATCAAGAACCATCTCCCGTCTATGACGCTCGATGTGGTCGTTCCAATAAAAGGTACTACCTCTATAACACAACCCTACACCTCCCTAGCTAGTTAATAGGATGTAATTTTACTGGTCTCCCCTCCCACTTGGACTGAAATCAAGCATGTTTTAACGGAGACGTTCGGCGTAAAACCCGACAAAATGAAATTTTGGACACAGAAGAGTTCTGCTCTCAAGGAACGAAATGCAAAGTGTACTTTATACTTTCTTTAATCCTTTTTATGATGTTCTGTGACCGTTAGCGAAGAAGAATGCCAATGATATGACAGATTTCATATATAAATATATGTACGATATCTCAATTAAGATAATTAAATTTCATTACTACTCTCCCGCTAAGCTTCCAATCAAATCAAACACCATTGTGACCTGTGCTAATGTATTTACACTACACTGTTAATATATTTTAGGCTAATTGTTGATCCCTTTGGCTGGCTCGGACAACTAGCGGTTAGTTACACCCTGAGGGTAGCGGGAATATACATGTGGCTCGGTCCAGGAGTCATGTTATGCCATCTTTCTCTATTGATAAACACGCCGGTATTGTTATTAATCATCGTAGGAAATAATTAGACTAACTATGGTCCTTCTGTCATGCAAACTGAGTTTCTCTATTATGTACGACCCAGAACACTGATTAGTCAGCTGAATAATAATGGATATGACCAATGCATCATTAACCTCCAAATAATTAAGGGTATATTGTAATGTAAGTGACTGGTGGATGATACGGATTTATTGATGGTATAATTATTAATTTTTGATTGTACGCTACACGTGTGAAAGCTGTGAAAGTAAGATACAACATTTAATTTTCGAAAAAAAAAAAAATATATATATGAGTGGTCTAGTATCAAAACCCGATAAATCCACTGAGGTCAAATGTTGGGAAATTCAAAAAAACTATTTTGGTACGAAAGTTAAGCTTATGGGTATTAATATTTTTTTATTAGTCAAAAGATATGTTCCTGAATTAAAAACCATTTGTAATTATTCTTGAAATACGTAATTTTAAATAAAATTTAAAAAACAAAAATGGACTTGTCGGGTTTTGATTTTACTTACGGATTTGTTGGGTTTTAAAACAAACGTGTATGGAATTGTCGGAGTTTGAATTATATCTAGTGAAACACGAAAACAAACATTGTTGTTTAATCATATAATTGGTTTTATTTCGACAAAAAACATTAAATTAAATCCGGAACTTCGTCAACTGATTCACACAAATGGTCATTGTTGGTTATCTCTGCAATCTCGTTGTCTTCAACATTATCATATATTTTATAAATATCATCAAAGTATTTTAGAGTTTCAAGTTGTTGCCAATTTTCTCCCCAATGTTTTTCCAATAAGCTCTTTACATCCTCAAGTTTTTCTTTTTTAGGACGTACACCATCTGTGACTGTAGATTGGAACATACTTTTAACGGATTTTCCTTTTTTAAATACAGACTTATATTTCCTAGATCACATTTATAAGACTGTTCCCCTCTAATAGTTACAACTTTGCTTTTTCCACGTCTTAATAGAAATCTTTTGCTCATATTAAATCAAAAGTGCCACTGTCCAGGAGATTTAAGTGTAGTTTGGCAATCATTTTTCCAGTCATACGCTGTCACATCTTGACCCAAGATATAGAGAGTTCCATGGTCTTTAAAAATTTCAACGAACTCTTCTGGAGAAACGATGGTGTCTTTTTCTTAATACCTTTTTTGATCTCTGCAAATACTCTGTCTGGGGAAATAAATGAGTGTCCAGCTACAGGGAACATAATCTAAGTGTTTTATAAATGAAGATGCATCTACACTAAGCCATTTAGTGCACATAGTTATCATGATAGAATTTTTATTTTGTCCTCCGTACCCATCTGCAACAAGTCGTACAGTGCGTATATCGTCATCGAAGTTTGTATGGCAAAGCTTGTGATAAACGGCACTGACTATTTCATTTGCTCCTTTTAAATGTTGATCTTCTGTCCATGTATACAAAAACACATTTTCCTTAGTCAACGGCGAATGGGATGAAACTGTTACAGCCGCAAAATTGTGCGTATATAACTGCCGGCTGTAATAAACAGACTGATCAGGAATCTTCGGCATAGCCTGATTCTTTTGATAATCAAAGGATATGGTTTTAAGGCCTTGCTTTTCTTCTTAGAGTAAACTAAAAAAAAGCTTTTGCTCGTAACTTATGTATGCGTTTTTCGGTTAATAATGTATTTTTAAGTTCATTATTTTTTTCAACCTTTATCTTTTCTGTTAGCTGAAGGCACGTAGAACAAACATCAGTTCTTGGGGAACCATGAAATTTTCCATAACTATTTTGATTTTAAAAAGTTTTAACAACTAATTTTATCTATAAAACTATATTGATTTTATTCAAACAACACGAATTTTGCAGGACAAACTTTTATTACAACCAAACGTTTTAACCGTTTTAACAATACTAACAAACATTTTCTCTGACGTCACTTTCTTACCTGACTGTGATTGGTTGCCTCGGATTTGCTGGTATTTGATTTCAACATGTGCTTGGATTTGCTGGATTTTGAATCCAACCCAATATTTCAAATGCAAATTAAGATTAGATTAGAAGGGTTAGGAGAGAAGAAAGTTGTAGAGGCCAGATTACAAATCTTTTGACATGAATAGCTCAAATTTCATAAAAAGCGGATTTGTCGGGTTTTGAAACTATACGACTCATATGTCCAGTTAAGCTCACAGTGTATTTTAAACACTTGTTGCTTAAGAGATGACTTTAAAAAAGCGAATATTTCACCATGACTGAGACCTTTTTTGGATTCACTTCTTACTTGATATTTTATTATATAGTGCACTTTGTATCGGTAGAACTATTTTTTGATGTATAAAATTTAAATCAATATATTTTTTTTACTTAAATTACCGTACATGTGACATCTATAGTCATTAGCACGAGTTATAATTTACGGTTTGTTTACATGGTAATATGATATAAACTACAAAATAATGTAGTTAACATTTAACATAAATTGAAAAAATAAAAACATGTAACAACTGCTGATACCGAGCTGTTGTCTTATTTTGGCATAAAAAGGACATTCGATAGGTATATGTCTGATTCGAAGAATCGTATTACAGTACTGACATTTTGGTTGTAGAGATGATGTCATCAGATAGCCCATGTGTTAGACGGGTATGTCCTATACCATTGCCATATTTTTACGAGATAAATTTCTTTAAACTAGCTTTTAGATCGTTGCAGATTTGTATATTGATAATTGCGTCCACGGATGATGAGGTTTTTTTGGCAAGGCAATTGGCTTTTTCATTACCAATAATCCCGACATGGGATGGTAACTATATCAGAGTTACTGTTGTGTTTTTCCTTATAAGAAGCTGATATGTGTCATAAATATCTTAGACGAGAGGATGATTGGTGGATAAAGCATTAATGGAGTGTATAAAGGAAAGTGAATCAGTGCATATGGCTATGTGTGTATTTGGATATTGTTGGGCATATTTTAAAGCACGTAAGGTAGCTAGTAATTTACCAGTGTGCATACTAGAAATTTTATAGAGTTCAATTGGCTGTTGAACAGTGCTTGCAGAATATCCAACACCACTTTCAGTCTTTGACGCGTCAGTGTAAAGAACTATAATATCTTCTAGAACTATATAAAGTTCTAGGAAGAGAATTTTTAATGTATTAACACTGGTATCTTCCTTGTTAAATGTGGTGAGGCAAATATCATGATGTGGGAGTATGTTAGCCCAATAAAAAATATTGGAGAATGGTAAAGTTTTGTTTCAGACAAATTTATATCTTTTAATAACGGCTGTAGAAGACTAGCAAGATGATGTATAATTAAGTTATATGGAGAGTTGTTATGGGGTTGGTGTGATAATGTAATTAAAGGATATACCGAATTGTAGTAATTGGAAGAAACTGCAGCAGCATAGGAGAGAAGAAAGTTTTCTCGCCAAAGCAATAAAGAAAATTCATTAACATCAAAGTAAAGACTTTCTGCCAGACTAGAACGAAATGCTCCAAGACATAGGCGAATAGCCACGTTGTGTACTGTATTCAGTGAATTTAAGGCTGATTGAGTTGCAGACATATATCGCCTCTTCACAAGAAGAGTCCCACCAAGGACATCAAACATTGACAAAAGTTTCGAAAACTATTTTTTTTGATAAGTTTATTTCAATTTTAAAAAGGAATCGAATGTTCTAGTCCAAAGCGAATTCAATTACCGAAATGACGCTGGAAAAGCTAAAAGCGTTTGTAAGAAAAGTTTTTCTCTTTCTTCAATGGCTCCTAAGAAATTACCACTGGAAAAAAAATTAAAAGGGAGATAAAGGGACTATTAAAAGTCTCCTTTTCAAACACTATGGAGAAAATTGGAGAAGCCTTTCTGAACTAAATTTTTACAAAGAACACTTGAAGATAGAGTCTACCTCGACAGAAGAAATCGTTGGTGGTTTGGAAATTTGCCAAAATTCAGAAAAAGACTGTTTTTTTTGTTAAAGCATGACTGATTGAGACTGCTTTTGATTTTTTTTCGTTTAAACATTTTCTTTATATTGTTCTGAAGCTATTTTCTTGTGGCATTTTAAAATAATTACTATTTAAATGGGAATAAGTCATAATTAAATGTTAAATTACGTTTATTGACGTTTCAATTTCCACTTCGGAAATCGTTCTCAAAATACAAACATTAGTACTAGTAAACTAATATTGAGAACGATTTCCGAAGTGGAAATTGAAACGTAAATAAACTTAATTTAACCTTTAATTGTGGCTTATTCCCACTTAAATAGTAATTATTTTCTTTATATGACAAAATCTGTATTTTCAGAAATAAATCCCTTATGTTTTTTATTGAACTTAATACGGTTGGTTATTATTTTATATATTTATTTGCAAAACTGGTTGTTTGCAATAAACATAATTTTTTTTCTAAAAATCTGTACATGTTTTAGGCTAGAAACTAGTTTTAGACGTAATGCATTCACTATACAGGGTGTTTCAAAAAAAGGTAACCCCGTCTCTAGGGTAGGTAAAAAACAGAAAGATAATAGAAAAATAATTGGGGTTTGCTTGGTAAAAAATTTTTGTAACGCCATCTGTTTTCAAGATACAGGGCGTTGAGAAAAAAAAATTACGCATTTTTTACGATTTTGCCGAAACTACTGGCAACATTGTAATGAAATTTTATACGAATATGTTTTGGAAGCTGATACATCCCATGAATTTATTTTATATCTGATTCTCATAGAGGGCGCTAGTTACACGGATCGTACTAAGTATTAGCCAATATAACTTTTTTAAGAGTATAATTATTAATCAAAATTTCAACTAAACTTAAACATCATTCAATTTTACACGAAAAAGGTACTCTTGGTAAAACTCGATACTGTATACCGTTTTCGGAATATTTTGATTTGAAAATTATGAAGCAATAATTGATGCTGGTAGTAATGATAAAGTTCTAATAGGTATACCTCTATTTTCTCCAAGTGTGCCATGGAAATCTGATATTTATTGATTGTTATGACGATAAATCAACAATAATTAGAGTTTTGAAACCTTGTTATTTGTAAAATCAAATCAAAATATACTCAAATGTTGAATACACTGACATGTTATTAACCTTAGGCGAATGTTTAGGATGTTCTAGCGCAGCTGTGACATGTTATGCAGAAAAGTTTCCTAGAAGAAACGTACCAAGTAAAAAAACATTTATAGCCATTGAACGACGTTGTCGAGAAACTGGGAATGTGAGACCAAATAAAATAAATTCTGGTAGACCAAGAACAACAAGAACAATTAATAAAGAAAATAATATTTTAAATTTACTTGATCAAGATCCAACAGTTAGCGTAAGGAATATAGCAAGACTAACAAATACTTCTTCTTCAACTACTTGGCGGATACTGAAAGAACAGCAATTACATCCTTATCATTACAGACAAGTCCAAGAGCTCTTGCCAGATGATTTACCGGTTAGAGTGGAATTTTGTGAAACATTGTAACAAAGGACAGCCCACAATCCAAATTTTTTAAAATGCATTCTTTTTACGGACGAGGCCACCTTTACGCGACAAGGTATGTTTAACTCCCATAATGCACACTACTGGTGTGATGAGAATCCACGAGTCAAAAGGGTATCACATTACCAACAATCATTTAAAGTTAATGTTTGGGCAGCAACTTTAGGTAACAAATTAATAGGTTATCATATTCTACCTGGAAATTTAAATGGTGATATGTATCTTGATTTTTTAAACAATTCCTTATTCGAGATATTAGAAGATTTAACGGTTAACGAGCGAAGATCTTTATTTTTTATGCACGATGGAGCTCTACCACACTTTGATAGAAGGTGTCGTAATTGGTTAAGTAATCATTTTCCGAATCGATGGATTGGTAGAGGTGCAGAAGCTCTGATTCATTGGCCTCCTCGGTCATGCGATTTTAACCCTTACGACTACTTAACCCTGCGGACTACGAAAAGTCTATGCTACAGAGGTAAATTTACGCCAAGAATTGGAAGAAAGAATTCAACGTCAATTTAATGACATCATAGCTGATCCCCTACCGTTTAGAAGGTTAATGGAATCTTTAGAAAAAAGAATAGACTTGTGTATTCGCGAAAACGGAGGGCATTTTAAACACTTACTGTAATTGAATTTTATTTTATGTTCTTAGTCATTAATTTAATTTTCTTCTTGTGAGTTTTGTTTAATTACTAACTATTTTATACCAGCATCAATTATTACTTCATAATTTTCAAATCAAAATCTTTCGAAAACTGTACACAGTATCGAGTTTTACCAGGAGTACCTTTTTCGTGTAAAATTGAATGATGTTTAAGTTTACTTGAAATTTTGATTAATAATTATAGTCTTAAAAAAGTTATATTGACTAATACTTAGTACGATCCGTGTAACTAGCGCCCTCTATGAGAATCAGATATAAAAACCAATTCATGGGATGTATCAGCTTCCAAAACATATTCGTATAAAATTTTATTACAATGTTGCCAGTAGTTTCGGCAAAATCGTAAAAAATGCGTAAAATTTTTTTTTCTTGAACGCCCTGTATCTTGAAAACGGATGGCGATACAAAAATTTTTTACTAAGCAAACCCCAATTATTTTTCAGTTTTTTCTATCTACCCTAGAGACGGGGTTACCTTTTTTTGAAACACCCTGTATATATGGGAACGCTGTTAGGAGTTAGTTAATAAAACAATATCCTGTTGTGAGCTTAAAAATAAATAGTTTTAAATAAATTAGAACCGCTAGTTTTATTTTAAAAATTCGTTGACAGGTCCAAATATGCTGTTAAAAATATGTATTACTTTCCCAATTAAAGATAGTTAAGAAAACCCCGAACATTCTGTATACACATATATCGTCGGTATACTGCGAAAACCAGGTAAATGACAAATTTTAAAATATTGAGTTAAGTATACCAAAATTCTCAGCTTTTTCCGCTCTACATACAGGTACAACCCAATAAATGATACGACTTACCATTCAGCAGATAATTTCTGTAATAAACAAATAAGTTACACCTAATCAACTTTTCATTTTCAAATAAAACAATATATCGCTACTTATTTCCATAAAATTAAAGTTCTGTTGCATGTAAAACAAAGTAAGCCCACATATATTATTATGCCGGACAACAATATATGTCTACTACTGCAAACCGTATTCAGTAAAAAGGTGATAAGTGTCTTTAATGCATTTTACGTGTATGATTTATTAAAATTTCTCTTTCATATCGACTAGTGAAAACCTTTAAGTACACTTACTTCATTTTACCTGAAAACGGGTTGAGTTAAAATTTAGAAATGGTTACTAAGCTAAACCCATAAATGATCTTTATAACACATACACAGATAGAATAACTGAAGACAGCAGTTCAATTCTTGATGATTCTGAGAACAATATAGTCTCAATGATGGAATCCATTTTTGATAGTGACTTTTCAGATGTAGACCCCACATATCAGCCAAGTGAAGAGGGATCGCTCTCTCTAGGAAGTCTATATGACTTACACACTTTGATAGCCTAAATGATGAGAAAAAAGATACTGAAATAGGTGCACCCACGAACAATTTAGTGTCAACTGAAATAGCTAGTTGGATATTAAATCTACTTTTTGACAAAGTATGGAAAGACGTACGTCCACTAAAACGTTGGGGAAAATCTAACCCCAAAGATTGGGTAATAAATGTTGCAAAAAGGAGGCGTGCTGAGGGTTTGCCTTATAAGATAAAAAAAAGACCATAGACCAGCAATGCCAAAACCAGTTAATTGTTCAGAGTGCTTTTACAAATGTGCCAGTTATTTCAGTGAAGATTACAGACAAAGACTATGTCGTGATTATTCAAAGTTAGAATATATAGGCCAGAAACATTTTCTTATTGCACGTATTAAAACGGAGCCACCAAAGAGAGTCGTTGCAGTTCGTTGAAGTTTAAAAAACCACGTGCATTTTCCAAAAAGTGTTACTTTTCTTTGAATGGTCAAGACATACAGGTATGTGAGAAATTTCTTTGTAAGACACTTTGTATATCAGCGTCGTTAATACAAGATGTTGTAAGAAAAACTGGTATTCTAGGCTGTTATGCAGATACGGATAAAAGAGGCAAGCATACACCGCCAAATAAAACAAGCAGTAAAACCCGAAAATCGTGAAGGCTCATATTGAGTCTTTTCCAACCATGGGCCCACATTATATTCGCCAAAGTTCAAAGCGTAGATATTTGGACAAAAATGTAAAATGTACCAACTTTTTATAAATGACTATGAGCAGAAGAAACTGGAAGGTGTTAGCGAAATTACATATCGAAGAATATTTTCTAACGACTGTAATTTAAGATTTTTTGTTGCTAAAAAAGATCAATGTTTAGTTTGTAATAAATATGATAGGGCTAATCCAACTGATAAATCGGATTTAGAAGACAGTTACAGAGAACATCAGAAAAGAAAAGAAGTATGTAATCTTAAAAAACAAAATGATAAGAAAAGATCTAATGAACAACGGGATTTTGTTTCAGTTACTTTCGATCTACAGGCCGGCCGTACTACAGATTCCAAGTGGATTGACTGGAAACTATATTATTCTCGAAAATTATGTGTCTACAATTTGTGTGTATATGAAGCCGCATTACCAAATGCAGCTTACTGTTTTGACTGGTCAGAAATTAACGGTAGACAAGGAAGTTCTGAAATAGAAAGCATTATACTCCACTACTTATCAAAATGTGTTCCAGAATATGTAAGTGAAATAAGTTTATTTTCTGATACCTGCAGAGGACAGAATCTGTTTAAATATTATTGAACACAAATTTTTAGAGTCTGGACATTCCTATACGCAAGTTGACTCTATGCAGAGTAGTAACGAAACCGCTAATAAACACAGATCTATCTATGGGATGCCAGATTACTTGTCTGTTTTTCAAAATGCAAGAGGAAATAAAAATATCAAGGTTGATGATAAAAAAGTATGTATAGAACCATACAAATGTAAAGAATTTAAATACTACGACTTTTATGATTTAAAAAATTTGCCACACACTTTAATTAAAAACCGGACAAAAGACCAAAACGGCGAAAAAATAATGTGGTTGAAGATAAAAAGAATGAGATTCGTGAAAGGAGAGACAAACAGAATCTATTTTAATTATGACATGTCAACAAGCTTCAATTATTTCCTTACTGATACTGCACGACAGTCAACAAGAAAAAAGCACGCCAAGTTATCAACTAATTCAAGCAATCTTGAAGAACTTAGGCGACTTTATGATGCACATTTGCCAATAAGCATAGCAAAAAAGAGAGATTTGGTACAGCTATGTGATAAGGGAGTGATACCGGAGGAATATCACGGGTGGTATCGTAATTTGAAAATGGGAAATGATGTAACAGACATCTTGCCAGAGCCTGCTTTCAGTGACGAATCGGACGAGGAAGCCTCATAATAATAATATTGTTATTATTATATTCGAAATAAATTTGATTTTTTCTATAAAACTGCCTGTCATTCATATAAACAATAACTATAACTACACACAGCTGTTAATAAAATTTTCAGGGAAAAGCAGTTAAATGTCATAAATATCGACTAATACCTTAAAACATTGCTATTACCTAGTAAAAGCCTCATATCTCGATCACAAAACTGGATAATATTATACTTGGTTTATTATATTTGTGTTAAATATGTTATTTGAAGAGTAATTGATTTATTTAGATTTACAGGTAAAACCAGGTAAGTGATAGCATTTCCAACTTAAATTTAGGATTACTCAGACAGGTGTCTCAACTTTTTCAAACTAATGATAGAATGTCATTACAGATATATGCATCTTTCACTAGAAAACCTAATATCAAAAACAAGCTGACTGCTTAATTCACAATATAAAACTAAACTTTAAAAACGTTTTTTCTCGATTTCGGTATTCCGACATTTACCTGGTTTTCGCAGTATACCGACGATATTAGTAGAGCTCAAAAGGCTTGAAGGTTAGAGGGTTTGAACGTTTTCTAAACATAATAAAGATTTTGGTTTAAATTACACCCTGAATTGTAAAGAAAATCAGTTAACTGAAAATATATATATGCCGTAAATATCCAGGTATAGCCGACGTGAAACGTAGCGGACAAATTAAATAGATCCAAAGCCACCTCCAACCCCTATTTTCCAGTCGTATTCTCTTTACTCGGCGTAGGATTCCGATATGCCAATGTAATTAGTAAGCTGTGACATTTATTGGGGCAGAAACAAACAAAATCGATGGTTTATAGTCCGACCACCTATTAAGTAAAGTACCGCTAATTATAGCTAAAGTATCACGGAATTAGAGGCTATATCGAGGATGATTTAAAAGCGTTTCGGTGCCGGCAATCTTCAGTATCTCATTTTCAATGTACGTTAATGGTAAGTAAAATGACTGTTTTGCGTCGGGGAGTTCGGTTTATTTCGCAAATACGGTTTAATTAAGTTTTACAGATTGTTTTTTATTGGCTAATTTCTTTGGAAACTTAAAAGCCTGGCGTGTGGATAAATTAACTGTAGGTTAAATAATCAAATATTTTCTCATAGTAAAATAAATAAAACTAAGGCAGATTGGCATCATATAACGCAGCAATTAACGGTAAAACTTTAGAATAAGTTGAAAACTACAATTATCTTGGTACAATAAGTAATCACCCAAACGATTACTCCAAAGAAATCAAAGTTTGAATAAAGAAAGCACGAATAAACTTCAATGAAATGAGAAAGGTACTTTGTGCAAGAGAACTGAAATTTGACTTGAGAGTTAAGCTGGCAAGGTGTAATATTTTCTTGACTCTGCTTAAGGTATCCTGGACCGAGCATGTAACAAACAACGAAGTCATGAGGAGAGTTAACAAAAGAATGAAAATATTGGAAACCATCAAGACACAAAAGCTGCAATACCCAGGGCATATTATGCATAATGAAAGATACAACATATTTGTGCTAGTGACTTTCTATTTTTGAGCGAATTTATGGCTATCTATACTTCCTGAAAACTGATTTCTATTTCTTGTCTTAATTCAGGTATGTTATTGTTTTGATTAATATTTTTCTTTTCTTTAAACAGTTCCGTTAGGTATGTTTCCCATTCTTTTGTTAGTATGTTATTGTATTCCTTTAATTCTGCTATTTCTTTTCGTTGGTTTCTTATGAATCTCCATATTTGTTTTTGTGTATCGTAAAAGTCGCTTTCCATCCTTTTTAAACTGTTCCCAGTGCTCATTTTTTGTTCTTCTTACTAACTGCTTTGTTTCATTTCGTATTCTTCTATAGGTGTCTCAGGATTCTGGAATTTTTGATCTTTTGTACTTCGTGTAGGCCTCTCGTTTCTCTTTTCATTTTTCTATTATTTATTTTCTGAACCATTGTGTATTGTTGTTGTTTCTTTAGTTCAGGATGACTTTGCATTTTCCTAGAGCTTTTGTTGCTGCTTCTTCAATGTTATTTTTAATTTTCTCCCAGCTAGCGTTTATATTTTGGATGTCGTCTATTTCTTTCAGCAGTATCTTTTGTGCTAGCCTCTTTTGGTACATTTCTCTTGTAGAGTTGTTCCACAGTGATTCTACATTGAATTTTTCCTTGGTGATTTTCTGTAGAAAATGTGTTGGTGTTATTTTCATTCTTATTTTTGCTAGTACTAGTTTGTTTTTACTCCCTGCGTCTGCTGAGTTTAAAGTTCAGATATCTGGAATCTGCTTTGAGTGGATTTTTCTATTAATGACTATAAAATAAATCATAGATTTGTGCCCCTGGTGTTTTCAAATGTATACTTATACTCGAGCTTATGGTGGAAAAATATATTATTGATTCTCAGTTCGTTAAAAGCACAGAGATTAGCCATGAGTTCTCCATTTGCGTTGACATGGTTTTCATTAAATCTTTGTTTTACTCCTGGAACTATTTTATTTCCGATTTGTCTCTGGTTGCTTCAGTCTAACCAATCTCCTACATTGTGTTAACGATTGGACGTCATCCCTTAACATTTCGCAGCCATTTGACGTTGTTTATCTAGATTTCTCTGAAGCCTATGACCGTGTACCTCAGCGCGGACTTCTACATAAGCTACAACGGTACTTTACTTCGTTATATAGATGATTTCCTGATAGATCGACATACCTCTTGCTGAGGGAAGGAATATGTCCTTAATCGGTGTCAGATTTTAGCGTTTCATTGGAGATAAGATTGTCCAATAGAGGAAATTACTGGCAAACATTTGCTGATCGAAGGGGAACATGTGAAGTTTGTAGTATAAACAAAATATAATCTAAACCGATGTCAATTTGCTCTTTATGTAAAGATTTTTTATGTATTAATTAAAATAAGAACTGTTTTATAGAAAATCATGAGGTAACTAATTTAAATATATAGTTATTATAATATGCCTTAATATTTTTTTCCAAAGTAATTACTATTTAAATGGGAATGAGCCACAATTAAAGGTTAAAGTACGTTTATTGACGTTTCAATTTCCACTTCGGAAACGATTTCCTCTAATCACTGATTAAAACCATATTAAATTCTAGGTATTACCTAATCTAGTTATAACAAATATTTTGCAGGTAAATATAATAATAAATGAAACAGACGCACAGTTCAATTAGAGGACGATATTGAAACGGTATGAAGTTTCACATATTTAGGAGTTGCGTCTAACACGCATGGAACAGAAGAACCAGAAATCCAAACAAGAATAGTAAAGGGAAACAAAGCTTATTTTTCATGCGATCATGTGTTCCGCTCCAAAAACACACACTGAAAATTAAAAATCAGGGTCCACAAAACTACTATCAGACCAATAGTATGTTATGCATGCGAGACATGGGTGATGATAGAGAAGACAAAAAGAAAACTGGAAGTCTTCGAAAGAAAAGTCCTAAGAAAGATATTTGGACCTATTAACGAAAACTGAATATGGAGATCCAGGTATAACCATGAACTCTATCAACTGTTCAAAGAGACACCGATCTCTGAATTAGTTAAACTTCAGAGTCTTCGCTGGGCCGGTCATGTAGTAAGAATGAAGACAGAAAGATTGCCGAAAAGAGCCCTAGATAGTAAAATGCGCGCAAGACCAAAAGAAAGGCCACGGAAAACGTGAGAACCTGGAGAAGATCGGCGCGGGACCGACAAGGTTGGAGGCATAGTTTGGAGGAGTCCAAGCCCGATTTGGGCTGTAGCGCCATTGGAAAGAGAAATATTAAATAAAAATATGTTTCAAAAATCTAAATTTTTTCATAAATTTGTTAATAAACATGTCTTTAATGTTGAGCAAAACAGGTACCTAATACTAATAGGCAAACAAATATTTTCCAGTAAAATGTGCAGTGTACTTAAAAGAGTGCAAAGAAGATTATTTAAGATTTTTTTTAATTCAATTTAGAAATAATTTTTTTTATATTTTTAATATGAAATTTTAAATAATAAAAAAAATTAAAGTATTTATTGTGTTTTTTTATAAAAATTTTATTCATTTTTTTTAGAAATCATATACCTCGAAAACTAATCGTAGAGCGTTGCAGTTAACTATATTTCAATTACCAAGTTAGAAACTAGGTCTTGAAGTCCGTTTTATTTAACATTTTTATGAATTTTAGCTGCCTGCTAAAATAGTCAGTTTCCGCTTATAAGCCTCTCTAAAATATTTGCAAATTTTGTATTCATCCCTTCACTCAATGGCTTTGTTTCTTTACTATTTGCAATTTAAAATCTGAAAAATCAATTATCATCAGCCACAGAATTAAGTTTTCATTAAAACTCAAATTATTTCGACGGGAATATTTTTTTTGAATAAAATCTTCATTAGTATTCTGGATATGGTCGTCGGTTTCGACGAAAAACCTCGCTAGATGATTTCATTTTATGTCCTTGATCACCAGCTTTTTAAACGTTGTCATGACAATGCATCGTTGTCTAATGCTGAAAATATCAGACAATTTGGGAAAATATTTTTTTAATTAATTATTTAGTAGTATCTAAACGACAATAACCAAACCATTTTTTTTATTTAGAAATTACAGCGCATCCACCATAATGGTTATTAGCGGCGGATACAGAATAACAAAATTAGAATTTGTAAAATATTCCTATAAATCTTAAAAAAATTACAGTTACATTCGCTAAACAATTAGTGCAGAATACATTACTTATACTGTTAGGTATGTTAAATGCGACACTAAAATTGGTAAAATTAGGGCTTACAATTAATAAGTGGTTAACGGTATCTTGTACATTACAAGTTTCACATACAGATTGAACGAATTTAAAACGGAACATACAATTTAATATATGTCTGTTTGAACTGCATTTGAAATAGTGGACCAATATAAAACTTGGACAAAAATAAATCCATACCCGGTGATAGACATTGTATAAAATATCGTTCAACTATCTGTCTCCTTTAAAGGAAAGAGGAGCTTGCCTAATAGTCGGAGAGATAGAGCCGAAATTTTGAACTGATCAGTAATATGACATTTCTCTATTGGAATATATTCATTGTAACTGGGTTAAGACTTTGCCTTACAGGCGGACGCCCCTCGTGGTACAGGGGGTGACTATACAGGGATGAAGTTGTAATTTTTTTCGGAAAAATTAACGATCGATAATATGGCTGAAAATTTGCCCAGAGTAAGATCTTGGTATAACTAGACGAAATCCCAAAGGGCGGACGCAAGAGTGGATACATAAGGGGTGGCGCACAGGGATGAAATTGCAATTTTTTTGGGAAAAATTAACGATAAGTAATATGTGCGCCATTTTCATGGCTCATTATTTAGCCCCTAAAAACTCTAAATCCAAAAGGGGACAGCTGGGTTGGTACAGAGAGCCATAAGACGGGGTCAAATGTACCACTTGCCTGCGCATTTTAGGTCTCGGTAACAATTTTCGAACTGATTTTATTATATTTTTATATCGATTGATTTGAAAATTTGTATGCTCACTTCTGTTACTATTCTGAAAAGCGTCAAGTAGAGTTTTCCTCAAAATTTTTCAAAAAAAATTCCGTAAATGAAAATTTTCGTAATTTTTTGAGGTAAAATCTAATTTATAAAATCCTTTTAGAATTTTCTGTCAGTTATACCATGAATTTTTCCAAAAATTTTCAAACAATTTTTCCGATAAGAAAAAAAAAATTTAGAAAAACTTTAAAAATTTCGTCATTTTTCTCACTCTCACTGATGTCATCACATTCATCATCTTCGTTACTTTCACTTTCAATAATATCACATTCATTATCTGCTTCATTTTCAATCACTACTTCTCGAATTGATTCTGGCATCTGAGGTCCACTAAACCATTTGAATTTATATGTTTCATCTTCAAACTCCCAACCATGTTCTTCAACAATAAATTCTGTTGGTACTTTTTTATGAGCATTTGTCCAAATATTTGAAATATAATGGGCTCGCAGTAGATGTTGGTGTAATTCATCTTGACATGGTGGTAAGCTTGAAGCATCGAAATTTTTTAGTTTTTTTTTTTTTAAAATGCTCGTTCATATCATGCAACTTATACTGCCGGTTAAATAGTGAAAATCTGACGTCGTTTACTTTTCTTTTTGGAATTGTTCTCGTCAGTCCTGTTCCATATAAGTGACATATGAAAGTTTCTAAGGTTTCAAAAACTTCATTACAACCGAAGTCAGTTTCACCAAGTTGGATAAAAGCATCTTGATACTTATTACATTTAGCGCATGCGTCTAGAATTACTGATCTAAATGGAACGCGCATCATCAAACAGAATTTGTAAAATTATAATTAACTAATGAAAAAAAAATTCAATCAATTTGAAAGTTAAAAAAATATTGAAAATATCTAAGTACAAAATAAATTTCAAAACTTAAAAAATTGATAATTCCACTATTAAATTGATTTTTATTAATAATTATTTGTAAAATGTTAAAGGAATTCTACAAATTGAATTTTACCTATTGATAAATAGAAATAATATATTTTGTATTTGATTATTAATGTAATAATAAATCAAATTTTTCTTATATCTGAACAACCATTATTTATGCAATATAAATTTAAAAACCTTTTTATTGTAATAAAAAATAAGTAAAATTACTATTTGTTATACCAAAAATATTTAATAGTTAACATTATAAAATGACTTTAATTTAATAAAATATCAAATATCAAACATTTATTCAATTAAAAATTAATTCGTAAAATATTTATATTTAAGAAAAAAATGTGATTTGTAAAGTAAATATGACTTTAGTTTGAAAAAAAAACATTATCATAATATCATTTTAAAACTACAAAGTGTTCTATAAAAGATTCAGACGATGACGTAGAGTTTTATCAAATGTTTTAGAAAAGTTTTTCTATTTTTTTTTTCTTATCGGAAAAATCGTTTGAAAATTTTTGGAAAAAAATCATGGTATAACTTACAGAAAATCGAAAGGATTCTATAAATTAGATTTTACCTCAAAAAATTACGAAAATTTTCATTTACGGAAATTTTTTTGGAAAATTTTGAGGAAAACTCTACTTGACGCTTCTCAGAATAGTAACAGAAGTGAGCATACAAATTTTTAAATCAATTGGTATAAAAATATAATAAAATCAGTTTGAAAATTGTTACCGAGACCTAAAATGCGCAGGCAAGTGGTACATTTGACCCCGTTTTATGGCTCTCTGTACCAACCCAGCTGTCCGCCCTTTTGGATTTAGAGTTTTTAGGGGCTAAATAATGAGCCATGAAAATGGCGGACATATTACTTATCGTTAATTTTTCCCCAAAAAATTGCAATTTTACCCCTGTCCGCTAGCCCTTATGTATCCACTCTCGCGTCCGCCTTTTGGGATTTCGTCTGGTTATACCAAGATCTTACTCTGGGCAAATTTTCAGCCATATTATCGATCGTTAATTTTTCTGAAAAAAATTACAACTTCATTACTGTATAGCCACCCCCTGTACCACGAAGGGCGTCCGCCTGTAAGGCAAAGTATTAACCCAGTTACAATAAATATATTCCAATAGAGAAATGTCATATTACTGATCAGTTCAAAATTTCGGCTCTATCTCTTGGACTATAAGGAAGCGATAAGTGGTTTGACAGCATAATAACTGCTTGTGTAGTCTAGTTTTCACAGTGATTCGAGGCAACCTATTTGGGTGGAGTTTTGACTTGTTCTTGAATGAATTCAGAATCCAGCAGCCCGCTGAAGTATTGGATTTTTATAATATAATTATTTGACAACCTTTTGTTGGTCAACCACCTAGAGCGGAGTTGAGCCGAAATACATTGATTTCGTATGTTCCGTTTTAAATTCGTTCAATCTGTATAGGTGGATCACTTGTAAACAATAAATATGAATGAGTAAGTCTTGTGTGTCCAATTCGTAATCTCGTTATCATCATTTGTTTTCTTCTGTTCCTGGTTAAGAGTTCTCATGCGGTAACGTCATTTTTAATTTGATTTAGCGATGTTAGATATTAGAGAAGATTGCCATTCGTTTTTCCACTTGCACAAAACTCGATACACGATCTGTTTAGGAGTTTGAAGGGCGCTTAGTGAGTTACTTACGATTATAGAGTTAGAAATGTTATTAGAATGTATATGCATGATAGCTTTGAGAACTGCATAGAGCTCAGCGAAGAAAATCGTAAAGTAGGTTGGAAGACGAAATTGATATGTATCGCTTGCAGTAACAAATGCAGCACCTACTCCTATGTCAAACTTGGATACATCTATAAAGATTTTATAACAATGTTTGTAATGCTGACTGAGAATTAGATCTAAATTATCCTCGATCTCTGCGTGACTATTAATATGTTTGTCAAATTGGGTTAGACCAGTATTTATATTTGGAGTATTAATTATTCAAGGTGAGGGACATTTAATATTGATTGGAAAAGTATTTGGGAATTCGATCTCAAGACATCTCAGCCCACACCGTACTCGCTCATAGTAAGGCTTATATTTGGTACTATTGGTAAACAGATCATCACCATCATTCTGGCTTTACAAGCCTGCGTGGGTCGTAGCCTCTTCAAGAATTTCTCTCCAATGTCGCTATCCATCGCATTTCTCCGCCAAGCACGTATTCCCATATTTCTCATGTCTTCATCGATGTTATCAAGGAACCTTGTCCTGGGTCTTCCTCTTCCTCTCTGACTAATGGGTCTATCAAGGAGCGTTTTTCTAGCTGGGTCATTTTGTTCCATCTGCTGTTGTGTATAAAGCCTAGCTGTTTTAACAATATGGGGAAAGCAGAGGCATGAGCGATTAAACCATAATCAATTTTTGATCTAATTGGAGTTCTGTAGATTGTTAGCAGGGTAGTGCGATCAGAGCCTCAATATCTATTCGACATTATTCCCATTAGGTTAAGTTTCTTATTACAAGCCAATACTAATTGCCTAATATGTTCTTTTCAAGTAAGTTGATTATCAAAACACATACCTAAAAATTTTATATGTACATGGTTTGAAGGATAGCGATGTTTTTAAAAACTTGAGATTGGGATTATTTAAGAGGTTATTTTTTGAGAATACCATACCTACAGTTATTGCAACCAAGAATTAAAAACCGAGACCACTTTTCGAATTTTTTTAAGAAACTTTGCAAAACTATTGAAGTTAAATTAATATCTTACTTTTACGTAAACTACCAAGTCATCTGCATATAAAGGTGCTTTTAAAGGTTTTTTGAGTTTTAAGGGCTATTAATTGAGCCTTGAGGGATATCATTTTCTTCCTCCTGCTTTTCGGAATAGTAGTTGTAGTAGTTGTTAAGTATTGTTACACGAAAAGATCTATTTTCTATAAAGTTCTTAATAAAATGATGGCAATTTCCACGAATATTGTATGACTGTACCTTTTCTAAAATGTTGAATCTCCAACATACATTAAATGCTTTTTTTTTAAATAAAAAAATACTGCGATAGAATGCTGTTTTGTTGCCAGAGATTCGTGGTTATCTCGTGGATTTACTTTCCAGCTCTAATATGCTATGCCGATGATGCAGTACTAATTGCTGATAACGAAGATGACCTACAAGGGCAGCTCCACACCTTCAATATTACAGCAAACAAACTTAATATGAGAATATCAGTAGAAAAAACTAAATGTATAGTGATCAGTAAAGAGCCGCGTAGATTCCAATTAGAAATAGACGGCAAAATTGTAAAACAAGTAATGAAATTTAATTACGTAGGAGTAGAGATTACTAGTGACAGGGATATAAGAACAGAGACCACAAGGCAAGCATCAAAAGCGGCAAGAGTAAGTGGTTGCCTACGAGAAACCATATGGAGAAAGAAATATCTGACCAAGGAAAGCAAAATGAAAGTATACAAGACAACAGTAAGACCAATCCTAACATATGCAGCGGAGACAAGGACCGATAGAAGAAAGACGAAACAACAAATCAACAATATCGAAATAAAAGTATTGTTATGATTTTATTTCAATGTCTATTTAATTTATAATGTCTTGTTCTTATCTTAATTCATTAAAAGGCACAATAATTTATATCAATTTATTTAAACGAATAATACACATAATTTATTTAGGCGAGCGTAACAACAATATCGCGAGCGCGAATCTTCTTTACTAACTGTCCCTCCATAACCAAAATTCCTCTATAAATATAAAGTCCTGTTATTCGAGAATGAAAACAGTTGTTTCTCGAAACACATCGAACATAGACCGCTGTTTTGCTGAAAGGCCTTCTAGACAGAGCGGCGAATTGTTCTCAGAACCGGTATGGTTAAATCGGCTTGTCTCCAGAAGGTTCGAATTGTTGTTTTTATTAAAAAGGGGGACCCATCGTGTGTCAGGTAGGCATTACCTAAAAAATACGTGAATGAATGAAAATATTAGTAATAAATATATTTACGGTTTTGGGTCAGAATTTATCGTAACATTGCCCCCCTCTTAAAAGATTGTTCCTCCTGGAACCTTGTCGGGACTGGAACCGGAACGGTATGCTGGTATCGGCAACTGGACCCTCTTTTACAACTTCCAGTTGTATAAAAATGACAAGGGACGGTTTTCTCTCCACACCAGTAACTATGCGGATTGCAACAGACTAACACCTGGACTTCGGTGTCTTTAAAGATCTCTTCCACCATATTTTGGATAACCCTCCAATCTAATTGGCGGCACTCCAACTTTGGCATGGCTAACTTTTGCACGTCGGACTCCAGTACGTGCTCTCTCAATTGAAGTAAGGCTTCCCATACATCTCGGTAGGTAGGTTGGTCACGGGCAGTGTCTTTTGTTACCAGGTAGAAAAGGTAACGTGATGCATCTTGGAGTTTCAAGGTTTTACCGGGAGCTGGCACTTGGCATTGAAGTTCTGCAACTCGACCAAACTTCCTTCGAAAGACGGATGCCAACCCTGGTGCGTCTTTGATACTGGCCGGGATGGTAAGGGCCAGCGAGTAGTCATCGGGGAGCGCGAGTAGATCTTGCTTTTCTTCAGTGGTAACACCATGTCTCGCTTTACCGGTACCTCCATAGGCACCCATGAATTCCTCAAACGTGAGGTCAGACACATCGTGGATTTGGTTTACTTCCACTTCTTCATCTACGTTGTGGTCACCTTCGAAAGACGCCAACCGGTTGTGGTGTACTATCATCGGCTTTCCCCTCGGAATCTTGCTTATTCGGTAGATGACATCGTTGATCTTCTCCATAATGAGGTATGGACCTTCCCAAAACTGCTGCAATTTGGGAGAACAACCTTTTCGCTTCTTGGGATTATACAGCCATACTTTGTCGTTCTTCTTAAAGCAACCCTTTTCGGCTTGTGTATCGTACCGTTTCTTCATTCTGTCGCTAGCGATCTGAAGGTGGGAACGGACCAACTCATGTACATCGTCCATTCTTCTTCGTAATTCGATCACATAATCTTCACCTGCTACATCTTCTCCAGGTTTACATCCAAACTCGAGATCACAAGGTAGTCGCATTTCGCGTCCGAATAGGACTTTGGCTGGTGTCTGGCCTGTTGATTCGTTAACAGCAGATCTGTAGGCCATTGTGAAGAACGGAAGGTATTGGTCCCAGTCTCGCTGATGATCGGACACCATCTTTGTCAAATACTTGCCAACTGTCCTATTCATTCGTTCTACCATACCATCCGATTGCGGATGATACGCGGTAGTTCTTGTTTTCTTCATGCCTAGTCTATCACATATTCCTTGGAATAGATCGCTTTCGAAGTTCCTGCCTTGGTCACTATGTATCTCCAAAGGCACTCCAAATCGGCTGATATATTCTTGGATCAACTTATCTGCAACGGTGGCGGCCTTCTGGTCGGGAAGTGCGTAAATCTCGACCCACTTAGTAAAGTAATCCATTACTACCAGCATGTACTTGCCTCCATTTTCACTTTCTGGAAATGGCCCAGCGATGTCCAAAGCTATTCTTTCAAACGAGCTTCCAACATTATATTGTCTCATAGGAGCTCTCCTTTTTCGGTGAGGCCCGTTACTCGTAGCACAAATAGTACATTTCTTACACCAGTCTTTTACGTCGTCGAAACTGTTCATCCAATAAAACCGTTCCCGAATTCGCTGAAGGGTTTTTCTTACACCAAAATGCCCTCCCGATGGACTGTCGTGTAACTGACGAAGTACTTCGGCTATTCTGCTCTTTGGGATCACCAACTGTCTTCTCTTCTCTGAACCGTCATCATTTTCCAGGACTCGTTTGAGCAAGCCATCTTCGATAATAAATGAGTCCCACTGGGCCCAATACGTCTTAACTACTGAGCATAGGTTTGATATTTCCTGCCAAGGTGGTCGACGGTTTTCCTCTTTCCATTTTCGGATTTTCTGTATAACTGGATCTCTCTCTTGTTCTTCCCTGATCTTAGTAGGCGTCCAGTCGTCGTTGACAATCGTCGTTCTTAGCACTGCTGCTTCCTTGGATTCCGTTTTGTTGCAGTGGGAACACTCTGCTGGGCATGGCCTTCTGGAAAGAGAATCAGCGTTTCTGTGGCTAACTCCGGCCCGGTGCTCAATCTTAAAATCGTATTCTTGGAGTCGTTCGATCCACCTGGCTATCTGACCCTCTGGATTCTTAAACTGCATCAACCACTTAAGGGCGGCATGGTCGGTTCGGATTAGAAACTTTCTGCCATAGAGGTATTGATAGAAGTGCTCTACTGATTTAACTACTGCTAGAAGTTCTCTTCTCGTGACGCAATAATTCCGCTCAGGTTTTGAAAGAACTTTACTAAAATATCCGAGGACTCGTTCCTGTCCTCCTTGAATCTGAGACAGCACTCCTCCAATTCCCACATTACTTGCATCCGTATCTAAGATGAACTCTCCTTCTGGCAGTGGATACCCTAAAATTGGTGCTGTTATTAGATGTTTTTTTAAGGTCTCAAAGGCATTTTGGCAGTCTGTATCCCAGCGGTATTCTCTTGCTTCCTCTGTAAGTCGCGTTAATGGCTTAGCGATATCTGCAAACTTCTTAATAAACCTCCGGTAGTAAGTACATAGTCCAAGAAAACTTCTCACTTGATGTTTGTCAGTTGGTTTTGGCCATTCCTTAATGGAATCGATTTTTCCCTTATCCACGGCCACTCCTTCCTTACTGACTATATGACCCAGATAATTTACTTTACCTTGAAATAGCTGGCACTTCTTGGGGTTTAGCATCAATTGGGCAGCTTTAAGTCGATTAAAAACGTTTTCTAAATTCCTCAAATGATCTTCGAATGTCTCCCCCAAGACGATTATGTCATCTAAATAAACCAGGCATGTTTTCCAAGATAACCCTCTCAACACATTTTCCATAAGCCTCTCAAATGTCGCAGGAGCATTACAGAGTCCAAATGGCATAACGTTGAATTGCCACAATCCAGATCCTGTGGTGAAGGCTGTCTTTTCTTTATCTACTGGGTCCATTTCTACCTGCCAATATCCAGACTTTAAATCCAAAGTAGAAAACAATTTACTTCCAGCCAATGTGTCCAATGTGTCATCGATCCGAGGCAGAGGATAACTATCTTTCTTGGTAACGTTGTTCAGCAAACGGTAATCCACACAGAACCTCGTCGTTCCGTCTTTCTTCTTAACCAGGACCACCGGAGAGACCCATGGACTCGTAGAAGGTTCTATCACCCCGTCTTTCTTCATTTCCTGAACAATCGTTTCAGCTTCCTCTCTCTTCGCCTGTGGTAATCGTCGAGCTGTTTGACGAATTGGCTTAGCATTACCAGTATCAATTTTATGCTTAACAACGGTAGTTCTTCCCGTCTTTCCTCCTTTCGGTACGAAAATATCACGATACTGCCGAAGAAATTCCCTTAATTTCCTTTTCTCCATCTGATTTAGAGACTGTCCTGCAACTGCAACCATTTGGTCGAATTTGTCGTTGGAATTATCAGATGTTGTCGCCTGACGAATTATGGATGTCACAGGTACACAAGTTCCTACTTTTGTCTCTTTCTTTATGGTCACTGGGTAGTCGTTGACATTGATAAGTCTCACAGTAATTTCTTTAGCCGAAGTCACCAATTCCTTTCCAATTATGATTCCACGGCCAACCTCATCGTCGTGGTTCCAAGGCTCCATCATAACAGGTCTCCCTTCGTCTACAATTCCCTGTAGTCGCGCTACTATGATCGTTTCGCTTCTCGCAGGCACGACTGTATCTTCTGTAATGGCTGCTTGCACAGTGTTGTCATTATGTGGATGGAGAAATACCTCCTCGTTGCCAACTTTGATTACCTTATTCTTAAAATCCAATTGGAATCCATGCATATTCATTACGTCCATTCCTAATATAACATCCTCTTCGATGTCAGCAACTATAACAGTATGGACAAACTTTTCTGCCCCAATTCCCAATTGTACCTGGATTTCTCCATGAATGTTGGCATTTTCACCTGTAGCGGTCCGAAGTCGTAACCTCGTTGGTAACAGTTTCTTTCGGCTGTTTATAACTGTCGGGCGTATAATGGTTCTGGTCGCTCCGGTATCCACCAACAACGTATGCTTTTTACCATTTATGTCTCCATCTACATATACACTATCTTCACGACATTTCAAAGAAGCTATTAGTATGAGAGGGTCTTTGGAAAAGTTCTGGGTCGAAGCTGCCCCCCTAAGGCTGACCCGTTCTAGTTTTCCTGATGGTGAGTTTCTTGATTTGCGTCGTACCTAGGGTGCTTACAGGAGCTTCGTACGTGTCCTATTTCGCCACAATTCCAGCATCTGATGGTCTTCGTTTTCTTGTATGTCATGCTTTTTTATCATATTAACGAGCTGGTCAAGTTTATCTTCATCTTCTTCCTCTTTTACAGTCCTAACTTTACCGTAACCGCCAGAGGCCTGCGTAGCTGACTCATATTCGAGGGCGGCGGATAAGACATCAACCAGCGTCTTGTGACGAGCTAATCGTAGTGTTCTCTGCATTTCATGATCACGAAGACCATCAATAAACGTTTGAACGGCCAACTTTTCCATCATGTCTTCGGGAGCTGTTGGATAAGCATATCGTACTAATCTGGCAATATCTACTTCATATTCTTGAAGAGCCTCATCTTTCTTCTGTCTACGATTTTTAAGCTGCGACTGATATACATGCTCCAAATGTTCGTGGCTATATCGCATATTTAACCTCTTCTTCAGTTGTTCGAAATCATCGGTCTCCTCTACGGCTATGGTCTGAAGCACATCTAAGGCATCTCCTCGAAGAGCGATAGTCAGGTTTACAGCCTTTTCTTTTTCAGACCATCCATTCGCTCTTGCAGCTGATTCGAACTGTTTCATGTAGTTGTTCCATGACGATTTTCCGTCGAAAGTTGGGACTTTGACATGCACAGAACTTCCACTTCCTTCAAATTTCGGCCGTGTTTCCAACTTACATTTCGTCTCGTCTTCTTTTATCTCTGCTGTAATTGGATTGTTTCCTCTCTCTGCTGTCCCTGTTTCCTCCAGCTTCTTTTCCATCTCTTTCATCTTTTCTTCGAAGGCCGACATATCGGCAGCAACTTGGTTTTTTAACGAAGATATTCTATCGTCGAGGGCAGACATCTCAGAAGTGACTTTAGAGATTTCCGAAGAGATGTTAGCAGAAACTTTGCTTTCCAGGGACGAAATCTCGTTAGAAACTTTGTTTTCTAATGACGCGATGTCACCAGAAACTTTGGCTACATCAGAAGAAACTTTCGAAATATCGTCAGAAACTTTGTTCTCTAATGATGCGATGTCACCAGAAACTTTGTTCTCTAATGATGCGATGTCACCAGAAACTTTCGAAATCGACGAGAGGACAGCATCTTCAAATATATAAGTCTCTGGATCTAGTCCTTCTTCTAGCAAAGCGTTCTTTAGTCGTTGGACTAACTCAGCCTTTTTTCCGGTAGAAGCTAATTCTCTGTCTTCAAGATGTCTTCTTAAATTAGTCACTGTCAGCTCATAAATCGTAGCCATTTTCACAATTTATTTTATATCACACTTCTGCACCACTGTTATGATTTTATTTCAATGTCTATTTAATTTATAATGTCTTGTTCTTATCTTAATTCATTAAAAGGCACAATAATTTATATCAATTTATTTAAACGAATAATACACATAATTTATTTAGGCGAGCGTAACAACAATATCGCGAGCGCGAATCTTCTTTATTAACTGTCCCTCCATAACCAAAATTCCTCTATAAATATAAAGTCCTGTTATTCGAGAATGAAAACAGTTGTTTCTCGAAACACATCGAACATAGACCGCTGTTTTGCTGAAAGGCCTTCTAGACAGAGCGGCGAATTGTTCTCAGAACCGGTATGGTTAAATCGGCTTGTCTCCAGAAGGTTCGAATTGTTGTTTTTATTAAAAAGGGGGACCCATCGTGTGTCAGGTAAGCATTACCTAAAAAATACGTGAATGAATGAAAATATTAGTAATAAATATATTTACGGTTTTGGGTCAGAATTTATCGTAACAGTATTAAGATCAAAAGCGGGCATATCATTAAGAGACAGACAAACCAACAGAAGTATACGCGAACAATGCAAAATTCAAAATATTAACAGGTAAATAAAAACAAAAAAAAACTGGAACGAACATGTAAACCAAATGGGACTAGATGGACTAGCGAACATCTGTAAAAACAACAAGCCGTATAGCAGAAGACCCGTTGGAAGGCCGCCAAAAAGGTGGAAAGATAATGTACAGTCAACAACGAATGAAACAGAATAAGAGGCAGAGAAACAGGAGTAATCCTAGTTGCAAGAAGAAGAAGAAGAAGTCTAATATGTCTATCCCGGATCGGTATTGTCGAAAACCATTTTGTTCGTTTATAAGTACCTAAGTTCGAATTTTCTAGATGCCAAGTTAGCCATGAATTAATATTTTTTTCTAATAGCTTGCCCATTGCACAAGTTAGGCTTATAGGGCTATAGAAATCGGGGTATAGACCACGGTTCGTAGACTTACTACGGTTGCCTCTTCCGACTGGGGTGGGGATGCTTGAGTTACGTCACCAGAGTACATAAGAATACTAAACCCATTTATTATCACAGTTTGTTCGTGGTAATTATCGTTCAGTTTATTATTTATCGTTTCTTAAATATCTCAGTTTACTTTATATTTTTGTATTTGAAATTTTGGTGTTGTGTTCTATAAAAACTTATTTTGAATTATCGAAGAAACGTTATTTATTGTAGTTGTACATCGTACCTGTTGTCTTCGTATCTTTTTATATGGTAGGTTAAAACTTTAAAATTTCATTGTGTATTTACGTAATAATAATGTTGATGCAATTTTAGAATGCCAGGTACAAGTTGTAGTGTGACCAATTGTAAAAATAATCATTAATGATCAATCAAGGAAAGATATTAAAAAAATGGAAAACATATTTACGTAATTCGGTAACTCATTCAATAGTTAATCCAGTATTGATGAAAATTCAGTATCCGCGACAAATTTTCAGTTTAAAATGGGGATTGAAGTCCTAGATTTACATAAACGTAGATTTACAGATTGGATAAACGTTAACAACCGGTTCTGATTAATTTTAAGTACCAAACTGCCTACATATCAACATTTTTCCATAATTAGGTATTATAATCCACTAGACATCTTTATTTCATAACTATCTTTACTATTTTCCATACATCAAATACATAAAAACGACTATTAACAATGTTACGATTCAAATTACTGTACTCTCGTGACGTAATTTCGAGCTTAATGTTCATTGGTTAGTCGAAAGAGGCAACCGTAGTAAGTCTACGAACCGTGGGTATAGAGATTTTTAGCTTTTGAGAAATGGGAGAATGATAGATTTTAACCAAACAGAAGCATGTAATTTTTAGCAGATCGATGGGTAGGTATTTTCAGAAAATAGTTGGAATATCGTCAGGCCCAGGACTTGTTTCTTTTAGATCGTTAAATGAGTTGTTTAGTTCTTGTAATGTGAGAGCAGCGTATAATGGAATGTTGTAGTTTTTTGGCCTCTAGTTTATTTTTTAGAAATACAGGGTCGAAATTTTTATTGTAAGACATTTCTCTGTAGTTTTTAGCAAATGTATTAACAAATTAAGTGGATATGTGACAATTTAATTACCTATTTTGAGACTGGATATTGGAGATGACTCCTTTAAGCCAGAAATTTTACGTATTTTCTTCCATACTTCTCTTACAGGAATAAAGCTATTAATGCTAAAGATATATTGTGTCCAACTGAAATTTTTTTGTTTGATTTATTAAACGTTGAGCTCTAGCCTTAATTTTTTGTAGTTACATTTATTTTCGAATGTTTTATGCTTCTTAAATCTATTAAAAGCTGTTCTGCTGGCACGTACTGCTTTGTTACACTCCGAATTTCATCAAGGCACACGGACATGATTTTTAATGATCCTTGTTTTGTCGATGAGAAAGAGTAAAAATCATAAAATACCTAAATTATCATTTAGTATGAGACTCTCCAAAGCCTTATCTATATAATTTTCAAGATCGATCCACTAAGCCAAATTTATATTGCATTTGGGTAAGAAAGATATTGGGCAAGGCTGATTTGAGAGATTCTCAATGGTAATAGGATGATGGTCACCACCATAAGTATACTCTAAAACAGTCCAAGAGAGACGTGGAGCTATACCTGGATCACACAAGCTTAAATCTGTCACGGAGGAAACTCCAGTGCAGATGTTAAATCTTGTAGGTGACCCATCATTAAGCAAATTTAATTGATTATCCTGCATTACCTTTTTTAGAAGTTTTCCTCCGTGATTAAAACGCTTCTTCTTCTTCTTCTGATGGCGCTACAACCCTTTGTGAGTCTTGGACTGCTTAACAATGTTCTTCCATTCTGCCTGATGTTCATGGTTTTAAGATCCCTCTCTACGTCGTCTATCCATCTTTTACGGGGCCTTCCTCTCTATTTGTAGGTGTGGTTGTCTACTTTCAGATTCTCATGTTCATTCGATTTTTGTGCACTCCATATATTTTGTTTTGCTTTCATTTATATATAGACCAAACGTAGCAGCTTCTCGTTTCAGTTCTATAACTTTTTCGCTTAATACCCTTTTGTTGCGACTTATTATGGCAACATCATCCGCATATGCGCATATTTGCATAGATCTTGTATTAATACAGCCGTTTATATCCAGTTTTCTAACAACAGCTTCTAAAGTTAGATTAAAAAGTGTTTTTGATAAGGCATCCCCTTGTCTAACTCCATTTTCAATATCAAAGGCCTGCATCATATTTCCATCTATTCTCACCATAGCTTTGGAACCCTCCAGAGTCATTCGTATAAGTTTAACCAACTTATTGGGTATCCCTAGATAGTTGCTTTAACATCTTTTGTCGATCTACTCCATCAAACGCCTGTTTGAAATCGATATACAAATAGGTATGTTATATTCAACACATTTTTCATGTATACCTCTTAACATATGTATTTGGTCTATAGTTGACCTCTTTGGTCTGAAGCCACATTGGTATTCACCAATAATCTCCTCCGAAAACGATTCCAGGCGGCTGTATATAATTCCTGATAATATCTTGTAGATGACATTTAAAACTGTTATGCCCCTATAATTTTTGCAGAGTCGTTTGTCTCCCCCTTTGTACATAGGAAGTATGATTCCCACTTTCCAATCTTCTGGGGTGACTTCTAGTGTCCATATGCGGTCGATTAGTTTATGGATACGCCTCCATAGCGCATGTCCACCATTCTTTATTAGTTCTGCAGTTATTCCATCTGGGCCAGGTGCTTTGTTATTTTTTAGATGTTTTATGACGTTTATCGTTTCTTCCAATGTTGGTTGCTCAACTAGTTGTTCTGCTGTGTGGTGAATTATTTCTTCATCTTCGTTTTGTTCTTTTTCTGGGTTTAACAGCTCTTGGAAATGCTTTTTCCACCTTTTCATTATTTCCTCTTTCTCACTGATAATTGCCCCATTTTGTCCTTGCAAACTGTTGATCTTGTTATGTATCATTAAGTGCGTTGCTTGATTTCCTTGTAAAATTTTCTAGCCTCTCTTCTGTTATTATAATCTGTAATTTGTTGTATTTTTCTATTCAACATTTTTCTCTTTTTCCTTCTGCATATTTTCTTTGCGTCTTCTCTGAGTTCTTCATATGCCTTTCTATTCGATCGGGAATCCCTTTGTGGACATTTCTGTCTAGCTATATTTTTGCTATTTATTACTTGTTGGCAATCTTGGTCAAACCATTCCTCGTTTCTTTGGCTTGAGGTTTCACCTAATGTTTCCTTTGCCATATTTGTAATTGTCGTTTTGATGATATTCCATTCTTCTTCAATGTTGTTTTGTTCTCCTCTTTCATTTAATATTACTTTTATTTTCTGCTGATACTTATTCTTCTTTTTAGATTTTTTAAACATATATGTATTCCATTTTCTTTGTTTGGCGCCTTTCTCTTTTCTTACCATTGATATTCTTTGTTTTATCTTCGATATAACCAAGAAATGGTCCGAATCGCAATTTGCGCCTCTATATGTTCAAACACCTGTTACGGAGGTTGCCCACCGCTTACATATTAATATGTGATCAATTTGATTAAATTTATTAGTACCAGGTATCATCCAGGTTCCTTTATGAATATTTTTATGAGGAAAACACGTACTAACAACTCTTAGTTTGTTTGCCATTGCCAATTGTGCCACTCTTATACCGTTGTTGCTGGTAATATCATGTAAACTATGCTTACCAAAGGATTCTGCATATATTTTCTCTTTTCCCAGCTTCGCGTTCATATCACCCAGAACTATAGCTGATTAGAACGCTTAGAACCCCAAATAAAGTTATGACTAATAAAATCACCTATGATGATTCGAGGAGAGGGTACCAAACAAAATTTATTTTTAATGATTGTAAGCTCAAATAATACTTAAATTAATTTAGAATTTATTACTAGAAAAAAAGCTATACAGATCTGTTAGAAATAAAGACATCTTAGAAAATCAAGCTTTATTCCTGTTGCTTAAAGTATGGTTGTATAAAACATTGGAGAGTTAAAACCATTCTGGCGAAGACTAAGCGCCAAGCACCATTCAGCGATGCCTGTAGATTTATTCCACGTCATTAGTTTGCCACGTCATTACTTTACTTCTACGTTTTATAATTAAATTACACTTTTTTAATCACTTATTTACAAAAAATTCTTTGTATACAATCAACAAAATTAGCAAACAAAAGTCTCTAATAAACCCTGTAAAACATTTTGATTAATTAGATCATTTTTAACTCGATTTTAGAGATAATTAGTTACATAAAATATCTGCTGCTGATTCTCTCAAGATGGAAACTCATTAAAAGTTAACATTCCAGTCGTCAGTTTAATTGTTCTCTTTGTTTTAATATGATGAGCTGTATCAGTAGACGCTAATTTAATTTGGACTCCATTTCATTACTACTAGCTACAAATGAAGTGTTAATTTTTTTGTACGTAGTTTTGTTGTTGTAAATAAGTGTGGTGACAATAGCAGAGATGCGAAACCCTTATGCTAACGCCTTACCATTATTTTATATTGAAGGGAAGCTTCTATTCTGGCGTCGTAGTTTACTTTTTTCGCCACAAAATGCAGTCGTCACGAATAGCGTCATGGAATAGCGGGTCTTTACATCCATTAACTACTCTCGATCAATTCGTTTCTAGGCAGTTTTAAATTAAAAACTGCGTGGCAAAAAACTAACAATATACAGACATTAAATAAAAAGTGAAAAATTAAAAGTTTATCTGTCAATAAAAGATAGTAAAACAAATATAAATATAAGAGATCGATGCTAAAATTCGTTTCCGAACGACTCTCGAACGTCAAAATTCATCATAAATGTCAAAAGCCATAAACGTCATTCCACCCAATTAATAACAATATAAAATCGCCTGTTTAATAACGCTCGATATCATAAGATATTTAATGTGAACATTAAATAAAATAAAAGTCCACTTTAAGTGTAAATTTCAGTTTTCTTTAAGTTTGAATTCTCAAAATCAAAACTTTACAAAGAAAGAATAAATTGTTTAGAATATTAAGATGAATTATATTTTTTTGAAAGGTTTCCTTTGACAAAAGATACAGCTATGTCATTATTTAAACAGATTGAACCTTTAATGAAACTTCATAACAAGCAGGTAAGTTATATCATTAAAATATAATAAAATTTGTCATCACATTAACGTTGGTCGATAAATAATCATTAAAATGTCAAACCAACCAACAATAATGTTCCAATGTGTTTAGAGAAAATACTATAATCAGCACATATTTTTAGGGGAGACACTGTTACACCAGCCCAACAATTATTTTTATCATTAATCAAACAAATGATTCCTTAGGATTTTGTATACTTGATCAGTGTGGTTATATTTTGAAATCATATTTGACGACACAGCTAGATAAGATGCTAGAACAGAAGCAGAGAATCTTTATAATGAATTTTCCTTACGAACTACGAATTTTGTGGAAAGGCAACACAGGGTATGGAAAATTAAATTTGTACGTGACTATGAATGTAATAGTAACAAAAGCAGTATTTAATAACATCACCATAGAAAATGAAGTCTTTTCTGTAGATCGTAATCTAGATTACCAATTTCCCACAATTTCAAAAATCAGAAAGAAGACAATTTCAATGGTAATGGGACGGATGTGTAGTTGCTCCAATCACGAAAATTTATTGAATAAACGTTAGGGTATGTAGCATTATTGGAGGGATACAACACCATGGCCATTAAAACGGTTAAAAAACACAGAAAAAAATTTGTGTTTTAATTATAATTAATGCATTATGTAAATAACAATATACAGAATATTCTATTAAAAAATTTGTTTCAATATCTCAATAAATAACAGCAGCAATAATACTTTTTGGCGAGAAAAAGTTTAAAACTGCTCTCTTGTAAAGTTATGATAATGGACATAGTTTTGTATCCTTCCGAGGTACAGATTTATCCCACAAATCCTTACGATTTTTTCTAGAACTATATTAAATATCAAGGTTGACAACGGGTCTCCTTTGCGAACACCTTTTTTCACTTTGAATTCTTCTGAGACTGTACCGTTGCATTTCACAGCACAATTGGTTTATCCAATTGTCATCTTTACCAATCTTACTTTTTTTTTCTGCCACTTAGAATTTTTTAAGCGTTTCTATGAATTTGTTTCTGTGTATTGTATCGTAGATACAATAGACATAAACAAAGATAGCTTTGTAATCAATGAAAAGTACTTGTGCTGAAATGTTGTATTCATAGTACTTAATCAGGATTTGTTTTAACATAAAAATTTGATCTAGTGTACTTTAGACTAACGTGAACATTAGTTAAGGTTTAGTTTAGGTTGTCATTATGAAATCAGGCTTTAAATTTTATTCTGTACACTTCTCATTTTAAAATCATTTCATATAAATATAATGTCGGATTTTTACAATTATCATTCCAAAAATTGTATTAAAGTGTAACAAAAAGAGTTTTTAGTGAAAATTTTACAATGAACTTTTATGTTTATATTTTGGAAGAGATTTCTAACTCAACAGATAATAAATATATCTTTTTACGAAATAGTAGTCTCAGTAAACAATTGGAAGTGTTCATTTACGTGACGAGGAGTGACTATTCTCCGTTCATAAATTGTTGAGAGCACGAAATGTGCCTCAAACTCATAAAACGGTCGTAAACCATAGGCGTTCCTGAGGTGTTTATTCATTAAATAATAATATAATGTTTTAATAATGTTAATATTGATAATATTTTAATACTAATATATTTAGCAAAAAAACAATTAAAACTTTCACGGCTAATGTTATGTAATTATATTATATTAATAAAAATAAGAATTTAACCATTAACAATTTTGTAAATAAGAATACCTTATCTCTTTGAATATTTCAATACTAATCTTCGCGTTTAATCACTTTACTAGAAAACCTGGAATTCATATCCGAAGGTACTATTCGTTGCAAGATAATTAGGAGGGAATTCCCCAGATTTTTAATAATATAATGGGTATGCTTTGGCCACGTTAAAAGGGTGAAGTTATTACAAACGAAAACAATTTTTTTGTTTAGTACGTTTTTGATCGCATGTAATTTACGGCTCGTCGGTGTGTCCACGTCTACGGCAGTAATTAGCGTCTCGAATATTTCTTTTGCGAATTATATGCAGTGCGTGAGTGATTTTTTATTCCATATATCTACGAACATATACGTACCTTTCGCTCGTGCTCGTTTTGTTGAATTGTTTGTGATGGCTTCATCATCAACATCATCAAGTTTTACACCCGTACTGTTGCGTACAGTCAGTAAGTCTGTCTATTCACCAAGAGAGAAGACTATTGTCCTGAATGTTCACGATGCTCTGGTTTCTCAGAATCCCACAAACACTGTTCGCAACATAGTCGAAAGTTGTGCCAACATGACTGGCGTAGAAGAGTCAACTATATATAGGTTCCTATCAGAAAGAAAAAATACGGTATAGCTAACCCAAACACAAACGAACACTTAAGCCTATTGAAATTGATGAATTTGCCACAAATGGCATTCGAAGGAAAATTCATGGATTTTTTTTCAAAAAAGAAATACCAAACCTAAACAAAATTTTACAAGAAGTTAGAGACGACCCGGATTTGCCTCATATCGGACGAACTAAATTGTGGCAAGTTTTAAAAGAAATAAATTTCCGGTGGGAGAAATCAGACCGAAAATCACTTTTGATTGACCGGGAGGAGATAATATGTTGGAGAAGAAATTATCTAAGATCCATACGAAAATTCCGGGCTGAAGGAAGGCCCATCTTCTACCAGGATGAAACGTGGGTAAACTCAGATCATACTCTAAAAAAAATTTGGTCAGATAAAAATATATTAAGCTCCAGGCAAGCCTTTATGGAAGGTTGGTCTACTGGTATCTCCCCACCTTCTGGTAAAGGCAGTAGATTAATAATTTCTCACATTGGCAGTGAAAAAGGATTTGTTAAGCATGGTTTGTTGGAATTTCAGTCCAAAAGCACAAAAGACTATCACGAGGAGATGGCAGCTGATGTTTTCGAAGAATATTTCGAGCAGATGATTGAACACATACCACCAAATTCAATTATAGTATTAGATAATGCACCTTATCATTCACGACTAGTAGAAAGACTTCCAACGACTGCGTGGAAAAAACAGGATATTCTTGACTGGCTGTGGAATAAGTATCTGCCTTACGAAGATGAAATGGTAAAAGCAGAACTTCTAAAAATTGTCCGGCAACACAAATCTAAGTTCAAAGAATACGTAGATGACAAAATGGCGGAAAGGCGAAACATTACAGTCCTTAGACTTCCACCCTACCACTGCGAAATAAATCCAATTGAACTCATTTGGGCACAAATGAAAAGTTATGTGGCTAGAAAAAATACGTTATATAAAATACAAGCTGTACGTGAATTGTTATACGAGTCTTTACAACATATTACAGAACAAAACTGGAAAGATGCAGTAAGGCATGTAATAAAAGAAGAACAAAAAATGTGGGATCTTGATAACATAATTGATGCGACCGTAGAGACACAACCGCTAATTATTAACCCTCAAGATTCCGAAGTTGATTCTATTTATTTTGAATTTGAATAGTTTTCTAATCGTAATTATATAATGTAAGTAATAATAGTTGTAATCGTAAGGTATTAAAGAGGAAAGGCTCAAAATGTCGCCTGTCAAAATGTTCAATGTGTTTTAAATGTATCCATTTTTTTTTCAAATCCTGAGAAAACTAAACAGCATTTTTGAAAAATTTAAAGGCAGAATGAAATATTTTTTAGAATAAATAAAAAGTTTCTTTTGCATGCAATATTTTCAATTAAAAATTATACTATATTTTCTCTTTTATTTTCACCCCTGTTACATAACATATTAAAATAAACATTGTAGAAGTTTTCAGGGACTTTCTGCCCTGAGTAATAATGTAATCTTTCATTCTGCGTTTAAATTTTTCAAAAATATTTATTAGTTTTCTCCGGATTCGAAAATAATGGATACATTTAAAACACATTGGAAATTTTGCCAGGCGACATTTGGCGCCTTTTTCCTTAATTAAATAAATGTATCTTTTACAAATGGCAAGAAACTTTTTATTTTTGAATAAAATAAATAAGTTTTATTAAAAAATACAATTTATATAAGTACAATTTAAAAAATATATTTATTTAGTTCAAATAAATGTTTCAATCATATACTCTACGACACTGTACAATACATTATATCGTATTACCTATCCTCCCTGTATTTCAGTTTTCTAATTAGGGTTAAACTTGTAGTGAGCTATCAACAAATTGTGAACCGACTGTAGTAAACATGTAAACTTTGCTATATTAAAAATTTTATATATTTGCTTTGATTTTATTGCTATATTAAAAAGTTTAAAAAACAAAGAAGAAAAAATTAGGCAAATATAATATCACAAAAACTTTTTAACCAAGCACTACAAGACATATTTAAAAAGTTTTCTCTCTATCTGCCTCTCTTCGCAGTCTGATTTCGATTACTCCTGGATAAAGTCTTGAACAGCGATACTTTAAACATTATCCCACCATTTATGTATTCAACAATATTCTCATCCTCTGTCTTGGTTCAATTTTCTGACCGGGATAAGTGGATGGAACAAAAGCCTGCACTGATCCGCAAAATATAGTTATTTCTCAAAACATCGATATTAAGGCTTGTATTTTTGAAATGTGCGAAACATTTACATGTCCTTACGGACTCTTCTTAATACTTGTTTATTGGATATATGATATTTTCAGGGAATTCTGGTAATCCAGAATAGAAAAGGTAGAAAAAATGCGGAAAGAAGATAAAGATCTTTGCTAAAAAGCACAAGAGTTTAGGCGAAAAGGCAATAGTTTAAAACACTTTAATTTCTGGAAATTAGAATTCCTATGATAATTGCCAATTTCTGTAACAGGAAAAGATACTTTAAAAAGAAGAAGAAGAAACAGACATGCCTTAGAAGGTGTAATATAGTAGAATTATTTTTGAAATATAGTTGCGGTTTTGTTATTTTCCAGATCTCCATATACAGTTTGCAAGTTTCAACTATTACCTCAGAAATCCATAAAAATAGTTCCCAGAAGGGAAAAATCACCTGAACATAAGAAAGCTTACATCAAACAATAATAGAAAAAACGCTTTTTATATTTCTGTATATTCTAAAATCCCCAGTCGCATGTTAAGAAATCCTGACATCTTCCTAACGTGTTTTATTTATTTGTATTTCTAAGAAAATACGAGTTATCAATTCGAAATCCAGACAGAAGCGTAGTACAATATACCGTGCCCTCAAGATGAAAATAAAAAATCGACAAAACATCTGTGTCTAAATATAATAATACTATAAAGCGAAAAGATGATGCACATTTTTAAAATTATTCTTTACATACAGGAAATAAAATTTTTAAATCTATTTATATTTTTTTCTACGTTATAAAGATCTAAATTATTAATTTAAGACATAAAAAATCATGCATAATTCCTATTGTATGTTGAACTGATGCGAGATAGTGACGGTGATAAGAATTTTTGAAGTTAAATGTGTCGATAGCAATTAAAGTAAATTGTATACTCACGCTTAATCAAGCCATTAAGAGCGATGCTGGGAATATTTATATTCCACTATGCATCAACAATTTACCCATATAAATTACTATCTTTCTTGTACTCATTGCGTCGAGTAAGGACGATAAATATACGAGTGGTAAGAAGCTCAAATTAAATCGAAACGCAACCATTTTTGTATATTTATCGTCCTTACTCGACGCAATGAGTACAAGAAAGATAGTAATTTATATGGGTAAATTGTTGATGCATAGTGGAATATAAATATTCCCAGCATCGCTCTTAATGGCTTGATTAAGCGTGAGTATACAATTTACTTTAATTGCTATCGACACATTTAACTTCATCTTTCATCACTAGATGTCTCTAGTAGCATACTCTGGTAATTGTTTTTCTATAATTGCCAGAGTAGTCGGTGCGTTTTGGTTTAGTTTGAGTTTTCTTACAAGCTCTCTCTGATGACGGGAAGACCCAGAAACACGTGTCAGGGAGTGGTAAGAAGCTCAAATTAAATCGAAACGCAACCATTTTCGTATATTTATCGTCCTTACTCGACGCAATGAGTACAAGAAAGATAGTAATATATATGGGTAAATTGTTGATGCATAGTGGGACATAAATATTCCCAGCATCGCTCTTAATGGCTTGATTAAGCGTGAGTATACAATTTACTTTAATTGCTATCGACACATTTAACTTCATCTTTTATCACTAGATGTCTCTAGTAGCATACTCTGGTAATTGTTTTTCTATAATTGCCAGAGTAGTCGGTGCGTTTTGGTTTAGTTTGAGTTTTCTTACAAGCTCTCTCTGATGACGGGAAGACCCAGAAACACGTATCAGGGAGTGGTAAGAAGCTCAAATTAAATCGAAACGCAACCATTTTCGTATATAAGAATTTTTGATTTTCGTTAGCATTGATGGTAACACAAGTAGTGACAATTATTATAAACAGTTCAATGATGTCGCGTCTGAAATTTGTGATACTTTGTGATACTTGTAAATGATATAATTTGGCAGGTTATCAGTCGGAATTAAGATTAAATATTGTAATCCACAAAGAAACTAAGTTTCTGTAGCTGGCTGTATACCATGTACCACAAAAAATTTAACAGGACGATTAAATTATTTTAACCATAAATATTTTTATTCACTACAGTTTATCTTCATTAAATATAATTTCCAATTAGAAGATTCACACTTTGTTTTTTTCCCTTTTCATCCGCAACAGCGCGTAAATTGATAGATTGCGTAAGTAAGCCATAGGGTAAGCCCTTAGATTTAAGTATTTGCTGTTTATTAAGTTAGGTCAGAAAATTACTGATAATAATTGGTCCTTTGTGACCAGATAGCAGTATCCAAACACCGCACAGGTGTTATACAAAAAAAAATATTATCGACGTGTTTCCTATTAATTATTAATTTAATACTTCTTTACACAAAGGCAAAATCATTTTATATTAGAGTGCATAAAATAAACTACTTGTCCAAGTTTGTTATAACTCACTATAAATCACAAAACAATTTTTTGTGTACAATATAAATAAATAAATAAGACAAGACACTAGAGGTGAGCTTGTCATTGTTATTTTATTAAATATTGACACTCCATTCTTTTGAAACACAATTTATGGAAAGTAGTCTACGGTGCTCTACTAAAGTGCGTAACATTTCCATAAATATTCATATCATCGGTAAAATCATGTAACAAATAATAAGCAACTCATATAAAGCACAACAAGTATATCAAAGAATTTTATCCAATAATATGGTAACAAGAATTAAACTCTTTAGTAGTATTTACACATATTTATAGTGTTTTTTTATACGTTCTACAAAGTTATAAGATTCTAAGACACAGTGATTATAACTGATTATTTGAAAGATCAGTAACTATTACTTGATAGGGTAAATAGCATAGGTAAAAAATATAGCCTCAAAATAAACATTTTGAAAACGAAATATATGGTCATTAGCAAAAAACCCTCCAGAAAACCCGATAATATGCATAGGTGGCGATCGCATAAAACGCGTGAAAACTTTTAAATACCTTGGCACCACAATCAATGACCAATCGGATCCACAACAAGAGATAAAAACCCGAATACAAATGGCAAGACAAGCTTTTGTGCAATTCAGACCGCTCCTATGTAATCAAAACCTAAATTTCGAAATACGCTACAGAATGGTCAAGTGCTACATATGGTCCATCTTGCTTTATGGCATGAAAACGTGGACTTTGAAAAAAACATCTATCAACAAACTTGAAGCATTTGAAATGTGGTCATTGAGAAGAATGATGCGCATACCTTGGGTGGATAGAGTTCGAAACGATGACGTCCTTAAGAGAGCCGGCGTGGAAAGAGAACTCTTTGAATTAATTAAAAAACGCAAGATTGGTTACCTTGGGCACATATTGAGAGGAGCAAAATATGAAATACCACAGTTAATCCTACAAGGGAAGATCGAAGGTAGGAAAGGAGCCGGCCGCAAACAATTATCCTGGTTAAGGAATAATAAAGAATGGACAGGAATACACAATACAGGCGAGCTGTGTCACGCCGCCAAGAACAGAATTTTAGTAATGAGATAGTCGCCTACGCACTTTGGTGTATGGCATGTTAAGAAGAAGAAGAAGATAAGATTCTAAAAACTACTGCTTAAAACCTACAAACTCAATCATAATAACCGTTTTTTTATAGTTAAGAAATTTCGGTCTTTCCATGATTATTTTTGTTTACTTCCCATTTTTCTCTTTGCTTTTCTGTTGTACTTTAAACAATTTTTTATTTTCTTCTTGTTATCTTTCTATTATTGTATTATTTTCTTTTTGATTTTCTTGCTGTTTTTTTCATTATTGTCATTATTAAATTTTGTAACATGCCTGTTTCTGTTTCCTTTCAACTACGGTGACATTTTCCTCATTGTCAGATCCTTCTTCCAAAATTACTTCTTCTCTGTTATCTTCTTTTTTTTCCTGGATTTTAATTTGTTTTCTTCTGACCGACATGTTTATCAGCAACCAACAATAATCCCTTTTATAAAAGAAACCAAAGCAAACCTTTGATTTAAAGGACAAAAAAGATTAAATTAACAATATAGTCCAGTCGTCAGAGAGTTGACCCCTAAAAATAATACAAACAAGCTGAATTTTGCAGATAATATTAACTTTAAGATCCCAAAAAAGATGCAAAAAAGTTTACTACTTTTACCCCCGGGCTTCTCCCTAAAGGGGGGTAAAAACGCAAACAAAGCGATTTGTACCAAAAATATGTACACTGTAGAAAAAAATGTTTCAAACAAAAAATGTAGCTGAGATAATTTTAAACAAAAATGTTTATAAAAGAATGAACCGTTCTCTTAGAAACAACGCTTGAAGCAACCGTCGATTTTGCATGTCAGTTACGCGCGCGAAATCAATATTCAATAAAATTTGTATCAGCTCGACGGTAAAAATTCGATATCTTTTGATCCATTTGTCCTATCGACAAAACTCAAGATGCATTTAAAAGGCAAAAAGTGCAAATTTCGTATCCAGTTTTTGTATTTTGCCAAGAATAAACTCAGTTTTTATAAAGGTGTTTAATAAATTAACGAGGCGCGATTTTTGCCATTTTTTACGATTCTCGTGAGATCAATTAAATTGATCACTTTCATTGACCAGTTGAGTATAATTTAAATTTTTAGGGTTTATTCTTTAAAAGTTATTACATAAAATTTCACTTTTAAGTTTTGATAACAAATATAAAGAATTTGAAATTTGAATAAAAAACGCAGAATTTAATGTTTTACACTACAAACGATCACACGTCAAGAGAAATGCATATAAGAAGACAGTTTTAAAGGTAGTTTTATGCAAAAGTTTTGTTCTCTCTGTAAAACGCACTAGTGTAATTTGAAATAAACAATTTAAATGTTTTAGATCGTTTGTTGTGTGAAAATTTAAATCCAGCGTTTTTAAGCATATTTAAAATGCCTCACATTTGATCAAATGCCTCAAAACTAAAATTTTTGTCTGGCACTAGTTATCAAAACTTCATAGTGGCCAAGTCAAAAATTGAAATAGATTGAATTGATCTCGTGAGAATCATAAAAAATGGCAAAAATAGCGCCACGTTTATATATTTATCACCTGTATAAAATCTGAGTTTAATTGCGGCTAAATACAAAAACTGCATGCGAAAGCTGAATTTTTTTCTACGGTATACAGATTCTTGGTAAATTGATTTTTTTGCGTTTTAACTCCGAGGGGGATTTATGGGGAACCCCGGGGGTAAAAGTAAAAAACTTTTTTTTACATCTTTTCTGGAGTCCTAAAATTAATATTCTCTGCAAAATTTAGCCTGCTCGTAGGATTTGTAGAGGTTCAGTGGCATTTTCGTCTCTGACGACTGGAGTAATAATTATAGTGATAATTTTTCGACTGTTCTAACAACCATTCAAATTTCGTCATTTTGTGTCATGTGGAACAATTTCACCCAATCATGTCAACATTAGACTGATAATTGCATTCAGTGCAATTTTCAATCCCTATGACAACACGATCGAGTTTGACAACTTCATCCAAATAAATTTCAAAATGTCACGTTTCGGCAATGAGAATATTCAAAGTATAAATGCGCTAATTTTAATAATTGTACTTTCACTAACTGTACTTTTAATAAATAAATGTTTCGTTATGTTGAGATGATTTTTTTTTTCGAAAAATTATCTGCCGAATATTCCTCGGACGTTGATGAATGCCTCATAATTTCATGACGAATTTCTCAAGCTCGTTGCTTGGTAACAGCACTCAGCAAGGAACGAGCTTTCGATTGTCATGAAATTATCTCGTCTGTTATCAATGTCCTAGGGATATTACTACTAAAAATAAAGCTAAATAAATTTATTTATTTACCCAAGTAACTTTAATTTAATTAAAAATTTAAAAATCAGCATTTTGTAAGGTTTTCGTAAAAAGTTTTTGCTTCTCCTGCTAAATATGGTAGCATGACTGGATATCTTTATTTTTTTCGGTAGACAATGGCACAGGGATTTCCTTTATCTCGATTTCTCTTACCTTCTTTTTAAAACTCACCTTAGTGATTCCAGGTTTGATCACTGAAGTTTTAAGGCATAAAAAAAATCCTTATAACTTTTCTTCATCTAAACTTCACCAAAGTTTTCAGATGTTACTCAAATCAGACTCAAATCATCCAGTCAAAAATGTCGTAGTATTCACTACTAAGAAGAGATTTTTCTCTCCAGCTTTAGCAATAATTTCAATGAGGCCTTTTGGTATAGGCGGCTTGGCATGCTTCTTTCATTATCATCATCATCAACTAGCCTCTAAAGTCCACTGCTGAACATAGGCCTCTCGTATGCTTTTCCACTTGGTCCGATTTTGCGCCATCTGAATCCAATGTCATCTGTCCATCTCGTTGGGGTTCGACCTCTATTTCTGTTAGCTTGTATTCGGGGTCTCCATTCCAAAATTCTTTTTGTCCACCGGTCATCAACTGATCTTGCTACATGACCTGCCCAGTTCCACTTTTGTGTTGTTATCCTTTCAATAACGTCTGCTACTCTTGATCTTTGTGTATAGTAGCATTGGGTATTCTATCACGTAGAGAAATCCCTAACATTATTCTCTCCATTGCCCTTTCCGCAACTAGTAGTTTACTCACTGTTGTTCTTGCGAGTGTTAGGGTTTCTAGGCCGTAGGTCATCACTGGCAAAATACACTGATTAAATACTTTTCTTTTTAGACATATTGGAATCTTAGACCTAAAAATATCCTTCATCTTTCCAAATGCAGCCCAAACGAGGTTTATTCTTCTTTTCAGCTCGATTGTTTGGTTGTCTCGACTTATTCTGATCTCATGACCCAAGTATATATAGGAGTCAACTGGCTCAATATCTTTGTCTTCTACTGAGATGTTTTTGTTGTGGACTAAGTTTGTCATAAATTGTGTTTTTGAAAAATTTATTTTAAGACCAACTCTTTTTGTGACAGAATGGAGTTCTTGGAGCATTATCTGTGCCTGGTGCCATAGTTTTGGTGATTGTACATCATATATATTTTTTAAGAACGATCCGTATTTTTTGTTATTTTTTTATAGGCGTTTAAAATTTTCATATGCTCAAATAAATTTGAATTTCCCACCAACTCTCATTTTTGTTCACATATTTTTTTAGAGCACAAAAAACCTTTAATTGAAAAAAGCAAAATCTATTTTGGTAAAACACTAAGGGAGTTATAACCAAAAAACGATATTTGACGTTTTTTTTAACTTTAAGGTTATGTGTCAACATTTTGCTGTAAAATTTGGTGACGCTTTATCTTTTTTGATGGCGAACATTACACCAAAATGTATGCTTAAGTTTCCTCTGGTGTAATTTTGGCATTCTTATCTGGTTATGCTCTTTACGATTATGTGAACGTCTCTGCCATCCAAGCCAATGTTTCTTACATCGTTCAATATAGATTGCTGCTTAACAAAATCAAATGCCATAAAGTTAATAAAATAACAGTACATGTCTACAGATATGTCATGACATCGTTGAGCAAGTACGTTTATTCCAAACAATGCTTCTCTCGTTTCAAACCCATTACGGAAACCAACCTGCATGTCACTTAGTTATTCCTCGCATTTTTTTAGATACCTTTGTATTATCTTTGTTTATTTTAATTTTCAATAAATAACTCAACAAACTGATGATTCCATATTCAGCACAAGTAAAACACAAGCTTGTAAAATCTTTTTTGATATAGCTATAATCAATAAATTGGATCAACCATTAGGAAGGTGTTCGCTGGTATAATTGGTATTGAAAAATGAAGTTATAGTCTCTAAAATATTGCTATTTGTCTCGGTTGAGCAACCTTAAATAATGGCGTACTTACAACCCTATTTAAGTTACGAGCAGCTGTCCCAGGGGTTGAAATTACCATGTTGATACACAAACTCTGTGGTAGGGATGGTACTCAAAGAAAAAGCAAAATGAAAATGATTACTATCCAATGGAAGAATAGATATATGTCCTAACAACTTAGTATACAATATTCTACTGAGTACCATACTCTGTTAACAGTTTGGTTAGCTTTAATGATGTCAAAGATATAAAAGTTTTAATATTTTATTAGTTTTCCACAAAAAAATTGAAAAATCTTATGTCTAATACTAAAGGGATACTTTAATACTTTCTGAATTACGTTAAACCATTTTGTCATTTTCGAAATGTGTTCTAAATTTTATGCTCTATCCGAATAAACATCCCCTTTAATCAGAAACTCACTCACTCATATTTCGAGGTAATGAACACATTTCATACCTAATTCTAACACTTTATAACCAATCAATCGATTCTTTCATAGATGAAGTTTTTATAAAGTTGATTGCTCAAAGGTGTTCATTTAATTTTGTATCTACTTTGGAGTTGATTTATTATCAAAGTCTAATTTAATGGTGTTATGTAAAATTTAATATTCTTGAATTCATCTTGACTTTGACTTTAATCGATAAATATGAGTTTGATTGGAAATTTGCTTTTCCGGGCAGGGCGCCAAGTCCTTTTGAGGATGATTTATTGAGAAAGGCGGCTTGTTAAATAAAATTACTTTGATAATAGAGCTATATTTGAGATCTTTTAAAGTATTCATCTACAGGATGTCTCTTCCGGTGCAAAATATTTCTTTTATTAGAAATTAGATAAACAATGATTTTTTATGGGTTTGTTGGTACATAATTAGATAGATTTTGTAAAATGACACGTTCCAAACACACTTTAATGCAGTCACTAAAAGATTCAAAAATGGTATTTTGAGCCCAAAAACATACCTGTTTACCAGACCACAAGCAAGTAGCTATTGCCTAAGCTATAACTAAAATTAAAATTGCCTGAAATACTACAAAAAAAAAATAAATAAAAAGAGCAATACACAAGACGTTTTGCTCAACGTTTATCAAGAATAAAACAAACTTACATGTTGTCATAGAAGAAACGAGTATGGAGAATATATAGACAGTATTTCTTCTTTAATCTTCGTACTCTTCCAATATGTAGACGTTTATCTACAATTTATTTGTAAACGTATCTGTCTAGCAAATGCAAATATTTTACCTGTATTTCGATTATCGGACAAAACTCTTGTATCTAGTGCCAAAGTCCTAAATATCTACGAATCTCATGCCAAACTTAATACCTTATTAATTACTATTTAAATGGGAATAAGCCACAATTAAAGGTTAAAATACGTTTATTGACGTTTCAATTTCCACTTCGGAAATCGTTCTCAAAATACAAATATTAGTAAATTTACTAATGTTTGTATTTTGAGAACGATTTCCGAAGTGGAAATTAAAACGTCAATAAACGTATTTTAACCTTTAATTGTGGCTTATTCCCATTTAAATAGTAATTAATTTAAAATGCCACAAGAAAATAGCTTCAGAACAATATTAATACCTTATATTTGGTGGAGGCGCCACACGTGGCTCAGAGTATTCGAGACCAATAAATATTAAATAATTCCTTTGTTATAAAAATGATTTGCTGGTGTAAAAATTTCTTAAACCAATTATGACACACACATTACCGTGTCACGGCCGTCACTAACATAATTAAAACTGTAGACTAATAGTAGACTTGTATACATAAATTAAGTATTATGCATTTATTATATTATGTCTCTGAATAAAATAGAATTCCTCAAGAATGGATATAAAGCATCCTAACAAGGATTTAGGTCGGGAAAATCATGCACCGACGCTATATTTATAATTACGCAAGTGCAAGAGAAATCATTAAAAAAAAACAAACCGCCATATCTATGTTTCCTGGACTTTAAAAAGGCACTTGACTGAGTAAAATTAAAGGACTTTATGTACTTATTGTAGACAAGAAAGATACCTCTAGGAATAATCAAAACGATCGAAAATATCTACTTTAGTTAGAACTAAAAAAGGATACCAAAGGGAGAAAAACAAAACAAAACTATTTTCTCAAAGTGAAGATGATTTACAACGTATTCTGTACCAATTTAATATAACCGCCAAAAAATTTAAAATGTTAATTTCCCCATAAAAGACAAAATGCATGGTAACAACAACAAATTTGCTAAGATGTAAATTGGAGCTGGAAGGTCAGATAATAGAACAAGTGATAGAGTCTAAATATCTAAGCATCACATTATCTAGCTATTGAAAGCTCGAAACTGAAGTGAAAGATCAAGTGAATGACACAGAGAGGACAAAAAGTAAAGACGGCAACAGACGGTTCCCCAATAGGAAGATGATCAGTAGGAAGACCACGTAAACTATGGAGTGAACTTACTGGAGGCACATTGTAAAACAGACTAAGTTATGTCTACATAAAAAGAAGAAGAAGATGAAAAAAAAACAAGATTATATGTCTCAAAGAAAAAACTTTTCGTTTGCAACAGTTCACTTTCTTCCAGTCATTTTTAACAGTTCCTTGTCACATGGTCCACCCATATGTTACGCAGTAGTTTACGCAATGTAATCATAATCATTTAATTGCTTCTATGCGATTTATTGATTTTAAATTGAGAGACTATGTTTTAGGTACGTATGTTATTATGGACCATATATAAAATTTTACCTAGGTCACGAGATTCGCATAGGACAAGGTAACCAAAGCGTTGAGCTTCTCCGTCGTATAAGACTGACTTGTGTAGCCTTCGGTAAGTTAAACTACATTTTTAAATCGTCCCACATACCAATATTTTTTAAAACAAAAATCTTTAATCACTGTGTTTTGCCAGTATTGACTTACGAAGTGAAAACGTTAAATATGACAAATAGCATAGTAAAAAAGATCCGTGTGGCTTAAAGGGCGATGAAGCGTGCTATCTTGGGCGTTTTAATGTGAGACAATATCCCAAATGACCAGCTACGACGAAGATTAGGAGTGGTTGATACTGTAGAGAGAATAGCAGCACTGAAGAGGAACTGGGCTGGTTACGTGGCTCGAATGACAATTAACAGATATACAATACTGGCGGATACTGGAATAAAGAGCTAGAGATGATGCCTACCAAAAGAGAGGTCGTTCACCAACACATTGGTCTGACGATCTAAAACTTTGCCATAGTAATTGGACCCAAAAGGCACAAGATCGAAACAGATGGAAAATTATGAGGGAGATCTATGTCCAGCAATGGACAAGCAAAGATTAAATAATATTATTTTAGCATGCGGAGTTTTAAGCTTAAAAGAATCTCCCTTTGGTATAATTATATTTACAATGTGACCATTTTTGAACTTGCAGTCACTGTTTTACATCATCATCTTATTTGTCACAGTACATCCATGGTATTTGATATTATTAACTCTTTCCAAAGGTTTAAAATCTAGAAACATTGTACCTATTTTCACATCGACTCGACTATGATTAACATCTTCGATGTCCTGATATGTCGGGAGGGTCTTTTTGTACTCTCTCTTTTTCTACTAGATACCATCAAAACCTACAGTTTTTCCGAGTTTAAGATCCTTAAAATCATTTGAAATTATTTGGTACGTCAAGGGGCTGGACTATTCTGTTCCCATGGTGCTAGCTTTAAGGAATTTAAAATTATGTTTGATGTAAATTGTGTGAGCTTTTTCTTTTGGCACTCTGGACCGTTGTTACTGTATGCACAGCGACGACGTTTGGATTAATAGTTGTAAGTTCTCTTAGTGTGGATGCAGCGCTTCTCAATGTACGTAGCAATGTTCAAGCTTTTTTGCCCGATGTTTGAAAGTTTAGGGTCTTCCTAAATAGTTTCCATTCACATTTCTTGTCTCGCTGCATATAGGTTGTGTTTCTGTACAACTTCTTGATCACAGGTTTCCAGCAAAGCTTGGTACATCATTTGACTATTCTGCGTCTATTCAGAAATATATTCCTTGCAGTAGCTTCTTGGTATGCATGTTTTAGAGTTTGGTCAAATTGTATCTTTTTGGTCCAAAATCAGAACATTGAGAACAAACTCTGATGAATTCCACAACGACAGAACGTAGTTTTCTGTATTTCTAATGTCGATTTAAATGGTCGATTTTGTCCTTGTCTCAGACACAGTCGATTTACTAGAACAAAGTCTCAGTTTACTATATTGTTGATATGGTTGTTTTGGTAAATATCGTATTAAAAGCACTAAGTATACTATCTTCCCCGTTCCCCGTTATATTCTTCTTTTTATTTAGAATTTTTCCGATTCCGTACCTTCTATCGTTCATAGTGGTTTAAACATGTATTACATAGTTTCTAATGATTCTAATTATTAAGTGCACATTCCTCGTATGTGCATTTTCCAATTTAAAATAGATTTATGGGATTAGGACAATATTTAATTCCTTCTTCAGTGTTACTCAAACATCCTGTATATAGCAGAACATTTTACCTTTAACGAAATTTTACCTAAAGACCTTTCTACCCTTTAGCACTGTCGACCCAGTTTAGAGTAGAAAGTAGCAGTCTATTTATAGCCATCGGAAGTTTTATCTCTGCAACAGATTCGACGGCGGCGGTCAAAATGTCACAAGATTGACATTGGGGATGTATCTACGGTTGGATTTCTTCTGAAACATTTATATAATTGGGAATATGGGTACTTTATATGACACATTTATATAACGAAATGAATTTATAGTTGGAATTAATTTTGTCAGTTGGATTTCATCTTAAACATTTGTATAATTTGGAATATAAGTAACATATAATAAATTTTTTTTATTCTAAATCACTTTGTTATTTTAATTGTAATTAAACATGATGCATATAATAATTGAATTTTATGTATGTAATATATTTTAAAATGGTTTTTAGCAATAAATATTATAAGCGATTACCAATTTCGCAATTATTCATCGCTAGTAGAATTAAAAAAAAATACACAAAAGCAAGCCATGAAAGATACTTTCTAAAAGTGAATAGAAAGTAAAAAATCAGAATTCATTAAATCGACTCATGCAACGAAAACTCTATAGATAAATTCACATTCAGATGGCAGCGTTCCAGAGATAGGCCTGTACTTTCTATATGCCAGAAATAACTACATTGTTGTCAGTTTTTAATCGTACCTACAATCGTACGTTATGGGCCGGCTCCTATAAAAGAATTATAATTTCGGAAATATTTATGAATGTGAAACGGAAAAATACTACATTTTTTTAATTATATAACTTTTCTGTTGGTATTTTAAAAATAGAAAGCTTTATTTCGGAAATCTGGTCTTTTCGGAATTATATCTTCTGTTCAAAATTGTTTACAATTCGTGGAAATGAAATAATTATTTGTATAATCCGTTTTTGATCTTAATGTCCTTTTAATGACACACTTTCTCTACCTGCATTTACAGTTACAGACATTAAAAAATAATTTAGAATTAAAAAAATATACCTATTTATAAATTCAAAATTATTGTCTAATGCCAGCAATTATAAATTCAGGTAAATACTTAAGAGTCATTAAAAGAATTTTCAGTTGATATCAGACGTTTGTGTCGTGTCAGTGTCAAAATGGCCGCGAGTGTAATAAAATTCAAAAACGGTAATTTGTTAAATAGTGAATGCAAAAAAATAGTGTTAAATGTTTTTAACTATTTATCAAACAGTAATAATGATAAAAGTGTATCAACAATAGTGCGGGAAGTTTCTGCTATGACTGGAGTCTCTGAGCGAACGATATTCCGATATAAAAGTGAAAGTAAAAATGGTCCACTCGTAACTCCTATAAGAAAAAAAAGAACCGGTTATTTGAATAGTCGTGAGAATAGATATGATGAAGCAACTCGGTCTAGAATAAGACAAGTAGTGCACGGTTTTTTTATGGACAATATTTCTCCAACCCTTGACGTAGTACTAGAAAAAATTAAGCAAATGGAGCATCTTCCGAATTTTTCCAAGAGTACGTTGAGAAGACTATTGCACGACATGGGTTTTATATATGGCAAACAAGGTAGAAATTCAATATTAATAGAAAAACAAGAAATAGTCGCTTGGAGGCGTCACTATCTCCGGGTAATAAAGAAACTGAGGAACGAAGGAGCCAATATCATTTATATGGACGAATCATGGGTTAATACTGGAATAACCAATGGGCAAGTATGGCAAGATACAACAATAAAAAATAGCCGACAGGCTTTCGTAAATGGACTTACCACAGGTTTAAAAACTCCGAACGGAAAAGGACCAAGATTTGTTTTAGTCCATGCAGGAAACAAAGACGGATTTGTTGAAGGTGCTGACATCACTTTTCTTGCCAAAAAAGGTGCTGAAGATTACCATGAAGAGATGGACGGAGATCTATTTGAAAAATGGTTTGAAGAGATGTTAATACCGAATCTCCCAAAAAATAAAAAGAATGTCATTATCTTGGACAATGCATCTTATCACTCTAGGAAATTAAATTTTCCCAAACAATATTGGGTGAAACGTCAAATTAAGGAGTGGCTCTATGAAAAGGACATTTATTTTGAAGAAGATTACTTAAAAAATGAACTTCTGGAAACTGCTAATGTATTTAAAAATATTTATGACAAATACAAAATTGATTGTATTGGTGAAAAATACAGGAATCACAGTGACGAACAATGCCGCGTAGATGTACATATCTTAAGACTTCCGCCTTATCACTGTGAACTGAACCCAATAGAAATGGTGTGGAGTGAAGTGAAACGGTACGTGTCCTCTAAGAATTCAAGTTTCAAACAAAACGACGTTAAAACATTGATTTATGAAGGTTATGATAAAGTACAGAACAATGGACATTGGAAAAATTACGTCAACCATGTTATAAAATTGGAGAATAATTTTTGGACAGTAGACAACATTCAAGATGACATTGAACCTATTAGAATTTCATTAAACGATGACTCTGAAGATGAACTAGATTATGAAAATGTAGATGATTGAAAATTGTTTTTCGGGGGTATTCTTTTATCAGTAAAGGTAATAAAATATTTAGTTGATCTGGTTGAAATGTAGCACACTTAAATAACTCATTAATCGACATAATTTCAAGTAGTTATATTAGACGTCATTATGCAAAAAATAAAGTCATGAACATTTAATAAATTAGTGCACAATTGAGGCCCCTAGAACACAAGGGGTGTAAGTGCCAAAAACAAAGTTTTGAAAAATCTTTGTTCAAAGTTCGATATAAATTTAAAAACCTAGGTAGCACTTTTTCAGTTTTCAGCATGTTTTCAATGACATGTAATTTTTGATGGTGTTATTGTTGTTAATGTAGAAAGTTTGAAGCCAAAAGTACGTGCCTGTTGTTAGATATCAGTTGCTAAGTGATAAGCAACTGCACTTACACCCTTGTGTTCTAGGGGCCTCAATTAGGGGTTTTTTGCAATTATCTCAGTCATTTGTTTATGTATTTTAATTTACAAACTAAAAAATTAAAAAACTGTTTAAGATCTGCAACATTTATTTGAAACATTTTTCCCTAAAATGCACGAGGAACAAAATAGGCAAAAACATGATTTTTTCCAAACTTCATCTTTCTTTAAAAAATAAACAAAGCAAAATTGGCTGTAATTCTTCAAGGAATTATCATCAGTTATCCCTTATCTACCGTTTAGAACATTAAAAAACCTGTAGAATATTTTTCATATTTTTTTCCCTATTAACTGCGGTATTATGTATAAAAGCATTTTAGGAATTATTACCATTTATTTCATTCACGAATTTTCTATTAACAACTTTAGCTTACCTAAACATATCTTAGTTTACCGTGAGTTTGGCCCTGCTTATTTTACAAAAGTAGCAAAACTTACAATGGCAGTAGAATTGGCAACGCTGTTATCCTATATCCGTACACTGCCATCTCAACGTGACTTTATCTATAGTAACTCAATTTTTGTATAATTGGAGTTACTATCTTCTTCTAAATTATTTTACACGTAGCTGTAACAGAATATTGTGGTGACTCTAGCGGCTGTATATGCAACTTAAAATAGACAATTTAGTTTTATAGTATCTCAAAATAACCTACCACATTTTCAACGATAACTGCATTAAGTTGAGTTACTGCAATCTTCGCTGCATAATCATCATATTTTTTAAACAATATTTGTCGTATATTGAGTTACTACAGTTTTCTTTGCAAAATGTCTAGATAGTGCTGTGTCTTCTTTGAGTTACTAGTCACTTGTTTGCATTTTCGTGAATAACTTTTGAGGTTATGCACCTACTTAAATATTTGCTTGAGCTTTGTGTGAAGAGTAATTGAAGTTTAAAATATGAATAGAATTAAACGTATATTGGATTTTCCTCTAAAAACATCTAAGTTTTCTTTCAGTTTCTTTGGTCAGGGTCCACGTCTCACACCCATATATGAGCACCGGTCTAATCACCGTTTCATATATTCTAATCTTTGAGGCTTTTAGATTTAATAGTATTGTGGAGGCTGTACATACATCTGTTTGCTGATTGTTGATACAGTGATTGTTGCTCCGAGATATTTAAAACTCTCCACTCTTTCAAAGTTATATGGGTCTATTGTAACATTTTGCCCTATTCTATCTCGTCCCTTTTGTCTGTTGATGCACATGTATTTGGTTTTCTCTTCGTTTACCCTTAAACCAGTTTTCTTTGCCTTCACCTCCAATTTATTAAAAGTCTCCTTCACATTGGTGACTGTGTTTCCCACAATGTCAATGTCATCTGCATATGCTAGTAGTAATTTTGGTCCATTTACTGTCAGTAATTCTGTTTTAAGTTGTGCTGCTCTTGCTTCTTCAGGATGATATTAAAGAGGAGATGTGACAGCGCATCCCCCTGTTTTAGGTCACTGCTTATTTCGAAAGATTCTGAGAGTTTGTTATCTATTCGTGCTCTAGATCTACATTTATTCACACATAACTTAACAAGCTAGATAAGTTTTTTTGAAACTGAAAGTTCTGCCATTACATTCCACATCTGATCTCTTTTAATGCTGTCGTACGCTTGCCGGAAATCTATGAAGAGATTATGGATAGCTGTCTTAGAGTAAAGATCTGATCTATGGTCGATCTATGTTTTCTGAAGCCGGCTTGGTATTCCCCCATGAAATTTTCTACAAATGGTGTCAGCCTACTTAACAGGATGTTTTCGATAAGGTTTTATATGCCGTATTAAGTAGGGAAATGCCTCTATAATTAGAGCACTTGGTTTTGTCTCCCTTTTTATGGATGGGGATTATTACACTTTCGTGCCATTTTGTTGGTATTTTCTCTTCGTTCCATATAAGTGTTATTAGTTTGTGTATTTGTCTATGTAGAGTTTCTCCTTCGCACTTAAGGAATTTAGCCAGTATATTGTCAGAACCTGGAGCTTTTCCGTTCTTCAATTTGCTAATTGCTTGCAATGTTTCATCTATTTTGGGGTCTTCTACCGATAGGTCCACCCCAAGGTATATATCTTTTCCATGTTTTTCCTCTTGATGTATATTAAGTAAAGTCTTGAAATATTCTTGCCATGTTTGGAGCAGTTCTTTTTCATTAATTATTGATTCATCATTTTTTTTTGAGTACAAACACGCATCTAGGTCTCAAGATTTTCTTTTCGTTTGACTTTGATTTCTAGAATGCTCGACTGTTTGACTGTTGCCTATTCCTTTCCATTTCTTTACATATCTGTTGTTCGTACGTCCTTTTTTCCTTTAATAAATTTTCTTGTTTCCTGGCGTTAAGTTGCATAGTTTTCTTTACTTTCTGCTGTTCCTTGTTGAAGCATAATGTTTCGCTTTATCTGTCTGTTGTGTAGTTTTTCTTGACATTCTCTATCAAACCATTTTCTTGTTCTCTTCCTGCCTTTTCCTATTATTGGTTCTGCTGACTCCGTAATTGATTTTTCCATTTGTTGCCACAGCCTTTCGACATCATTGCTTTGGTATACTGTATTTAGATGCTGTTTAATTTCTTGTTTGTATTTCCTCATTTTGCATTTTCTCGATGTTCCACTGTTCTAATACTTCGTTGGCCTTAGGTTTTTCTGAAGATATTCTCAATCTGATTTTTGCTCTTACTAGGTGATGATCTGTATCTCCATCTGCTTTCCTGAGGCTTCTTACATCCAGAACATTACTTCCATGTCTAGCATCGATAATTACGTGGTCAATTTGGTTCCGCAAGGAGTGATCATTAGAGACCCAAGTCTGTTTATGAATGTTTTTATGTTGGAACATAGTAGACTTTACAAGCATATTGTTAGCCGATGCTAGCTCTACGAGTCTTTGTCCATTGTCGTTTGAGATATCGTGGAGGCTGTGTTGTCTTATTGTCGGTCTTAGGTTAGGTTCTTTACCAATTTTTGCGTTGAAGTCTTTACAGATTATCTGCATGTCTTGTTTGGGGATTTTCTCAAACGTTCTTTCGAGTTGTTCACAGAAGTAATCTTTAATATGTTCGTCTTTATCTTCTGTCGGAGCATGTCCAGATATAATTGAGATATTGTACCATTTTCCTTCCAGTCTAATATAACAAAGTCTTTCACTAATGGGCGTGAAACTTATAATACTTACTGATCAGGTATTCTTTACCTCAGACATCCTATCTTAATATGTTTTACGATATTAGGTTCTTGGTATATTCTATATTGTTCATTATTTTTTGTTAGAGTCCAGGTCTCTGAACCATATATTAGGACTGGGCGTATTATTGTTTTGTAGAGTTTTATTTTTGCATTTCTTGATATAATTGAATCCAAATGCAAACATAAAAATCGACGTATGTTAGAACTTTTTTCCTAAAGTCTAATAGTTGATTTTTTATTGCTTTTCTTCTTCTGAAAAAAGTAAAATATCTAGTGAAAAAATTTTACCGATAGTATTGTGGACGTCGTTAAACCGTCGAGTTTTTTCGTTAAATTTTAATAGAAAGACAGAAGAACATCCCCTTGGGATGATTTTATGTGAATTGTTGACTTGTAAACATTTCTCCAATCTTTTTTAAGTCATAAACTTTTTAAAAATGCTCTTCTTTAATTGAAGTATACAATTACAGATCTAAAACTTAAACAACCAACAAATTTAAACTTCGTATTATTGCACTTTTTGTTTCATTTTACGTAATTTATAAAGCCAAAATCTTTTCACATTTTTCCATTAAAGCGCATTTGCTCAAATAGTTCTGTTAGTTCTTTTAAATGCCTTGCACAAAACTACTGAAAGCATCAAATTTTCAAACCTCTCTCCAAATTAAAAGTTTCTAAAAGTTCTTTGACAAAATAAGAGTGGAGTAGAGAAATTCAGTACAACGAGAAGTAGTGCTATAAATAGTTTTGAACAAGTTTTGAGTTACTCGAAAATAAGTTAAGGAAATACGCAGTTTGGAAATAATGTTAGACGAGCTTGAGTAAATAAATGAATGATGTTTTTTAAATTTTAATTCTTTGACCGTGGTGAGAAAGCACATAAGTCATTTTGCCTAGTTTTGCAGTAGAAGCGATTTAATATTCACCGGTTACCTCTAAATCCGTTTTATAGCCCAAAATTACGTGTTACTGTATTTGGTTTTAATTGTTGTTTTTATAATTATCTATATAAATGTCTTATACTAATATAGACCATTCTCCAAATTTTCCACCACCCATGAAATAAAAATATGTCAAAAATGAAATTCGTGACTTATGTCATTTGATCCCAAGTGTGTCCATGACTTATGTGTTATTGCACTTACAGAAACGGGTTATGAAAATAATATTATTAAACAAAGTATTTTTTATTTGTTATAAAAAAGGAAGTTTGATAAAAAAAATAAACCTATAAAAAAGAAAGAACCACTTAAACATAATAACTATTTAATCAATATCTTCGTCGATAGCTGAATAGTCCAGCAACGCTGTTTCGATCGATGAAAGATTTTCATAGAACCCATGAAAAGTTGTAGGGATTAAGGGAAGCAAATCAAGAAGATCCTTTTTTTTTCTTTATTTATTGGCACATCCGCCTTATATTCAACGGGGGAACTAAATTTCCCAACCCATTTCGTCTAATAAAAGAAATTTCCTTAAATGGCTTCTCTGCATGTAAGGATTTTTTGAAAAATATTTTCTTATTATCCCATTTTATATAATTTAGCCATTGCACATCATGCCAGTGAAAAGGTTCTCCTTGATCGTCTTTTTTCCTAGACACCAATGGCCCCTTTAACTTGTCGCATTTATGGCAAATATCTGTTTGAAGCTTTTTAAACGACAGATCCAATTTATAAAATTTAGATCTATAAAATGGATACAACACAAAGTTTTGGTATGATTCCTTGTACAGGGAATACATTGCTTCTAGGGTTAAATGTGATGGTAGAAACCTTTTATTTGTTTGGACGCGTGAGTAGTGGCTTTCGTAACTCAGGAAACTCAAAATATGCTTACCGAGTTCTTCTAATTTTTCTTCAGACCACTTGTTTAGTGGAATATTCTCTCATTGGGCAGAATCAGTCTTTGTTTCCGCAGGTTATGCTCTTTTTATTAAAGCGATAACTTTTATGAAATTGTTTGTTTCATTAAAAGTCACAAGAAAGCCTTTACGGCAAACAGAAATGGATTATTTATTTATAAAAAATATTTGTAGGTTTTGAGGCGAAATTTTTCTGTCTGGATCGTCTGTATGAGGCCTCGTCAATTTTTTGTCATGTATGGTGAAAAGACTGGCTATATAAGCTACTCTATTGTCGTAACTGCCCAAACTCCAATATTCGGAAAAAATTTCTTTCAGCTGATTTTCAGTGATTTTTGTTTTGCACTTTGCTCGGCATAGTGGCAGAGGTTGAAATGGTCTTTCTGGAATTATTTTACCATTTTTTGTAATATATGACTTCCCGAATTACTTTTTTTTTCGTATTTCTCTAGCCTTTCTTGTATCCGGTGTTTTGTTTAGCTGTTGACGTGATTTTTACGCTCTAAGTAAAATTGCTTGTAGTATTATTATTTTGTCATCAAAACAGAATTGCTTTTAGGAATGTATCTGCTATCAACTCGTAATCGACAGACACTTTAAACAAAAAACTTCTGGACATGTGTTATTCACAATATCAAACAAAACTGAACTGTTTTAGGCTAAATTATTTTCTGCATGTAATGTTTCAGTAGCGCCTAGTAACATAACTCACCGACGGGACGACAATAGACAGCAAGTTCCAACTGGCTCTCTTCACATAAGTCGACTTAAGTGTTTATTCACAAACTCAAGTCGGTATTTTCTCAGTATGGTTAGTATGCACACTTCGCAATAACAGCTGTAAAAATGCAGAGTAGACTAAAGTGCTTAGAGCCGATGATAGTATTACAAATCACCTACACATTTTTATAAAAAAAAAAATCGGAAAATTTGACTTATGTGCTTACTCACCTCAGTCACAGAATTTACCTTAGGCTTAATTTTGCAAAACAAATAAATTTTTCTTAATTATTTTTTAATCTCAGGGCTATTTTTTATCGCTAATTTTTCTACGTGGTTTCAAAGTAATATCTATACTATTGCCTTTGAGGGAAATATGGACAATGGGAAAATAAATAAAAGTAAATAAATTTGTGATAATAAATTATCAAACAATTTTAAAAATTTACTTTCAAATTATTAAATCAAATAAATTTATAATTAAACAAAACATATAACCTATGCTACAATAAGTGTAATTAAACTTAAAAATGACTTGTACTCAACAAGAAAGATCTCTTAATTAAATGTTATATTTATTATGAAAGCAAATAGCTGAACAAAATGTTGAGAGGATCGAATTAGTTATGATATCGTCACGAGTGTCGTTGAAAGTCCTTTTTTTATTGTTTATCAGACTGACCTTTTAGTTACACAATATTTCTATTGGCTCCTTTTCTCTTCCGACTGTGCTCTGACCATCTACTGCTCGAATTCTTGGATGCTTCACACACTCCCGTTCTCTTCAGCTACTGAAGAGAACACTTTGGAGCACTTTCTCCAAAACACGTCCTGGATAAACACCTATCCCACAGAAACACACTTTCTTACTAATCGAAAGGATTTTCACTTCAGCGATTAGCACTACATACATTTTACACCTGTTTTCCTTACTACAGGATGTAAATTCCGCTTTGAACTGCTACCACTTCTTTGGCTTGCTCCACAGACACGACAAACACTATAAATATTTTTATTTACAAGCAACTCTGCTCACTTTTACTGCAAGCTATGGAGCAACAAAACAACCAGCTTCTTCAGAACTTCAGAACACAGTAAAGTCTCCTTCGGCAACACAAAATCGGTGATTAACTAACTCACTGAACGAAAACTGCCAAATAGCATTTTGAGTTTAAATTCACCTCTTAACTCATAAAATTAAGCAAAAAAATTGCCGATTTTGAAAACTTTATATCGAGATCTTATCTGTACCGAACGCAAACGGTTTCTCCTAACTGCTACTACACTTTACACTATTTGTTGATGACCAAAAACGAATAACGATAACGAATTTTAACAAAATCCGGACCCAAAACAATGAAACCAACTGATTTTGGCAGTAGTTTTACCGAGAATGATATCATTCTCCCAAAAAATTCTCTTCTGCATCACCAATCTAAGTGGAAATGCTCATATTTATTTGACGCGCAATATTAAATAGGCGGAATCAATATCAAACGAAAGCAATTTGGGTTAATTATAAACAGACTAAAAATGTTTATTTTATCAATCTCAGCGACGCAAAAAGATTGGGAATATTTTTCGGTGTTTTAACATATACGAGGTAAAGCGAAATGCTACAATGCATGAAAAAATGTTAAAGCACGGAAAACAATTTTTTACTTGGAAAAAATTGAATTACTCACATATACCACTATTTTGGCTTTACAAGGCTGAAATTTGGTAAATCATATTTTATAGTATTGTTACGATATATTTTGCCTACCATAGGGGTATTACTATTAGGGGTAGAAGATGGGGGATAGAAATTCTTGGGGCGAAGATAGGGTAAGCAAAATAAACGCTACTTGTGCGAACGGGCACTCAGGCTTTGGTAGGAGAGCTGGGGTCGTGGATAAGTAAAAGACAAGGGGGTTTGGATTGGGGCAACTACAGAAAAATAAAATAAAGGGTCATAAATCTCTTGGGACAAACAAAAACAAAACGAAACCGGAAACACCTTAAGAAATTTAATATAGGGCGCCACTTGAGGTGCCTAATTATACCTATTACAACCATCTAGTTGTAACTGGGGATATAATTATTAAACATAAAAAACATATCTTTTTCAAATAAAACTCAAAAAGAAAGGGTTTGTTAAAAAAAAAATAAACAAAATGTTGAAAAACAAAATTTAACATTTATTTTTGTGTCACCACAAACAGTTATAAAAATATAGAGAACACAAGAATGCTCAAAAAAGACAATACAAAATTATAATGACAATAGCTGCAAAATACAAAAATACAAAAAAGACTTACATGTGTCATCTGTTTACAATCTCCAGGAGTTGGAGATACTACAAAACTTGCAATTGTTAATGGGCGACAATTTGTAGCAGACATAAATTATTACAAATAAAAAAAAAATATCTTTTTAAGTGAAACTATGCATAGTGGTTAACCTTCTTTAAAAAACAAAAACAAAATCTCAAATATGATTAGGTATTTACCAAATGTCAAAAATAGTGCTAACTGTCATATGTTAATACTAAATCTTAAAACTGAGAACAATTAAAATGACAGCAAGCTAGGCCTCGCCCTAACATCTACAATTTTAGTTATTACAATTTCTTAAACTTTTACGAAAGCAATTATTATTAGAAAATGTTTATTTTTCCTTTAAAAGTTCAACCAAAAAAATTATTACCTGGGTTTCACTAAAATTTCTGGGGTTAGGAACTTCACTTAAACTGGAGATTTACTGCCACCCAAAAAACTGGACAAACCAAGGACGACCAAGGACAAACAAAATTGAGGCTAAAAGTTGGCAGTGGACACAAACTTCGAAAATCTGCTTCTTTAAAAAACTGGAATCATGTGGGTATTTTTCAAATTTGTTGGAAACGCCGCAAATCTCTTAGATACAAATCTTTTTTTTTTTTTTAACAAATTTTCCGGCTTCTTCAAACCACACACACCGACGTCTGCTCTCAATGACCAATCTTTTCAACCTCATTTTAACTTCACATACAACTGGTACTATACTATACTTTTTCCCATGAAGAAAGGCGAAAAAACACAAAACATTACGAATTTGAAGGAAAATTCGGACTCCAATAAAACTAAACACGCATTTAACAGCGGCCGGCCTTACCGAGAGTGACGAAATTATCTTAAAAAATTGCTCACATCAGTTAGAATAAACAAACCACTTTGGGTATAAACAAAACACAACGGAAATTGAGACGTAGATTAATTTGAAAACGCAATATCGGGCGGTTTGGACAAAGAAATATCGAAGAATTTGCGCCTGTGACATAAATAAACAATAAAATGATTCATGATCGACGGCGGCGACCTAAAAAAAGAACGAAAGATTATATGGGTTTTAAATTGAAGGATACGAACTAAGAAGCATTGAAAAAATTCTTCGTTATTATAATGCATATATAAGGGGGTTTCAATTAACACATATACGAGGGGATTCCAATAAATTTCAAATGCTACAGTATTGAAGACGACTGTAAAATTTAAGCCAAATATCAATTTTGCATAGTTGACGTGAACTTACCCAATAACGTTATGACAATGGTAAAAATTTGGGCTTCTTAAATCTGAAGAGATGGCTCCTATATACAATATTCAGCTCCAATGAAGATATAATTGACAATCCACAAGCCTACTTTTACTACTAGAGCTTCGAGAATCGTATTACTCAAACAGCATAAAAATGTTGGAAACTTGCTGGAATTGTTGTAAGATCGTTTGGTAACAAATTCCATATTTACTGGTAAATATGTTTTTTTATTTCAGAAGAGGTTACTTATCAGACCACCTGCTATAATTAAGTAAACGAAATACCCTGTGGTAAATGGACTTCTATCCAACCAAAAACTAGTCACACACACATTTATATCTTTGTATAAACTTAATTAGATTTAAAATTAAAGACAGTCAAGATTCCCTTTCACGCAAAAATAGTCTATGTATCTGTTGATACGTATTTCGCTTTAATAAAGCTCATCAGAACAGTTATTTATAGGCTTTCTCAACGTGAAAATTAATCTTTTCCTGTCTTTGTGAAGCAACGATAAAATGGCTTCGAAACGGACGCAATAGCGACATCTGATATTAAATCCGTAAAATAGTTTCGAAACACAATTCAGATAACTGCCTTAATCTGAACCTTCTATAAATGCAAGGTATAACAGACGCTGATAAAGATGTTAATAGAGACATGGGGAATCTAAAATTTGCATTCCACGACACGTCTCCTCAGCTAAGCAGAAATCGTTAGCGAATTGGTTTCTTGTACTCATACAGAGTAGATCCGAATAAAAATAAAATTAAAGACAGTCAAGATTCCCTTTCACGCAAAAATAGTTTATGTATCTGTTGATACGTATTTCGCTTTAATAAAGCTCATCAGAACAGTTATTCATAGGCTTTCTCAACGTGAAAATTAATCTTTTCCTGTCTTTGTGAAGCAACGATAAAATGGCTTCGAAACGGACGCAATAGCGACATCTGATATTAAATCCGTAAAATAGTTTCGAAACACAATTCAGATAACTGCCTTAATCTGAACCTTCTATAAATGCAAGGTATAACAGACGCTGATAAAGATGTTAATAGAGACATGGGGAATCTAAAATTTGCATTCCACGACATGTCTCCTCAGCTAAGCAGAAATCGTTAGCGAATTGGTTTCTTGTACTCATACAGAGTAGATCCGAATAAAAATAAAATTAAAGACAGTCAAGATTCCCTTTCACGCAAAAATAGTCTATGTATCTGTTGATACGTATTTCGCTTTAATAAAGCTCATCAGAACAGTTATTCATAGGCTTTCTCAACGTGAAAATTAATCTTTTCCTGTCTTTGTGAAGCAACGATAAAATGGCTTCGAAACGGACGCAATAGCGACATCTGATATTAAATCCGTAAAATAGTTTCGAAACACAATTCAGATAACTGCCTTAATCTGAACCTTCTATAAATGCAAGGTATAACAGACGCTGATAAAGATGTTAATAGAATTAAATTCGCTAATTAAAGCGAAATACGTATCAACAGATACATAGACTATTTTTGCGTGAAAGGGAATCTTGACTGTCTTTAATTTTATTTTTATTCGGATCTACTCTGTATGAGTACAAGAAACCAATTCGCTAACGATTTCTGCTTAGCTGAGGAGACATGTCGTGGAATGCAAATTTTAGATTCCCCATGTCTCTATTAACATCTTTATCAGCGTCTGTTATACCTTGCATTTATAGAAGGTTCAGATTAAGGCAGTTATCTGAATTGTGTTTCGAAACTATTTTACGGAATTAATTAGATTTATGCATCTACATAAGAATTTTTTATGCGTAATTGGATTTTGCAATAACAAATAAAGTGAAGTTGGAAAAACCAACATACCGAAACTAATTTCTGTAATTAATCTTCGCTCTAATAAGTATCCAAAACTGTAGCTATTACCTAATACCTACGGTAGTTTCTGCAAATATTCATATTTACTTATAAGGGAATATGAAGCAAGTGGAATCCCTAAAGTTTCCAACTTTAACTTCCGTTATCGGTTTTGGTGTACTATTTCATTAAACTTCCAGATTCTCCACATTTTCCACTTTCTCCATACTTGTTCCAAACAAACTTTTAAGCATTTAATCAACTAAGAATTAGGCTGAAGGGTGACATTTAAAAAGGGAATGGCAGAATCTTGATTTTTTGAGGAGTAAAGGGTTAAGACGCTTTCTCTTTTGGTTTTGGGCTTATTGATTTTCCTTCCATCAAGATTTTGTGGTTATGCGAAAGTTGGAAGTAGATTTTTAGTTACTTTCGAACGTGTTTAAATCTGTTTAAAATAAATATACAGGGTAAAAAAAAAGAGGTTTAATCTTTGTATGCAGGTATATATTTAAAAACCCTTAAAAGGGCTAAATCAAAAAACACAAACGTTTTCGGAATAATAATTCCATCATCAGGTTAAAAAGCAGGTTAACATGCCTGAGCCACCAAACTACTAGGGTACAACCCTTTACAAAAAATAAAGTTAGTAAAAAATGTACATGTTGTTGTTTAAAAGTAAGTGATGTTTAATACTTTATTAGATTTAACTTCAGGCAACACATAACCATGCCTCACGTGAGTTCCAGGGTCCAGAGAGTCAACCTCTTCAAACGGACATCAGCTGGTGACTGTTATTAGCCAGAAGATTCAGGAAAAGAAGATGGAGGTGCTGGATTGAACATGTTACGGTGGATATTAAATAAGACTAGAAGCGGCAGGATCAGAAACGACTTGATTAAGAAAAGAGCCGGGTGACTACAGTCTGAAAAAATATTCAAGAACAAAGACTGCAACGGTTTGGCTTTGTCAGATATATCAATAAAAATTATGTGGGACGAAGGATAGAGCTGTTAGAAGGTGCTGGAAAGAGAGATAGAAAAAAACCGAGGAGAATATGGATAAACTGTGTGATAGAGAACTTAAGGGAAAAAAGTTTGGGTGAAGAAGACACGATGGACAGAAACAAGTTGCCATTCTATTAATATCTCTGACTATATTCTTCTGACCTAATCTTCGTTGAGCTGATCTTTGCTTTGAGCTTTTATGTCTGACTATATCTTCTCCATTTATCTAATTGTACTAAAAAACAGACAGAATAAGAAATAGTTAAATAAGACAATGGTACAAAATTATTCTTCTGCTAGATAAACATTTATTTCAGATGGACCGGAATAGGCAAGTAGACAGTATGGGAGACAAAACCAATTAGACATAACTAAAAGAATATGTCTAGTTAACCCTTTATAGATTAATGGTATATATTTATACCACTTGCTGTTTTCTGTAACTTATTACTCGTAGAGTGTTAAATACGCAACATTTCTTTTGGAGTAGTAGCAGCGGCAACTCTACGTAATATTGTAGCTTTACGTGAAATTGTTTTCTCAATAGGATATGATTATATTCGAAATTTCATTAATATTAACCAAGCAGATTTTTTGTTTAAAGAAGTGATACATGTATGTACCCATGTCCATTTAGTAATGTAATATTAAGTGGTATGTATATGTACCACTTAACTTAACACTTACAATTCTTTAGGTACTTTTTTTAACTTAGTGTATCTTTAGTAGTTCAAATAATCAAAACGTATTTATTAGTTTAAAATTGCAGTTCTGAGAACATTTTTTTTCTTTCCGTGAAACGCAAATATTTTTATAATTTAGAAAATCCGAATAACTTTGCTTATCTACTAAATACAGTCCACGATGATAGTGTGTATAATGCATGATCCAGTAAAACGTTATTAGTTGATTGCCCTTCATCTGTTACATATTGCACTGAATATATGAGCGGGGTAGAAACAATGGAGTAAGTACTATCTACGTCTAGAATTTTTATGAAGAGCAGAAGGCGGTGGATGAGATTCTTTTATCATTGTCTTTTAATTATTAATGGCCAATTTATATCATTTATAATAGACAACGTTTCGTTCAAGAGAAAAGCCCTTGTGATATTTAAAATGTAGGTCTTTATTATCATCAAAACTAGTTGGTTTCTATTCAGACCGCTTTAAACTTGGTCTATCAATTCCACTTGGTCGAGCAAAGAAAATGAATAATCCGGAAGTTGGATCTATTCTATTAACGCAAAAACGTTACGCGATGTAGAAAGTTTATACCTATGAAGGGATTTCAGAAAAGATCATAGTACTGCCATCGTAATACTTAACTGAAAAACCATTCAGATCCTCCTTGTGCAGGTTGTGACGTAGTATTATTTTTCAAGTATTTTGCGCCTTTTTATTAATATTCCGTTTAAACGTCTTATTATAAATGTCTTATTTATAAAAATTTGCATTCTAAAGATTATTTTAGGTTTGTCCCTCATAATTTAGTTCCTAAAAATGTTTATTTTATGTTTAGTGTATTCAAATATTGCTTTAAGCAACAAAATTTATTGTTTTTTTTACATAAAAATGGAGTATTATGGAAAAGGTATAAATATGTACCACCAAACTGTCGTAACTTCTTTTCTGTGAATGCTCAGTAGTACATATATGTACACCTGTATAAAAACTCAAAAACTTTCACCTAAATGATGCTGTGATTATTAAATTATATCCCCCAAAACATAGTTATTACAAAATAAAAAAAACTGACTTGAAAGCCATTTATATTTTGCCCATTAAAGGGTTAAAGTCTGGAACAGTGGCATGATAAAAATACTCAAAAGTAGAGGCAAATCTCGGTAGGAAGCAAAGAAAAGGAAGAGAACAGAAAATACTACTACTACTATCGGTTTACAGCGTTCTCCTTCCGACTCCTAACCGCCATTCTTTTTTATTTAACCATAGGCCTGGAGGGATTTCTCTTTCCTCTAGTTCTTTTTCAATTCCCTCTGTCCAGCTTCTTCTTGACCTTCCTCTTTTTCTTCTCCCTTGTGGTGTCCACGTCAAAATCTGTTTCGGAATCCTGTCATCTGGCATTCTCTGTACATGGCCGTACCATATTACCTGTTTTGTTTTTATGTCATTAACTATTGTATGCTTGACTCCCATCATTTCTGGTATTCTCTCATTTGGTATCCGATCTCTTCTTGATTTGCCTGCTGCTCTTCTCCAGAAGTCCATTTCTGTTACTAGTAACAGTTTCTCTGTTCTTTGTTTCATTGGTCAAACTTCACTGCCATATGTGATTATACTTTTAAGTATGCTGTTGTATATGAGTTGTTTGTTCGCTTTAGATATTGTTTGGTCCCACAGAATGCCGTTCATCATGGATATGGCTTTTCTACCCTGTATGTTTCTGTCTTTTATAGCAGCACCGAGTGTTCCATCTTAAGTTATCTTCATACCCAGGTACTTGTATTCATCACAGTGTCTAATTTCTACCCCATCGTCTAATATAATGGACTGCTTTGTCCCTCCAATACACATGGTTTCAGTTTTCTTAATGTTGAATTCGTGACCCCATTTGTTATATTCTTCTATTAGCTTCCGAGTCATGTACCTCAAGTCGTCATGATCCTAAGCAATCAGTATTTGGTCATCAGCGAAACATAAGGTGTACAGTGTAGTCTCGTCATTGAGAGGGATTCCCATGCCATTACATTTTCTTTTCCACAGCTTGAGTGCTTGTTCCAGATAAATTTTAAAAAGGGTAGGCGCAATACAGCAACCCTGCTTTAGTCCTTTCGTGACCTTAAATCCCTCCGATATCTTTGATCCAGTTTTAATTTTTGCAGTAGTTCCATTATACAGACTTTGGACTGCTTTTGATAAGACCATGCTTAATGTTGGTTTGCTGTAGGGTTGACCATAGTTTACTAAGGGGTACACTGTCATATGCTTCTTGTAAGTCTATGTACACTAGGTGAACTTCTTTATTGACAGCTGTTTTTTTCTCAATAACTTGCGTAATAGAGTACAAGTCGCTGCTTTAATAATAAAGTGGTGTAACTCAAAAAACACGATCTTTGGCAAACAGCCAAAAACTGTGTTTTAAATGAAATGGTAAAATTCAGTTGCCCATTTTATCTTTGTTTGTTAACGTACTTTAATTTCAATTGGTTTGGTACCTGAATCGTTCAATCTGCTTAAGATCTATCTGTAAAATATGTATTATTGCAGATTTATATTTAAAAATAATGATCTTTTAAAAAGACAGTTCACTTTTACTTCTCTTTATTACTAAAAAGTAAAACAAAAAAAGGTGAATTTAGTTTTACTTCAGTTTTTTACTAAAAATAACTTGTATTGAACTCATACATTCAGATTTGCTTTAGTGTTCTTCTGATTAAATACAGATTACGAATAGAAAGTTTAATTTTGTTTCTGTCTAGTACTAAAAAAATGTAAACGGAAAAAGAATGATTGGTTTTTATTTCAGCTTACAACTAAAGGTAAGTGAATTACCTGCATTAAGTAGTAAAATATCAGTTTAATACAAAGGTGGACCATGTTTCATATCGAAATTTAAAACCAAATATTGAAAAAAAAATTGTTTAATGTACTTAAAGAGGATATTGGAGAATAATAAAGCTAGCTTGTGTAAATGTTGAATTTTTATTTCAATACATTAATAAACAGAAAACTGAATATTTTAATCAAACATATCTTAAATCCTAATTTATCATAATAAAACACAAGTTACATTCAGTAGAAATAGTGGTTATTTGACTAATGCGTCATAGAAGGAAGCATAAAACGAAGGAATTAAATTTTTGCTTATAAGTTCTTTAATGTGCCTCTTTTTGATTTCACTGATTTCAGCTTTTTGAGTATACGCCTTTTTTAAATAAATTTCATTTATCGTTAATACCTTTTTTCTTGGTTTATTTCTTACATTTATACTAAAAAATTGATGGTCTTTGTACGATAATTTGTAGAAAAGTGTGAAAGGCTGATCTTTTCTACATTCAATAACTTTAATGTTATTCCATACTACACTTTCACCTAAAGTATTTATGTTGAAATTGTACCCCCACTCTTCTTGCAATGCTTTAACATCAGTAAAAAAATCGTAGTTCAGTTCATGAACTTCAAAATAAGGAGTAGTTTTTTCAGCACCTTTAATAATCGTAACATATTGTGCTGGTATGTAGATGGGTCCTGATTTTAAATTTCTTTTAATATCTTTTTCAATGAGACTATGAATGTTGCCTCCTTCATTCTGGCTATGCCCCTTAATTAAGAATTTGTGAGTAATTTTATTGATGTTTAAATTGGTCACGGCATATAAATAAACGGATGCAACATATTTATTTTTCTGTTGACCGCAGCAATTATCAGAGAAAAACGTCACGTCTGAACCTCCACTTAATTGGGAAAGATAATTTAAAATACATGATCCAATTTCTACTGCACCTCGCTTTGCATCACATTCACTCCAGAAATAACAATGAACTTTTTCGTAACTCAAATTTTTGCCCCTCTCTTCTTTTTTTGTCAATTCTGCCATGGTAAAATTATATGAATTTAATTTTGATTTGTAATAAAATGCCGACGTACTACCCTGAGGGCTCTGAAGAGTAGCCTGTAAATCAAAAACTACAACTTTGTTATTTTCATGTATAAGTTTTCGATCTTCCTTTTTCTCATTTCTGCACAAAATTTTCTCCTCGTGATGAAGATCATATAATACTTGCAGTGATTTCTTTTGTTCATTATTGGAATTTGCATATTGTAAACATTGGTCACACTGATCTTTTTTTGGCTGGTGAAACCCTATATTAAATTCTCATGTAAAAATATCATAGTATGTACAGTATTTACCTGTATCCTTGCTTAATGCCTTCTGTGTTTCTGTAAAATCTCGATAAAGTTCGGCAATAGTTTTGCTCCCTTCAATATATTCTCGAGACGAGTCTGATCTGATATAGTGAGATTCGATTCGAGGAATTGAATTAATGTGATCTTTAATACTTTGAATCAATTCCTCAGAGAGCTTAGGGTGGTTTGAATGCCTACCTCTAAGATCCGGTTGGACAAAACCATGTTCATCAGTCTTTTGTAAAGAAGTGTTCACAAATCGTTCTGAAATATCCAATGTATTTTTAAAAAAAATTTTACAGACTCTAATTTTTTCACCAACCATAAAATAGAAAGCCTTGTTAGGATTTCTGGGCTGTTCGGCGTTGGTGTATTTGTATTTTGGGGTAACATCAACGGTACACGAGCTCACAAAGGCTCTTTGTGCGTGAAGATCTCCTATCCCCCAAAATGAATTAAGCAACTTAAGCCTTTGCTCTTGATTGATTTTTTGATTGCATTTTAATCTGCAACTATCTGAACAAGGGGGCTTTAATGATCTTTCAGGTATTACTCTGCCTTTTTTAGACACGTAACTTTTTCCAGAATTTCTTGAAGTTTGAGCTTGATTTTGTTTCCATTTTGACGGCTCCCTACATCTTTTCTTACCTTTGGGACGACTCTCTGTGATATTTTCTTTCTCAGACAAAGATGGTGAGGACGACGGTGAGGCGCTTCTTACGGTAGTATCTAAAGCATTCGAAGTGCCTTCCTTGGGTGAACTTTCATAGGTATAATCAGGATCAATGTCACTGCAATCCACATCACTTTCATCTGTGTTGACTGGAGAAATTGTATAATTTTTTCTTGAACTACAATTCTGGCTAGTACTTTGTTGAAACTAAAAAAAATATTGAAAATTTATAACATATTATTACCTGCTAAAGAGTTTGCAAAAGGCAAGAGCATTAGCTGTAGATAAATTATTTGTTATTCGCTTTTATAGTAAAGGTCTGAAATGCTATTTTGCATTACATTTTTAACTTACCATCTCTTGATCGTTGTCAGGTCTAAGATTTTTAAACCCGGTGGTAGATTTATCTGGGCTATCACCAGGTATGAGATTATCAGATCTGCTGGTAGAGTTATCTACGCTATCGTTATGCAATACATTTTCAGACCTGCTGATATCGTTAAAATTTCCTGGGGAACCCGGATTTGTATCTGTTTGCTGCACCTAAAAATAATTAATAAAATTTATGTTGAACAATGCGGTACTGCTACCTTATAATTACTAATAAAACATAATTTAACTTACATTTTGAACTTCGTTCCCTATTGCCTCCAACATTGTGAATATCTTTATCGTTCTAGTATTTTGCATCCTAAATAAAACCTAAAATTACAAAACATTTTGGTAATAAAGTGAAACACAATAAAATGTGTCTTGGAAAAAATGAATTTTTTTTTATAAAATAAAGGTTAATAATCAAAAACTGCATAAATCTAATCGAAAAAGAAACATATTTTAATAGTAAAACGGTACATTCAGAATTAAGGTAACTCATCTACGATTCTTTTAGTAATAGAGTGAAACAAATTAAAATAATTTGTAGCAAGCGATGTTAAATTTAGTAATACAAAGATGCAACTACTAAAAGAGTGCTTTATCACTAAAATTAAGTAAAAACTTACCTTTAAGATCAAAACTAAACTGGTGTATGCAGTAATTACCCAAAAAACACAACTGTACGTTTAATAGTAAATTGAATAAATTTGATTTACGTTTAAAGACACGTGTATGTCACTGGTGCAATTCGTTTTAACTCTAGGTACTACTAAAACGTCGCGGCCAAAGCGCCAATGGGAAAAGGATGTAATAATTTAAAATGAGGGTTCCCCGTTAAATTAGAGTATGATTTTACTACTCACCGATAGGTGGCGATCCAGTTTATTAGTTACATTATTAAAGTGAAAACAGAGAAATTTTGTGTTACACCTGTTTATTACTAAAGCAGCGAAGTGGTCTACTGCGGATCGCCCAGATCTAAAACCAGCTTGCTCCTCTGCTTCGTAATCTCTATAGTCATTTTCTATTTTGTTCTTAATAAGTTTTCCATACATCCTACTTATTGTGCTGTTTACCGCAATTCCTTCGTAATTTTCACACTGATTATTGCTGCCCTTTTTGTGGATAGTTCACATGATAGATAATTTCCATTCTTTTGGTAATTTGGCCCCATTCAAGCAGTCTTGAAAGAGTATTCTTAACTGTTCCTGGAGTTTGTCTGTGCCGGCTTTCACTAATTCTGCGGGAATGTCACCAGGACCAGGGGATTTTCCATTTTCAGGGATTTGGTTATTTCTTCCATCTCTGAATAGAAAATAATAGATCGAAAGTTATATGAACTAACCCCTTGATTAAAAAATTAAATGTAACTTATGTCTACTTTTATATAAACTGCACCATGATCTCCTAACGGTATAAGAGAAGCGATTATGTATATCTGTAATTAAAATATCTGTTTGAGGGTTCGTTATTTGTGTAAGGAGATAGAAAATATGTTGAACGTAACATATGCATAAAGTGTCTACTTCCGTTTATATAATTGTTGTATTCACCTCACGGTTCCGTCAGTTAACTTTTCCATTCGTAAAAAAGTACAACTTTATGCTCTGATTACATAAATTACTATTTTATTATCATTAACTCAATTTGCATACTCTTATTATGTCTACTACCACTGTTTGTATACTAAAGTACTCTTTCTTTTCAGGTAAGCATCCAATTAGCCAGCTATAAATGAACGCGAACAAGGTAATTTACCTCATAATTAAGCGAAAAAGCAAATAAGAGTTGCAAAGGGGATTAAATTTTAATAAAATTTATCGCAAAAGTGTAAAGTTATTTTCGTGGGCGGTAATGGCTATTAGAGGACGTTAAGTGGAGTTTTTGCAAGTTTCTTAAAGAATTACCAGCTTAGGGGGAAGAATATTGCCTCTTTTTGGATAAAAAAAGGGATTAAGCTCGACCGAAGTGTCATCAAGTGTTTGATGAATTTTTAAATTTTTTTAGAAACGATTTTATAATGTTTGTTTACAATAATTTATATAAAAATTTTCAGTTGAAAACTTTTACTAATAATATAAACATAAAATAAATGTACAATGATATACCAAGCAGTAGATATGTTTATATCTATTTTTTTTTTATTAGAAAACTAGCTGACTAGATGAACTTCTTTCCAAGTTAAAATTAAATAAGGTGTGTAAAAAATTACCAGAAAATTACACGAACATATTATGTATGAAAAAAGTTGAATCAATTTAATCTTCTTCTTCAAGTGCCATCTCCGCGGCGGAGGTCGGCAATCATCATAACTATTCGGACTTTTGAGACGGCTGCTCTGAAAAGTTCATTTGATGTACATCCGTACCACTCTCTCAATTTGCGCAGCCATGATATTCTACGCCTCCCTGTGCTTCTTGGATCTTTGCCTGCATAATCAGTGGGAGCAAGGTGTATTTCGGTCCACGTGCAATATGTCCGAGATATTCCAATTTTCTTGTTTTAATTATATTTAGAATTTCTATTTCTTTATTCATCCTTCTCAGAACGTCTTTGTTTGTGACGTGTTCTGTCCACGATATTTTCAGAATTCTTCTATACACCCACAGCTCGCATGATTCCAGTTTTTTTATTGATGTCGCATTTAGGGTCCAAGATTCCATTCCATAAAATAAAGTCGAAAAAACATAGCACCTCGCCAACCTAACTCTTAGTTCCAATTTTAAATCCCTTGTACATAGCACTCTTCTCATTTTGTTGAAATTTGCTCTAGCCTTTTCTATTCTGATTTTATTCTCTTGAAAGTAATCATTGGTGGAGTTAATCATTGTTCCCAGATATGCATATTTGTCCACTTGTTCGACGTTGGTTCCGTTTATTAGAAGATTCTCGTTATTTCTTTGAGTTTTCGATATTCTCATAAATTTCGTCTTCTTGACATTCATTGTTAGACCATACTCTTTTCCATACTCTGCTATTCTGCTCACCAGTCTCTGAAGATCTTCAATGTTTTCGGCTAAGATCACAGTGTCGTCCGCATATCTAATGTTGTTAATGGGAACTCCATTTACCTTTATTCCAGCTGTTTCATCCTCAAGAGCTTTTTTCAGGACATCTTCGTAGTAGACATTACAAAGAATTGGCGACAATACGCATCCCTGTCTCACTCCACATCTAATTTCAATTTCTTCTGATAGCTGTTCGTTAACACGTACTTTTGCTCGCAGTTTATAGTATAAATTTGATATGATCCTGAGGTCGTTGTAGTTAATCTTGTTTGATTTCAGGACATTCATTGTTTGTTTATGTCGTATTTTATCGAATGCTTTATTATAGTCAATAAAACATACCTATTTATCTTGATTGACGTCCAGGCATCTTTGTATCAGTATATTAAGTGAAAAAACAGCTTTACGAGTTCCTTGGCCTTTGCGAAAACCAACTTGTGTATCATTAACGTATATGTCCAGTTTGTGATATATTCGGTTATGGATAACTTTTAGTAGTAACTTTAGCACATGAAACATCAAGCTAATGGTGGGTAATCGCTGCATTCTCTTGCGTTTTTCTTTTTGGGAAGACAAATAAAAATCGACTTTAACCACTCTTTGGGTAATACGCCTGAACTATAAATTTGGTTCAAGAGTGTCACTAAAACACCAATGTGCTTCTAATCTAGAATTTTTAGGATTTCTATAGGAAGCATGTCAGGTCCAGAGCTTTTTTCACTCTTCATTGTTTGTAATGCGTGTAATATTTCTTCTTTTGTAATATATGGACCTATTTCTTCTGACGTAAGTTCTATGTGCTCCAGATGTCCTCTTTCATCATCGAACAATTCGTCGATATATTCTGCCCATCTTTGTACTTTCTCTTCCGTATGTGTTATAATAGTAGTCCCGTGTCTATCCAGAATTGCACGAGTGACATTTTGTTTTCATAGTCCTGCCAGTTCTTTAACTTTCTTGTACAGGTTTAACAGATCATATTTATTTTGAAGGTCCTCGATCTCTTTGCATTTCTCTTCAAAGTATTTTTCTTTTGCCTGCTTTATCATCTTCCTGATCTCGTAGTTTATCTCTCTGTATTTATTGTTTTCTTTGTTTATTGTTTATTATTATTTATTTATTATTCAATTTAATGCTTTCTGATAGACAATTTTTTTTTATTTTTTTGCGTTGCCTAAATATACAACTATAACGGTTTTCCGACTCGCGAATAATTGTTTAAAATGAAATGGTATGTTCGTTGGAATCATCGTTATACTCAGGATCAAGTCTTACTCTTCTTTTTCTTTTTCCTTGATGATCGTTGATAAATTCGCACTTTTTGCATTTGTATCCTTCTACCGATAAGAAGGCATCTTCAGTTTTTTTTTGTTGACATGTGGACGCTTACCTGCCTTTGGCGGTAGAATATGTACCGGAGTGGTTCGAGCACATTAGATTACTGCAGTATGTATTTGTTCGAATTTGAGTGAGTGTAAATAACTTTTTTATAGACTATTTATATTTTACTGTCAATCGGGGACACTTTCATATAATAACGTTTTTGTTTGAGATGATTAAGAGATATATGTCTTAATTTTCAAGCAGTTTTATTCTTCTTCTTCTTTTGGTACCTATTCGTTTTGAACATTAGCGATCTTTCTGGCTATGATTATTTTATTAACTGATACTTTAAATAGATTAGTTGTTGTTTCTTAGGTTTTTTAACCATGATATTCTTCTTCTCCTAATTTCTCGCCTTCCCAATACTTTGCCTTGAAGAATTAGTTTCAGTATTCTGTATTTAGTGCCGTTTCTCATTATGTGTTCGAGATATTCTAACTTTCTCCTTTTAATCGGATACATCACTTCTTTTTTTTTCCCTATTCTTTATAGTACAGTCTCGTTGGTTATCTTGTCCGTCCATGATATTCTTAGGATTCTTCTATATACCCACATCTCGAAGGCTTCAAGTTTTTTCTTCATCGCTTCAGTGAATGTCCAGGATTCAAGAGTGTCCGTAGTATAATATCGAGAAAACATAACATCGTAGGAGCCTTACTTTAATCTCCAAAATAAGGTTGTGGCTTTTAAAGAGTTTGGCCATGTTGTTGAATGCACTCCTAGCCTTCTCTATTCTACATCCCATTGTTCGTTTACTATTGTTCCAAGATACCTAGGTAAACTGTTTTACTCGGTACACTGGTGTATTCTTGATAAGCTGTTGGACGTCTCTAATTTTATTTTTGCTAATGACCATAAATTTAGTTTTTGATATGTTTACTTGTAGTCTAAATCTTTCACTTACTTCACTTGTTTTTTTTGCACTTCACTTGTACTTTGCAAGACAAAAAGAGAAAATATAGAGGGTCAACTTCACCTTTCCTGCAGAGTAAAAAAACTGTTAAAAAAAAAACAAGGAAAGAAGGTTCAGAGAATGGGGACTACGTTATAAGTGCATTTAAGATGATGGGAGAACTGAAAGAAATCAGAAATTAAAATAAGGAATATAGAGAAGAGACGATAGCGCTGCAAAAAGAAAATATAAAGATAAAGCAAGAATTGGAAGAAACAAAAAACAAATTAACCTAGGTTGAGAACAAAAGAATCAACAAAAGAATGGAAGTATTGGAAACCATCAAGACACGAAAGCTGCAATACCTGGGGCTTGTTATGCGTAATGAGAGATACAACCTACTTCAATTGATTATACAAGGGAAAATCCGGGACAAGAGAAGTGTAGGAAGAAGAAGAATCTCATGGTTGCGTAACTTGAGGGAATGGTATGGATGCACATCAATTGAACTATTCAGAGCAGCAGCATCTAAGATCAGAATAGCCATGATGATTGCCAACCTCCGTCGCGGAGATGGCACGTGAAGAAAAAGAAGAGAACAAAAGTACAAAGAATTGAAAAACAGATAAATAGAAAAGAAAAGAAATAACATAGTAATTACGGGTCTACTAATAGTCGCATCAGATGAAACACTCTTCAAAAATAACGTAAAAGATTTTATATAAAAGCATTTAAAAGAGGATGTCGAAATAGAATCTGCAATGAAGCTAAAAAACAATATATGCCTGGTATAAATGAAGGATTATGGTGAAAGAAATAAGGTAACGAAAGAAAAAAGCAAACTCAGATTTCTTACTGAAGAAAAGATCTTCATCAACGATGACTTGACCGAAAAGGAAAGACACATCAAAAAGGAAATTGTAAATAAAGGCAAGGAATTAAGAGATGAAAGTAAAAATGTGAAGATAAATTACAAAAAACTAACTGTGGATGGCATAAAATAGAAATGAGCCGGAAATGGTAATTTCAAAGGAAAAAATTCTAGAAATATGGACCAAAAAAATGGCATATAGTAGTGGACAAAGAAAAAGACGACCCATTATGCCGACGGACCCTAGCGATGAACAGGAAAATGAGTTTGAACATAAATACCAAAACAAAAAATAAGAATACATACCTAAATATTGCGACATGGAATTTACGAAGAGTATACGAGGAGTGACCTTTAATTTAATTAATAGAAGAACTTAAAAAATATAAAATACATCATAGCAATACAAGAAACACATTTTTTGGAAAAATGTGTGGAATTAGAATTAAAGACAATGATATCGCTGATAAATATATACGCTCCAAGCAAAGAAAAAGGAGAAGAAGTGAAAGATGAATTTTATGAAGAATTCTAGCTAGTGAGCTAATATTAGAAGTGTGAGATGCCGAAGAAATGCCTTTAGAATGGAAGTAGTCCATTATAATTACTATATACAAAAAGGGAGATAGAACTGAATGCGCAAGCTATAGAGGAATAAATGCTCACCATACTTATTAAAAAACGATTAGAAATATCGGTAGAATAATCTAGGAGAATTTCTGGGAGGATTTCGCAAGGGAAGATCAATAACCGATCAAATTTTATGCTAAAACAAACAGGAAAATGAATATATGTGCTTAGGTACTCTTATCGGATATGTAAGAAAAAACTGAAATCAACCTGAAACTGACCAAGAGCCACATATGTGTTGGACCCATAGCAAAATAATTAAGGCCAAAGATATATCTCGTAATACAAAAATAAAAGTAAACAAAACTATAATTAGACCCACAATGATATACGCTGCCGAGACATGAACTATGAACAAAACCATACAGAACAGATTAGAAGCATGGGAAAGAAAGATACTTCGCAGGATGTTTGATGGAAAGGTAGGAGAGGACGAATGGAGAAAACTAACTAATGCAGAAGTATATCAATTGTATGCTAACTCTACAACAAGAAAAATTGTGGAAAAACATAGACTAGAATGGCTTGGACATCTAGAAAGAAGGCAAGGTAATAGACTAGTCAAGAATATTGTTTGTAGAGTACCTGAGAGCAAAAAAAGTGAGGAAGACCACGAAAGGAATGGAGATAATATGTAGTATGGAAGGTTTAAGAGAGATGGGAATCAGAGATTGAAAGCTGATACAAGAACAGAAAACAATGAAAATTATCCATCCAGCAATGGGCATAAAAGGCCTGCTAACGCTATAAATACATACTTTATAAGTCTCAGGTCGAGCTGTTGTCCAGACCGATTGGGGGATTGCTTACACGACAATCTCCTTAATTAATCAATTAACGGTTTTATTGCACTGTATATGATATGATCGATGATAAAATAGCCTAAATATTCCATATATGATAACTTCCCCCTACAGTCTTATTATCTCTATATTATACATTTTTAATTTGAGTAGTCTGTAAAAACATTTTACGGACCTATAAAATATCATTTTATACGTTTTAGTCCGTTTTAATGTTTTTTTTAACATGTGTATTTATATAATAATTTCATCGCAAAAATAAGGGTGGTATTACTCTTTTTACTAACTGTAACATAAATTTTAATTTTTCCAGCTGACCTTTCATGATTTTTATTTAATTTTGCGTAAAATCTCGTGTATTACGATTTTTTACTTTCCTATTTACAAGTCTTTTACTTTAATTATAATTTTTTCAAACAATAACAATAAGAGCTACAAATAATTAAAAAAAATTTAGTCTAGGTTTATATTAAATTATGAACATGAAAAATTGAATTACGTTCTCGTAGTTTCAGTGTTTAATAAAACAAAAATTTGCTTTTTCTAGCATGATATGCGGTGTCAGAACGTAAAACGTAAATCATGGTGAACAGACGTTTCGGAATTATGAAATTGTGCATTGTAATTTGTTTATTTCCGATGTTTTAGTTGGAAATTGCGGCAACCAGTTTCCCGAATTTTATTGCAGCAATAATTGAAATCTATGTAGAAGTCTGAGTTAAATAAAATATTCCAATGTACTTTCGAAAGAAAAAAAATGTTCTGAAGTTTTTGTATAAAGATAAAGACATTAGAGGTGTATGTTAAAACCGGTAAATAAAAAAAAAGTAAAGTAAATTTTCTATTATTACTATTTCTAGAAGATCTTTGAAGAAGAGCTTCTATACTGGCGTTGTATTACTTTTTTTTCTCTACAGTAAAACGCTAAGGCGAGCGTCACGGAACTAACGCCACAATATGGCGTCGTCACGGGTAGCGTCACAGAATAGCGGTTTTTGATATCGATACACTACTCTTGCTCATTTCGTTTCTAGTTATAATATTTTACTCCCAAAACATCACATTCCTTCTGAAAAAAGTAAATCTTGCAGTTTACGGCCTCATTGCCTCTCCAAGCAAGTTCAAATGAGCAGAAGTAAAAAAACTGTTTTTGTGCTCCATTGGGGGTTTCCCCGTCATAGCTTTGGATGATTTTTAATAATTTTGAATAAAATCCTTTATAAAAGGTATATAAAAAAACCCAGTTGGGCTATGTTGCATTGACAAAACGTTTTCGGAATAAATATTCCATCATCAGTGTCAAATTAATACATGGATGTAGCCACTAAATATGTGGGTAAAAACCCTTTAAAAATTATTAAATAAGATTTGATCTACATTATGTCTAATTTACATTTAAGATGTTAAAGTTACCGTTGGATAGGTAACAGGGCGACATATAACTCTACATTAGTTGCGAGTCCTGAGACGGTATGTCTACGAGGACTTTGTCAAAGCAACTGTCAGCAGCAAAATTTCATCTGTATCATCTGCAATGAGATTATCGAACTCATCAGTATCGAAACAAAGTCTCTTTGTTTTCGATTTCATCAAACCTTTGCTCGAAAATAGTCGCCCTTTTTGTCTCTTCATTCACTCCTGACAAGTGCAACCATGAGACCACTTCAGCGCAGTGTTTGACTATATGTAAGCACAGTCCGAAAGATTGTCTACGTCGTTTTCTAACCACTGATAAAAAATAGATCCACTGGTATACAACAGAGATCAAAGAGCAGTCGAAGCAGTGGACGGCATCTGGCGACGTGCTCCACAGAATGCGACGACTGTGCTATCGGTCGGACAGGTGATGGCCACCATTTTCTGAGATTCACAAGTTGTGATCTACATTAGGGATGGCGGTTTTTGACAAAACACCGGTTTTCGGTTATACCGGTTTTTTTGCTTACGGTGTAACCTGGCGGCTATAACCGGCCAAAAAACCGGTTTTTCCAAAAACCGGTTTTCGGTCTTTTTGATCCAATATGTTACAAGTTTGCACTTTCAGTTTGCTTCTGTATTTATAAAATAAAATATAATTTAAATTATTATGGTTTTGTTTGGAATAATTACTTAAGAATAATAATTATGATTCGGATCCAAAATAATACCTAACACAATCCTAATCACCGTAAAAACCTAATAACAGGTTTTTACTTTAAAAATAAAAAATCGGTTATAACCGGAACAAAAAAACAACCGATAAAACCGGTTATTGCGAAGTAAAAAAACCGGTTTTCCATTAAAACTGGTAGGTTTTTCCCATCCCTAATCTACATCGACTACCTGGAGAAGGGCAAAACCGTCATAGGACCCTACTATGCCGAGTTATTGGGCAGATTCGACAAAGAATTGCAGAAAAAACAATCCCATTTGGCGAAGAAAAAAGTATACTTCCATCATGCCAACGTATTGGCTCATACCTCCGCCATCCATATGGCTAAATTGGTCTAATTTGACTGCAAACTTGCGATTCCTGCCCTTAATGGGAGCACACATTCTTATAGCACATTGTAACAATATTTTGCTAATGATTTGCTTCTAGAAAAATACTTTAATATGGGTATGAGCAAAGAAAATTATTAAAATTATCATTATCCAATGAAACTTATTCAAATTTAAACAATTCCAGAATTTTACAAGGGTCTTGTTGAATTCATTTTGGAAAATTTTTCGTACTGAATTTTTAATGCAGCTGTTATTATTAAGAATACGTGAATACTTTAGGTAGTAATAACTATTTGGGTTGTTGTGTCTGTTATAATACAGTTATTATAAACTGAAAGAGGCACAAACAAAATAAGGATTATCTTTTATTAGAGATTTAAGCTAACTAATTTAAGTAAACTATTTTAAAATATTTGCACACTGAATCGTGCCGCCTATGTTCTAGATCTAGATAGTCGTAACTAATCCGTAAACATTTTGGTAAAAGAGGTTTTCAGTATCCTGTTTACTTGGTATATTTAGCACGTTTTGTTGCTTCAATTAGATAAAATTTCTATCTTGAATTACTGGAAATCGACGACAATAAATACTTATTAATAGAGCTCATAAAATACGCACTTAAAAACCCTAAAATATGCATTCAAATATACACAAACAACAATTGAAATATACACTAAAATATGCTTTTTATGCATAAAATGCTGTCACATCGGGGGAACAATTAAGGGTCTAACCACCTTCTGTTGTCTCCGGGTGCTCTGTAGAGGGCTTCGAATATACTGTCGAGAGCTCCTCTACTTAAGTCCATTTTCAGGTTATGGACTAGGAAAATATTTATCTTCGGTGTCTTGCCTTGAAAAATATTTCTTACATGACAATTTCTTCGTCGAAATAAAACACCAAGTTAAGTTGAAACAATTCTCAGCCACAGAGTATGGAAAATAAATGCAGGAAGCAGAGCCCCGAGAGCACTAGAGCTGTCGGAGAGCCCGTGAGGGACTGACCTGGCTGACCTGAAAATCGCCAATATTTATATGCGCTGTTCGAGCGATAAATAGGGATTTCCATGTCAAGAGCCAATGGGAAAATTCGAGGCGGGGCGATGCGCATCGAAATGCGCACTAGTCCACATTCGATGACAATGCATGCAAATAAAAAACGCAGTAATACTTGTATTGAAGGTATTTAATTTATTTTATGCTAGTTACAAAAAATATTTATTGAAATTTGTATTATCTACATCATTATAAATTCATTTATTCTTTGATTCATCACTTTTATTCATTATCATAATTCTTTATTATACTGTTATTACAAATAAAGACCCATACTGAGAAATGATAAATATGACCTGCATCTTCTGCAGGTCATCATGCTAGGTAGAGTCGATGGCAAAAAGGGAATAGGTAGAAAAAAGAGGAAGTCATTGGTTGCTAAATATTCGAGACTGGACAAACATGACTGTAGACGAATCATTCCACGTTGTAAAAGACAGAGAAGCTTTTAAAAATGTGGTCGCCAACCTCCGTTAATTGGGACGGCATAAGAAGAAGAAGAATGAATACACCAAACTGAACTAACTATGACTACGGACAGAATGACAATTGCATTTTGTCTTTTGCTAATACAAATTCTGGTAATTTATTATTTGTTAAGCTTTTGGGAGAAACCACATTGATTTATGATTTATCATTTTATTTAATGCCGGCAACCGGCTTATCCCGTTTTACTGTTCATATTGTTATATTATGCTAATATCAATAAGGGGTATTTCCGAGGTATATTTTTACCTACTTCGGTAAATTGCATTACTTAAGTTCTCAAATATTTGACTATATTGTGGTTGGTATACCTGAAAATATGAACTTTTAGTAAATGATATGCACTTATACAATTTTTCCAAAATATGCAAATATGCACTTAATATACATTTTGCATGTTTCCCGAGCTCTGCTTATTAATTTATCTTTAGTCTTTATTTATAATGAAGAAAACGGTTTTGTGTTTATTCACTTATAGACTTCATGTATCTATCTATCTATATAAGGATTTTTACAACCGTCGCCTCCTTCCTTCTTTCAGCCAACGTCTCCAGTCCTTTCTGTTCTGCCATTCTCCATCTCTAAGGTCTCGTCTTTCCATAGCCTCGTCCACTTCATCCCTCCATGATCTTCGGGGTCTACCTCTTTTTCTCCTTTCTATTGGACTCCAATCCAAAATCTTTGCTATCCACCTTGTATGATCTGTTCTTCTCACATGTCCATACCAAATTAAACGTTTTTCTTCGATGTAGCTGAGTATGTATTCTTCTACTGCCATTCTTTGTTTTATCTCCTCATTTCTGATGCGATCCATTTTTGTCACTCTGCAGCTTCTTCTCATGAACTCCATTTCAGTTGCTGCGATTTTGGACCTGTTTCGGTTATTTATTACCCAATTCTCTGTTCCATAGGTCATTATACTGCGTACCAAGGTGTTATAAATTCTTTTCTTTGTATTTCTGGTAATCTGTCGTCTATCCCACAGTACCACGTTCATGTGTTTAATACATGTTCTTGTCTGTGTTAATTTGCTGGTTATATCTTGCTCGGTGGTTCCATTTTTTGAGAGTATAAATCCTAAATATTTGAATTTGTCAGTGCCGTTAATTTCCCTATTATCGTCCATTTCCAAGTTTCTCACTGGTTCTTGCTCTGTTGTTAAATATTGGGTCTTTTCTAGATCTATTTCCAGTCCATTTTTTGTGTATTCCTTTTTTAATTTTCGTAGCATATAGCACAGATCTTCTTCATCTTGAGCCGTTACTACTTGATCATCTGCAAAGCTTAATGTGTACAAGAAGTTGTCCCGGATTGGTATTCCCATCCCTTTACATTTCCTTTTTTATGGTTTTAATATTTGTTCGAGGAATATCTTGAAAAGTGTCGGAGATGTAGAGCATCCCTGCAATAAACCTTTTGTGGTCTTGGATTCGTTGGAGTATTTATTGCCGGTTTTAACTCTTACCTTGTTGTTGTTGTAAAGGTTTTTTACGCCTTCTATTAGTAGAGTTATTCCGATTTCCTTTATCGTGTTCCATAGTTGTTTTCTGGGGACTGTGTCATATGCCTTTTTTAAATCTATGAATGCCATGTGTACTGGTCTATTTTTTGCCATTTTTTTTTTAATTAATTGTTGGAGTGTATAAATGTGGTCTATGCAAGATCTTCCTGCCGTGAACCCCGCCTGATCTTCTCCGATTTTATTTGAGATAAATTTCTTTTTTCAGTATTTTTCCATATAACCTGCCCATACATGCTATCACACTGATGCCTTTGTAGTTCCCGCATTTCTTCTTATCTCCCTTTTTATGAGGTTATGACCATTTGGACCATTTTTCTGGTATTTCGTTCAGGTTTATAGCGTTACTGAACATTTCGTGTATAATTATGTGTAGCTTGTCCGTTCCGTACTTCATTAGTTCATTAACGATTCCTCCTGGTCCCCCTGATTTTTTGTTCTTTAAAGTTTTTATGGCATTCTTTACTTCGATTAATGTTATCTCAATCTGTTCTTCGTTCTGATTTTGTTGTTGTTCCTGTTCTGTGTCTGTCTCTATGAAATCTGGGCGGTTTTCTGTGAGTAGTTCTTTATAGTAGTCTTCCCACTCTTTTTCTGATATGTATTGTATTTGGACCATTTCGTTGTTATTCTTCCTTAAAGATTTCAGTATTTTTCAGGATTCTGAATTCCTTGTTACTCCTATGTATTGTTCAATTTTTGCACATATTTCTTCTCATTCTTCATTCTTTTCTTTTGCCATACTTTGTTTTACTTCTCTGTTTTTCTCTATGTACTTCTGTGTGTCTTCTGCGGATTGGGTGCTCATACTTTTCATATGTAGAATTTTCTTCTCCTCAATACATTTTTTTGGTTTCTTTGTTAATTTTTACTTTGTGTTGGGTATTTCTTTTCTCAAGTTTCCCCAAAGCTTCTAATGCCGCCTTTTTTATGCTGTATTTGACGTGCTCGTACGTTTCTTTGACGTTTCTGAAACCAAAATCCTGTAACTTCTGGTCCAGTCTTCTATGGTATAGGTCCCTTATGGATTCGTCTTGAAGTAAATTTATGTTGAACTTTATTTCTTCTTCTTTCTGTTCATTTTATACTTGGTCTTCTTCGTGTTCTTTCTTCCTTCTAGTTTGGGTGTTCAACGTGTAGGGAAACCTCATTTGTGAAATTATTAATCGGTGGTCAGTGCTACATTCAGCTCCACTCTTTACTCGTGTATCTGTAATTTTGATAGTACTACTTTTGCTGACAATTATGTAATTGATAATGGATCTGATGTTTCTCGTTGTTTGTTTATACGTGTATTTATGTATGTCTTTATGTCTGAAAAAGCCGTTAGTAATTTTCAGATTGTTCAGTTCGCACAGGTCAATTAGTCTTACTCCATTATCGTTTGTCACATCTTCTCCAAAACGGCCTATCGTGCTATCATTTTGTCGTTTCCCTGATCTTCCATTAAGGTCTCCTGCTATTATTATTTCTTGTGTTGGTCTCACTTTTCCGATCTCTTCTTATAAGGTATCCATGAACTGATCCTTTTCTGCTACCAGACTGTTATCCGTAGGGCCGTATACTCCCAGTATCACGATTTGCCTGCCTTCATGTATCATATTATTCAATTAATTTTAATAAACTTCGATATAGACTTTTCCTTAAATTCCAATTGTAATGACTTTACACTATTTGAACTTTGTATACTTGATTCTGATTCCAATCCGACCTGTTTTTAATTTAAATTGCTGTAATCTAAAAGGATTCTTTCTCATATATTTACAAAGAACGCCCGTGCCCGAAATCACCCCCACAAAGAGATTGCATTGAATAACAGGCTTGCCATAAATATACTTGGGACCGGGCACAGAGACGACGAATGAAAATTTTAACGATTAAAGGTTTAATGTTGAAGGTTGAGTGAGCGTAATCCTATCCGGGATAATCTCAAATTAAAATTAAAAGAATTATTTGTCAACAAAACGCCACAAAAAAGCAGACATAAATTTAAAAAAGGTATGAAAAATCTGATATTTAATATGCGTAAGGAAAATTTTCGTTCGTTTGAAATTAATATTTCAGAAAATTTAGAACCTGGAAGTATGAAAAACAGCAAATAAATTGTAGATACTTAAATAATATTAACACAGTGTAAATTAATTAATAACAAGAAATAAAAAAGCTTAACGTAAAAATATTATTTTAACTGGATACTTAATAATATAATGGAATAGAATAGAAATATGCTTTATTGCCGCTGAAAATTGTACAATTTTATGGACAAAGCTTACAAAAAGTCAGAAAAATAACAATAATAATTTAAAATTTACAAAAAGAAGTTACAAATTAAATTGCAAATGGAAATGGTTGTATAATTTTTTTGCCGAATATAATATAGATACCTTTACTAGCTCAGTGGACGGAATCGGTAAATACACATCGAAGATTGAAATTCTGGTAAAGTAGTCATGATTAGGTCTTACTGGAAAACATGTAGGTGTTTACGAATTAAGCAAACAGTTTCTAAAATATATAAAGGGAAAAGTTAAAATCTTGTGGTTTTTGAAGTAGCTTCTGCAATGTGTTATTCTACTGAGGCCAAAAAGATACCGTATTACTCGTTTTTGTAATTTAAAAATAACATCAGATTGGGCAGCTGTACTAGAACCCCAAAATAGATAACCAAATCCATGATGAGACTCGAACAAAGAAAAATATGTTATTTTGGAAGATGCTAAATTGATTTCCTTCGAAGCAGATCTTATTGCATAGCAGGCTGAGGCTAATTTCTTACTTAACAAATCGATATGAAGGGAACACTTAAGGTGGCTGTCTATAAAAATACCAAGAAATTTTACAGAATCAACGATACTAATCTGGCTGTTATTAGGAAGCAAGGGATAAAGACCCTTAAGAGGATAATACTACTGTCTTATCCACGTTAAAAGAGAGTAAATTAAAGTCGTACCAGATTTTTATTTGAAGTAGATCAGAAGTTATAGTTGAATGAAGAGTTTCAATATTAGAGTTCCTCCAGGAGTCCATAACGAAAAGAAGAGGGCCCAATATTGAACCTTGTGATACTCCACATACAATGCTTTTGTGACTGGAGTCAGTATCATTTATTTACTGTAGTTTATTATTTTAGGTTAGTTATTTCATCAAGCTTACTTTCATAACTGTCTTCTTTTGCCTGTTTAGGAGCCAATTCTAATATTTGTTTACTTCTTCTCATCTTGCACTTTATTTTACAACGTCAACAAAACACAGTGACTAAGTAGATGAAGATGTTATATGCATGCTGAAGACACATGGCACCTTCTCCCTCCAAACATTCTGCATATTAGTGTACCATAATCCCTTCACCAGCTGAATAAATAGTAAGTTATGGCTAAAAGTGAATGGGAGATAGTGCTATGAGAAATAATAACAGATAACGCCTTCATCCACATAGATATCCCAATTTTCAAGCAAATGTAACATAACACCTTCACCTTCCAAGCCCTTCATTTGTTCTTACTAGTTGTCTCCTATTCCTCAAGTAACATTGGAACCAATTCAAAGAAATACAATAAGAGTAACAAAAAATTAAACTCTCAAAGCTGTCTTACTAGACTTAAAGGGTCCTTCGATCTCACTGTTCATTTTTGTGATAGGTAAGGGTACTTTATCTCGAAAGAATATAAACGTGATTTTTTTCCTTTAGGATCCTTGATCCTTTTCAGGTTTGTGGTTGAATGTGATTGTGTCGAATAGTATAAAAGCAAAGTAGCACCGAAAACGTTACTGGGGCAAGTTGCGGTTGGCGTTTGTTAGCAAAGCATCTTGGAGGTTATTGAGATGGAACTGCTGCTATCAAATCAGAGGTGAGAGGTTCTGACTTGATTTGATTTTCTTTGCAGATGTGTGTTGAGCTTGTGTTTTAGGTATAAGTTTGACAGAGTCTGTGTCTCTAGTTACTATTTTTTCTGCAAGTCGTTTTTACGTTTACGTCTAACTTCAGAACTAGTGTATTGCACTATAATTTGGTTATTGGACGGTTGCGTTAACGGCCAGGCCTTGTTAGCTTTCGAGAAACAACTCTGCTACAAATAGACCAGTGTAGGTGATATGGCACGAAAGTAATGGACTCTACTTCTTCTTCTTCTTCGTGCGACTAGCATTACTCCTGTTTGTCTGCCTCTTATTCTGTTTCAGTCGTTGTTGACTGTAGATTATCTTTCCACCTTTTTGGCGGCCTTCCAACGGGTCTTCTGCTATACGGCTTGTTGTTGTTACAGATGTTCGCTAATCTATCTGGTCCCATTCGTTTTACATGTTCGTTCCAGTTTTTTTTTCTTTTTTTTATCCACCTGTTAATATTTTGAATTTTGCATTGTTCGCGTATACTTCTGTTAGTTTGTCTCTCTCTTAATGATATGCCCGTTATTGATCTTAATACTTTCATTTCGATATTGTTGATTTGTTGTTTCGTCTTTTTTGTATCGGTCCTTGTCTCCGCTGCATATGTTAGGATTGGTCTTACTGTTGTCTTGTATACTTTCATTTTGTTTTTCATGGTCAGATATTTGTTTCTACATATGGTTTCTCGGAGGTAACCACTTACTCTTGCCGCTTTTGATGCTTGCCTTGTGGTCTCTGTTCTTATATCTCTGTCACTGGTGATCTCTACTCCTAGGTAATTGAATTTCATTACTTGTTCTACAATTTTGTCGTCTATTTCTAGTTTTCACTTACGCCGCTCTTTACTGATTACTATACATTTGGTTTTTTCTACTAATATTCTCATATTAAGTTTGTTTGCTGTGATATTGAAGGTGTGGAGCTGCCTTTGTAGGTCATCTTCGTTATCAGTAATTAGTACTGCATCATCGGAATAGCATAGTATTGTGATTTTATGCACCCACATGTGGTATCTGTGTTGTTTTCTCACTTCGTGAATTATTTGATTCATCACCATATTGAATAACAATGGGCTGAGCGAGTCTCCTTAGCGGATTCCTCCTTTTAGTTCTATGCATTCTGTTTCCCCTGTTGGCATTATAACTCTGGTCTTGTTGTTCTTGTTAATTTCATTAATTGTCCTTATTATCTAATGGTCTATTTGTTCAGCTTGAAATAAATTTAAGATGTCATTTCGCTTCACCCTGTCAAAAGCACTTTTTAAGTCTACAAAGCACATGTATGCTGGTTTTCCCTATTCAATAGTTTTCTCTATTATTTGTCTGATAATAAAAATTGAGTCTATTGTGCTGCGGTTCTTCCGGAAGCCTTGTTGTTCATCTACCATGTTCGCTTTTTCCTCGATTTTACCTTTTATGACTGCCGTTAACAATTTTAATGTGCTATTCATCAGACTAATGCCTCTATAATTGTCAGGATTTCTCGAGTCTCCCTTTTTAAGTATCGGTAGCAGAAGACTTTCCTTCCATTCCGCTGGTACTACAACGGTATTTATTATATCGACGAATAATTTTAGAAGCCATTTGCGTAGTGTTGTTCCTCCATATTTTAGCAGTTCTCTACTCTACTTTTAGATTCTAAATTTAGCCGACTCTAGAAATTATGCGGTGCACATCAGTTTTCTAAAATACAACAGATGACATAGAGTTTATAAGAAATACAGGTGTTAATAGTTCAGAACTTACAACTCAATATGTAGTATATTATCGATGTTATTATAAAATGTACTGTAAACTTTACTTTTAACATTTAAAACTAACTTAACAAAAAAAAAAACGAAAAAAAAAAACACACAAACTTTGCAGATAATAATATTCATATTCGAAAATACGAAGATTTAAAAATTTTTAAACGGACATTTGGCTTCATTTAGAGATGGTTCTCCAATGAAGACAAACAAAGCACCGAATTTGTTTGAAGCACTGTGCTTAAGTTCTACATCTATTCTGATTTCCATTTTGTCTCTAGTGATTTCTCAGTAATTTGCTTTATAACGAATATTGCATGTGTACACGATCTTCCATTACGAAAACCCTGTTGTTCATCTGCTAAACTTATCCTCTGATTTATTAGCACTTTTAGCAATTTTAGTTGTAAGTTTTAGCGTAGTATTTAACAAGTTTATACCTCTGTAGTTTTATCGCAGTTTTTCATCTCCTTTTTTAAATAGTAGAATTAGTTCGCTCGTTTTTCATTCTTCCGGTATTTTATTGTGCTTTAATTTTATTAGTTAATGTTGTTAATTTTTCTGTCATTAAACATGTTTGTCATTTGCTCCACAATATTTCAGTATTTTGTTTTGTATCCCGACTGTACTTGTCGCTTTTCTGTTTTTTAGCTTTTCAAGTATTTTTCGAACTTCCTAATCATTTATTTTAAGTTGTTCATTAGTGGTAATTTCTGGTGTTTCCGATTCTAGCGTCGTTTGTTCTTCCTCTGCATAGAGTTTTTTTAGGTAGTCAATCCACGTATCCTTTTCTATGTCTTTTGTTTCTATTAGTTCCTTTGCCTGCGTTCTTTGACCTCTTATGAAGCGCCATATTTCCTTTATATATTAAAAATGAAGGAAAATATGTTGGAAAGTTGGATCGGATAATTATTCTGAATATTTCACTAGAACTGACAGAAACTTCTTCACGTGGTTCTGAACTTGTATTGAGGATTATCAGTTGACTCATAAAAACTGCCCTATCAATAATTATCAAACTCAATATAAAATGCTTTTTAATTAAATGTGTGTTTTATATTATGACCATTTCTCATTTGAATGATTCGCACTAAATAAATAAACAAAAGCAAAATGATCCTTTGACGCGTCCACGTGTGTTCGTGCGTAAAGTACTCTAACTCCGATTTATTAATAAAAGCGAAAAAGCGAAAGCTTTGGTCTTATACACCAAAGAGGATCGACATAATCATCAGATAGTGAATAGGCTCGAGCGCGGACAGATAATCCGCCGAAGGGACACTGAATAAAAGTGCTATTTTTAGAGGAATCCGAACATCGGTAGTGACCATGCTGAAACGTAATTGAGTATCTTTGAATATATGAAGGCTTTATTGGCTCTCGCAAGCCGAGGTTAACTGAGTTTCGGCGTTTTTCTTGTTTTGTTTCCGTTTCCAATTTACTAAGCAGTTTTAATAGAGTTGAGAAATGAAGTATCTTGTGTAAAGAAAAAGTTGATTCTGAAATTACGAGTAAAAAAGAAAGTTTCTGTTTGAAATTAAAATTACAGATTATGTATCGTTTAATTTAACATATCTCCATGGACATTTTTTATTCATCTTCTTGTTTCAACCACAGGGGTAATTAGCGACATAACATATAATGTAGGGTCGGCAAACTAAAGCACTTCAGTCGAAAACTGTAGATTTTCAGAAATTAAATAAAACTATATAAAAAAATAATTCAATTTTTTTTTAAAAAACGTTTATTGTATTTTATGAGAGTGTGTACAACATATTTACGAGTACCTAAGTATGGCTCTATAAAAAAGTATGGAAAATTGTTTTTCCTGACTTATGTTAAAAAGAACATTGGCATATATGACTTATGTTTAATACAACTAGGTATTTTAGTTTGTTATAGGGAATGCCAGAACAATGACATAAAAATTATTATTGGCGATCTTAATGCTAAATTTGGACAAGAGACAACCTACAGACCTACTATTGGTGAACATAGTCTCCATACGGTCAGTAACCAAAATGGTTTACGGCTGGTTGAACTCGCGGATCGTTAGGAATGGTGGTAGTAAGTACGTGCTTTCCCCACAAAAACATCCATAAAGCTACTTGGCAGTCACCAGACGGCCAGACCAAAAATCAAATCGACCACGTACTTATAGATAGTCGACATTTCTCCGATGTACTGGACGTAAGAGCATGTAGAGGTGCTAATATAGACTCCGACCACTACCTTATAAAAGCAAAACTTAGAGCACGGATATCTAACGCAAAAAAAAGTCACAGCACAAAATCCACAAAATATAATATTGAGGTGCTAAAATCTGAAACTGCTAGAGCTAATTACATGACAATATTAAACGAAGCGTTACCAACAATCGAAGAAAATCTAAGTATAGAAGAACATTGGACTAAATGTAAAGAAGCTATGCACACAGCGGCTGAAACTGTATTAAAACCTATCAAGACCAAAAAACACGAAGATTGGTTCGATGAAGAGTGCAGACATATCAACCAACAAAAAAACGAAGCATATAAGAGATTCCAGCAGCGCAGAACGAGATTAACTCTGGAAGATTATGAAAATCTTAGAAGAGAAGAAAAGAGAATGTTTAGAAGAAAAAAGAAAGAACAATACGAACGAAATTGTTAACCACCATAATGGAAAAGACTCACGAAAATTCTACCAACAGATAAACAGCTGCAGAAAAGGATTCAAACCCAGAATAATAGCCTGTAAAGATAGGGACGGTTCTATAATTAGTAACAAAGAATAGATACTAAACAGATGGGCGGACCATTTTGAAGAACTGCTTAGCGGCAACCACGAATATGGCGAGATTGAGGATCCCATGTTTCAAATGAATGAAGATGATCGGCAACACCACCCCCCACCGAAGAAGAAATTAGAGAAGCCATCGCAATACTGAAAAATAATAAAGCTCCCGGTTCGGATAATCTCCCTGCCGAACTTTTCAAAAAAGTGATAATTATAGAGGCATCACTCTACTCAATATGGCATATAAAGTAATGTCCAACGTATTGTACAAATGACTCCTTCCCTACGCCGAACAAATAGTGGGAGAATATCAGTGCGGTTTCCGTCCTAATAAATCAACAACGGACCAGATATTTATAGTGACGCAGATCCTTGAAAAAACCCTAGAGTTCGGCGTTGACACCCACCACATATTTGTTGACTTCAAAGCCGCATACGACTCCGTTAATAGAAATAAACTTCTACTTGCTATGGTAGAATTTCACATTCCATTTGATCTTGTCCGGTTAACTGAATTTACACTCACAGGTGCAGAGAGCATGGTAAAAATCCAAAACGATCTCTCAAGACCCTTCCATTGCAAAAATGGACTAAGACAGGGTGATGGACTATCGTGTCTCTTATTTAACCTGGCAAATAATTCGAGAGTCGCAGATTACTACGAATGGTACTATCTTTAACAAATCAGTACAAATTGTCGGATACGCAGATGACATAGACATCATAGGTAGGTCCACAGAATCTCTGACTGAAGCATTTCGGTCGTTAAGAGCATCTGCACACAGAATGGGACTAAATATAAATGTTCAAAAGACCAAATATATGTGTTGCACTAGGTCAAGCAACCCGACATCTACACGAATAATAATTGATGACCTAGAACTGGAAGGTGTTGACACCTTCATATACTTAGGGTCGCTGCTAACCAAAGATAACAACGTCAGTGAAGAAATAAAAAGAAGAATAGTGCTCGCCAATAAGTGTTACTATAACTTAAGAAGACAGATGGCCTCAAAAATGCCTAGAAAAATTAAACTGACTGTATACAAAACACTAATAAGACCAGTGCTAACATATGGTTCAGAAACTTGGACACTAACACAGAATGACCAAGAATTGCTCAAACGTTTTGAGCGAAAAATACTAAGACGAATATATGGAGGCATACAAGAACAAGGTTTGTGGCGCAGGTGTTACAATTTTGAGTTGTATAGAAGATTTGGAGAACCTGACGTTGTAAAATTCATTTAGGTAGCACGCCTCAGATGGATAGGTCATGTAATCAGACGAGAGAAAGATGCCATAGTCAGAAAAGTTTTTGACCGAAGAGGGCCGATCGGACAACGAAGAAGAGGAAGACCGAGACTTAGGTACCAAGAAAACCTAGAAAATGATTTGAAGTCTATCGGAAATAGAGCATGGAGAAGAGTTGCCAGAGACAGGGGCGAATGGAGGATTGTTCTGAAGAAGGCTTTGGCTCATAAAGAGCTGTAACGCCACTGATGATGATGATTTTAGTTTGTTACATCACAATATATTTTTAATATTAGTCATCCACATCATCTAAAATATCAGGATCCATATTAGCTACATTTTCCTTACTAAGCAATTCTATATAAAATTTATAGAAAACATTTGGTATCAATGTTAGTACAGAAACTAAGTCATATTTTTTTTCTTTTGATATAGATAAAAACAATAGTGATATAACTGGGATATTATAAGGTATAAAGAATGCCCTCCATCTTAAATTTATCTTGTCAAATTCTGATTCCATTTGCAAGGTGTTTTTGTAAGAAACCATTCCAAATTCCGTGTCATAGCGGAGCCACCTTTTGTTCAACCATTTAAATTTCCTTTCCATTTACATCTTTATTTCTTAATACCAAAGAATCTTTCAGTAACGATCCAAAGTCCAAAAAGTCAGCATTCTGTATTTCCACAGCTTGATACTGCTGGACCTAATAAGTGGTATCCAGTCATGAGGATGATATATTTAGATTTCTGTTTTCTTTTTCTTTTTTTCTATTATCCCATGATCTCTATCAACTAAATGGCTATGTCCGGGAACCATAAATTTATGGTCGATTCTCTATAACTGTAACTTATGTACAGCCCACGTAGACATAGAACTGACGTGAGAATTTCTATTCTGACCTCCACAGGTATCAAAGTAAAAAATTATGTTTCTTGTTTTATTAGGTAGGTTTGTTTGAAGATTTTTAAAGAGACAAGATGCAATCTGATTTGCTCCTCGAGCAGCCATAGTTTCATACCACATATAACATACTGCTCTTTCGGTCCTATTTTGTCATTTATGATCAAATTGAACGTCCACAACTGACGTTTATAAAAAGCTACAGAAGAAGTCAATGATGGAGTCGGTAAACACTGTTGTAAATTAAATATATACAATCCGTAAACTAATTTTCGAAACCAAATTAAGATTTTAGCTTTAATCTCTAAGAATTGCAAGGCAAAACAGACGTTGATAAAGATGTTAATAAAGACATGGGGAATCACATTTCACAACATATCTCCTTAACTAAGCAAAAATCCTTAGCTCCATGTCTCTATTAACATCTTTATCAACGTCTGTTTTGCCTTGCAATTCTTAGAAGGCACAGATTAAAGCAAAAATCTGAATTTGGTTTCGAAAATTAGTTTACGGATTTTAATATCAGATGTCGCTATTTGCGTCCATACGAAACCATGTTAGAGTTGCTTCCTAGGACAGAAGAGATTTATTTTCACGTACAGAGCGACTGTGAATAGCCGTTCTAAAAAGTTCTTTTAGGGCGAAGTACGTATAAGCTGATAAACAGACGCACTATACGTGAAATCAAATCTTAACTGTCTTTTTCTTTTTATTCCGATATACTCTGTACGAGTACTAGAAACCAAATTCGCTAAGGATTTTTGCTTAGTTGAGGAGATATGTTGTGAAATACAATTTTTAGAGTACCAATGTCTCTATTAACATCTTTATCAACGTCTGTTTTGCCTTGCAATTCTTAGAAGGCACAAATTAAAGCAAAAATTTGAATTTGGTTTCAAAAATTAGTTTACGGATTTTAATATCAGATGTTGCTATTTGCATCCATACGAAATTATGTTAGAGTTGCTTCCTAAGACAGAAAAGATTTATTTTCACGTTCAGAGAGACTTTGAATAGCCGTTCTGAAGAGCCCTTTTGGGGCGAAATACGTATAAGCGGATACACAGACGCACTGTACGTGAAATCAAATCTTAACTGTCTTTTTCCTTTTATTTATGTTGATAAAATCAATTTGGTTTCTTATGATTTTCCCTGGGGTATCACCGGGTGCTTTCCATTCAAATTGGATCAGTCTTTCTCCTCTTTCGTTTCTTATGCCAAGACCATATGACCCCACGACAATCTCGACTGTACCTTGTACTATTTTGGCATTGAAATCGCCCATAATAATAGTAACTTCATGTTTTTTTGGTCAGTTTTAGAGAGTCTTCTAGAGTCTGATAGAAATTTTCTATTTCTTCTTCAGTGGATTCTGATGTCGGTGCGTAGACTTGAATGAAGTTTATATTAGAGGGACTTATGTTAATTTTCAATAGCATAACTCTGTCTGATATGGTCGTAAATCCTATTACTGCTTAAGCTATTTTCCTTTTTACTATTTTCTATTTACTAGGTCATTTTACTTTATAATATCTAGTATATTTGGTAATATTCATACTTTTCAGCAAGCAAGTTTTCACCGTGTAGCCTTAATAGGTGCGTGATTTTTTCTCCAATTTTATTTCCCATATCGACATCAATCAGTTTTTTAAGGAGTTTGAACATATTTGATAAATTGTCAAAATCGTAGATAAGGCATGAATTTAAGTGTCGTGTTATATATAAAGGCACCGTTGACGTTGAAATATTGAAAGGGTTGGGATCTTACTTGAGGTAAATTTATGGGTACAGGTATGGCTATTTAAATTATATAGCGGTGGAAGTTAACTTTATATATCGCTAGTAAATAAATCTAGGTAATTTTTTTATAACACTAGTTTCGTAAGTTCACCAGTATGAAAATCTTTGGTATTTGAAAACTAAAGAAAAAAGTCTTATCATATTAGGTAAATGGTTGTATTGTTTATCTTCTTTCTTATACTGTATTTATTTAGAGAAGGTTAACTATTATATTGTGGTTTTCTCTGCTTAACCCTTTTATGAACGTGAGCGAATTAAATAGTTTTAAACAATTTTCTTTGACTGGTTAACAATTATATAACTACCTCTAATAATTAATATTGTCAAAAAAGATTTTGCCCCCCCCCCACTATTTTATTAGGATATTAGAATTATACTTTCTTTCTGGTTGTATGATCTTACCGTACCTTCTTCTTCTTCCTATGCCGTCCATAATAACGGAGGTTTGCGACCACATTTTTAAAAGCTTCTCTGTCTTTTGCAACGTGGAATAATTCGTCTACAGTCATGTTTGTCCAGTCTCGAATATTTCGCAGCCATGACTTCCTTCTTCTACCTATTCCCTTTTTGCCATCGACTCTACCCTGCATGATGACCTGCAGAAGACTATATTTATCATTCCTCAGTAGTCCAAGATATGCAGTCTTGCGTACTTTTATTGTTCTCAACAATTTTTTGTCTCGACACATCCTTCTCAGCACTTCCTTATTGGTGACCGTGGCAGTCCATGGAATTCTCAACATTCTCCGGTATATCCAAAGTTCAAAGGCTTCAAGCTTCGTAACTATTTGCGCTTTTAACGTCCATGTTTCTATCCCGTACAATAGTTGCGACCAGACGTAACATTCAACAAACCTCAGTCTCAGCGCGGTATTCAGATTTTTGTTACAGAACAATTGCTTGAATTTTAAGAATGCTGCCCTTGCCTTCTATTCGTACCCTGATCTCTTGGTCTGGATCTAATTCTGTGTTGATGTAAGCTCCCAGATATTTATATTTTGTCACTCTTTCTATTTGCTGTGCACCAAGAGTTACTCTCAGCCATAATTACCGTGTCATCTGCAAATCTCATGGTGTTTACGATTTCTCCACCAATTCCTATTCCATCTTTTCTTTCCCATAAGGCTTTTCTGAATATGACCTGTGAGTACACGTTGAAAATCGGTAATTAGTATATTATTTGTTTCTATATCGTTCACCTTTACTACTGCTTTCTGATTCCAATATATAGCCTTAATAAACTCAATGTCTTTTTTGTCTAAATTGATGATTTTTAATTCATCTATTAACTTTATATGCTGCATTCGGTAAAATTCCTTTCGAAAGTCTATGAATCATACATATGCACTCTTGTTATATTCCCGTCATTTCTGCAAAAGTACCGTCAACGCAAAAAATGCCTCTCTTGTACCCATGCCTCCTCTGAAGCCAAACTGCGTTTCATCTATCTGTTCCTCACATTTCTTATAAATTTGGTTTTGAACAATTTTCAAGAAAATCTTTAAAGGGTGGCACATTAGGCTTATCAATCTATTGTCATTACATGATTTGGGATTGTTGTTTTTTGGTATAGGTAAAAATATCGATTCAAGCCATTCCTCCGGGATGTTGCCCTCTACATATATGTGGTTGAGAATTCGGGTGAGTCTCTTTATATTACCGTCATCTAAGGCTTTTAACAGTTCAACTGAAATTTGATCAGGACCCGGTGCTTTTCCTTGTTTTGCATTCTGTAGGGCATTCTGTACTTCTGAGGGTAAAATTTGTAGGTATTATTCTTCTTCACCTATATCTTGTTCATTTTTCCTCTCGTCATGGAACAGATAGATTACCTATATATTGTTCCCATACTTCCTTTATTTTTCTCTCTTCAGTAAGAATTCCCCCATTATTAACTCTTGTTATATGAGTGTTCTTCTTTGTCTGGTGTTACCTGTAAGTTCTTTCATTTTTTTATGTAAGCTTGAGGTGTCATGTTTGTTGCTGAGTTCTTCCAGTTTCTGGCATTCTTTGTTCATCCATTCCTCCTTAGCCTTTCTGATTTCATATTTGATTTTATTCTTGATGGTTTTATATTTATTTTCATCTTTATTTTTGTTTGAGTGATGATCTGCCCTTGAACGCTATCATCGATTTATCAAGAGCTCAGTAAGATGAGATGAGGTTATACGTAGATTGGATTGTACGGTTTAGATTTTCCACGAGTGGTCTCACCTTATGTAGTTTGTCATATCTAGGTTTTCCTCGAGGCACTGAATTTTCATTGTTGTTTAGGTGTATTTTAATTCTTGTTTAGGTTTCAATTAGTTTTTTGTATCTCTTAGATCCAAATACTTGCGAAACTGTTGATACGCCTAAATATGGATCAGTCAAACCGTAATTTTAAAGCTGAATAACTGTATGTATTCCTATTATAATCATTACTGCAATTAGGGATTTCACTTCGTCTAGATTTGTATCTTACTAATTAATATATGGACCGGGTTAATTTGTCTTATTAGCCCTTTTAGGGCAATTCTGCTTTGCATATAGATTAGTCTGATAAACTATCGTATTAAGAATATTTAATCAAACATTTTGGTAAAATAATCGATTTCTTTGACTTAAATATTAAAATCGTATGCAAAATTCGCATCTTTGGAAAAATCAAGTGTGAGGTTGTCAAAGAAATCTGTGTTTTGATACCATTCCTCATTATTTTCTTAATGTTCACTATCTTCCAATGTCATCAAATGCCCTAGTCTGTCGACCAATAGCACGCACTTGATGCGAGTGAGAATCAGTCTATAGATCACGACCATACCTGGAGCATAGTACGCTCTAGGGGGTCGCCGGCCGAGGCTCTGCTCGGTGCTACCGCAATTCTAGACTTTGCAACTAGCCTTCTTTACCTCAACGAGTTGTTTTATTTCAATATACTAACGAGGGTCCACGATATCATGCAATATCACATATTACACACAGTCTTTATCAAGACTTGTAAAATAAATACCAACATCTAGAAGTTAAATTGGAGGAATGGGTACTTCTTACGTTATACATGAAGCCCCTAGGCAGAGCGTACAGCAGAGTGGATAATTTCATAGGTCCACTCTTGCTGCGACGACATCAATACAGATTATTGAAAATGTAACAAAGATGTAGAGAGAGAATAACTACCTGAATATTAAGCATGCGAAGATTCCAAATATGCTTTATTCACATCAGAAGAATCTGAACAGTTGTCGTCCAAATTTTCAAGTTCTTCGAAAGCACCTTCATCTGTTTCTTCTTCCGAATGTTTCTCATTGTCAGGTAAAGAATATAAATAAGCTAACACAGCCTCAGTATCTCTGGGGTAATCTAGACCACACACGCACACTCTAAAATAAAATAATAAAAATGAACAACGAGGATGGGCGGTGGAAACCATATAACCCACTTACAAATATAGATTTACCATACTGCAAATACATTCTATTATCATTATTTTTATATAAATGTCTGTATAAAACTCAAAAAAATAGAAAAATAATATTTAAATCCTTAGCACCCACCTTAATTTTCGTGTAAATAATTATTTGTTCACAACTAGAACATAACTGCACAAAAAACCATAAAAACAGCGTATATTCAAACATAAGCATTAATACTAATGAACATATCTGTACCTAAGCTTTAAAGTCATTTTTTGTAGGTTTACTGATGTCACTACTAGGTGACAGCAGCCTCAAACGGTGGGAAAATCGATGTACACTGGCTATAGACGTGATATTATATGATGTGAATTAGACTTCCCACTGCCTATCTAAGGGTTAACTGCTGTTTTTGATACCGCCGTCTCTGTTTTATTTACTATTTTCCCTGCATTGTACTTTTCAGTCCTGGATATTCGTTGCTCTTATATCTTCCACGTCATGCAGCCATCTTTTAGATTTTCTCTTTACCTAGACTTGTTTTCATTCCATAAAAACAGCAGGCCTTGTTAAGGTGCTACATAGGTTTACATGTTTTACATAGGTTTTTTCTTACTTAGAGTAGAGTCTTTTTCTTACCAGTTTTTCATTTTTTTGATATTTCCTATCGATATTCTTGGGTAGCTGAACGCACTATACTGTTGTGTAATTAGATATTTTTGTGTTGCAATTTTATCTTTGTGTTGTGCTGATTTATCTTAAGCCCTATTCTCTTTGTTTTTTAAGTAATTTTTCAATTGATAGTATGAGTGTCATTTTTGTCATTTTCATGATACCAAATCATCTTAATGGGTAGGCTTTTATTTTATTTTTATATTTTTAAAGTTTGTTTGTTTTTCTTGATAATATAATCAACTAAAATTAAATATTGATTTTCTGCGGGTTTTTTGATAATTAGTGTAGTAGCGTAAGAGGCCGTGGAGTGAGTGATCTTGCAGCCAAGTAGTACAAAAGCAGAAAGCTTTCAAACAATTGTAAGTTTTTATTCAATGCTAGTTATCTGAGGTGAGGCTAGGGAGATCTTTTTAAGAGGTTACCAGATTTTGGAGCGATTCGAAGTTGAACCAGATTGGCAGAGTTTATTTTTTGAAAGTATTTGAAGAATGATTTCTTTGGGCAAAGTTTTCACCAGGGGGAGAGGCCACTTAACCAGGAGAAACCAGATTTCAGAAGAAGAAGACGATCTAATTAATATTTCAACTTTGATCTTATATTTCTGAAAAAGGACAATTATAGGGACATAAGTTTGTTTTTTACTAATAGTTATCGACTTGATTGGAAAAACAACTTTCTTTTGTTTCTACAATTTGACAAACATGCTAGGGATATGCTAGGGATATGCTACATATCTTCTTCTTCCTATGCCGTCCCCATTAACGGAGGTTGGCGACCACATTTTTAAAAGCTTCTCTGTCTTTTGCAACGTGGAATAATTCGTCTACAGTCATGTTTGTCCAGTCTCGAATATTTCGCAGCCATGACTTCCTCTTTCTACCTATTCCCTTTTTGCCATCGACTCTACCCTGCATGATGACCTGCAGAAGACTATATTTATTATTTCTTAGTATGTGTCCAAGGTATGCAGTCTTGCGTACTTTTATCGTTCTCAACAATTTTTTGTCTCGACCCATCCTTCTCAGCACTTCCTCATTGGTGACCCTGGCAGTCCATGGAATTCTCAACATTCTCCAGTATATCCAAAGTTCCAAGGCTTCAATCTTTTTAACTATTTGCGCTTTTAGTGTCCATGTTTCTACCCCGTTCAATAGTTGCAACCAGACGTAACATTCAACAAACCTCAGTCTCAGCGCAGTATTCAGATTTTTGTCAGAGAACACTTGCTTGAATTTTAAAAACGCTGACCTTGCCATTTCTATTCGTACCCGGATCTCTTGGTCTGGATCTAATTATGTGTTGATGTAAGCTCCCAGATGTGACATATATGTTTTGATTTTCTCATATTTTATATGTCATAATTTTGAAACTTTTTTTTATTTTTAGAATATAATGATGAAATTTATTTTGGATATTTATGTATATAATTATTCCTTATTATGAATATACAGATTGAACGAATTTAAAACGGAACATACAATTTAATATATGTCTGTTTGAACTGCATTTGAAATAGTGGACCAATATAAGACTTGGACAAAAATAAATCCATACCCGGTGATAGACATTGTATAAAATATCGTTCAACTATCTGTCTCCTTTAAAGGAAAGAAGAGCTTGCCTAATAGTCGGAGAGATAGAGCCGAAATTTTGAACTGATCAGTAATAAGACATTTCTCTATTGGAATATATTCATTGTAACTGGGTTAAGACTTTGCCTTACAGGCGGACGCCCCTCGTGGTACAGGGGGTGGCTATACAGGGATGAAGTTGTCATTTTTTTCAGAAAAATGAACGATCGATAATATGGCTGAAAATTTGCCCAGAGTAAGATCTTGGTATAACTAGACGAAATCCCAAAGGGCGGACGTGAGAGTGGATACATAAGGGGTGGCGGACAGGGGTGAAATTGCAATTTTTTGGGGAAAAATTAACGATAAGTAATATGTCCGCCATTTTCATGGTTCATTATTTAGCCCCTTAAAACTCTAAATCGAAAAGAGCGGACAGCTGGGTTGTTAAAGGGAGCCATAAAACGAGATCAAATGTACCACTTGCCTGCGCATTTTAGGTCTCGGTAACAATTTTCAAACTGATTTTGTTATGATATTTTCATACCCATTGATTTGAAAATTTGTATGCTCACTTCTGTTACTATTCTGCAAAGCGGCAAGTAGAGTTTTCCTCAAAATTTTCCATAAAAATTTCCGTAAATGAAAATTTTCGTAATTTTTTGAGGTAAAATCTAATTTGTAGAATCCTTTCGATTTTCTGTCAGTTATACCATGATTTTTTTCCAAAAATTTTCAAACGATTTTTCCGATAAGAAAAAAAATTAGAAAAACTTTTCTAAAACATTTGATAAAACTCTACGTCATCGTCTGAATATTTTATAGAATATTTTGTAGTTTTAAAATGATATTATGATACTGTTTGTTTTTCAAACTAAAGTCATATTTACTTTACAAATCACATTTTTTTCTTAAATATACCTCTGGGCAAATTTTCAGCCATATTATCGATCGTTCATTTTTCCGAAAAAAATGACAACTTCATCCCTGTATAGCTACCCCCTGTACCACGAGAGGCGTCCGCCTGTAAGGCAAAGCCTTAACCCAGTTACAATGAATATATTCCAATAGAGAAATGTCATATTGCTGATCAGTTCAAAATTTCGGCTCTATCTCTTGGACTATAAGGAAGCGATAAGTGGTTTGACAGCATAATAACTGCTTGTGTAGTCTAGTTTTTTCAGTGAATCTAGGCAACCTATTTGGGTGGAGTTTTGACTTGTTCTTGAAAGAATTCAGAATCCAGCAGCCCGCTGAAGTATTGAATTTTTATAATATAATTATTTGACAACCTTTTGTTGGCCAACCACCTAGAGCGGAGTTGAGCCGAAATACATTGATTTAGTATGTTCCGTTTTAAATTCGTTCAATCTGTATATTATTCCTTACTTGCTTATGGTGATACGGTTCTTTTACAAGATTTTTCATATTTCTAACAATTTCTTTGCCTATCCAAGCAAAAGTGTAGCAATAAAAGGACAGTAGACATAAAAAGACTCCAGTTTTATTAAAAATTGACGAGGTTTGCATTACTGAATCTGTGTCTCGTTAGAAAAATAGTTCATGCAGATGCGTCGAGTTCATTCCAGCGTTAGAGATGCCGCTCCAGTTGACCGAACAACTCGGTGATCTTCACCAAAGAAACATCAAAAAGCACGTGTTAACTATCGGTCGGAAACTACAACTAAAAAGTGGAGGGGACCACCGGTAGCTACACGGCGTCGCACAGCGTCATCTCCAGCGTGCTTTCCACTGGCACATTTCCCGTGCTCGACTTCTGACGCGCGGAACACGTGCGACCGGCATCGCGACGCCGTTTACAGGCCGTCGAAATTCCGCGTGTCGTCGGTTCTTCAAATTGTAAGTGCATTCGTGAATTTCTCTTTTGCTACACCTTCTTGGCGGATGTGCTTTCGAGGAGAATACGAATATGGGGAAGTTATATCTCAGGAATGCGATCTGCGTTGTGTTTTTTAATAAGTGATGTGGGGTATGGGGAGAATGATGTTGGAATGCAAAATGGGAACATGTCAAAGATTTTATTGCTTTTATAACACATAATTGAAAAACATTGCTTTATTGCTGTTTTTTAATATCTCAGGATTTAAATTGTTTACTGGAAGAATATCACATAGTTGAGTCATTATTTTTTATTTTGACTTAAAAGTAATAGGTAACTTAAAATTATACCAATAAATACTGATTTTACCCATTCATAAGAATGGCACTTACTTCACAGATATTCATATCAGACCATAATATACAATAAAACATGTTTCTAATGTCGTTCTGAAACGGTTTTCGTGAACCAAGCAGACTAGCTCAATTTTAATTAAAAAAAAAATGTTTTTTTAAGTTTTACCTTGGAAAGTCGTAGGTGGAGGTTTAACCCTCTACTGCATGAATTACTTCAAACATATAATAAAGAATATTTTTATGTATTGTGATTTTTATTAAATCATATAAAAGGCATTAGTACATTTAAAATAACTGTTTAGTCCTATATCGATACCCTAATGCTGATAGGTCGTAACCCAATTTTAGAAAATTTTACAAGAGGCACAAAAAACTGTATAGCATAATTATAAAAGATTGCTTGTGTAATGTTTTCTTAAATAAATAATTATGTAATGGCTACTTAGTGAGTTTATTGTAAAAATATAAATTTGTTTAATTTTGATCAGGGTACTAAGGGATACGACATATTGTAACCAACGTCATGGCGGCTTACGAGTATATCGAACTCTTAGAAAATGTAGTAAGTTATTATAACTCAAGGTGTTCTCATAAAAGTGTGGTTTACGTCATTTTAAATCATAATCCTTATATTTTTATTTTTATTAATTTCAAATAAAAACAAATACAAATGTGTGTTTACTTTAAATAAAAAGTGTAGGAAACTAAGCGAATACCATTTAAACAACGTTACAGTTAACATTTTTAGGAATAATAACCAAATAATAAGTTTAAATCTTGGCTTTCTTTTTTTGATTTTTGTTATTGTCTTTGGTGATTACGTCTTCGTGAGGCAGCGTATCATAGAAGTAGTGCACATCTGCAGGTAATACAGACTTTAGATCTTGAAGATCCTTCCATTTCTTTGTGGTTATTTTTAATCTATTCGAAAAAAGTTGATCGTAAACCAAATCGTGATTGACGGTGTTCTTTCTCTGAGGAAGGTGTTCATATTTTTGATCATGGGCCACTTTGTATAATATATCCCCATTTGGTAGGTATTTTAAGCCTCTGTTACCTAAGATCTGTTACCTTTAAATCTCCTTTTGATTTACCTGGGCGAATTGAGCTGTAGCGAAAGTTTTTAGAGTCATTGTAGTTTAGAAAAAAAAGTGTGGGTGAGATAGGATACTTCCAAAGGTGCAGGATTCGTCCTGGCTTCTGATATTACCGAAATATAGTCTGAGGGTAGGAATATTTGCCGATTTTTTAGTCTTCGTTCAATTAGACTGTGGGTAGAGTCACACTCCATCTGAGTGTGGGCTCTTTCTAGAAATTTTTGCTCAATCTCGACTTCCTACTTGGAAGCTAAAACCGATAAACCATTCGCAAGGACGACATTCCTATTCTGATAACCACAGCCATCCGAGAATATTATAACATTTTTCTTTTTAAAGGTCAAATATTGTTCTAGATGTTTTATTAAACACGTAGTGAATACAGATGAATCAAGGTCTGCCTCAGTCTCATTCCAAACGAAATTCATGCTGCGATGGTTTTCCAAGTTATATACTGTAAAGTTATGTACTTGTAGCTTTGTTTTATAGTACAAAGAACTAGCCTGTAACACTGGATACAATTTGAGTGCCTGCACATCAACGACAAAACAGTAAATTTCTTTATGGATGGCTCTGGTTTTATCGGTTTCTTTTTCGACGCGTGCTAGGTCTTTTGCTCTAATGTGGGATGCGTATTGTTCATCTGTAACCTGTTTCATCTTGTAAGATAAACATATATCACATTGGTCCTTGCGTGGTTTAAACAATGCTTAATTCATTTCGTCAAATTCTGTAGAGAATTTACAATTTGATAATGGTACCTCCCTGTCTTTACATTGTTCTTTATAAAGATTATATACTTCAGTTTTCGATTTGAAATTATGTTCCAGGTATAACTTTCCAGTAGACTTGCGGCAATAGTGGCTCTCTATTTTAGGCAACCTGTTCAGAAACTCTCGTAAATTCTGTACTCGCAAAATGTCCTGTTTTGCTTTTGGTGTAGACTCTCTTTTTTCTTTGATCCTTGTTTGGATCATGTCACAACTTTCTAGAAATCCATCTTTTCGTGCCGCACTTACCCAGTTCTGTACCATCTTTTTTCCTACTTCTAGTGTGTTAAGAAACATCAATTTGCAGACTTGTAATTTATCGCCTTTTACTGTCAGAAAGTATTCGTAGGTACCACTTCGCCTGGAAGGTCCATCTACATAACATCTTTTTTTCTCCTTTTATGTAACCATATGAGAGAAGAACATCCTTTTTTGTTCCCAGGACATTTCCCAAAATTTTAAAAATATTTCTTTTCTTAAGTTTTCTGATATTGTTTGGCAAAAGCGAGTCGGCGTGGTAGCTTTGCATGCTTTGCCATTCAAGCTACACTGTGGAATAAGATGAGTTGGAAGTAAACAAACAACACGAGCGAGTTAGGACTTGTTAGAAATCGCGGGAATGGCCACCTTACTATTTTATTTAGGTTACGAGAATTTAACAGCATATTGGGATGCACGGTTGGTTGCCTTTGACACAAAAATATGAATTTTCAATTTTTTGTGGGTTACGATCTGTCAGCTTTAGGCTATCGATATGTATAATTAAAAAAAAATGTTGATAAATATATTACTACTTTTCGTCGTTATATATTGCAATCAAGAGTATGTTAAATTTAAACCTGCGCACACTCAGTATGTTATTGACTAACACGTGGCAGGCGAGCGACTAAAAAAAACTCAATAAAGTTTTAAGGTTTTTGAGTTTTTTAAATTTGTATGTTTTTATTTTTAGTTTTAGTGAAAATTTGCATACGTCTTTATTTTGATGGTATAAAACTTACCTCAAAAGTCTCATATAATCACGTGTCCGCGACTTAAGATATTTAAGGTCAAAGGTCACGAAAATGAGTTTCCCTTACACTTTATGACATTTAAGGTGGTAAGAAAAATTGTAGAATGGAAAATTCTCTTCAATTTTTGTCTGAAGTACTTTTATGTACCTTTAGCCCTTCTTAAGATAGAGCGCAAAGAGTGGGGGACCGCTTACCTGTGTATACGGTAACGCGAAGTCAGCCAGTAGGATTCAATAAATAATAAGTTATATAGTTAATTATTCACTTAAAATACTATTATTATCATTAAATTCTTATTATTTATTATTTAATAAACTATATTTATAGATATTAATTATAAAATATATATTTTTTATATAATATTTATTTTATTTTTAACAAACATACAATATTAAATGAAATATTTCAAATGAACTTTAATGATATTTTTAACAGCTGTATATACGATAAATTAAGATCAAGTGCAGAATTCAACAATAATCATTTTTATATTTAATTAAATACTGAAAAAATCATATTTATTATTTTTTTAAATTATATATTTATTTATTAATCCAATAATCGATTTATTAAAGTTACAAATATAATATATATTCTTTTATTATGTATGGTTAATATTTTTGTATTAATTTTCTTCTTCATCGTCTTCTTCTTCTTCTTCTTCTTCTTCTTCTTCTTCTTCTTCCTCTGACTGCTCAATATCGGATTCATCATCATCATCATCAAGTGCAGAATTCAACAATAATCATTTTTATATTTAATTAAATACTGAAAAAATCATATTTATTATTTTTTTAAATTATATATTTATTTATTAATCCAATAATCGATTTATTAAAGTTACAAATATAATATATATTCTTTTATTATGTATGTTTAATATTTTTGTATTAATTTTCTTCTTTATCGTCTTCTTCTTTTCTTCTTCTTCTTCTTCCTCTGACTGCTCAATATCGGTTCATCATCATCATTCTCGTTTATTAAAGTATCAGAATAAAAATATTCAAGAATATCAGGTGCATATTCACTTTCTTCATTGAAATCATCTGAAGTTGATGAAGCGTTTAGACATGATTGTCCATTACACTGCCCACAAATTAAAGTACATTGCAATCCTGATTTCCTGCATCCGCAATTAGAACCACAACCTTTCTTGCAATTGCAAAATATTGTATTCAGCAGTTCTTCTGGTGCTGGCGGTAATAATGTTGTTATTGGTTGCAGAAATTCATTTTGCATTACCCAGCCGAATTCTTGGGGTTCTAAATCATTTCCCAACCTAATTTGGGTGTGATAATAGACACGAATGATATGCTGACAAGCTACTGCACTTGAAGGTGAAAAACTTGATAACTGCACTGGTTTGTTGAGTCTTGTTGCTTTGATGAACTAGGTGTATCGAAAAGAGTCTATATCGTCTTCTGATGTTGGAGCATCATTCCCATCATCAAGTGAAATATCCCTCCACCGCTATTGTGCGTATATACATAGAAGTCGCGAACTCATTCGCCACGGTGTGTAGAAAGTCATATTAAAAAAAACCGGTTAGGTCATATATAACAAAGGAGCATCCGCTACAGCTTCGCAGAAATAGCAACCGCCGTACAAGAGATTTGTAATTCGAGATATAATATTCGTAGTAATATGGACGAAAAGTATTTTATTTAATATTGTATATTTGTTAAAAATAAAATAAATATTATATAAAAAATATATATTTTATAATTAATATCTATAAATATAGTTTATTAAATAATAAATAATAAAAATTTAATGATAAAAATAGTATTTTAAGTGAATAATTAACTATATAACTTATTATTTATTGAATCCTACCGACTGACTTCGCGTTACCGTATACGCAGGTAAGCGGTCCCCCACTCTTTGCGCTCTATCTTAAGAAGGTACATAAAAGTACTTGAAACAAAAATTGAACAGAATTTTTCATTCTACAATTTTTCTTACCACCTTAAATGTCATAAAGTGTAAGGGAAACGAGATATTTGCAGAAAACTTATTTTCGTGACCTTTGACCTTTAATATCTTAAGTCGCGGACACATGATTATATGAGACTTTTGAGGTAAGTTTTATACCATCAAAATAAAGACGTATGCAAATTTTCAGCTTATTATCTTTCATTCCGAGGTTTGTCCCCTTTTTTGCCTTATTTTACTGGATTATTTAATTAGTAATAATTTATTGAAGAAAACGAGCGCTAACAGAAGTAAAAAAAAAATTTCCCTACGGATTTTTTTTGAATACGAATATCTTAAAAACTTTGTATTTAAAAAAAAATGTTGAATTTAAAAAACATATTAAATGAAAAATAAAATTTAAGATATTGAAAAAAAAAAAAAACAATCTTCATTTTTCTCGGTAATTTTGAGGTTACGTTAAAAATATTAATAATAGATCTACAACATAACAGTTGTAGATCTATATATTATCTACAATTTTGTCGTTTGAAATTTTTTGATAGGATGTCAAATTTCACCGAAAATTAAGAAAAACTTTTTCAGTCCCCTCAAATAACTCCCCGAAGTTTTAAGCCGTTTAAAGTATTTTTATTTTACGTATAATATACAATACAATGTAAAATGTTAATTTTGTTTTTAAAATTTGGTGCAGAATTACAGCTACATTTCAAGTAGTGTAATAAATTCGTTTAATATTAGTGATTCATAAACAGATAAGCAATTTATAAAAAAATAGAATTATATATTCAATAATATTTACAGTGTGTTGTTGTAACGAATAACAGTAAAATTATTTAAATAATGAAACGTTATTTAGCTTAAATAATATTATTACAAGGTTTTGAACGTATGTTTTTCGTTTCTAATATTTGATTTTCATCACATTCAGAATCCGAACTGTTACACAGGCGACATAGTTACACTTTTGAATTGCTTTCTTCCACATACTTAAAACATGTTTATTTTTATATCCATCCATGCAATATATGTATTATAGTAAGTCTTGCAATCTGCCCATACATTCGATAGCATTAAAATCTAGGTGATACTGATTGATGTTTTTACGCAAGAAACACGCTCGTTGTGCTGCGATATGAGTTCTTTCAATTAAAGCTCTTCAATAATCATCTTTTTTTAAATTCAAAGCTTTTAACATGGATGTTATCTCAAGGATGATAATATTTCAAGGATGTTTTACTTCTTTTTCTTCTTTTTATATAGACATAACTCTGTCTGTTTTTTAATGCGCCTCCAGTAAGTTGTCGTTCCATCGTTTTCGTGGTCTTCCTATTGAGGAACCGTCTCTTGCCGTCTTTACTACTCTTTTTGGTTGTCATTCGGCTTATATGATCGTTCCATTCTACTCTTCTATTTCTTACCCAGTTCTTAATGTTCTCCACCTTGCATCTACGTCGTATATCTGTATTTCAAGCTCTGTTCCATAGTGTCTTAGCATCAATTTTTTAAGTGTTTTCATCTCTGCTGTTTCTAACATCCTTTTGTCCTCTCTGTGTCAGGTCTTGTTTTTGCCGCGTATGTCATTATTGGTCTGATGACTGTTTTGTAAATTCTGCCTTTCGTTTTTTTCCCGATATTTTTATTTCTCCATATTGTTTTATTTAGGCAGCCTGCGTCTCTATTTGCTCAATTCACTTCATCATCCACTTCGGTTTCGAGCTTTTCTTAGCTAGATATTTGGCTCCAATTTACATCTTAGTAAATTTGCTGTTGTAACCATGCATTTTGTCTGTTTTGGTGAAATTAACATGTTAAATTTTCTCGCGGTTATATTAAATTGGTGCAGCATACGTTGTAAATCATCTTCAATTTGAGAGATTGTATTGTGTCGTCTGCATAGCAGATTATTTTAAGTTGTTTTTACACTTACTTTTTTATTATTTCGTGCATAATCAGGTTGAAGAATAGAGGACTTAGGGAATCTCCCTGTCTTATCCCATTGCTAGCTTCAATAGGGTCAGTTAGTCCTTCTTCTATTTTTACTTTTATTGTATTCTTTTGGTAGATATTTTCGATCGTTTTTATTATTCTAGAGGTATCTCTTTTGCAGACAGTAAGTGGATAACGTCTTGTAATTTGATCTGGTCAAATGCCTTTGTATGGTCCACGAAACATTAATTTCCTTAATGGTTCCTTTACGTATTCCTCCTCAATATTTATTTCTTCGTTTGTCGTCACCTCTGGTGTTGGTGGTTTATTATCGTCAGCTTTAGCAAATAGGGATCGAAGGTAGTCTACCCATGTTTCCTTCTGAATGTGTTTCGTTTTTATTAGTTCGTTCATCTCTTTTCTTTATCCTCTGATCATTCTCCATATTTTTATGTTCCGTAAAAATCGTGTTTTATCTGTTTTGAGAAACTCTTCCAGTGTTCCTTTTTTATTTGTCTAACTAAAGTATGCGTTTCATTTCTGATTCATTTTTAGTGGTTGTATGCCTGTTGTATTTGTTGTGTTCTGTATTGTAAAAAGGCTTTCTTCTTTTCTTCACATTTTGTCTTCACTTCTTCTCTAAACCATGGTGTTTTTTTTTATATGTCAGTGTTCGTTACTTTCCTTTTTCCAAGTGATTCTGTCGCTGCGTTAATTATGTTATTTTTGAGTTTTTTCCAGCTTTCATCGATGTTATCCTGTTGTTTGATGTTTTACTTATAGAAACAATTTCTTTAGCCTGCAGCTGATTGATCAACGCTTCACGGATTACATGTTTCTCTAATAAGTTATTTATTTCAATATATTGCTATAACAATTTAAGTCCTACTCGTAATTCTCAACAAAAATTTGGTTTACTTACTATTTTGGTACATATTATTTATATTGTATTTCGAATCAGGTAAATCAGTAGTTTTCTTTTTTAAACGAGGTCTGTTTTTTCCCGAAGGAAGATAACATAGGATTTTTTTCTTTTATTTTTCATATATTATGTATACTGTTTTTCTCGCCAATTTAAGTGCAGCTGCTACGTTCTAAAACAGTTAAAATATGATCAATATTTATAATTGACATTTAAATACAAAAATAGAAAGTTCCTGGTTATAAATATTTCGTTAGGTAATAATAGAAATATATAAACGTGATTTTTCAATAGAACTATATTTTTAATTAGTTACCAAAAATCTAAGCTTCAGGTCTATAATCATCTCAACCTTTCTCTAGCCACAATAGGAGTTCAAAATTAAAAAGTTTTCAATTCAAATATTTTCTTAAATTAACTAAAAGCTAAAAAAGTAGAAAATTGGTTTTATAGGGAATTAAATAGATTCGGAAACTCTTTTTAAATACTTTTACTTGAAAAATATGATAGAGTGGCTTTCTGGAAACTTTAATTATCTCTTTATGAAGCGATTTTTTGAATTTTTATAAAGTTTTAATTGGCATTTTGTTTTATAGGATTTATTCATTTATTAGTTTTTAATGTTTTTTCTAATCTGCTTAACTAATAAGAAATATTAAATCAATAAGATCTACGTAGTTTTTTTAAGTAATTAGAAAAACTTTAAAAATTAATAAGATATTTTTACAGTGCCCACCCAATACCCATGTTTAGAATTATTCTGACAATGGCAATGCAGTTATTTATTCTGGATAGTCATCTTATAACGATGTTCATCATATCCTAAATTTTTTCTTAAGAAATGTGTCTTACTTTTTCCCAACTATTCATATTTTCTACATTTTAACTGTGCACATGATTTTTTTCTTCTTTTTTGTATGTATTTCTTTGTAAGTTTTTAGAGTACACTCACGTTTAGTATTTTGTCTAGTGATGGTATTTTAAGGCTTATTCTGAAAGTCCCCTTATGAAATGCTTTTAAACTTGTTGCTGTCGCCTCAACCAAGGCCCAAAGTTCGACACATGTATAAAACCATAAAGAAAAAGAAAGTTAGCAGTTAAAGTAGTTGCCTATGGCTGTGCTACATATGATATTTTAAATTTCATAAGGGTTCATAGTTTACAAAGGCATCTTAAAAACACTAAATATAGAGACGGGTACACGAGAATGGACATAAGGTGTTACACTTTCTTGGAAATTTTTAAAATCATTTGCTTGCATTTCTATAAGGTTTTTTTCTGTTTACCTTAAGAAGAAGTCGAATTAATGGAATTGGAGAATGATATTCGGCTTTCGAAAGTACGCGGTCAATGTATCTGTGCGCATTATCGATTTCTTGTACACATGAATGACCAAAGGTAAAAAATTTCATTGTAATTTTTTTAAAATTTGGATTTAATTGGGATTATCAACTAACATTTTTTCTAATATTTTGTAAAGCGTACTAGCGATGTCATTAGCAGATCTTCCCATCATTTTCTCGGTCCAAAGAGCACAATACCCATCCTTGGAAACAGAAAAGTGAGCAGTCAGATTGTAAATGTTGAATTTAAATTTGTAAAAAAAATTACTTACCTCTGCTTTTGGTAAGCTTGGCATATTTTGGAGATCGAAAGACAACACTGGAATGAGTCCTACTCTGTTACGATTTCTTTCTTCTCGAGCAGCATTGGTTTTATCAATATTTTGCTGAAATTTGGTACGTTTTTCATCAGAACACCTCTTCTCCCGTTCCAGTGAACGATACTCCTCGCACAAATCGCACCTATCCTTCTTGGGAATGTGAAAATATAGGTTAAAATTATTACAGAAGATTTGTCGATATGCAGATTCTAATACTGGTTGTACTTATTTTTCATCTGCAAAACTTTTATATAATTTATACATTTTTTTTCACATTCAATGATGAATTCGGATACTCCCTAGCCTAGCTGTATCAGCTCTATAGTAATATAAAGGAACACGAGAGAAAGAATTAATGTGTTCCTTTTTACAAAAGGGTTTTTGCATTAAAAAAAATATAATAAAATTAGAATACAAGGAAGATTTGTTAGCCTCAACATCAATATTCTTGAGAAACTAGAAACGATAAATGACAGTCGACGATCATTTCTGGTTTATCTTCAAGTGCGACATGATCCCCAGTCTGCTACATATGTTTCAAATGACAGCTGGCGGTACACGTGGCAGCAAACCAGCAGAGTTCTTCCTTACACCACAAGGAACGTATGTACTAAGTTGTTTTCGTATCGCTTAAGATGTTATCTTCTTCTTCTTCCTATGCCGTCCCCATTAACGGAGGTTGGCGACTACATTTTTAAAAGCTTCTCTATCTTTTGCAACGTGGAATAATTCGTCTACAGTCATATTTGTCCAGTCTCGAATATTTCGCAGCCATGACTTCCTCTTTCTACCAATTCTTTTTTTGCCATCGACTCTACCCTGCATGATGACCTGCAGAAGACTATATTTATTACTTCTCAGTATGTGTCCAAGGTATGCAGTCTTGCGTACTTTTATCGTTCTCAACAATTTTTTGTGTCGACCCATCCTTCTCAGCACTTCCTCATTGGTGACCCTGGCAGTCCATGGAATTCTCAACATTCTCCGGTATATCCAAAGTTCAAAGGCTTCAATCTTCTTAACTATTTGCGCTTTTAGTGTCCATGTTTCTACCCCGTACAATAGTTGCGACCAGACGTAACATTCAACAAACCTCAGTCTCAGCGCAGTATTCAGATTTTTGTCACAGAACAATTGCTTGAATTTTAAGAACGCTGCCCTTGCCATTTCTATTCGTACCCGGATCTCTTGGTCTGGTTTTAATTCTGTGTTGATGTAAGCTCCCAGATATTTATATTTTGCCACTCTCTCTATTTGCTGTCCACCAAGAGTTAGTTGTTTATTATTTATTGGACTCCTTGATACTATCAAAAATTTGGTCTTATCTGTGTTGATGTCAAGTCCCATTTAAATGCATTCACTATTTATTGCATCTAGTAAAGTTTGTAGTTCTTCTATACTCTCATCCATAATTACCGTGTCATCTGCAAATCTCATGGTGTTTATGATTTCTCCACAATTCTTATTCCCTCTTTTCTTTCCCATAACGCTTTTCTGAATATGACCTGTGAGTACACGTTGAAAAGCGTCGGAGACAAGACGCATCCTTGCCTAACCCCTCTCGCAATCGGTATATTATTTGTTTCTATATCGTTCACCTTTACTACTGCTTTCTGGTTCCAGTATATAGCCTTAATAAACTCAATGTCTTTTTTGTCTAAATTGATGTTTTTTAATTCATCTATTAACTTCATATGCTGCACTCGGTCAAAGGTCTTCCTAAAGTCTATGAAGTATATATATGCACTCTTGTTATATTTCCGACATTTCTGCAAGAGTACCGTCAACGCAAATAATGCCTCTCTTGTACCCATGCCTCCTCTAAAGCCAAACTGAGTTTCATCTATCTGCTCCTCACATTTCTTATAAATTCGGTTTTGAACAATTTTCAAGAGAATCTTTAAAGGGTGGCACATTAGGCTTATCAATCTATAGTCATTACATGATTTGGGATTGTTGTTTTTTGGTAGAGGTAAAAATATCGATTTAAGCCATTCTTCCGGGATGTTGCCCTCTACATATATGTGGTTGAGAATTCGGGTGAGTCTCTTTATATTACCGTCATCTAAGGCTTTTAACAATTCAACTGGAATTTGATCAGGACCTGGTGCTTTTCCTTGTTTTCCATTCTGTAGGGCATTCGTTACTTCTGAGGGTAAAATTTGTAGGTATTGTTTTTCTTCACCTATATCTTGTTCATTTTCTCTCTCGTCATGGAACAGATGAATTATATATTGTTCCCATACTTCCTTTATTTTGCTTTCTTCAGTAAGTATTTCTCCATTATTATCTCTTGTTATGAGTGTTCTTCTTTGTCTGGTGTTGCCTGTAAGTTCTTTCATTTTTTTATGTAAGTTTGAGGTGTCATGTTTGTTGCTGAGTTCTTCCAATTCCTGGCATTCTTTGTTCATCCATTCCTCCTTAGCCTTTCTGATTTCATATTTGATTTTATTCTTGATGGTTTTATATTTATTTTCATCTTTATTTTTGTATTTCCTTTTTTCAGTTATTAACTCAACTATTTCCGGTGTCATCCAGTCTTTTTTAGTAGTTTTCTCTTCTTCGCCTAGGGCCTCCTTTCCCGCTTTTAGTATGGCTTTTTTCATATCTGCCCATTCAACGCTTCCTTCAGTTAATTTATTTATCTCTGCGTTTAGTTGCTGTTGGCAGTTGTCGTCTTTTAGGTTTTTGATGTTAATTTTGGTGGTTTCAACTTTTTTCTCCGGTTTCCTGAGTTTAATGTTGACGTTTGCTAGTAATAGATTATGATCCGTATCTGCATCTGCGCTTGGATAGGTTTTTGCACTTTGTACTCCATAACGAAACCTTTTGTTAATCGTTATAAATGTTATCTACACAATCGAAACTTTGTCGCAACACAGCTTGCCTTGCCCCCACCTGCTAATTGTAGCAACGAGATAATGCTTTAACTATCATATAAACGCTATTCAAAACTAGCACTTCCTCATAAAAGTCCACACTACGAAACATTAACTTTAAGTGATCGAAGTAATGTAGCTGCAGAAAATCTTACGATAGATATGTCTTGTTTCTTTTAACACATCTAGTCGCCAGTTTCTCAAGTAATGTCAAAACAAAAAAGAAAACAAGGTTCTTTTGAAGCAGAATATACATAAGTTACATGGTCGATGAATGACACTTTAATATGATATTTTTTATGTAATATGATGTGATATTTTTTTATGCTTGCCTTGATTACTCTTATTTGGGGTGTTATGGGTTGGATTTTTTTTGTCGTGTGCCGTATATATAGGTTTCTACAACCTTGTTACATTGAAAGGCCTTGTTACAAGGTGAAAAGAATGTTACATTTAACCTTATAATATTGAGCCAGCGACATGACTATATTTTATGTGATTTTTTCCAAAATGATATTAAAAACATATAAAAAATTTTCGTATTATAATAAATAATTTACTTTTGTCCATAAAACTATAATGACACATATGTATAATTTAAAATGATATTTAACAACCAAAACCAAACACACTATACGTGCCTACGAATATATAAATAAAGCCATATATTAAAATGCAATTTTCTCTGGCTCGTCTGTAGAGCGCTGGTATGATATAATGACCAAAGCGCCTCCCTTCAGAACCTAATTATTATTTACGCATACGTAGTATTTAATTTATTTGCTCTACTCCTCAGTAATTTAATTTAGTGACATGTTCCTTTTTCCTAGAAGAGGAATTTCTCTGATGTGGATCTGCAATGCAGAGTAGGGCATAATCTTTGAAACGGTACTCGGAAGCACATTCGTAAAGAAGGATTAAGCAATAATTATTATTTGTTAAGGTGAGTAAAGACATAGCAAATGTTGATGTGTTTTGCGGGTTAAAATTGTGTACAGGGTATAAATAGTCTTTACAAAATCTAATCTGATTTACATAAATTACCTCGATCAACAATGTTTTCTAACGCAATAAATGACAAACTTTCCTAATACAATTTAGATGTTAAAATTTTTTCATTTGTAAAAATACCTACTTTTTAAATGTAAAAACCTTTAAAGTCTTTATTAACGGTGAGCTTTCTCCTCAATTGTTTTTGAAAATCAGAGTGTCGCTGAAGTTCATCTTCATTCATTCTTGCAATCAATGATCATGCAGGTCTTTTCTTGCTTTTATAAAATATATTCAATACGCTGATGACCTAATCATTTACTGCGATGTTATATCTATTCCTACTAGATCTAACCTTCTACAAATTGCAGTAAATCTTCTTTAAGATAGATCTAATAAACTAGATTTATCACTCTCTCAGAGCAAAACCAAATTTTAGAAAAGGATCTCCACTCCCTTGTCCCAAATTTTTGTCAACAATTTCACAGTATCTGTTGTTAACAAATGCAAAATTAAGTCGTCCATTATTAAAGTCGCTAATCTCCACCTTGACCAATTTTAAGCCGGGAATACACATGCCTGTTACTAACACAAAGGCATACCAGGACCTAGCAATCACCAGCTACTGTCCCCAAACTGGCAAGTGTGTACATTAACTGGCATGCTAGCTAATCGCAAAGAATTTGATTTTTCTTGCTAGTAGCATGCTGTGAGAGTCAAGCGCATGCGTGGGGAGTGTCACTGACATGTGTGAACGCGACCTACCGCTACGGGCATATCAGTAGCTAGCAGAAAATTGTCAGATTTGTTGTGTTGGTGATAAAAATCAATCGTTTTATTTTCAAAACTTGTTAATTTAAAAATGTTTCGTTAGGGTGATGAAAAAACCATCAAATTTATTTCTATATATAGACAATTGGAGTGTCTTTTGAATTCTAAATCATCTCTATATAAAAATTGAATAGTCCGTGACAATGCTTACACAAAAATTCAAGAGCAAATGGGTGAAGATATTACTATAAAGAAGATAAAGGCCAAAATAAAAAATTGCTTCAAGATTTTCTCGCCGACCAATCCAATTTCTCACCCAAATTTTTCCCTCTTTGAGTTCCGCTTCGGATTCAATATTAAATTTCTAACAATATCTGCAGTTATCAACAATATTTGCTTGTTGAATTCATTCCGAATACCCTTCATGAACCAGTGCGTTCTACCAGTCCTCACAAAAACATCAGCCGAAAAATTGAGAAGGACACAACGAAAGATGGAGAGATCAATGCTTGGAATAAGCTTAAGAAATAGAATAAGAAACGAGGAAGTTCGTAGACGAACCGGAGTGGAAGACATTATCGAACATATTACAAGGCAAAAATGGAGATTGGCAGGACATGTTGCAAGAATGAAAGACGACAGTTGGCCAAAAAAATTGCTTGAGTGGAGACCATGGGCTGACAAGCGAAGCCGAGGAAGACCCCTAACTCGATGGACCGACGACCTCAAAAGAATCGTGACCAATTGGATAACAGAGGCGCAGAACAGAAGCAGATGGAAAAGTCTAGAGGAGGCCTATGTTCAACAATGGACAACTCAGGGCTGATTGATGATGATGATGATGAACCCTCCATGGATCCCCTTTTTTTTTGTTGGAAACTCAAAACCTTTTTATAACAAAACAAGTAGGTACTTTAGTTTCAGATGAAAACCACTCGATTGTTTACTAGCACTGGCATGTGTAAAAACCAACCCTGCTTTTTCGCCTTGCCAATATAGGCAAGCGAGCTACTGGCATGCCAGCTACTTTTCCAATTTACTGGCACGTGTGTACCCGGATTTACAGGAACCGCGAAATTCTGTGGTAGCTTTATTTCGGTTACGATTTATCTAATTATTATAATTTGTTGTAAATATGTAATGAGGCTTTTGTTTCACACACATTTTTAATGGTCTATCAAGTATCTACTGAGAAAATTGAATAAGAAAAATGAACATTGGCGATTGCTATACTAATACTGTAACTTTGGTTACTTTGATTACACATAACACTTGTACTTTTTATAATTGTCAATAATGTCATAACTCTTTGTCTTGTAATAAGAAATATATTCAGAAATGCCTTAAAGCAGACATTTTCAACAGCATTATTACTTAAATTAATAAGATATTTGCATGTCGCTTGTTTTTGCTGATCTCCTGGAACTCCCTTCATGCAATTCTTGCAGCTTACGTCGTCTATTTACATCCTGTATTTCAATACTATTTAATATAAATGCATCTTGTGCAATCTTTGTTGAATATGAGTAGAATCAGTAGAACAGTTTTTAGATACCTGTATTATGAAATGTTTCAATATATGCTCCAGTTCTATAGAAAACGCATATCGTAAATCCAAGAGGACGACAGTGGGACATACCTTTCTTTCTTCATGTTTTCCAAATGTTTTTTCATTTAAACCGGTATGCCACATTCCGCAAACCGCAAAAGATTTACCACAAAAAACTGTATACAAGTTTAAAGGATCGTGTACTATTATGTATAATGATTTAATATTTTATAAAACATTTGCTGTGCCTTGTAAATCATCCCTATCTCAAATCAAAATTACTATTAAATTGAAATTGCTTTATATAGATTATGTAATATTTGTGTAATAAAATATCAGTAAATAATAATAAATGCAGTAGATTCCAAAATATCATATTTTTATCAAAGTATGCATCAATCAAAACTGTGTATCTAAAATATCGCTCATTAGATTTAAAACATGTACATTTATTAGTTTTATTTAAATTAAATGTTTATTATTAAATGTAAAGCTTAGGAAACATAATTATTTTAGTTAAATTATTAAAAAAAAATGAGCTGAAACTCAGAAGAAATTTTTTAGGATTTAAAAAGCCAAGTTAGTTTTCAAAGATTTTTTTCACTTTGACGAAGAATTACCACCTAACTTTTTACTTTCAGGAGTTTTTCCTGTTTGACAGTTATATTATTAAAACAGAGTTATTGAAACTTCTGCTTTATTATCTTCAGTCACTGCTTACTATCACCTGGGTATACCTGAAGCTACCCTACTGTTGATTGGTGACTAGCAGCTAGCTACTTGTAGATTATAGATTTCAAAGTGGTCTTTTAAGAGAAAGTTATTGGGATCAAGTCTTGAGAAAGAAAGCCCAATATCAGCTTAGGAGCTACGTTTGCCTGATCAGGTTTTAAGATGTGTTCCAGATATATATATATATATATATATATATATATATATATATATATATATATATATATATATATATATATATATATATATATCCAAATAATTCTTAAAGAACTATCTTACGGTTGCAACCAGTATACTCGTTTTAAGTTTTTTAATCCTAATCCTAAGTGGCAGCATAAAAGTCCTGACGGACCCTTTATACTCAATATTGTGTGTGTTGGTGTGAGAAAAGTTTCTCACATTTACTTATATCCTTTGTTGCCAACAAAGAGCACAAAATCGCAGAGAATGTATGAGTTTAAGGGAGGACTATGTCCATCAGTGGACGTGATAAATGGAGGCTGGATGATGACTTGATATCCGTTAAAATGAATGATATTCGTAGGAGAGGGTGTTTTTAAGGTTGTTTTTATACGATATCTTTGGTGGCATCTCTTCTCACCCCAGCCAGGGCCGCGTGTTTTGTCGCTCTCTTCTGCATTTTGCCAAGCTACGACTATTCGCTTCCATATTCCTTACTCATTGGAGATCTGATAAGACCTGTTTTGCCGAACTAGCCTGTAACTCAGTACTGTGTTTGTGTTTCTCGTCTCCTTACTCACTTTTGGCCTAAAATTCACTAATATTTATAAATAATATTTTAGGAATTTCCAGGTCGATTTTCTAATAGTGACGCACCAACGTGCTTATTGGACCATAGACCGAGGCACTTAATGACAATATGTATTCGAATATTCATACAAGAATTGTATTAGCATTTTTATGGGATTATTACAAGATTTTCTGATTTAAATGATAGTAATTTTGGTTTCAGTACTCGTTTATATTTATTTTGTATTACTTAAAATACTTAACTCTTGGTAATTCATTAAGTGTAAAGGCAATTTACTAACAAAAACAAGCCAAAACAGCACAATTTGTTTAATTATGCTAGGATTATGTTACATACTGTGTAGTATAAATTTTCAAGTATTCTAAAAAATAAAATTACGAAATATTACTGAATAGAAAATACGTAAAAATTCTTTAAACAGTGAACCAAACAAATCTGTTAAATTATTTTTTTTGTATAACACCTGTGCGGTGTTTGTATACTACTTCCTGGTCACAAATGACCAATTTTCAGTTATTTTCTGACCTAACTTAATAAACAGCAAATACTTAAATCTAAGGGCTTACCCTATGACTTACTCTTATTTTACCTATCAAATAATGCACTACAACTAACATGCAATAACCTCACAGCACTATACTCTGCTTTTTACACTAAACTGTTACACATTTACACTAACTCAAATGGTTTTGCCCTTATGAGTCTTCTCTTTAGTTCAGTGTTGTCAAGACGCTGGATTGCCTCGACATTCACATGACTATGCAGCCTCTGCTCGTGACATGTTGCTGTTTTCTTTATTATTTCGATCACAGTTTCCATACCCAGGTTCTGGTAGAGGTTGCTGTTACGGATATACCAAGGAGCATCAACAATGTTTCTCAGTACTTTGTTTTGAAATCTCTGGATAATATGTAGATTACTAGCTTTGGTACAGCCCCAGAGTTGGCACCCATATACCCATACTGGCCTCAGTACTTGCTTGTAAATGGATAATTTATTATGAATGGATAATGTTGAATTTTTTTCAATCAGCCAATACAATTTCTTATATCTAATATCAAGCTCCCCTCTTTTTTTTGACATGGACTTTCCAGTGCAGCTTTGCGTCCAGGATGATAACAATGTATTTTGCTGATGTTGCATAAGGAACTTTGGTATCATTTATTCTAACTGAAAAATTTTCTATTTTTTTATTTGTAAAGTTAATGTGTGCAAATTTAGTCTCATTTAATTTTATTCGCCATTTTCTGGTTCAGTTATGTATTTTATTTACTAATAGTTGCAACTTGTCAGTCGCTTCTTCACTAGTGTCTCCTATCGCTAGTATGGCTGTATCATCCGCGAAGGTGGCAATAGTGTTTTGTTTTAGCTCTGGAATGTCACACGTATACAATAGGTACAGGACCGGACCTAAGACACTTTCTTGTGGCACGCCAGCTTTGATCTCCCTTAAGTCGGTGTACACTTCTTGTTTTACTCTGAAATATCTATTCTCAATGTATGATTTTAAGATTTCTGAATACTGTTTAGGCATAAACGTTCTTAGTTTATAGTTTAAATCCTCATGTCAGACTTTATCAAACGCCTGTGCTACGGCCAAGAAGATTGTAGAGCAGACTTTATTTTCTTCTAATGTTTTTTCTATTATATTCGTTATTCTGTGAACTTGATCTATAGTGGAATGTTGATTTCTGAAGCCAAATTGATGATTTGGTATAAGTTTTTTTTTCTATTATAGGTTTTAATCTTTTCAATAGAAGTTTTTTAAATAGTTTTGACATTACCGAAAGGAGTGATATTGGTCGATAGGATATCACTTCATTAGGAGGTTTACCTGGTTTGGCGATCATGATGACTTCGGCTACTTTCCAGAGTCTTGGAACATATCTCAATCTAAAAGCAGCATATATTAGGTGTGTCAGCTTAACTATGATTTTTCTTGGTAGATTTTTTAATGGTTCCCTTGTTATGAGATCATATCCTGGAGCTATCTTAGGATTTATATTCTCTTTTATCTCTGTTGATACTTCTCTAAATTATGTCAACGTTATTCTTTCTTCAGTTTAGAATGCTACTTCCCATCTCAGTTTTTCACCATCATTGTTGTTGAGTTTGAACGTGCTTTCTAATTGACCTGCAAATCGTTCTGCTTTCTGTCCGTTTCTTCTAGCCCAGTTGCCGTTTTCCAACTTGATAAGAGGAGAATGAATAATTGGTCTCTTTATTCTTTTTGTTGCCTTCTATAACGAATAATCTGTGTTCTGGTCAGCTGTTAAATTACTTGAAAAAGAATTAATGGTTAAATTTTTTATATTCTGTATCTCTCTTTTTAGTTTTTGTGTAGCATTATTTAGACTAGTTTTGTCTCGTAGAGCTCTGTATTGCTGCCATTTTTTTCTTAACTTCCTTTTTTCTACTATGAGTTCTCTGATTTCTTTTGGTTAGTTGTACTCTTTTGTTCTAGAAGTTATTGTGAAAGTATTTTTCCAAGCTGCCTGTTGGATATTTTTTATAAAAACTTCTAATTCGTCATAAAGTTGCCTCTTATTTCTCAATGGCACAGCAAGATTAATTTTGTGTTCAAGGTTTATTTTGAAGCTCTCCCAGTCAGTTTTTTTTATTAATTAATGTTGGATTGAACTTTTTTTAATCACCGTATCACTCATAGTTAAAATTATTGGTGAGTGATCAGAGTTCATGTCCCAGCCGTCATTGATATTTAGATAGTTAGCTGAGATATTTTTGTAAATAAAGAAATCTATCAGGTCTGAAATTTTGTTCCTATTGGTATGCCAGTATGTTGGTCTACCAGTAGAGATTACTACACTCTTTTGTTCCTTAACAGCTGACAATATTTAGTTGTAGTTAACCTAGAGCCCCAGTGGGTATTCTTTGCATTAAAGTCACCACCGATGATGTTTTTTTTCCCAAAGCGTTCAAAAACTCTTTATATTGTTCTCTTTTAATGGAGTGTCTAGGAGGACAATATATTGAACTTATATTTACGGCATGTGTTTTCATCTTCACACAGACTGTTGTAGCTTGTATGTGTTCAGTTGTATATATTAATTCCTCATGATGCAAGATGTTATCTTTAATTATGATAGCGCTTCCTCCTTTAGCTGCATTATCTGGGTGTACAGTATAATATACTCGATACCCCCTAAATTTTACATATGACTGTTTAGTGAAGTGTGTTTCAGAAACGAGACACAGATCAATTTTCTTAATGCCTAGTACTGCTTGCAACTCGATTTGATGTTGTAATAGTCCATTTGCGTTCCACACCATTATTCGGAGGTCCTTAGCCATTTCCGATTTTCGGAATAGCTCCTTTAGCGCTATGCTCTAGTCGGGTAACTCTGATATCGATTTGAGTTATTTTGTCATCGATCTTGGTGAGCTTTTCCAATATTATTTTTAATGTAATATCAGTTTATTTTTCTTGTTGCGATGATGCATATCTTGCATTCTTTGTTACATCGTTGTAACTTCTATTTTCATTGACCTTTGCCGTTTTTAGTTTTTTTTATTTTTAATAACACTAGGGGGGGTTTTATAACATTGTCTTTGTTTGTTCTCTCGCTTCTCATTGTTTGTAAATTATTTAAAGCAGTATTTTAGCACTAAAAGCTATAGTAAGTGCTAAAGTCAACTGGAAAGATGACATAAAAACTATTTTGTCAATTAAACCAGTTTTCACAACCTTTTTTAGTTTCTAAATCATTCATAGAAGTTTACGTTAGGTAACAGTCACCATATTGGGATAAAAGAATTAAATTATTTCATTGTTTATCTTTAGTCTTACTTAAAAAGTTACCAAGATGCAAAAAAGTATTAACGTAATAATCAAAAACAATATTTTATTATTATATATTGAAAATTTTTTTTAGTGCGTAGCCTTTTAACCACACATTACATACGCGCGAGCCATGTTGCCATTTACGGGCGACAACAACATTTTTTACCGCAGTGATACTCTAGATCATCGTTGATCTTATTTGACAATAATTTAGGAAATGTAAGATGGAGGTTGTGTGACTTTTTGGCATAGGTAAGTGAAAGATTGAGAGATATATACGCATGCTTTGGATGCACCAGTCTCGACTAAATGTATTGAAGAATTTGAAAAAATTAGTATCACATTTAAGTATTTCTAATTTCTATTCATAAGTTCAAGTGAGTTCCAAATCAAGAATCAATTAAAGATACAAAATAATTAAAAAGAACCAGAGAATATATATAAACCACAGAAGTAAAGCACTTTTAACACGTCATTACATGCCATGTTTTTTACGGAAGTATACGCCTTACAGCAATTTGCCTCTTATACTATAGGCGCAAGGTACGAAACGCACCTGGACGTCCCTTTGTTTGTGCCTTGGATGGCACCGCGACAGTCAAATACAACTCTATTCCACTGGCTACAATAATTAATAACAATAACAATATTTTAAAAGGTAAAGCCGCGTTTACACGATGACAATTGGCGAGACAATTGTCCGAAGACAACTGACTGGCATGAAATTATTGTCTTCGTCTAAACACTTAAGGCCAATTGCCTTGCCAACTGCCCTTCTTAATTGGCCCAAAATTCAGTTGTCTCCGGGAGTAGGCTCAATGAGCTGCGCCAAGTGAGCCCCGCTACCACTCTAAATCTCAATTGTCGCAACAATTGGCGCCGTGTGAACGGTGTAGGCCAGTAGTGCTGTCTTGTTTTTTGCCAGTTCTCCCACCGGACACTACAGATGACAAGCAGTTAGCCATGTTTTAGCTGTCTACTGCCATGGCAATAGTTGGCCCCGTATAAACATCTTCTCGTTCAACTGGACTGGCCTCCGACAATCCGCAACCACTTGATGACAATTGTCCAATGACAATTGTGTCGCCAATTGTCATCGTGTAAACGCGGCTTTAGTCTATTCTTTGTACAGACAACAGTAATGAGTAAGTTTTATACAAAAAACAGTATTCTTCTCCAGAATTCTCATTAATTTCGTCGGTATTGTGTAGAGTTGAAACTAAAAGAATGAGTTTGTTAGTCTTTGGTTTATAAGAAACTAGAGTTTCACTAGTAAAGGTAAAGTTTCACTTTAGTAAAGGCAAACATGGTACTTTTTACTGGTTTTTTGTTTTCTTTATCTTCAGTAACCAATTCCCGTGGAATTTCTCTCTTATTTTTTAGTATACTTAGTTATTACCAACAATTGAAAGGCACTTTTTCAGATCACGAGCAACTGGTAGCGAAGTAAAATAATTGTCACATGTTACATTTCTTCTAGTAGTTTCTATTCCCGAAACTCTTTACTCACCAATTTATTCGTAGAATCATTTAATTTAAAACGTCCATGTATCTGGTTTGGTATGAAAACCTCTAATTTCGATGTATAAAATGTCTTCGAGTCGGTCAAAGCCCAAATTTGAATGCCAAATTTTCCGGGTTTTTTGGCATATACACCCTAAAACTGCATTTTCCTCTGAAATTTTGAAGCATTTTGTCTATAGTAACAAATGCATATTGACTGTAGTTTTCTTGACAGTGTCATGAACAGTATTCAAAGAATTCCCTGAAACAGTATAATTTGTCCAATAAACGTCGTCGTTGCCTATCTTCACTGCTAACGTCGTCGAAACGGAGCACTTGTAACAGAAATCTGAATCGGTTTACGCTCATGTTGAGTCAGAACATTTCTACACCCAATCCATCACTTTTCCATAAATCGAGAACATTTTGTTTAGCAGATTGACAAACTCCACTTAAATACAGCAACCCAACTAGTCTTGCATCTCAACAAAATCCGTTTCTCTTGCATCTCTGATACGACTATAGTTACTTTGGACTTGTCTAATTTTTATATTTGTATAGGTAACTAGTTTTTCAATTAGGTAATCAGGAAAAAATAAACGCCAACAATCTATTTTAAACAAAAAGAGAAATCAAACGATTTCTACTTAGCGAAACCGAATTCAAATCTTAACCACTGTGTTTCCTAAAATTTGCGAAACAAACAGCTGGATAAATTACTCGGCAAGGGAATCTAAAATTGCATTCCACAAGCCGTTCATCCTGGTCACAATTCGTAGTGAATTTAGTTTCTGGTACTTCAAAGGAAGTAAATAACAAAACAGAATGACAGTATTAGATTTTTGTTTTGATACAGTGCAGCGACAACCGCTGATACGTATTTCGACCTCCTTGGGTCTCGTCAGAACGGTATAGTTACTGCTCTGAACCAAAACAAAAATCTCTCCCGTCCTAAACAATAGTTATTAAAATAACTATATACGGACATAACTACGCCATCTAAAAACAAAAAGAGAAATCAAACGATTTCTACTTAGCGAAACCGAATTCAAATCTTAACCACTGTGTTTCCTAAAATTTGCGAAACAAACAGCTGGATAAATTACTCGGCAAGGGAATCTAAAATTGCATTCCACAAGCCGTTCATCCTGGTCAAAATTCGTAGTGAATTTAGTTTCTGGTACTTCAAACGAAGAAAATAACAAAACAGAATGACGGTATTAAATTTTTGTTTTGATACAGTGCAGCGACAACCGCTGATACGTATTTCGACCTCCTTAGGTCTCGTTAATCTATTTTAATTTTTCTTTGTTTGGCTTTCCTTGCTGGACCCGGAAGTTGAGTTACCAAGTTAGTCTTTCAGTGTTGGATAACGTTTTCTGAGATATTCTCGACCATATGGTTGGATTGAGTATATCTCTACCGATGTATGTTGTGCTGCTAAAACTTGGTTCACGAGGCATTGATTTCTGTCGATAAGATAATGAAAGATCAAGAGGAGGTTTAATAGATAGCTGCGAAGGTTGATCGACATTCTCATTGGTGATATTCTGAACCTGCGAAATTTCTTCTGCAAAACTCTCTTCTGAGTCGCTATCGAGTTCTGCATGATTTATTATTTCTGCTTTATCGGCATCACAATAATCAGATAAATCGTCACCTAACTGGTATGAAGTACAGTCCGAGGCAGAATCATATAGGCGTCTCAATCGCACACCTAAATAAAGTAAAATTAAATTAATTATATATCTAGTAAAAATCAATTGTTTCAGTACATAAGAACACGCCTATTAGCTATAACACGCCTGCTAGCAAAATACTCAAACAACACGATATATTTCTTCAACGGATAACGGCAGACTAGTTTGACCTGCGAGCGTACTGTATAGGAGTGGGAAGAGGAATAGTCAGCACCGCCACTCTTCTTTTGTGCGAACAATAGAATTATTTTAAGAATTTCTGGAATTGCGGCAAGTTGCCGCGCTTACGTGTAATTACGTGTTAAGGTCCAGATTCCGATGATAAATCGAAACTGATTACTAAACTACATTCGTTTTACATATTCCCATCCGTCAACAAACGCACGTGAAAGCCAAACTTTCTTGCAATTTAATCACTGTGAGCAAAATTTATTGTTTCATTGAAGGACAATGTGCTAAAATAAAATATTCATTAACTGAGAGATACATAACAAAGTAAACATTTTGAAAAAAAAAAGTAACACGCTACAATTTGAATTTAAACAGACTGGCAAGTTTGGATCTGTAACATGAGAATTCGTCTGTATTAAGGCAATAAATTACATTTAATAGCCTCTTGACGAATGAGAGGGCGAATATCAACACGTACTCATGTTTACAGATGGGAATTTGCTAAATGAATAAACTTTATTTTTAATAAATAATTAAACGAATTGGTGGTATTGGCGTTGGTGTAAAAATATTTACGATGAATCTTCATTGCCATTCGACAAAAGATTTTTAGTTGTACCAGAGAACTATCATTATTTTTTTTTGGCCTTTATAGATAATTCCCATTATAAAGATTTTACTTTTTAATTTCTTATTTTACATAATTTTATGAATATTAATTTATTTAAATTATTCAACTATTAACTAAAGCACATTCTTCAATATTAATTTTAATATAAAGGTATCCATATAAATCCTAATTAGAGTAGGAAGTGAATATTTAAATGTTTTCGATGAGAAGTTGGTACAATAATTCCATAGAATAATTTGGCCATTTTATATATTTTTGTTTTAATTTTGTTCATAAAGCTTCTCAAAAAATATGACATAATCGTTCATTTTCAAGGTACCAACACCAATCGTTGAGAAATTTCCAATTAGGATCTATCTGGATATCTCTATAGTTGCATGTGTATGATATATCTATTGTTAGTTTAGTATGACTATTTGTATTACCGCTTAGTAAAATAGAAATTAAGTAATAAGATATTTTATCCAAAGATAACATTTTTTTATCATGCATTTCTTAACATAACGAATAATATACCAAAGTTTTACTAAATATATTATCAAAGCTTGTAAGAATACCATAATTTTCTACGAATGTACCAAACAGTAAGTATCTATTGGAAATTAAATAATTTTATGTTTGCATTGGGTGTTATAAGTCTTATAACAAACTGTAGGGGAAATTGTGAAATACTATTTTTGAGTAGTACGGATGATGAAAGTACACATTGTCACAAAACATTAACACTTATTACCTTCTAGATCCTTATCGGTTGGTAAGTTTAAAGTTGAACACATCTGTCATACAGCCTTATGATAAGTAAATACGCCATAAATAAAATAAAAAATAAAAATTAAATAAAAAATAAAAACGTTTATTGCCTTTACTAAAACGTTTATCGATTAGTCGATAACATGACATCTCTGACCGGTCCAGCTTCCTGCAGTTGGTTTCTGCAATAGAACTCCATACTGGAACTGCATACAACATTACCGCCCTAACGTAGTCCTGGTATAATCGAATCTTCTTGGCCTGAACTGATTAGAGGACTTATCCTGGAAATATAAGGGAGTATTAGTTTTTTAGCTATAGTTGCTTTTACCTTGGTTTCTTGAACGTGCTTCGTGAAGTTAAATCTTCTGTCGACGTGGATTTCTAGGTAGTTGACTTATGGTTGCGAGTGGATGAAGTTTCCTCTCATCATAAGGTCGGCTACTGGTGGGCTGGTCTGCTGTGCGAAGCTGATGAATTGCGTCTTCTCAGCATTAATCTTGATTTTTCATTTGTCCGTAAATTCTGAAATCCTCTTCAAGTGGTTTTCTAACATCTGGGTAATGCTTCTATTCTCTTTTTCTGATGTGTAGATTGCTTAGTCGTCTGCATATAGTACTATATTTGTTCTTGCATCTGTTGGTAAACCTGAAACAAAAATATTGTATAAATTAGGCGATATGATACTGCCTTGAAGCATTCCTTCTTGAACATCTTTCATCTTGGACGCCTTTTGATCCGCTGAAACTTGAAAAGTTCTATTAGTTAAATATGAATCACATATATTTACTAAATAATGAGGAAATCTAGCTCTGTCCATCTTGTGTATGAGGGCTTTTTTTCCAGACGCACGCCTTTTCAATGTCGAGAATGGCCATTCCAGTTTCCTGGTTTCTGTTGAAGCGGATCTTTGTATCGCTGACAAGCCTTGCGAGCTGTAGTTCAGAGTTTCTTCCTCTTTTGAATCCAAATTGGTCTTCTTGGAAGATTCTTCTTTTTTCTACATGTTTCATCAGTCTTCCATAGATGATTTTCTCCAATAATTTTCCTAATGATTCTAGGAGGAATATTCACCTGTAGTTTTCCGGTTTTCTTCCATCCTTCCTTGGTTGTAGTAGAGGGATGAATTTTACATGTTTCCAGTTGTTTGGAAAATGCGCATTTTCTAGGCAAAATCTGATCAAAATCATTTTCTTCGTTAGTTCCTTAAGTGCGATGATGTGGATGTCTTCCGATCCTGGTGCTCTGTTTTCTTTTAGCCTTCTGATGATTTTAGCAGCTTATGTTGGATTTAGGTGGTTTTCTTCTTCTATCTATAGTTATACGCCATAAAGTATAAGCAGGACGGCTTTATGACAGAGGTATTGTCTCCGATTATACACCAACATTGCAGACTATTCGTATCCTTGCTGCGGAACGTTTATCGTAGTCGTTTAAGTTTGTTTTAGTAACACTAAGATTACTTTAACACGATAATAAATTCATTTTTCTTTTTAAAACTTTCTTTTTATTTACTATCTACAAGAAAAGCTTTTAAAATTAATTTATTTGGCTAGCAATATAGCATAATGTACAAGCGGAAAAGAGGAGAAAGCGAGCATGACATATGTACTCGTTTCTTTCCGATCCAGCACCGATTAGAAGATTGCATGGCAGGTGTGTAGTGTGCATTAATAGTAAATGATTTGTAATTGAATTGGATTTATATGATAACTGTGATTTAGTATTAAACTTTTATATTTCTTTCTTGCGTTTTATAAAATGCTTTATAATGATTATATGACTAATTGATGATATACATTAAATTATTATACCAATATAATAGAAAAAAACTTTTGTTTGCCATTTACTTGACCGACTTTTAAGTAAATTTTCAATTAAATGAATCTTAATACACAAATAACATTAAACATATTCTTTATGTGTACTATCACTTACAGAGTATTGTTAAATTATATATTAAATACAAAGGAATTAACTAATACAGCAGTTCCCACCCTTTCTTTATCTTGAGGCACACTAACTTAAAAACTCGATCAGACACGGCACACTTGGATAAATAATCTCTATAATAAGTACAATCATAATGTATTCTTATGTGATTTATTTACTATGTTACTTTCTTAAAAAATGTAATTTAAAACAATATTTCTTGAGTTAATACTGTGCTCATTATGGAAACAAAATTTTAATGCACTTACAAACATATTAGACCAGGGTCGATAATTTTTGAAACCAAAAAAAGTTATAGTCAAATGAAATATATTGGAAAAGTAAGAGAATATGCTAAAAATGGAAGAAAAAGTAAATTCTACTCTATCCGAGGTCGGGAAGTGGAAGGGGGTGAGTTTTTAAGGGTAAAAATCGGTTTATCGCAATTTTCTGCGAAACTACAAGTGCTATGGAAAAAAGTTAAATAGCAAAGTTGTAGGCAATAAACAGATCTACAACTTTTGCATTTACACTTTTTTCACATAACCTCACAATTTTTGTGGAAAATTCAAAAAACTAAGTTTTTGATTTTTTATTTTTATCTTTTACAAAAAAAAAACATTTTTACGAAATTTGGTGAAAACTTGCCTTAGTATGTACCAAACACACTGTAATTTTTTAAAATTTAAAAATTTATTTGTTTACCTGATATATTGTAGAGATTTCAACGAACAAAAAGCCCACCGACGTTTTTAAAAAAGCTAATATTTTGACGCGTGAATTTTCTATTGATAATTAGGGTGGTTTTTCGAGATTAAATCAATATCAGGTAAAAAAATAAATTGTTTAATTTCAAAAAATTACAGTGTGTTTGGTACATACTGAGGCAAGTTTTCACTAAATTTCGTAAACAATTTTTTTTTGTAAAAGATAAAAATAAAAAATCAAAAACTTAGTTTTTTGAATTTTCCACAAAAATTTTGAGGTTATGTGAAAAAAGTGTAAATACAAAAGTTGTAGATCTTTTTATTATCTACAACTTTGCTATTTAACTTTTTTCCATAGTGCTTGTAGTTTTGCCGAAAATTGCGATAAACCGATTTTTACCCTTAAAAACTCACCCCCTCCCACTTCCCGACCTCGGATGGAGTTGAATTTATTTTTTCTTCCATTTTTATCATATTTTTTTTCTTTTCCAATAGGTTTCATTCTACTATAATTTTTTTTTGACTTTTTACCTTTTTTAAAGGCTTCGACACTGATAGCTTTCTTTGTGACCAGTGGATATTCATTGAAGAGGGGAATTCAAAATGATGCAACATCTACATTAACTTTGATTTTCTTCAGTTTTGACTGAGCATCTGCTTCTTCAACTCGTTTACTGTACTTACGTTCAAGTCCACGGTCGTTTTTTATATCTATCAGTTCACCCTCTTTATGAGTAGTGTCATAAGCCGACTCGATGTATGGATTTCTGACCCAATCAATTGATGACATATCGAAGTAGGGAAAATACTTTTTGGTATTGTCATTCAGCTTACTGACTTTTCTGACAGCTAAGACTTTTCAAAAAAAGGTCTGACATATTTGATTCTAGATTGCAATTGTTTGTTAACTGAAACATGTCCCACGTGGCTTAATTTTTAACTTTCTTTATTCCCATTAGCTTTTGCTGGAAATGACTGATTTTATTAGTAGAGGTGAGGATGTTTTCTGATTACCCTGAATGCCCTTATTTAAAACATACAATTTTTCAAAAATATCTGCCAAAATCACAACTTTAGTGCACCAGGCGTCATCACTAAGGAAATTAGCATGTTCAGTCTGTTCACCAGTAAAAAATACTGACAGCACCTTTTTAAATTCATAGAATCTTTAAAGGACACGTCCGTTAGATATATGTACGCAACAATAGCTGAGTATGCTCAGAATCCATAACAGAATACAAACTGTTAAATCAGCAAGCTTTTAAAGGCCTACTTTTGATGTAGTTCACCATTTTCACAACAGTTTGCAAAACGTCATTCAGTTCAGGCATGAATGACAGCCACAAGTACTTTTTTGTGTAAGAAATAATGTGTGAAAATAATATTTGGATTTTTCTTTTGGAATAAAATCAGAAACCCTGTTAAGTGTCCTACCATCGCAGGGCAAACGTCTGTGCAAACACTCAAACAAGACAGCCAAGACAAACCAGCAATGATAAAATAACTGTTCATTAATTAAAAAATCAATAATACCCAGTTTGGATTCCGAAATGGACTTGGAACAAGAGAGGCGTTGTTTGCACTGAACGTTATATCTCAAAGATGTCTTGACATAAATCAAGATGTATTCATGTGTTTCATAGATTACAACAAGGCCTTTGATAAAGTGCGGCATGATCAACTAATAAGACTCCTGACAGAAAAGAATTTAGATAAACGAGACATCCGACTAATAGCAAATATGTACTACAATCAGAAAGCAGTAGTGAGAGTAGAGAATAATACCACTGAAGAAATTGAAATAAAGCGAGGTGTGAGACAAGGGTGTATACTGTCACCAACCCTGTTTAATCTCTATTCCGAAGACGTAATGAATAGAACAGTCTCTGAGCAATCCGTAGGTATTAAAATAAATGGTGTTAGATTAAACACTCTGAGATTTGCCGACGACACCGTTCTGATCGCAGAAACACTTGAAGAGCTACAGACATTGGTGAATAAGATAGCAGACTGCAGCGAAGAATATGGACTTTGGATGAATATGGACTATGGATCTTTGAACATAAAGAAAACTAAATTTATGGTAATATTGAAATCAACACAAAATGTCCAAAATTTATATTTACAAAATGAAATTATCGATCGAGTTAGCAAATACAAATATTTAGGCACATTTATAAATGAAGACAACGATAGCTCAGCAGAAATCAAAATAAGAATAGAAAAAGCCAGATCCATATTCACTAAAATGAAGAGAGTGTTCTGCGGAAGAGATTTGAGCCTTGAAATGAAACTTCGCCTGATGAGATGTTACGTACTTTCTGTGCTGTTCTACGGAATGGAGTCATGGACGTTGAAAAAGATTGATACCAAAAAATTAGAGGCATTTGAACTGTGGATGTATCGCAGAATCCTGAGAATATCATGGACCGAGAGAGTCACAAATGTAGAGGTCTTGAGAAGAATGAATAAAGAAAAGGAAGTCATATTTACGATTAAAAAACGACAACTGCAATACTTGGGACACATTACAAGAGGCGAAAGATATGAACTGCTTCGAATAATTATGCAAGGGAAAATAGCAGGAAAAAGGTCCATACGAAGAAGACGAAACTCCTGGCTAAAGAATCTACGGGAATGGTATAGCTGTAGCAGCAACGAATTGTTTCGGTTAGCAGTTTCGAAAATACGTATAGCCCTGATGATCGTCAACCTTCGGAACGAAGATGGCACTTGAAGAATAAGAATTAAGAAATGTCTAGTCCTGTTGCAATTTCAGGGAGGTTTTTACAAAATAAATATACTGTTCTATTACGACAAATTTGTCAACTTAAAGGGTAAAAAAGTCACGTGTTTGGAGTTTTTCATTAACTTGGGTTTTAACATCCTTAGACATATCCTCGATACGTCTTTTTATCGTATTATTAGGTAATGGTATTTTTTTAACCCCTTTTTCACATTCTTCACCAAACCTAATTTTAGCAATTTTACAGTATGCTGTCAAAATAGTCGTCTCGGCAGTTGTATGAGATTTCATATTTTTTGCAATCAACTCAGCCACAGCGTAACTGGCTTCTTGTGCTTTTCGACACAGATAAAAGTTTTTTAACAGTGGAAGCCTAAGTAGACTGATTTGACAAAAGCCTTTTAAAATATTCAAAAGGTTTTTCAGCCATAAATGAATGTGAATAGGTGTCTGTTTAACTTACTTGGCACCATAACTTCGTTGGACAGCTTTTCTCCACATATTAAGCATCGAGGTTTAGGCTGTTCACCACCAGATGACGTGAAACCGAACGATAAATAGTTTTCATGGTACCCACGAACAATTCACTTTACATTTACACAATCACTATTGTCAATCCGTTTGTGTTTCGCAGGTGTACACTTCAAAATGTTTTCATCATCAGTCAGATGTTCATTACGTTCACTTGAACTGGTACTCGCACTAGCGCTAGGTAATTCACTCCTAATTACTAGCCTAACTCTGACTACAACGTGCAAAGAAACCATACGGGACTTGATAGTTTGAGGTTTGGCCAACAACTGTCTGTGTGAGATATGAGTTAGTTTTACGATCAACAGTGACAATGTGCAACAAAAATTTTATAACCTGCGATCATAACCCTCTATTAGAGACATTTATAACTAAAGGAATTTTAATAAAGGAATAATTAACTTCTATTAACATTCTATTTGTTTTTTAGGAGATTGTGACATTGTAAAAATAATAATATTTTAACATAATTTTAATTCTATTGTCTGTTGTATTGAGTTCAAGGTCAACAATGGAAAACATCGATGTTTAGGCTCGATGTTGTATTGCCATCTATGCTACGGTTCCATCTTTAATCGATGGTTTTTCCAACGATGTTCATCTCTAGATATGAGTGTCTTTAAACGCTATCGCTCCAAGCGGCAATATGTTGAACTAACGCACGTCTGCATACCATACTGCTGCTACCGCATTCTGTTGGTCGAATGTTGAACTATTGAAACAGCAGACCAGCGTGGAACAGAAGTTTTATTTAATAAAAAATAGTCGGTAAAAGTTATTAACATGGCGAATTAAAAAGTAAATAATAGTAAAAAAGACGGTAAAATTTTACGGCATACCGACAGGGACTTCAGGGCACACCAGTGTGCCACGTACACTGTTTGGGAACCTCTGGACTAATATAAATAAACAAATCTTCACATTTAAGCAAAAATATGGCCAATCATGTTACACAAATCTTCCCAATCGACATTCGGCGGTGAAAGTAAAATGATACATTTCACTATGCATTAATACTATGTGTTTATATACACATTAGCCTTAAAATTATATTGTGTATTTGTGTAGGATGAATTGCTTGTGATTTAAAAAACTAGTCGTTGTAAATTTGCTTAGGATTAAACTAAAACTCCTTTTACTTTTTCACGCGAATCCACTCACTGGAAACATTTGCAATTTCTGGCAGGACGTTCAGTAAAATTTGTATCTTTTTATACACAAAGCCTCTTTTCTCGAGTATCCAGTTCCATATTTTTCGAGTATCCAGTTTCACAGCTGTCGGAACTTGAAGATATGGGCGAAACTTTATATGAAAATCTTTTATACGATATTTTTTCCGCCCCGAATAAATCTCGGCTGAATCTCGATACTGTTGATAGAACGAATAAGATTATCTCGCGGATATTTGTCAACAAAAATGAAATCGAATATTAAAAAAAAAGGTGCAAGTATTATACATACATACTTTGTTTAGCTTTTTTATTAAATAAAAATAAATCTGGTTACAACAAAAACGTATTTTTAACATTTTAGGCATTCAAATAAAAAGTTGTAACAATGTATTTTAGTTTAAAATGTAATTTATTTATTTATTTAAATTAACCCAGATATTACTGAAACTTTTATTGTTAACATTTTGAATTAATTTCGAATTTTCATGGAAATTATAGCATATGGAACCAAAAAACACAATCATATATTTTTATGACGATACCTGTCAAGTTTTGACATGTTCTTTTAAAAGGACGGTAGTAATATACGGTACCAGATATCATATATATTTTATTAGTATCAATTTACAAAGAATGAAAGGATTTAAAACAAAATTTTGGATGTAAAGGTATTTTGCACTTTTCACACAAAAACTGGACTTTTTTGTGACAATATCCACATCGCGATTGCTTTTCTTGATAAAGAACCACGTGGTTAATACCGTCATATCTTGAATTGGCTACCGAATTCGAATTCCGCTTAGAAGGTCCGCGTTTTGTTTCTTTTTTAAAAGTTTCCAAAATATTAGTTGCAATAGATCTTCTAAATTCAAGTTGATCCAGTTTACCGTCTTGACTTTTGTGAATCTGCCACGCATTTTGAATAGCCATATCAACGCAATAAGCAAAAAGGGGAAAATACCATTTCTCCTCTTATGGACACTCGATATAAACTGATGTTCTGGTCACTGCGATCAACGCCACCAATGAAGTTATTGTATATTCTAACAATATTTGGTTGAGGAACTTAAATATGTTTTTTCTCTGCTTGCGAAAATCTCTTTACAGAGAAGCAAGGCATTACTGGTACAAAATTGGAAGCAATAGAAACGATATTATTATCATGCCAGCGGCAAACCACTATTCCTGTATTTTTATCAAGACGATACTCGTATTTACCACGTTCAGTTTTTTTCATAATAGATGAACAGTGTAAAGGGCATTTCATGGTGCGATTTTCCCTTACAGTGCCTGTACCAAATATGCCTCTTTGTTTTAGCTCATGCAGTAAATGAATAGAAGTAAAATAATTATCAAAAATAAGATGGAATCGCCTTTGAGGCCATACTTCATTCAATCTGTCTGCATAGGATAGAACTACTGATGCACCCAATCCAAGGACTTTATATTGTTCAGGTATTGTAGTGGAATTACCTTGGTAAGGAGAAAACCAAACTATGTATCCCAGACGAAGGGCTCCTACCCACATTTTGTACCCCCAATGGATTGGTTTTCCCCTGATGAATTGTTTTGTGGGATGGCGACCAAAATACGGAACCATTGCCTCATCTATGCTGTGATGTTGTTCTAAAGGGGAAAATTGTATAAATTTTTTGTTTATTACGTCGAACAGGGGTCGCATCTTGGCAAATCTATCAAATTTATCTAATGACAAGTTATTGCAAACATGCAAAACTTTCATTATGTGGGAAAATCTATCCCTAGATATAGCAGCTACCACCATTGCGTTGTGCGAATCGTCACGATTACATGTACATGTACCTTTTCGGGACAAACCACATAACCACTCAATACAAGAACGCCTATAAAACATCGAATCTCATTTTGAGTAATGTCGTTCAAAAGATTTATTTGTCCTGCGTAGATGTTAGTGTATTCGGTAACCAAATTGATGACTTCATCATCAAAAAACAAATTGAAAATTTCCATCGGCGACTGAGTCATTTTCGGTCCAAATTGAGTTTTCCAGTAAGTACAATCAGGGTGTTGATACAAGTCTCCTTGAATCCAGTGTGCAGATATTCTCTTCCCTAATTGATGGGGCAGCTTTTCCTTGGAAAGAAACAAAGCCAATGGTATATTGTCATCATCCGAATCTTCTTCTGGTAGGCTGGAATTCACAGAATCTTGTGGTAATTCAGTCGCGTTGTCAAAAACAAGTTCTACATCGTTTCTCAACTAACTACCCGGTAAATTATTTATTGTAGTTAGTTCTTCATCGCCGGAGTCGCAATCGGTGACATCATCATTGGCATTTTCTGGGGGAAATATGATCAAACCATCTGGAGGGACTGAGATTTCATCAGAATCAAGCTCTTCTAATAGCTTATGCAATTTGATAGGCCTCCTGAAACAATACGCACGTTGGTAGTACTAATTAATACCGTCCTTTTAAAAGAACAAAATGAAATCCCAAGCGGCGAGCCTTTGAAACAACGTGACAACTATTCGAGCCAAGAATATACGTACATAAGTCCCTATTATACAATAATCCACATGCCAATGCCGTGAAATAACAGTTTTTTAATTCTAGACTTACCTCCAATTATAAGCATCCATTTTGTAGTCCAAAACCTGGCAATTTACACAGATAACCTCACAATTACAGCATGTGCGCGCACTAAAATCGTTAAAACTTGTCGAATGCTGGCTCTTGAAAACACTCCATCTAGAGCCATCTATCAGTTGGTAGCTGTACTAACCTAAATTACGCATAATTTACACTGCCTTTTAAAAGGACGGTAGTAATATCTGGGTTAAGGTGCATGTGCTACCTATTGGCGAGTTACAGTAACATAAGCTGCCTAATGCATACGTCATCCTCTTAAACATGACCTTCAACAACACCAGTAATTTACATCTTTTATATCCAATATTAAATAATTATAGAAAATTTTTTTAAATCCCAACACCTGGATTGCTGTTATCATTTTAACATCATCAAAGTTTTTTAATCTTTTGGCTGTAGTAATATAATGTTTAACTAACACTGTTTCATGGTTTATTGACATTTTGTTTTTGACACCGTTCATGGGTATTTTATCAATCAGTTGCCAGCCGTAGTCCGTTTGAAGAGGTTTACTCTCCGGACACTGGAACTCACTTAAGCATGGGTCTATGTTACCTGAAGTAAAATCTAATTAAAATATTAAACATCATATAATATTATTAACATCATCAATGTTGCAATCTTTGGTAACACATTTCATTTTAAAGGGTTTTTACCCAAATATTTTGGTGGCTCAGGCATGGTAACCTGTAAGTATAACCATTTTATTGTTTTTTTTTTAACCTTAGTAAAAATTTTAAACCACGTTTGCTGTAATTAAATGGTTTATACTTATTTTAGGTATTTTAACCTGATGATGGAACAGTTGTTCCGAAAACGTTCGTGCTTGTAATGTTGCCCTTTTAAGGGTTTTTATAAAATAAAATATACCCACATACAAAGACTAACCTCTTTAGTTACAGTTTGTTTATCAGTGGCTATAACTGGTTGTTTCCTATTCCTCAAGTAAAATCGGAACCGTTTGAAAGAAATCCCTTGAATTTGGTAGAAATTTAGTTTTTTTATCAAAATGTCGTGATTTACACAATCAAAAGCTTTAGCATAGTCACAAAAAAACAGTGGCAGTGTAAAGATTATTGTTTAGTGCTTGGTAAACCTCATGTAGTACTGAATACATAGCATCACTGGTACATTTATTATATAAAAAGCCAAAATTATATTGTGATAAAATGTTGTGTATATGATAAACATTTTGTTTATATAAATGATAAATGTTGTTGTTCTTTAACGAGAAAGATCATAAGTCGGGCTTTTATAGGTCTCTCAATGATTTTTAATAGGACCGGTAGTAAGGCAATAGGTCTATAGTTGAAGACATTCGATTGTTCAACACCCTTATAAAAAGGAATATTAATGGCTCTCTTTAGGCACTCTGGAAATGTACCTTTTTCAAAGAAATCATTAATTAGTGAGACTAGGACAAGACCTTTTTTGAATTGAGGAGATAAGAAATTGGATCTTGTTGTAGCAAAATATGTAGTTAATGTTATATTTTTACTCACATTAACGAAGTATTTATTTAGATTTTCAGGTTTCGGAAGGGAAAATGTTTGAGCTGTGTTTATTTTAATTCAAAGATCGTTTATAAGGGACCAAGTTTGTTTCACAACACTTTTAAAGCTTTCAAGATGATTCTGATTATATGCTTTTTTTAGTTATTTTGATAAGTTTTAGATAGGTTCCTCTAAACTTGGTGATATATTTAGTAACAAAGTCGTTGGTATTAAATTTCTAGACTATCTATCTTATTAGCATTCGTCAGTCTATCTTTGGATATAGGCCTCCCCAATCCTTTTCTATTCTTCTCTGTCTGTCGCTACAGTCATCCACCTAGAGCCCACGTGCTTCTTGATATTATTTGCCCATCTCATTTGGGGCCTTCCTCTGCTTCGTTTATATTCCCACGGTCTCCAACTTATAAGAATTTTGTTCCATCGGTCTTCTTTTTGTCTTATATTGTGTCCAGCAAATCCATCGGTCTTCTTTTTGTCTTATATTGTGTCCGGCAAATCTGCATTTCAATTTTGCAACTTCTTGTCTAACATCCCTCACTTTTGTTTTCTCTCTTACCCACCCGTTTCTCTTTTTATCCATTAGTCTTATGTGCAGCATTTGTCTTTCCATTGCTCTTTGGGTTTTTATGATTTTGTCCATGTTTGCTTTTGTAAATGTCCACGTTTGGGAACCATAAGTGACAACAGGGAGTACGCATTAATTGTATACTTTGGTCTTAAGATGGTGTAGATATCTTTTGTTTTTAAGAATGTAGCTTAGATTGCCAAATGCCGCCCATGCTAGTTTAACTCGTCTTTTTATCTCTGCTGTTTGGTTTTCTTTGCTAAGTTTTATAGTTTGACTAAGATATATCTATAATCCTGAACTTGTTCTATTTTATCTTGTCCGATCCTCATTGTGATGTCTTCATCTGTATTTGTTATAATTTTGGTCTTGCTGTAATTCATATTAAGATTTATCTTTCCAGCTTCTACGTCCAGTTCCATCTTCCAGAGCGATTTTACTAATTTGCAAAATAGATAATTTTAATATTTTTTGCAATAATCTTTTCATGTTGATTTTTCTGAACAGAATTTTATAAAGACATGAATTTCTTAAAAAAGAAATCGGAACTACTTTCTGCATGTAGTCAGTTTTGAGAACCAGTTACCGTCTCCCAATGCTAATTTTCTCCCGCTGAAAATCTACGAGGCATCTAGCGATGGATAACTAATAACATCACATGAGACATCCTCATATTATATCATCCTGATATTATACTGAAATAATAAAGTAGTCGTAATGGAACCAGACAAGGAAAAAGGTGTTTTTTTCTATCTAATTATTCATATCATTATAAGAGATAAAATTTTGTTTTCACAATTAGGTTGATATACAGTACATTAAGTTTTGGATTGGATATTGCAAATATATAAAGCGCTTAAATCGGCCACCTTGCCTCGTACGAGGTAATTGTAATTCTCCGATCCCTTCCGCTCCGATACCTAGACTCCTAGACAAAAAACGAGAAAACCATTTAGTAACACATAACAACGCAAGTGATATGTAACTCCGTCCGTCAATTTATGTTTTGCTTTAACTCGATAAAAATACACTGACCATTATAAGGCTATGCATTTGTATCGGTTTTAGTAATATGAACAATTTTTCATGGTTGAAATAAAAATAAAAGCACATTTCTTTAAAAAGATAAAACAAAAATATACTCTTATTGAAAATAAAAAATAATTCCCAATCAAATAAGATATAATTCTTTATGCCATACAGAAATGATTCAAATATTTGACCTTCTACGGCTGAACAGTATCCCAATCTGTCATAACTTTTGCGGACAGATGTAAGAGTTTCCGCTGTAACAGAATTGGAAACTTCTCAAATTCGGTCCCTTATCTAAATTTTGGGCTCTAGCCTCAGAATGATTATAGATAATGCTTTTTAAATGTCCAAAAAATAGAAGTCCATGGGTGTAAGATCTGGAGATCGCGCAGGCCACTTAATATCGCCTGTTCTACTGATAACTCGTTTCGGGAAAGTATTGTTTAAGTACTCAAAACAATTTTGATTTAAAAAACGGGAAAATAAAGATATTCTTGATATAAAAAAATGGTATAAATATTGTTTATGTAAAATATAAGGGAAAAACTTGACAAAAAATCAAATTGTGACCCTAAATTATTGTTAAAAAAAACGCAAGGTAAAAATGCGAGTATTTTTCATCTATTCATCATCTAGTAACTCCCACCTATGTCTTAAAAGCTTCAGATATCTGCCAAAAATTTTACCGTGAAATCGATGATTTTTGCATAACCAGACTGGGAGAAAATTAAAACGGCATTAAAAACAGCAAAAATGGTAAATCAGTAGGTCCAGACCAAATTCCTATAGAAACCTTAAAGCATAATTGATGAAACCTTAGACATTATAGTAGACTTATTTAACTCAGTATACAAAACAGGACACATACCGAAACAATGGTTACTCTCCACCTTTTGTGCTATCCCTAAAACTACAAACGCTAAAGATTGCAGTGAATACAGAACAATATCACTAATAAGTCACATTCTTAAGTTATTCCTGAAAATAATACATGGTCGTCTAAATAAAAAAAACTGGAAGAAGAAATAGATGATAGTCAGTTTGGGTTCAGAAACGGGCTAGGAACCAGAGAAGTGTTATTTGCTTTTAATGTGTTAGCTCAAAGATGCATGGATATGAATGTTGATGTGCATGTTTGTTACGTTGATTTTGAAAAAGCATTTGACAAAGTAAGACATGAAAAATTAGTCCAAATTCTAAAGACAAAAAACATAGACCATGAGGATTTACGAATAATAACAAACCTCTACTGGAATCAAAGAGCACAAATCGTAATAGATAACGAACCCAGTCCAAAAATTAAAATCAGGAGAGGAGTTAGGCAGGGATGTATTATGTCCCCATTACTATTTAATGTATATAGTGAAGCTATTTTTAAAGAAGCATTACTATCTCAAAGTGAAGGAATAATAATTAACGGAAGATCTATTAACAACATAAGATATGCAGATGACACCGTAATTATGACAAGCTTTGCTGAACAACTCCAATTACTGATAAACAAAACAAACAGTTTCTGTGAAAAATATGGACTAAAAATGAATATAAAAAAGACCAAATACATGATATTAACAAAGAAAACAAATATACCAACAAACATACATTTGGGAAATGTACCGATACAAAGGGTTGATAAATACAAATACTTAGGAATCTGGATTTCAGACAATATTGATCAAACAACCGAAATAAGAGCAAGGATAGAAATAGCAAGAAATACGTTTGTAAAAATGAAAACGATTCTCTGCAACAAAAACCTTAGATTAGAACTGAGATGCTACGTTTTTTCGATACTGCAATATGGACTTGAAAGCTGGATATTAAAGCAAGAACACATAAATAAGTTACAGTCCTTTGAAATGTGGTGTTACAGGAGGATGCTTAGAATAGCATGGACACACAAGAAAACTAACGCGGAAGTATTGCGAGAAATGGGCAAAGAATGCGAAATAATAAACACAATAAAAATAAGAAAGTTACAATATCTGGGACACGTACTGGCGGGGCAGCGATATGAACTGCTAAGGCTGATAATACAGGGAAAGATAAGAGGAGGAAGAAGTATAGGAAGAAGGAGAATGTCATGGTTGAAGAATTCAAGGGACTGGTTTAAATTCAGTTCTATAGAACTCTTCAGAGCAGCAGTAGATAGAGTAAAGATAGTGATGATGATATCCAACCTCCGATCGGGAGACGGCACTTAAAGAAGAAGAAGATTGGGCTAATTCTTACCTGAAACACTGAGGATTGACGACCACTCTCGAACTGATTGCGTCGATTGAGTAAACCGAACTGACTAAAACAAAAGCTAGAACATGTCACCCCACCATTTATACATAAAAAATGGTCTAATAAGTTTCTAGTATACATACCCACCGTAGTATTAAGTTTAACATCTTAAACGTATTAACAAAAGAATTTCAATTTTTTTAATAGGTCGGATTTACATCACGAATTTGTATAGGCAGTTAATAGGTAGTTTTACCTTACTTTAATGTTCCAAAAACACCTACCATGTTGGCAAAAAATGAGTGGATGACACAAGAAATTCAAGGCCTGATGGAAGTTCGACGGCAAAACAAAAATAGAAATATTATCAAATACCGTGAAATCGATAAACGCATAAAAAGAAAAATTAAGCAAGCCAAAGAATCCTGGCTTGAGAATTTATGTAAAGAAATAGAAGACCTCCAAAAAAAGCATGACAGTTTCAACCTCCACAAGAAACTTAAATATACTGCCGGAATTAGAAAACAGAAAAATGCTCACATACTTAAAAGCGCGGACAGAAAAATTTGTGATCACGAACAACAGTGCAAAGAATGGGAGAGATACATCACTGACCTTTTGGACGATGCTTCTAGAGAAAATGCTCCAAATGCCTGTGACAACCAGTTAGACAGAGGTCCCAGTATACTGAATTCGGAAGTCAAAAAGGCAATACAGCAAGCCAAAAACAATAAAGCACCTGGACCAGATCAAATCCCTGCTGAGCCACTTAAACTTTTGGATGAGGAAAGCATTGTCTGCTTAACCACTTTCTTCAACAAAATTTACAAACGAAGGAAAAATACCAGATGATTGGTTAGAGTCACTGTTTATAACATTACCAAAGAAAAGCAGGCCAACCAAATGCAGCGATTTTAGACTAATCAGTTTGATGAGTCACACACTGAAAATATTCTTACGAATTATACAAAACCGAGTATTCCTTCTATGCGAAAGTAGGAGGGGTAATAAGCAATTTTGATATAGAAACGGTCTAGGAACTAGAGAGGCATTATTCTGTATGCGCGTTCTATTACAAAAAAGTTGTGAATTCCGAAAGAATGTTTATGTTTGTTCTATCGACTTCGAGAAGGCGTTCGACAGAGTACAACACGATACACTTTTCGATTGCCTACGGGCAGCAGGACTTGACCACTATGATATAAGACTGCTGAAATACTTATATTACAATCAAGTAGCCTCTATCCAAATTGAAGACAGTCCGACTGAAAAAATATCCATCAAACGTGGAGTACGGCAGGGTTGTGTTTTGTCACCCACTCTTTTTAATCTCTACTGTGAAGAAATCTTGAGGGAGGCTTTGGATGACAGACAAGAGGGAGTAAGACTAGGTGGAGAAGTAATCAACAATATTAGATACGCTGACGATACAGCCATTCTTGCAGAAAATTTACAAGATCTCCAAACATTACTAAATCTAGTCAGTGAAGCAAGTTATCGGAGAGGCCTAAAAATCAACGTTTTAAAGACAAAGTGGATGGCAGTTGGAAAGATCAATATAGATCAAGGTCTGATTTCTCTTAATGGAGAGGAGATCGAAAGTGTCAATCATTTCAAATACCTTGGCAGCTGGTTAAATGTAAATTGTGACTCTGATGAAGAAATAATAACCAGGATCGAAATATCACGTAAGGCTTTTATGACCTGGAAATCAGTTTTATGCAACAGAAACCTGTCGATGAATATTCGTAAGAAGGTCCTAAAATGTTATGTGTAGTCCATCCTATTGTATGGTTGTGGGACATGGACGTTAAAAACCACAATGCTAAACAAGTTAGAAGCATTCGAATTGTGGTGCTATAGACGAACCCTAAAGATATCGTGGGTTTCGCACACTTCCAATGAAGATGTTCTTCAAATGATCAATTCAGAACGTCTGCTCATAAACACCATAAAGAGGAGAAAAACAGAATACTTCGGCCATATAATTAGAGGACCTAAATACCATCTACTTCGCCTTATAATACAAGGAAAAGTGAAAGCAAGGAGATGGATTGGTCGAAAGAAACTTTCATGGCTGCGTAATATTAGACAATGATGTGGTTCCACAGTAGAAAAATTGTTTCGCGCAGCAGCCGACAGAGAATGGTTTCAGGAAATTGTAAACATGATGATGGCCAACGTCTGAATACGGACACGGCTCCCAAAGAAGAAGAATGTTCCAAAAAAATCGAAAAAATTATGTAGAGACATATTATACCGTTGCTAATATAAATCAAGCTTAGATTTTTTTTGAAATATATAAATGCAATTTAAAAATCCTTTGTGTCTTAAACTCAATCGAGATAATAATTCGAAAAATAAATTAGGTTTCAACCAATAACAAGTTTCCCGATTCTCTTTTAATAAACTGTCCTTTGTAATAAAATTTACTTGACGTTCTGTAGTTAAAGCTTTTCATTATTGACTTTAATTATGTACTTCTCTGCTGTAGCTTGTTAATGAATTAATGCTGCCGGCTGGATCGTCGGCAAAGAAAATAATTTGAAGGCATATTTTAAATGGAATATCGTCTGTTTATGTGGAATAATCTTTTTTATATTTGATTGCAAACCACCGAATAGTTCGGAAATTACCACTAGAATTTTTTAAACAGTATAATTTGTAGAGATTGGAACAACCACATAATTATATAGTGTGAGACAATATAAACTTACTTCCTAATATTGTGATTTCTAAATAGCATAAAAAGATTTTTTCATTATTATCATCATTAATTTTCTTCCTTTGATATCAAAATTCTGGATGGGTCTTTGCCTGTCTGGCCATCTCGTCGTTTTCCCTGATTTTCCATGTAACTTCTTCCCCTTAAAATATAGCCGTTTTTATCAACTTTTTATTCTGCATATTTGATTTTACGAGCACAGAGAAACTAACTAACTATTGACCAAAAATGGGGAAACATTCAACATGCCCTTGTGTTAGTTGGAAAAGAAACCCTCAAACCACTTGAAAAAAAAAACAAAACCTTGGATGACAGTAGAACTTCTTGAACTTATGGAAGAACGAAGAAAACATAAAGCAAAAGACCTGTATAAATACAAAGAAATTCGGAGAAACATCAGAAAGAAAATTCGAGAGGCAAAAGATAGGTGACTCTCCGACAGATGCAAAGAAATAGAAAATCTGGATAAAAAGTATGATAGCTTTAATTTACACAAAGAATCAAAGAAATGACAGGTTCCGGGTAACGTACAAGAACGAATATCCTTAAAAATGATAAAGAGGATATTATTACTGATATGAAGGAGAGATTATGTCACTGGACCAATTACATCCAACAACTATTTAATGATGAAAGAGAAGAACTGTCATTAGAAATCACCGAGGATACCGGACCACCAATATTAAGAGAAGAAGTCATTTATGCCATCAAAAACACAAAAGAAGGTAAAGTTACTGGACCAGATGAAGATGTTATCGATGTAATGGTTGAACCATCTACCAATGGTTTAATCTAATATATCAGACTGCCACAATCCCGAGACAATGGCTGCAATTGACCTTTGTAGCAATTCCCAAAAAGCTGCAACAACTTGCTCATATCACAGAACAATATGTCGGTGAGTCACACACTTAAAACATTTTTAAAAATAATTCACAGCAGAATTGTTAAAACTCTTGAATATGAAATTAGTGACACACAATTTGGCTTTAGAAATGGTATGAGTACAAGAGATGCTTTGTTAGGCTTGAATGTGCTGGCTTAGAGATGCATGGACATGAATCAGGACATGTACTTATGTTTTGTAGACTTTGAAAAGGCATTTGATAAGGTTCAACATAAAAAGCTTGTAGATATATTAAAAAGCAAAAATATTGACAGTCCTGCTATGAAAATTATATCTAATTTATATTGAAATCAAACTGCCAAGGTAAGAGTTGACAACCAGTACACAAACTATCAAAATACAGAGAGGAGTCCGCCAGGGTTGCGTGCTGTCCCCAATACTTTTAAATGTCTACAGTGAAGTGGTATTTCAAAAAGCGCTCTCAGACTCAATAGAAGGTATATATAGCAATGGAGAAGTTTTGAATAACTTACGTTTTGCAGACGATACAGTAATAATGACGGATAACAACAATGATTTACAGAACGTAATGCAACGCCTTAATGAACGCTGTCATGAGTACGGACTGAAGATAAATTTAAAGAAAACTAAATGCATGATCATGACTAAATCTGCACATGCAAATATCCAATTGACTATTGAAGATACTGCAATTGAGAGTGTTAATAACTATAAATACTTAGGAACATGGATAACATCAGATGTAGACCAAACCAAAGAAATTAGGACACGCATTGAAATAGCACGTGCATCATTCATTAAACTTAAAAAATCGGTTGCCTGTAAAGTCGGTTTTACGGGCGAAGATTTTACGTAACAACGTCTTTTTCTCGGTAGAATATTTATTGATATGAATATAATTAAATTGCACAATAGTTGTTTGCAGTTGAAACGCGCTGTTTCTTCTCAATCGACTGAATTACGATTGATTGCAGAGTGATTTAAACTAATAATTTACTTAACACTATCAACATTTGTCAATAGTATGACATAACCTATAAACTCAGTTTCTCAACTTTTGTGTCAATCTAACAATAATCAATCAATCATAGTTTACGATAATGAAATATTAGTGTACAATTATTTACCTTTATTGTTGTAGTTGTTGTAAATGACGAATCTAAGCACTCCACATTTTCACTACAGACACAGCTGACGATACTTTAACCACACGTGTGAACTTGTATTATGACGCTTTCTCGGTTTTCCAACGCCAAGAACGCTCGAGAAAGACAGAGACACAAGCACGCACCGATTCAACGCGCCTAATTCTCTAGTGCTGCGCGCGCAGCGGACCGATCATGTTTGAGTGGGAGAGAGACGCAAGGCATTCGCCGATCCGGCGGGCCTCTCTCTCGTTCGGTGACTCATCGTAACAAACGTGAGCGGGCGTTACACTTTTTCATGAGTGACTCCGAGCCACAACCTAATTTAAGACGTTGTCACGTCAAAAGTTTCTTTGTTGTCGGGATATAAGGTTAGAACTACGCCTGAGAATGCTTCGATGTTAGGTGTTCTCTACTCTTCTTTATGGCTTGGATGCGTAGACACTAAAATAAGTCCATCTGAATAAGTTGGCCGCCTTTGAATTTTGGTGTTACAGAAGAATCCTACAAATATCATGGATTTAAAGAATGTCAAATCCAAGAAAAGCGAAATGTGGGAAGACGAAAATATCCTGGCTTAAGAACTTAAGGGAATGGTTTGAATGCAGTAGTGCAGAACTTTTTAGAGTGGCAGTCAACAGAGTCCGAATAGCCATGATGATTTCCAACCTTCGATAGAAGATGGAACTTAAAGAAGAAGAAGATGTTCCTTATAGAGATACGAATTTAGGCAAATCGTTGACATAAATAATAAACAAAAGAGGCCTTCAGACAGAACCTTGAGGGACTCCATGTTTTACTGATAGAAAAAGGAGAGATAACCTTTAGACACTACCACTTAGTGTCTGCCACATAGATAAGAAGTTATAAGCTTAAGAGGGATACCTCTGATTCCATAGTAATTTAATTTTTGGAGCAAAATGTCATGTGAAACGCAGTCAAAAGCTTTCGACAAGTCGCAAAGAGAAATTGCTATGAGATTGCCGCGTTAAAGCCCCCCAATCACCTCGCTCACCACATTGAATACCGCTTTCGTAGTAGAACGAGCACTTCTGAATCCATATTGTGAGTTGCTAAAGTAATTATTTGACTCAAAATAGGAATAAAATTGTTGTTTGATAACCTTTTTAATTACTTTCCCAAAAGTAGAAACAATGCTTATGGGTCTGTAATAAATTGTCAGTTTTTGAGGAATCATCTTTTTTGTACATAGGTAGTACTTTCAATTGGAGCTGAAGCAGAACAACTCGATATCGATGACAATCAAAAAATAAATCCATGCAACGAATATAAATACCTGGGCGTCATCTTCGACCGTAGTGGAAAAGACGAACGAGAAATAGAACATCGAATTGTACAAGCACGAAGAGCTATAGCATGTTTGAACGGAATTCTATGGAGTAAAGAAATATCAAAGAAAAGAAAATGGAACATCTATGAGACAATGGTTAAAACTAGCCTACTTTATTGAGCTGAGACATGGAGAATAACCGAAAAATATAAGAAAAAGGTCGAAGCCACGGAAATGGATGCCATCAGAAGATCGATGAGAATATCAAGAGCCGACAGAATACGGAATGAAGTGATAAAACAACAAATGGGTATAGAGGGCACTATAGTTGAGGATATTGAGAGAAAACAGCTCATATGGTATGGACATGTGAGCCGAATGGGGGACGAAAGATTGCCTAAAAAAACGATGATGTGGCAACCCCCAGAGAAGAGGAAACGAGGAAGACCACCACAGAGCTGGAACGCTGGAACCTGGGAGTTAGGAAAGCGATTAGCGCTCGAAATCTGGACGAAAACCTAACTCAAGACAGAATACAGTGGCGTTTGGGAGTCGGACAACGTCGTAAGACGTTATAAAAACCGAATATATATATAGGTAGTACTTTTTGAATATTTTTGTACTTCCGTAAATACTTCACTTGATGGAATTAAATTAATAAGATAAGTGAAAGGTGTTAAAACTATTTAGTAAGTTTCTTTTAAAATTTTGCTATTAATTTCGTCAATGTCACTACAATTCCATTTACTAAGAGACTTTAATATTTGAGAGACCTATTCTTCCACAACGGGACGAAAAAAAGAACTTACTCGGGGAAGGATAATTTCCATAATTAAAGAAGACACCGACATTAATATTTTAAAGAGATGTAATTATATTCTGTGCAATTGTAGTAAAAAAATGATTTATTTCTGGCGGTAGATCAGGTTGTACCAAACTGGATCTTGTATTGTTTCTTTCCAGCAGTCTCTAGGTTTATTATTGGAAGTAGGTGGAAGATAGTAATAATCACAGTAATCACGTTTAAGCTTCTGTAAACCAGAAGAAGTAATCAACCGTTGAAATGTTTGATTAGTGTCAACAACTTTATGCTTAGAGTCAATAAATAAAAATTGAGCTCTATGGTCAGAAAAACAAGGTTCAAATACGCCAAATCTGTAGATATTTTCAGAAAAATTTGTCATAATGTTGTTGATTAAACTACTAGACTAGGATGAGATTCTAGTATAGTCGTTTATAGTTACTTGAGTTGCTTTAATAAAGTCCTCGTAGACATACCGTCTCAGGACTTGCAACTTTATGTAGTCATATGTCGCCATGTTACCAATCCAACGGTAACTTTATCATCCTATTTGTAAACACGACATAATGTAAACTAAACTTTATATATTAATTTTTAAAGGGTTTTTACCCTCATATTTAGTGGCTACATTCATGTAATATATTGACACTGACGTGGAATACTTATTCCGAAAACGTTTTGTCTTTTTAACATAGCCCGACTGGGTTTTTTATATACCTTTTTATAAAGGATTTTATTGGAAAATTTTTTGTTTCATATCTCGTTCTCTTTTATATTGAACAGATTCTTTTTTACTATCAATGTACAAATTAGTAAATTGTACGATGTTCTCTAATATTATATCAGAATCTATAATTTTTTTAAAAGCTGAAAGTTCTGAGGTCACTTTTGAAGCCACTGCCTTTGGCCCTGGAAGTATTTTGATAATATTTTTCTTTTTAATTTTTGATTGCAACGACAGCGGAGTCTTACGCCATGCAGTTATTTATCTTTACCTTGAAAATATTCGAAAGCAGTCGTACTTACTGCAGTATTATCCTCGAAGTTACTGGCTCTGTCGTGGTCATTCTGTTCTTGTTCAGATTTAGAATTGTGATCATCATGGTGTATTATTTCTTCATCTGTCTCAGATTCATCGGAATATTCTATTTCACTAGTTTCTGTTTCTGGGTCTTCATTAAGAATTTTATATAACTCAGCCTCAGTTAAAAACTTCTTTCTAGCCCTGCAAAAATAAAAAAAAGTAACACACAAATAATATAACAATGCAACTAAATTCTTACATGATATTCTCTCAGCGTAGTCGTTATATTCCTTCTCAATTATGTTACAATATCCTGTTCAACCTAAAATAAAGTAAAACTAAAGTTAACTTGACTTTAATTTCGAATTACAACTTTATATAAAGTAAAATAATTAATGGATAAAATACTTACACTAGAAGGCGCGTCGTGTATTATGTACACAAAACCGTCACACTCTCGTATTTCTAAGAATTCTCACAAAACTCAGCTGCAACAAAAAATATTACTCAACTATTCGAACGACAGATCTCTACTGGACGAATAGACGCGACGATATCGCCAGATTGACGACACTTCTATTTTTAGACGACTTTTTCTATTGGACGTGTACAAAATACACGGGCGCGCCCGCTCGAGGGTTAATGGTAATTTAATGAGTTCTTGACTGGTAGAACTTTAGCTGCTCGGGCCTACTTTATTTACAATTTTTTCGCTAGGTGAGGTTAGTATGGGTATGGTTAATTTTTTTTATATTTATCTTTTAATAAAGAAATTAAATCTTGCTGCTCCTCCGTACGTTTTTCTTAATGGAATAATAGTTTACTTAATGCTGCAAATTCACTTTTCATTTTACTTAGTTCCTTGTTGGTCCTTATACACTGACCACACACAACAACGTCTAGGTTATGTCTAAAATTGATTACTTTAATATCTTTTTGCACTGTTTGACGCAATCTCGGAAACTCTGAAATATTTTTCTATTTTTTTATCGATACACCGTCCGTAAGCTGACCACGTCTAATCTTTTCCTATGCGTTTAAAGTTAAATCTTGTGTCATACTGTAATGGGCTCGGGTAGCCAATTCGCTTGAGTTATTTGTATTTTCGTGGAGATTAAATTACGCAATGATAAATAATGTATTTAGGTAATGCATTGATATTAAAAAAGGCATAGTAAAAACAAAAGTATTTTTAGTAATCAATATATTTTCCGAGTAATATATGTTTCAGAGTCACTGTACACCATAAAATTTATTAGATTACAACTGTATTATTTATGTGTCTGCTACAAAATTGAGCAGATTTAATTCCGTTGAAAAAGTATGTCGATGTTTATCTCTTAATAATAATGAAAAATATAAAATACTCTGTAAAATGGAATTAAATAAAATCCATAATTATATATTTAGATAGAAAATACGTAGCTGGAATTTAAACTATATTGTGTACAAATTAGTAGCCTTGGGAATCCATTTATAGATAACTCTAAAATAAATTGTTTTCCCATAAATATCGATCCTACTTTTACAAATTATATATGTCAATGAAAATGGTCTGGACTGCGCTGATGGTTGTCAGAGATTTGTTTTTCTGTATATCAGTAATTATTTAGACTCATGTTAGGTTTTTCTTTTATTTTTTTACTAATTCAGAACTTTCTTATCGAATGTTATAAATTACGTGAGGGTATCATTCATTAGGATTATAAAAAAGACTGCTTTTTTTATAAGATTGCAGTTTTTGTTCATGTGAAATATTTTTGGAATTTGTGCTCGATATATTATACATAAAAAGTAGGATCTGATAAAGATAATGGTGTTGTAATAATCGATAATATACTAATGGTCAGGATAATACTTTTTTCATTACAGGGAGATTCTTGTGTTAAATCTAATAAATAAAACGAACCAGTTGAGTATACAGGTAAAACTAACTTTATTTTGTTCCAACAGTGAATACAATTGACAGTTTACATTGTAACAATCTTAACTTCCTCTAAATGGCACATGGCGCTAACGTTTAAATTTTGTTCAGCTGATATCAATATTTTAACACCTCTACTTATCAATAAAACAAAATTTATAGGTTAACTATACCTAACAGTTTCAATAATTTGTGTAGCTTTTCAGCAAGTAGATCTTTAGTCAACACATCAGCTGGCATAACATCATTAGGCATATATTTTACATAAATGATTGTGTCAGATATTAGGTCTTTCAAAAAATGATATCTTACATTAACATACATAATAGACGTAAGGAATCTCGAACGGATCTCGGTAAAGCTGCTGATCCCAAACATAAGAGATTAGGTGAACTGTGGTCACAGCTATGGAACATAATGGAAAGAGAGACAGGTGTTACTTTTGTTACAGTGAGAGAAACAATTGAAAATAAAACAGGTTGGACCAGAATACACAGCTATATCCGTGCAGTGATCAAAAAGAAAGAAGAGAAAGAAAGGCAGCTGGACCAATGGCAAGGCTAAGGGGGAAAGATAGTGAAAGTTAACGAAATGCATTTTGATAAGAGGCGAGAAGTGAGTTAGACTGTATAAGTTAGAGTGTGTGAGTCAGACTGTGGAGAAGGAGGAAATTACCGGTGGGAATGATGTCGTACTAGGAGTGATGAGGGTCTTCCAAGCTCCATCTGGAACAGGGTTCCCCTCAAACAAAAGCAAACACAGAGAAGGGACAAACAGCTTCCTTACTGTCAATCTGTGGATAATGAAAGTGGTGCTTCGGAAGTTGATGCTCCGCCTTACAGTAGCCAGTTCACTTCCCGATTGCTATATGATAGAAAAAGATCTGATTTAGCAGGTAGGCGTTCGATGTAGACTCGATGGCGAGACGGCGTTTTAAAGTACCTTGTGAACTAGCGCCAGGACTATGAAGAACCAATCCTGCACTAAGGTTAGTCAAGCTGCGTCCTGAACTGGGATGTCTTTTTAAGATTCCAGTCCCCCACTATAAAGACGAAAAAAAAAACTAAGAAACGAACGTAGAAAGAACTGTAAATTAATCTTCTTCTTCTTTCTACTGTATAAATAGGCAAAATGCCTGTTTTACTTCGGTTTTTAGCCTCAATTGACGTTGTCTGACCATCTTTTCCTCGGTCGTCCCAATGATCTTCTTCCATTTGGCGATTTGTCTCTTGCTATTCGTAGTATTCTATTTTCTGTCATTCTTTCGATGTGTTGATTCCATTCCACTTTTCTTCTTTTGGTCCACGCGTTTATTTCCTCTATACTACATCTCGCTCGTATTTCCTCACTTCTTACTCTGTCTCTTAGAGTTTGGTTTGTTATTTTTCGTAACACTTTCATTTCTGTTGTTTCCAGTAGTCTTTGTGTTTTCGCCGTATCTGCTCTTGTTTCCGCTGTGTACGTCATTATCGGTCTTTTTGTTGATTTATATATCCTGGTTTTCGTTTCCGTTGTGAGGTATTTGTTTCTCCAGATTGTGTTGTTGAGACATTCTGCTGCTCTGTTTGCTATGTTCACTTGTTTTTGTACTTCTTCTTCCACTTTTCCGTAGCTTGATAGTTTTATTCCCAAGTATTCAGTTTCCATCACTTGTTCTATTATTTTGTTATTTACGACTAGTTTACATCTTCTCGGTTCCGCTGATATCACTATCGCTTTAGTTTTCTTTGTTGAGATCTCCATGTTGTATATCAGCGCCGTATCTTCGAATTCCTTCATTAATCTTTGTAGGTCATCTTCATTTTCGGCTGTTATTATTGCGTCGTCGGCGTAGCATATTATCCTTATTTACTTTTCTCCCATTCTATATCCTCCTCTTTTTTTAATTTTTTTTATGATTTCATCCATTATCAGATTAAATATTAATGGGCTCAGCGAATCTCCTTGTCTAATGCCCGTTTCATATTTGATAGGTTGCGATAGTTTTCTTTTACATCTTACCATAGCTATGTTATCTTTATATATATATATATATATTCTCAATGGTTTTTACTAAATCCAGTGATATTCCCTTTTCATATAATAAATGAATCGCGTCCCGAATTCTCACTCTATCAAACGTTTTCTTCAAATCTATCAGACACATATATGCTGGTTTGTTGTATTCCAGCGACTTTTCTTTTATTTGTCTTATTACAAAAACTGCATCCGTGCATAATCTTCCTGTCCAAAATCCTTGCTGTTCCTCTTGCAGAGATATTCGTTCGTTTATTTTTGTCGCTATTATTCTTGTTGTCAATTTGAGTGTTGTATTTAATAGATTTATTGCTCGATAATTATTGGGGTCTTTCTTATCTCCTTTTTTGAAGAACATTACCATGATCGCTCTCCTCCATTCATCTGGTATTAGTATTCTGTTCGTGGTGATTATTTTATTAATAAGAAGTTGCAGTTGTTGTACAAGGTGATCAATTCCATATTTTAAGAGTCCTTTGGTATTTGATCTTCTCCGGGTGACTTTCTGTTTTTTAATTTGTTTATTTCTTATTTCACATCGTTTTGGGAGATTTCGGTCTTTTCCTCAGTTAATATATTTGGCGTTTCTGGTAAAGGTTCTTCGTTTTGTTTTTTAAACATTTCTGTCAGGAAGGCCACCCATGTATCCTCTTTTATGTATTCTATTTCAACTAGTTTTTTCATTTCGCTTTTTTGTTGTGTTATGAAGCGCCATACTTGTTTCTGTTGTCCATAGAAATCCATCTCTAGTCCTTTTGTGAATCTTTCCCAGTAGTCTGTTTTTGTTTTTATTACCATTTGATGAGTTTCAGTTCTTATTCTTTTATATTCTTTATATGATTCATTTGTTTTTTATGACTCTTATTTTAGGAAAGCTTTCTTTTTTTGGTGACATTTTTGTTTAACCTCTAGTGTAAACCATGGTGTTTTCGTTGACGACTTTTTGTTTATTATTTTCGTTCCAAGTGCTTCTCGGGCAGCATCCAGAATATTTTTTTTAAGTTTTCTCCAGCTAGTCTCTACATTTCTTTCCTTTTCGATATTCCCCATTTGTATTTTCTATTCTAGCCTTTTTTGATATAATGATTTTATGGAGTCATCTCTTAAATTTTCTATTTTTATTATTTCCTCTGAATTGGTTTGTTTAAGCTTTTTTTTCCATCTTTCATTGAATCTAATTTTACCAAGTACCAAATAGTGATCGCTTCCCACATTGGGTGATGTCAAACTTCTCACATCCACTATCTGTTTATGGTGAATATTTCTGTTTGTGACCACATAATCTATCATTGATCTATGTCCTTTTTTATTTTCAAACATGTATTTGTGTTGAATTTTATGATCAAAAAATGTGTTGGTTATCCTTAATTCGTTTGATGTGCAGAATTCCACCATTCTCTTTCCATTTATATTGATAACTCTTTCATTAAACCTTTGTTTTATTCCTGGTATTACTTCGTCTCCTATTCTGTTATTGAAATCTCCCAATAATATAAGTAATTCATTTTGCTTCACTTCTCTTTCCACTAATGTTTGTAGCTCATCATAGAATTCTTCTTTATCGCTGTCAGGTTTGCAGTCTTCTGGTGCATATATCCCTATTTTGTTAATAATTTTGCTGTTCGCCCTAATTTTTACTAAAAGTATTCTCTGAGATATGTACTGGCACTCTTTAGTTTGATCTTTATATTTTGTTTTGATCATTATTGCTTTATTGCTACACCTTCCTTTGCTCTTTCTTGTTTCGGAACCCCTTTACCTTTCCTCTTTCCTGTCTGTCCTTTACATTTCCTCTTTGTTTCCTGTAGGGCGCAGATATCTATTTGATATTCTCTCAACTCTTTTTCTATTTCCTGATCTCGGTTATTTAGGCTTTTTATGTTTCACGTCACCATCCTCATTATATTTTTCGTTTTCCAGTTCGTCGTCCTTTTTCTCGCCTTTGTCGTTACCCTATTTTCTATCCTATTTTATATATGGCAGGCTGCTAACCTAACCCTACAACCCTCCTCCTTTATCCGGGCTTGGGACCGGCAACATCACCCACCAAGCTACTCGATCCACCTAGTGGGCAATGCAGGCGGAGTTAACTGTAAATGAATAAAGAATAAAAGTAACACAAATTATAGAAGACTCTGAAAGTTTAAGCTTGACATAATTAGATTACCAGTCAAAAAGCGTGAATTGTTGATCTAAGACTGTACTATAACATTTATACAAATAAATTACGTAGTCAAGGGCGCATCATCAATATAGTGACATGCATTCTGCAAAAAAACCGTAGATAATCTCTCAAAGGCAAGTTTAACCCCGAGTCTTGGTAAAATAATAAATAATTCATCCAGTTCTCGGTTGCCTAATAATTTAAACCTTTAGAAACTGATCAATACCGGCGGGAGAAATGTTGTGAAAGTGTATAAAGGAGTATAATATAAACACAGAATTGGATCGGCCTATTTGAAGGTAACTCAGCGTGAGTTGTACATATATATTGTATGGAGATCAGGTGCTCGGCAATTTATTTAAAAATGAATAAACTACGGGCATCAGCACAAACATTCGTCGGTATACTGCGAAAACCAGGTAAATGTCGAAATACCGAAATCGAGAAAAACGTTTTTAAAGTTTAGTTTTTTATTGTGAATTAACCAGTCAGCTTGTTTTTGATATTAGGTATTCTAGTGAATGATGCATATATCTGAAATGATATTCTATCATTAGTTTGAAAAAGTTGAGACACCTATCTGAGTAATCCTAAATTTAAGTTGGAAATGCTATCACTTACCTGGTTTTACCTGTAAATCTAAATAAATCAGTTACTCTTCAAATAACATATTTAACACAAATATAATAAACCAATTATAATATTTTCCAGTTTTGTGATCGAGATATGAAGCTTTTACTAGGTAATAGCAATGTTTTAAGGTATTAGTCGATATTTATGACATTTCACTGGTTTTCCCTGAAAATTTTATTAACAGCTGTTTGTAGTTATAGTTATTATTTATATGAAAAATAGGCAGTTTTATAGAAAAAACAAATTTATTTAGAATATAATAATAACAATATTATATATTATAATAATAACAATATTATTATGAGGCTTCCTCGTCCGATTCGTCACTGAAAGCAGGCTCTGGCAAGATGTCTGTTACATCATTTCCCGTTTTTAAATTATGATACCACCCGTGATATTCCTCCGATATCACCCCCTTATCACATAGCTATACCAAATCTCTCTTTTTTGCTATGCTAATTGGCAAATGTTCATCATAAAGTTTTTCAAGATTGGTTGTTTGTATTAGTTGATAACTTGGCGTGCTTTTTTCTTGTTGACTGCCATGCAGTATCAGTAAGGAAATAATTGAAGCTTGTTGACATGTCATAATTAAAATAGATTCTGTTTGTCTCTCCTTTCACGAATCTCATTCTTTTTATCTTCATCTTCATCTGCATAACAACCTAGAATATCAGTTTTTCTTACAACATCTTGTATTAACGACGCTGATATACAAAGTGTCTTACAAAAAATTTCTCACATACCTATATGTCTTGACCATTGAAAGAAAAGTAACACTTTTTGAAAAATGTACGTGTTTTTTTTTAAACTTCGACAAACTGCCACTACTCTCTTTGGTAGCTCCATTTTAATACGTACAATAAGAACATTTTTCTGGCCTATATATTCTAACTTCCAATAATCACGACATAGTCTTTGTCTGTAATCTTCGCTGAAATAACTGGCACATTTGTAAACGCACTCTGAACATTTAATTGGTTTTGACAATTTTGCTGGTCGATTCTTTTTTTTTATCTCATAAGGCAAACCCTTAGCACGCCTCCTTTTTGCGACATTTATTACCCATTCTTTAGAGTTAGCTTTTCTCCAACATTTTAGTGGATGTACGTCTTTCTATACTTTCTCAAGAAGTAGATTTAATATTCAACTAGCTATTTCAGTTGACACTAAATGGTTCGTGGGTGCACCTATTTCAGTATTTTCTTTCTCATCCTTTAGGCTATCAGGGTCAGCTGTTTGTAATTCATATAGACTTTCTAGAGAGAGTAATCCCTCTTCATTTGGCTGATATGTATGGTCTACATCTGAAAAGTCACTATCAAAAATCTAAAAATCACAAGATATTGCACAACAAGTAACTAATTAATACCTATTAACAAAGTGTTTCAAAACTTTCTTCCTATTCAGAAACATGGAAGACAAGCAATTTTATTTAATAGTCAGCTTAATTTTAGCATAATCTTTTAACTTAACACCATTAAGATCATTTATGGTTTTAGCTTAGTAATCATTTCTAAATTTTAACTCAACCCGTTTTCAGGTAGAATGAAGTAAGTGTACTTAAAGGTTTTTACTAGTCGATATGAAAGAGAAATTTTAACAAATCATACACGTAAAATGTATTAAAGACACTTATCACCATTTTACTGAATATGGTACGCAGTAGTAAAAATATATTGTTGTCCGGCATAATAATATATGTGGGCTTACTTTGTTTTACATGCAACAGAACTTTAATTTTATGGAAGTAAGTAGCGATATATTGTTTTATTTGAAAATGGAAAGTTGGTAAGGTGTAACTTATTTGTTTATTACACAAATTATCTGCTGAACGGTAAGTCGTATCACTTATTGGGTTTTACCTGCATATAGAGCTGAAAAAGCTGAGAATTTTGGTATACTTAACTCAATATTTTAAAATTTGTCATTTACCTGGTTTTCGCAATATACCGACAATATTGCTGGGCTTTTATTTAATACATGAACCAAAAACAAATAGTTGGTAATATTATATTGAATATTTAAATGAAGCTGTGACGTTGCGGTACTATTTATATTTTTTATACATATATAAACTTGAAATTTTTTTTAACAACACTATAACAATACTTTTTCAATAAAAAATAAATACACTTGAAGTGCAAGAGTTAATCGATCCCTCATAGATTTTATCATAGCTAAGGAGAAAATGAAAAAACTTATATACAAGATACGAGCGTTTATAGAGACAGCGAGATCTCCTCAGATCATTTTTATTGCTTTCTATAATAACCCGAATTTAATTTTTCCTGGAAATCCATATATTTTCCATTGACTTGGACAAAAAGCTTTGGATTGAGTTGACCGAAATAAGCTTTAGGAAATAATAAACGACAAAGAGTACCCTCCACTTCTTATAAACAACTTCTGGTTATAAAAACACACCCCTCTATCTTTTGAAATAATCTTGTTTGAAAACGGTTTTCGGATTGGAAATCGAAATGTTAAATAATCGATATAAAATGTATTCCAATAAAAAAAATCTATATAAACATAATAATTAACTTAGACATGCCAAAAGGAACCTATTTCTTAACTAACCATTTGGGTGTTACACCACGAAAAAACTTTCGCTGGTATCATAAAAGACTATTAAACCGATTTTCTCCTGACACGTCGTTATTACATTATGGTGGCATATGATATTACGTTTATGGGACGAATTTATTGTAAGATAGTTTACTCGATTACATGAAATCAATTTAAAAATAGCAATTTAGCAACACTTCATAATTTCCTAATCTTTTTTTTTCTTAACCTCTATTAAAAAATTAAGCCAAAATGACTTGTTCTAACAAAAAATCGTTTTTAAAAGAAAAAATAATTATCATTTGTCATTTATGAATATGAATTTTCAAGAATATACCAAACGGAACAGAACAGCTTAGAATTATATCATATAACATTCACAAGAAATAATACTAGGAAAATAACCATACATAAAAGGATTATCGGAAAAACTTTAAACGATAGGAAATAAATTTTTCATTTTAACAACATTTAAAACAGCACATTAAGATCGTTTTATCTAAAACTTACTCTAACAATGAACAGGAAAGAACAAAGAATTGTATTTATAAAATATCTTGTGAATGCGAACATTTTTATTTAGGTCAAACATCAAGACCATTCAACGTTAGAATATGTGAACATCAATCTTATATTAACCATAGAAAATTTAATAAATCTCTAATATGTTAAAACGCATGGGAAAATGAACGTATATTTTGGTAAAAAATTCAAGTATAGTCTTGAAAAAACATAAGGTAAAAAGAGAAAAATCAAAGGAGTGGCTCCAATTATGCTAAATGATACCAATTGCGTCGCAAATTCCTCGACAGAATACAGTAGGATCTGGTTACCCATATTAAAAGGTTGACTGCCAGCTTTTTTTTCCTTGCATTGCCAAAGAGTCATTTGAGTACCACATATGGTACTCAGTCCAGAAGATAAGTTCAAATATTGAGCGCCATATATGGTACTCAGCATAACTTACAAAACTCCATGCCGTGTACCTAAGCAGTCACTCGGCTTGTACATTTTATATGGAGAAATTAAAGTTTTGACCTCAGAAAACCGTTCCATAATTTTAGCCCGTAGCTAGATAGAATTATACTTTTTTTATATAAAAGTCGTTTATCAAAGCGTAATAAAAACGCTTTTTTAGCTTAAATAGTTATTTAACCAGTAGCGTAACTCTAAGAAGCGGTACAAAAAAATAGTCGACAATTGAACACAAAAACAGTCAGAACACAAATATTTCATGCAATTAAAAAACTTGTCCACACACGTGGAGTCTCCTTTTGTGCTGTTTGTCTTCCATACCTGGTAACAATATACCTATAGCATTAGCTGCAGCGGTTTCTTTTTAGATATTTGACTGAATTGTATAAATTATTAGCAGGCATTACACAATCGCGTTTAATACCGGCTCCACACATGGGATCCAACGTTGGAGCCAACGTTTGGTCAACTGTGTTACCACGTTCGGTGAGGCATCCACACATTGGATTGAGTATTGGGCTGATACGAGTCTGTTCCCTCTAGAGCCAACGTCAACATGTCCGACATGGAAATTGCAGCGGCTGCGACTGTCGTGATAATGAGTGCATATGATTATATATTGCTAAAAAAAGGCGGATTTTATGTGACAACAACTAAATTATGCGCAAATACCATAATTATACGCCGATTGGAACATTGCTGTAGCGCCAATGTGTGGTCGGCATCAACGGTAACAATAATATTGGCGCCAATCCCTTTGATGTGTACGCAAAAACCGACAGTCTACGGAAAACTCCCAACGTTGGAGCAAGTCATAAAAACGTTGGCTCCAACATTGGCTCCAATACAGTTTCGTCGGTACACACATTGGACGAACACTGTTGGGGCCAACGTTGGGGCCCCAAGTGTGTGGAGCCGGCGTAATAAGCGTATCTTTGACAAATTTATTTTTAAATTGTGTTATTTTTATTGATATATTTGTCACTTTAGAATAAAGTGACTCCTGAAAATGAATTATACGAATTCATTTGATCCGATACATTTTTTGAATAACAAGGATTTTCCTGCATTATATTCTAGTTAGCATATTATTCTAGACCTGCAAGTTAAGTTTGTCTTCTCTTCTTTGTACCATATTTACCATAAAAGGCATATGCTTCGAACTGATAGCAAACACATCTCGCCGATCTTTCCACTTTAAAACCATTACACCATTATCATTTTGCCTTGGAACAATATCATCTTTTTTTAGTTTTATTATAGTAACATCAATTGGATTGCGTTTTCTATTGGCTCGAAGTGTCCCTACTAAAAAGGTTTACCAATCCAGTAATTTTTCTGCCAAAGTGACAAGTATTATAGCTTTAAATAATGAGCCAGAGAGAGCATATCTACTAAACCCATCTACATAAGTATGCCTAAAAAGGTATATATTTCTTGTCGATTTGTCAGTATCCAGCTTTTAATTCTTGCACTTCTCTTTATATTGGGTCCTCGAAGACATTGTTGAGCATAATTGTTTGTTTGATTTACTAACAGAATACCACTTTTTCATCAAAAAACAAACATAAGAAATCAAAAGAGCTGGCATCTTGCATTGTATCTAGATCGGGGTTTACGCTTACTTCTTCGGAATTTGTATTATAATTTATATTTTTAATCCTTTGCTGATCAGGTATTTGCCAATCTTGAGATATGGGAACATTCTCAGGTGCTGTTTCTTGCTCAATATTTAACTCTTTATTTCTCAAAACTTCATTTTCAATAATTTCATCACTGTCCAAATCTTCATTGTCTAGTGCATACTCTGGGTCCGCTGGGTCACTATCATGAAATTCCGAAATAGACGACGATCCGCTTCGTGTTTCTACAGTCTCAAACAAATCCAGTAATCTCTTGTTTTCTTTGAAATCCATTATTACAATTTACAATCGCGACTGAATCGGAAAGCAATAACAGACAACTAAATTAGCTGTTAAAGATTGCAAAAAGCTTTTTCCATTTTTGCCACCACTAATAAGATAGTAGTTAGCAACTCCTAATATTCTCAAATTTAGTTTACAGAAATCTGCAGGTCGATAAATATTAGAATATAGTATTTTATTGTTAGTGCCAGAGTTGGCGCTCATTGCCCCCTGATTAAAACATCACTCATGGGGCCACGATCACCAACGTAGGTACTCAGGTTCAAAATGGTGTGAAATATGTACTTAAAAAGATATTAATTAACCCCCAAAATATTTTTACAAAAGCCTAAATTAAAATAATAAATAAAACTCGTCGTGTCTTCATGGGTCAACATGCTCTAGAAGAGCTGTAGCATAAATGGCAAGTTAACCTGTTAAAAAAGAAATCAATAAAAAGAAAATATTACTATTGGTAAGTCAATACCATATCGAAGATACATCATTTATGTTTTTAAATAACAAATATATTCAATCAGAGTTTGGTGTTTATTAACAGTAAACTAAATGTAAGACCAATATCATTTGCCTTTTATTTTTTTATTATATTTTTATATATGAAGAACAACAAAAGCCAAAAGAAAAGCAGTTATATAGCGGTGTATACAAACTTATATGTGGCGACTGCCCAAAAACTTACATCGGACAAACTGGTAGAACTTTTATAAAACGTATAGCAGAACATAAAAGGGCTATCAATAATCAATACGAACAACAGATTATAGTAATAATTATTCTTTTAATGACGAATTTCACATTCTTCACATTCAAAATAAAGGCCTTACGGTATCTTAATTAGAATCTATGGAAATTAACAAACTAAAAAATACACACATAATTCTGAATGACCAACTTGGGACAAATAGTTCTTCCCTCCTTAACTTATTCAGTTAAAGACTATTAGCGTTAAGGTGTAAACGCATACCAAAAATATATCACTTGAGAAAGGCACTCTGACCAAAACAGCTGTCGTGATAATAATTTAAAATAAATCTTGTAGAAGTGTTAAAAACAATAGTTTTTAGTGTTTTATTCTTATATAAAATGAATTTCCATCAAGTAACGGTCGAATCCATCACTTATGTAGAAAGAGAATTTGTTCAGCGATTCACTCTCTGTGCAATATTACATGCACTTGAGGTAATGCTGATAATGAAACTATGGTAATTTACAATTGATTACGTTAAACTTCCCGTATAAAGTTTGTGTTTGTTCTGAAACTATTTCCTTGATCTGAAAATTGCATATTAGCTCACAAGAAGCCAAGTTATTACGTATATAATCAGTCTCAAAGGGGCGACAATATTAACTTTAACAACAGTTTGTGGATCGAAATAAGCTGTTCACTCAATGTTAAGCTAGATTATAAGGATTCATTGTAATTTTTATTACAGTTGAGTCCATGGTTCTTTACCATTGGGTCATCATTTAATCCAAACGAAATAAGTCGAAAATGTATTTCCATTAATATTTAATACATATTCACAGCACATTATGATTCTTTTTAAGAAAAGGAGGTGGTAAATCTTCTAAAGACCGTACCAGGCCATGTCACGCTAAGGATGCTCTCAGGTAGATGGGTAACTGCGATTGCGATCACTGTATGACCACCGTTGATGTTGTTTTGTATGTACGCACTACCCTTAGCAGTGCTTTTCTTTCAACTTTTTCTAGCAGTTTTCTATATTTCATGATGTTAAGCACTTGTTGCAATACCGGTGCCGCATACAGTATAGTAAAGTGAATTACTTTCATTAAAATTCTCCTTTTGGTAGGTGTTGGTTCTCATACATTGGACGTAATTCTTGCCAGCGCCGAAATTCTCTTCTCTGCCTTGTGAACGACGTACTTTACGTACTCTAAAAGTTCGCCTTGTATATAGGACTACCCACAAGTACTTCACTTTTTTGGCAGTTAAGATCATTTTTCTAGCGCTATCTGATAAAGACGAGGAAATGCTTATAAATGGAAAACGACTGATCAACAAAAAAATGCTAGTGACACTGTCATTTTTGCAGACAGTCTGAAAGATGCGCAGATATTACTTGAGTCCAGAGTTCCAGAAGTAAGTATTAGAAAAAGAGATCTAGAAAGAAACAGATTATCCTGGCTTCATTACCTACGAAAATGGTTTAACTTGACCACTACCGACTTTTTAGGGTTGCAGCCAACAAAATAGAAATAGCCATGTTAGTGTCCAAAACCTTTACCCGATAAGGACCATAAAAAGAAGAAGATCGTTTACTTTAATAAACGCATGCAGGCTAATTCTTAAGTAATACAGAAGTTGTCTCGTTAACTCAGCTGTTTTAGTTATGTTTGTATTTTCATCCAATCCAAAAAGACAAAATTTAAACTAGAATAATCTTTGAATCCAGTTGTGAAACAAAAGAAAAATCAGTGTCAAACGAAAAGAAAGACTTCAGACCTAGATGCGTGTCTGTTCTCAGAAAAAATGATGAATACATAGTAAATAAAAAAGAACTGCTCCAAACATGGTAAGAATATTTCAAGACTTTACCAAACATACATCAAGAGGAAGAACATGGAGAAAATATATATTTTGGGGTGGACCTACCGGTAGAGGATCCCAAAATAGATAAAATATTGCAAGCAATTAACAAATGGAAAAACGAAAAAGCTTTAGGCTCTGACAATATACTGGCTGAAGTACGGAGGAAAAACTCTACATAGACAAATACACAAACCAATAACACTTATATGGAACGAAAAGAAAATACCAACAAAATGGCACGAAAGTGTAACAATCCCCATCCATAAAAAGGAAGACAAAACCAAGTGCTTTAATTATAGAGGCATCTCCCTACTTAATACGGCATATAAAATCTTATCGAACATCCTATTAAGTAGGCTGACACCGTTTGTAGAAAATTTCATGGGGGAATACCAAGCCGGCTTCAGGTGTGAATGCAATGGCAGAACTTTTACTTCCAAAAAAACTTATCCTGCTTGTTAAGTTATTTGTGAATAGCTGTAGATCCAGAGTATGGATAGGTAACAAACTCTCAGAATCTTTCGAAATAAGCAGTGACCTGAAACAAGGAGATTCCCTGTCACCTCTCCTCTTAAATATCATCCTGGAGAAAGTAGTAAGAGCAGCACAACTTAAAACAGAATTACTGACAGTAAATGGACCAAAATTACTACTAGCATACGCAGATGACATTGACATTGTGGGAAACACAGTCACCAATGTGAAGGAGACTTTTAATAAATTGGAGGTAGAGCGAAAGAAAACCGGTTTAAGGGTAAATGAAGAGAAAACCAAATACATGTGCATCAACAGACAAAAGGGACGAGATAGAATAGAGCAAAATATTACAATAGACGAATATAACTTTGAAAGAGTGGAGAGTTTTAAATATCTCGGAGCAACAATCACTGCAGATAACGATATCGCGGAAGAGATTAAAAGAAGAATTCAGGCAGCAAACAGATGTATGTACAGCGTCCACAATACTATTAAATATAAAAGCCTAACACGAACATCAAAGATTAGAATATATAAGACGGTGATTAGACCGGTGCTCATGTATGGGTGTGAGACGTGGACCCTGACCAAAGAAACTGAAAGAAAACTTAGATGTTTTGGGAGGAAAATCTTCAGAAGAATCTTTGGGCCTTATCACGACATTAATAGCAACCAATACCGAATGAGAACAAATGCTGAGGTCAAGCAGATGTATAGAGCGAGCGATATAGTCCAAGAAATTAAATCCCAACGTCTAAGATGGGCTGGCCATTTCCATAGACTCCCTATTAACCGCCTTTCCAAGTTAATATGGGAGGAAGCCCCCACAGAAAGAAGGCCCTTAGGACGTCCACGAATACGATGGAGAGACAATATATGGTCAGATCTAAGAACAATGGGGCTACCCACTGACCCAACTATTATGGACGACCGTTCAAAATGGAAGCAAGTTGTGCAGTCAGCCAAAACCCACCCCGGGTTGTAGTGCTACGAGAAGAAGAAGAAGAAGTTGTGAAAAAAACTGCTTATCAATAACTTCAATTCTACAAATAATTGCTTTTTGAGACAAACTTATGAGGACACAAAGTATAACACACTTTGATAATATAAGATTTTACAAATTCGCCATCAGACAATGCTCTGTTACTTTTTGCAATATTGTATGCTACAACGTAACTGGCAGGTGAACACTTTAGAGAACAGTTATGTTTTTAAAAAATATTTTGCTGACTTTTTTGGTAGAGCTTCTTCAGTCGTATTTTTATAAGTGATCATTGAGATGTTGTATTCCTTGAATATGGCTACAGCTTCAGTATAAATGAGGCTTGCAAGTTTATACTTAATAGGCTTAAAAACATATTTCCCAGTCCATTCGTATTTAAAAACACTATATTCTGAATCAATTTTGGGGGTTTTACTTACCATTATAACGACCAAAAATGTCAAAAACCCTACCAACAAAACAAAACTATAGAAACAAGAGCTGGATATATAGCCATTAAGGTGACTTGGCATTTGCTATATAACTGTCCGAATTACACTTACCTTGATAATAGAGGAAATGAAAATAAGAGAAAAGGCTTACGCGAGGTTTCCTTTAAACTCAGTCAATATTAGATATCGTATTGTGTTACATAATAAGGAAATCATGACTTTATTCTAGCTACGTAATAAAATTATTCTTGGGATAACTATAGGGACTAAATAAGATAAAGGGGATAATGAAAAAAATCGGCGTACAAACAAACCTAGATGAAGAACTGGTAGAGATGAGAAGAATAGGCAGACAAGGTGATCCTCAAAATGTACCCAGACCCATCATATTAGAAATGAAAAAGGAAGCTACGAGAATGGAAATTCTGAAGGCTGCTAAAAACCTAAGAGGAACTAAAATATATATCAATGAGGACTTCCCGAAGAAAATACTACAAGAAAGGAAGCATCTTCTTCAGCTCATGAAAATGGTACGCCAGGAAGGACACACAGCCGCATTAAAATACAACAAATTATGGATAAATGGTGAACCGTTCTCACTGGAGCAACTAGAAGGCATAGATGTAAATTATTGGAAGAAACCTGAAGAGAAGAAGGGTAACGCTAGGACAATAAACGACAGATCTCCCATATCTGATAATATAGATCCAAGAGGAAAATTGATGAAAATGGCGTCAAAAAACTAACAAAAAATATAACAAAAGACGGCGACAGTATAACGGAGTTGGCAATGAATACGGACATGAAACTGTTTTGTAAGAAAAGACGCAAAAACAAAACAAAACAAAATAAAGCACAAAACAAAAAGAGAAAAATAAGAATAGGAACGTGGAATATCAAAACACTTCTAAGACCAGGCAAAATGGAAGAGTTGGCAAAAGAAATGATAAAATACAAGATGGGAATACTAGCGCTACAAGAAATAAGGTGGGCAGGAGAAGGGATGATTGCTAGAAGAAATTACACAATGTACTACGCAGGAGAAAGCAAACAGAGGCGCAATGGAACTGCCTTTCTAGTTAGTAATAGCGTAAGAGACAAGATTATTAACTTTAAAGCGGTTGATGGAAGAATATCATATATTAGAATGAAAAATAAACAAGCAAATTTAACATTTGTCAGCATATATGCCCCTACTGAGAATGCTCCTGAAGAAGAAAATAATGAATTCTATGAGAAACTTGAAGAATTGTACGAAGAAATACCAAAGAACGACATACTAATCCTGCTAGGAGACTTCAACGCAAAGATAGGGAAAGAAGACACGAACAGAGAAATCGCAGGAAAAGAAACGATCCATCAAAATACGAATAACAATGGCAGGAGAATATGTAATCTAGCAGCAGCAACCAATACTTTTATTATTAGCACTCAATTCAAGCACAAAAAAGAGCACAAAGTAACGTGGCTAATACCTGGAACAACAGATGGAAACCAAATAGACCACATACTAATCTCAAAAAAATGGAGAACAATTGTACAGAATGTAAGGTCATACAGGGGAGCCAATGCTGATTTGGATCACATTTTGGTGATAGGCGACATGACATTGAAGATACTTAAAGATAAAAACGACAGAAAGAAAAGAAAGAGGTGGAATCGGTCGAAACTAAATACAGATAATGTAAACAGAAAATTCTGCACTAAATTAGAAGAAAAACTACTAGTCCTAAAACCATCAAACATAGATAAAACATGGGAAGACATAAAAGATAGTATCTTAACAACAGCAGAGAAGACGATAGGACTAATGGAAGACAATAAAAGAGAGGATTGGTACGATGAAGAATGCGAGCAAGCTAGTAAAGACAAGGACAAAGCAAGACACAGGTGGGTGGCCACAGGGAAACAAGAAGATCTCCTACACTATATAGAGAAGAAGAAAGAGTCAGACAAATGCTGCAAAACAAAAAAGAAGAAATGGATCGAAGAATTACTGCAGGAACTCGAAGCCAATAGTAATGACAATGCAAGACTATACAAATACATAAAATCACAGAGAAAAAAAGAGATACCGGCAAATATTGGAAAAATGGAATGGGAAACACACTATAGAGAACTGTTTAAAAAGAAAGACGAGGCTGAAAATGCAGAAAATGAAGAACAAACAGAAAATAGGAATGGAGAACAATCAGAGTCTCCCTCATACAGCGAAGTATTGGCGACCATAAACAGATTAAAGACAAGGAAAGCAGCAGGACCAGACGACATTATAAATGAGTTCTTCAAGAAAGGGGGAGAGGAACTAGCCCACAGAATCCACAACCTAATAGAACGAATATGAGAAGAAGAACGCATGCCGAACGACTGGAATTGTGGTATGATAACACCAATCCCTAAAAAAGGCGACAAGACGAAATGCACTAACTACAGGGGAATCACGTTATTAAATACAATGTACAAAATATTAACTAATTTGATCAGACAAAGAATAGAAAAAGAAACTAGAACAAAAATAGGTGAATACCAACATGGATTCAGGGAAGGTAAGTCAACAATAGATGCAATACACATTGTAACGCAAATCGTCGAAAAAAGTTACGAGCACGGAATAGATCTACATATACTGTTTATTGACTACAAGCAAGCTTTTGACAGTGTAATAAGGGAGGAGCTAATTAAGGATATGAATCAATTAGGCATCCAAGAAAAACTAATAAGTCTCACGAAAATGACGATGAAGGAATCCAAGGCACGAATCTTAACAAGGGAAGGCCCGTCAGATGAAGTACACATGGAGGTAGGTGTCAGACAGGGAGACTCCCTGTCAACAACATTATTTAACATTGCCATAGAGGGGGCAGTAAGAGCAGCCAAAATTATGGGAACGATTATCGAATCTTCAGCCCAACTGATAGCGTATGCAGACGATATTGCACTGGTTACTAGAGATTGAAAAACCATGCAGAACATAATATTAATACTAGATAAAGAAGCAAAGAAGAGAGGGCGAGTAATAAACCAAAGCAAAACGAAATACCTCAAGTGTTCAAGAGAGAATACGAACATAGAGAAAGAAATTAAGCTTGGTGCATATACATTTGAAAGAGTACACCGTTTCAAATACCTGGGAGTGATGGTGAATGACAGAAATGATAGAACGGATGAAATAAATGAACGCATTCTACTGGGTAATAAAACCTACTGGAATTACCAAAAATTCCTGAAAGAAAAGTACATTAGTAAGAAAACCAAATTAAAAATTTACAAGACTGCAATCAGGCCAGTGATCACCTATGGTGCAGAGACGATGTGCCTAACACAAAAAGATGAAATGAGGTTGGAAATCCTAGAGAGAAAGATAATTCGACGAATAATGGGACCGGTAAGAATAAGTGTAGGCGAATTTAGAAGATTAACCAATGAAGAAATTAAAGAAGTCATCGAGGGTGAAAACATAATCAAGTTCGTGAAGACGCAAAGGCTCAGGTGGCTGGGACACACAGAAAGAGCTAACCCAGACTCTACCCTAAAGCGAATAACTGGATGGAGACCAACAACAAAGAGACCAAAGGGGAGACCCAAAACAAGATGGAGAGATCAAGTCTTAGGAGACATAAAGAAGCTGAGAATCTACAATTGGAAGGAGCGCTGTAAGGACCGGAAAGAATGGAGGAAAATTGTAGACAGGGCCAAGTCACACACGCTGCTATAATAATAAAAAAAAAACAACAGCGGACTGATTCTCCGCAATAAATAAATCAGAGAGTCCAAAAGGGCGGCAAACACTCCGCCAGGAGTGAATAAGCCATGATGATGATGATGAACTATAGGGGCTACTCAAAATAATGTAGTGGGCCGTATTGACTACTCACTTTTTCCGCGGTTTACACTTTGTCAATAGTCAGTTCTAGGTCTAATTAACGCATTCTATCTATAGGTTTCAGAATTCTTATCCTCTAATAATAATTATCTTTTATATTTCATATACCTTTTTTTCCATCTTATACAACATAAAACCATTTAATTAAAACAACTTTTTGTAGTTAATTATTGTTCTAAATAGTAATACCTTGCGAGTGTACTGAACTCTAAGCAGGTCTTTCCTTATTTCTTTATAAATTAATAAAAAAACACGTGATTATCTGTGCCTAATTAATATTTTACTGTAAATGCCATTGGACGTCTAGAACTCAAATGTAATTAGGTCCGATGGTTAAAACTTTTATTTTATATTACTGGAAAGTTCTTAATTTGGACGTAATTAATGAAAGTTAATGGAAAACAAAATTAATGTTAACGATGTTATTTATACGATATGCGTCGTGTGGATTAAATTAAAATGGATTAATACTTAGTTTTATTAAATATGGAGGAGTAAAAGTTGGAGTGCTTTTTTACTATTATGTCCATATTCTGCTGTTTATTGTGTTAAAACTTTACGCAGTATAAAAAGGGGGAAAATTAAATAAAAACGGAGTGACAACAGGCATCGTTAGATCAAACAATAAACAAGTTGTTTACAAATCAAATAATAGAATATGCGGATTACATTAAAGTGGTAATCGGGAAATAAACAAATATAATACTTTTTTAAGAAGAGTGTTCACAGAGTAAAAAGAACAGTAAGAAAGAAGAAAGAGAGCACTGTTAAATTGTAACAGTGCTCTAGTGTGGTGTTTCGTGCGAAATCGTGTAAATTGGACAATTATCGACGGTTTACATATAAAAACTTTGCCCTAAAACTTAGATTTTAACTTAGTTGTAGTAACAAAATTAATCATTAAATTACTTATTGTACACCTGGGTTCAACCAACGAGAAACACAAAGTCAATTATAGATTATGTCATCACAAAACAAGAAACACACATACAAGTTAAAGACATAAGAGTATTAAGAGGACCGGAGTGCGGAACTGACCACTATATGGTAAGATCAAAATGTTACCTACAGTATCGACCTCGGCTACTACATCAAAATGACAACCAACTAGCTCAATCAAAACCCCTGGAATCGAATCTACCTAAATACAATATTGATGCACTGCAAAACGACTCGACATCATTCTTATATAAGCTGCGACTCAGCCAAAAATTGGCAAACCTGATCTACTCCTCAGCCCAGAATACTTATAAAGAGATAATCAATAAAATCAATGAAGCAGCTTACGAAGCGCTCGGCACAATCCAAAAGAACAAAAAGAATACTCCATTGTGGTGGACAAATGACATCGCCAATGCAGTACACAACAAGAAACAAGCATATCAAAAGTGGCTACAAACAAATGATCCAGATGATAGACGAACATATGCAAGATCAAACAGAGAAGTAAAAAAATTAGTAACTAAAGCAAAAAATAATTCCTGGGAAAGTAAATGCGAAGAACTCAACAAATATATAGGGTCAACAAGATCAAGGGAAGCATGGAAAACGGTAAAAAATCTGAGAACAAACAGAAAAGAAACGAGTAGAATAGATTTAATAGAAGAAAGATCTTGGATCGAACACTACTCACAACTTTTGACTGAAACAAGACCTCAATTCACGAACATCAGTTCAACAACATATGAACTGGAATTCAGTGAAGACGATGAAATAACAGTACAGGAAGTCGAGAATGCAATACAAACTCTAAAAAATCGGAAGTCATGCGGACCACAAGGTATACCAAATGAATTATTAAAACATAGCCCACAAGTATTACGGGAATTACTGGCGTATGTCTTCACCTTATTCTATAACGGACACGACTTACCACCGGAGTGGACAAAAGCACATATTAACAACATCTACAAAAAAGGAGATAGAAAGAATTGTTCAAACTACAGGGGGCTAAGTGTCATAAATTCACTCTCAAGACTGTATGGAAAAATAATAAAAAACAAAATTGAAAAAGAGATGACAGATGTTGAAGAACAGAATGGCTTTCGTGCAGGCAGATCCTGTATGGACAGTATATTCTCTCTAAAGCAAGTTATCGAGAAAAGATTAGCCCACAACCTTTCAACTCATATAGTCTTTATAGATCTGACAAAGGCATACGATAGTGTACCACTTTCAATGCTTTGGGTAGCAATGGAAAAACAAGGAATAAGCAAAAAAAATATACAAGCAGTACAACAACTCTACAAAAATATGACGGCAAACATTTAAACTGGAAATAGATTAACTAGAGAAATTCCTATTAGTAAGGGCCTAAAGCAAGGCTGCTGCATAGCACCTACACTCTTCAAAATATATCTAAATGAGGCACTCTCAGTGTGGAGAAGAAAGTGCTGCAATATGGGCATCCCAATCGGAGATGATAGATTGTACACGATACACTTCGCTGACGACCAAGCCATTCTAGCTGAAGACGAGAGTGATGTAGGCTACATGCTTAGAAAACTGGAAGATGAGTATACCAAATGGGGCCTTACAATTAATATACAAAAAACTGAGTACTTAGTTGTAGGAGAAAAACCAGAAAGCCTACAAATCGAAATGGGAACTATAAAACCAACAGACAATCTCAAATACTTGGGAGTCCAAATAACATCAAAAGCAGGAAGTAGCGAAGAAATACACTCCAGGATTGGCCAAGCAAGATCAGCCACCAGACAGCTACACGGACTATTATGGAATAAAAAAATAACAAAAGAAAATAAAAGAAGAGTCTATAAAACAATAATAGAAAGTATTGGGCTGTACGGCGCCGAACTCTGGGAAATAAACCAAAGAAACAAATCAAAAATTAAGACCATGGAAATGAACTACTGGAGACAATGTTGCCAGCTCACTAGACTTGATAGGGTGAGAAACGAAGATATTCGGAGATAAATGGAAATCGATCTAGACATAATAGACACAATCGAAGCCAAAAGACTTAACTGGTATGGACACCTTCAGAGAATGCCTAAATAGATGGCCAAAAAAAATAGAAGAATGGACTCCGCCAACTAGAAGAAAACGAGGTAGACCAAGACGATCCTGGAGAGACGACGTCAACGATGCAATGACCGCCAGAGATTATTTGTCACGTTAGTGGGTGGTCCTTCGAATTAAAATTAATTACATAACTTACATTACGCTCTAAATGGTACTAAGATCACCATCCTAATTAGTGGAACAAATCTTCCGTTAATTTATACCATTAACAATTAAGTGAAGCTGAGATTAACTGTTCAATTTATAAAATAATAACTTAATAAATTAGTCTAAAAAAAATTAATAAAACTTCCTATTTATTGAGTTGTCGAAAATGGTATGTACGAGAACATTTGTAGTTCTATCACAACAGTAGTATATGTCAATGTTTTTTTAGGAAACATCAATAAACGCACCTGATGACGTTGGTTAATAAAATGTAAATTGCACGTAATTTTCTGGTCTGTATTTACACTACCCAAACAAGTACGTCAATTGAAAAGTAATAAATAACGTCGGCAGTGTGCTTTCATGTAGTTTTTCAAGTTATAAATACTAAATACGTGAAGTAGTTTTGTATATGCATTGTGCGATTTGAACAAGTTTCGAATATACATAAAAATTTCAGAATACAAACGCACTTTAAAATCAACAATGTGGAAAATCTGATATAATTATGAACAATGCTAAACTTCGCGTGGAAACTAAATAAACAAAGCATTCTTTGAACAATAAAAAAACTTCACCTTTACTGAAAATATAAAGCTCGGATAAACATTCAATTGTAAATTACGTCCAAGTAGATTTGAAAAATACACTGACATGGAACTGAAAATATAGCAAAAAATTAATGTAGTAAAGCTTCGTCCTTACTGTTCCGCGGTTGGCTAGTGCATTTAGAAGTGCTATTTTTCCACATGAACGCCTTGCAGTTACACTGCGGTTTGTAGCAACGGGAGACTCTTACCACTCGTTAAGTTACACATTCAAGATTTCAAAGCAAATAATATCAGGCATCATCTCTATTGTTTGTGAGGCTATTGTCAGCGTTTTACAGGATTGCATCAAGGTAAGAAAACATCTTCTTCTTCTTAGAGTGCCATATCCCTACGGAACGTCGGCGACTACCATGCTTATAATATTGTTATACTGATCTCGGTCTTGCGCTACGTGTAGCAATTGGTCCGCTATCAAACCTGTCTACTGCCGCAAATTCCTCAACCAAGAGAGTTTCTTCCGTCCTATCCATTTCTTTCCTTCGATTTTACCGTTGAGAATTAGCCGAAGGAACTCATATCTTGGTCCTCTGATTATATGTCCAAGATATTCTAGTTTACGCCTCTTAATAATATTTAATAGAGTTCGTTGATGTCCTATTCTTCAAAGAACTTCTTTGTTTCTGGTTCTGCTAGTCCATGGAATTTTTAGTATCCTTCGATACAACCACATTTCAAACGCCTCGATTTTATTTATGATATCGGCGTTTAAAGTCCAAGTTTCACATCCATACAAAAGTACAGACCACACGTTACATCTTGTAAACTTTTCACGCATTTCCAAATTTAATGAGTTATTGGATAATAGAGGCTTGGATTTTTGAAATGAGTTTCTTGCCTGTTCAATTCTACATCGAATTTCGAAGGATGGATCCAGATTTTGGGTAATCCAACATCCAAGGTATTTGAATCTCTGAACTCTTTGCAGCGGTTGTTGGTTTAATATCAGTTGGGTTGTGCCGATATCCACTTTACTGGTCACCATGTATTTAGTTTTATCGATATTTATCGACAGTCCCCAATTTGTGCATTTCATGTCAACTCTATTGATTAGCTCCTGCAGATCGTCGATGTTTTCAGCTAGAATTACAGTATCGTCGGCGTACTGTATATTGTTAATTATTTCTCCTCCTATGATAATTCCTTTTTGATCTTTTAAAGCTTCCCTAAATAGATTCTCAGAATACACGTTAAAGAGGGTGGGAGACAGTACACAGCCCTGTCTTACGCCTCGTTCAATACTGATTGGCTTTGATTCTCTGTTGTTGGTATTAATAATGGCTGTTTGGTTCCAGTAAAGTTTGGCAATAAGTTTGATGTCTTTCTCATCCAGTTGGATGCTGTGCAAGGCGGTGATTAGTCTGGTATGCTGAACGTGATCAAATGCCTTTTCAAAATCAATGAAGCACATATATAAGGGTTTTCTTACCTCCCAATATCGTTGAAGGAGTGTTTGCATAGAAAATAGTGCTTCTCTAGTTCCAAGGCATCTCCAGAACCCGAACTGCTCTTGACTAATTATTTCTTCGCACTTGTTGTTAATTCGATTTAGAAGAATATGCAACAGTATTTTAACGGCATGGCTCATTAAACTAATAGTCTACTATCTATCTAACTAGAGTCTACAATCGCTACATTTCTTAACGTTTGGTTTCTTAGGTAGATGTATAAAGATCGATTTTAAGCAGTCCGATGGAATTTCACTGGTATCATATATTTGATTGAAAAGTACAGTGAGTTCTTTTATATTGTCATTTGAGAGTAATTTTAGCCATTCGCTGTATATTTGATCTGGTCCACTGGCTTTGTTGTTTTTGCCTTGGTGTATGGCTTTTTCCACTTCAGCTTTTAAGATTTATGGTCCTGTATTTGCACTTAAGTTAGGTAGTGATCCTCGATCATCAAGAAACCATAGTCTATGACATATACAGAACCTTTATTTGGTCGACATGTGTCTCAAGTGAACAAAACAATCTCTACAAATGAAGCATGTACTCAGTTAAAATGTGTCTTAAGTTTATTCTAACACAAAATGAAGAAAAGTCTAACTCAAATTTGAATTTAGAAAAGATGAGGTGGGAACTACAGTTGCATCAACATAGTGCCAAGAGAGTCATTGTCCGTTACCGTATGGGTTAAAGACGTGGGACTCATGGCTGACTGTGGACAGGTTGCTTGTGTGTGTCCCTGAAAAGACGACTGCTCAAAATATGGGTTTGGATTGGGACAAGCCGGTGGCATCGGAGCAGGAATGGGTTGGTGTATGTTGTTCGGTATTGGGTAGAAAGGCTGTGAGTAACTTCCGCTCAATGGGTTGCCATAGTCGTACTTGCCCATTTCAGCTTCAAACAGAATATTGCTAATAAGTTGTTTCAAAATTTTCTGAGCATTTGACGATGAAAGGTCTTTAATACGTAGTCCTACTAGCTCTCCAAAAGACTTGAACTGATTCATACCTGATGTATGCCGTCCTTGGATGGCTCTCATAATAGACAGAGCTTCTTCTGTAGCTGATGTCTTTTGTTTCTTTTGTGAGCCTCCGCCTGGCCGAACAGACGGTTCCTTTGGCAAACTTTTATTTACATTGTCACCTCTTCGAGATGTGTCTTTACTTGGTCCAGCAACTTGGTCCTGGTCGACAATCTGGGTTTCGTCTGCAGCATCTTAATCTTCATTTGAATGCTTGTCCTAAAAAAAGGAAAATATTAATGATTGAATATTGCTATATCACAAAATGAAGCAAAGTGGAAAGCTATTTCAAAAGAGTTCAATTATAAGTGAAATTTCCCAAACTGTGTGGGGGCCTTTGCTGGGAAGCATATTACGTTGCAAGCACCTATCCATAGTGGTACAGAATATTTCAACTACAAGGGGTTTTTCAGTATAGTTCTATTTGCAGTTCTATTTGCAGTATAGCAGACCTGGAAAGATACAGACCAATTAGTCTCCTTAACCATCTTTATAAATTATACACCCGAATAATAACGAACAGATTAGAGACAAAGCTGGATTTTTACCAACCTCGGGAACAAGCCGGTTTCCGCACTAATTACGGCACAAACGATCACCTGCAATGCCTAAAAACCCTGATAGAAAAAACTAACGAATATAACCGTCCCTTGGCATTGATATTTGTAGACTTTAAAAAGGCGTTTGATACAGTGGAACTACTGTCCATCTTAAGAGCACTACAATATTGCAGGGTCGACCACAAATATTGTAATATAGTTAGAAATATATATGAAAATGCCACAACAACCATAAGTCTACATTCAGCAACTAATAAAATAAAGATAAAAAGGAGAGTCAGGGGAGTCAGGCAAGGTAATACCATGTCACCAAAGCTGTTCATTACCATTAAACATTATTTAGTTGAGCAGCTATTACACTTGTACTTGTTCCAGGAACTTTTTCAATGATTTCTAAAATGTCTTCATCAGTTGCATCCATTATTGGACGACCACTATTGCCAGCGGTTGGAATGTATCCGTTTCCCGTAAACGACGATCAATGGTCAGAAATAATCGTCTATCAGGTGTATTTCGGTTGGGGTGTTTTACTGCATAACGCCTTGCGGCTGCTGCATTATTTCCTTGACATTCACCTACGATATTCCCGATAGTTTATTAAAATCATAATTTAATCTGATCCAACTTACCCAAAGTTAAATGCATATCTGCCATTTTCTGAAATGTGTAGGCTATTGTAATATTAAAATCTTTAATATTAATCTTATTCACACAATAAATGATAGCTTTAAATTATTGACTATTATTGATGGAACTGTTTGTAATAACAGTATGCACATAAAGGTTATAAAGTACGGACAATTTTCTGAAACAGTTCCAGTTAAAATCGACTTGAGTAGTCGAAATTAACGAAGAAACCAATTAAGATCCACTCGTGCTTTTTAAATAACGTTACATCAACGAGTATCATTGAACAGAGACAGGAACAATAAGATTTTAAAAGGATAATTTTATTATTTTCAAGGAACATGAACTCCAAAAGACAAGTTATATCATTTTACTTTGATATCAAGTTGTTTTATTTGTTCATACATACAAAAGATTTTCACCAAAGTATATTGCAAATTCCGGAATTCATTTTTGTCGATTTGTCGTAAATGGCCTTATTCAAATGCTTTCTAAAAGAGCTTCTGCTCTTTAAAGATAACTCACTAACGTGGCTTTTAATGAAAAGTTATAAGTCGTAACATTGTGTAAATTTATTCAATGTAATGCATTCTTCCGTGTGGTTTGAATAAGAGTTTTTAATTTATGTCATATGCTGAGTTCAAATTTAACTGTATGTGATATTTTTAAAAATTTTGACTATTTTTAAAATTTCTGAAGCATATAGAAATCCTGAAAAATGAACTAAAACCAAAAACTATCAACTTAAAATCAAGTGTTTCAGTGATACGATTTATCGTAGAGAATATATTTTCTTGAATTACTTCTAATAAAGTGAATTTTAACAGATTTGTGATGCTTAGTTATCAGAGTATTTTTTAAGAACAGAAAACAAATTTACTACACAAATTAATATAAAAGGGATACACCTAGTGTATAAACATTTCCACCAAAATTCGCGGTTTGTTCCACCAAACAACCATGCTGCCAATTGTTGTCAAAATAGATAACTAATAAAATCGGGATAAATGTCAAAAATTTGAATAAATTAGAGTTTAAAATTGGTATTAATTTCATCAAATTTTAAAAATAATGAGCGATAAGAAGGAAAGTAATAGATATTGTTTAGTGCCACAATGTTCTGCTCGATGTACGAAATATATATATCTCTACTACTTTCCAAAGGACAAGAAATTACAGAAAAAACGGGCAAGTAGCTCTTCGTATTGCAAAACTTGTGACAAAATTCATGAATGTATGCAGCCAACACTTTAAGATATCGGATTATTTTTTCTAAGTAAATCCTATTTGATAGGAAATTTATTTAGGTCATATTGTCTCAGCCTGGTTCTTTACTTATTTTTAAAATGTCAAGATTGGTAAACGATTTTTAAAAAAGATTCCATTCCATCTAAAAATCTACCTATTCGATCTTGGGATAAAGTGGTGTCCTCTTCACAAGGATCATCTCGAGAAGAAAAGTCAACACGAGCAAAACACACGCATCTATCTAGTACAGTATCTATTTCAAAAGATGTAATGATTGACTTAGATCCAACAACGTCAACAATTACGGAAGATATAATCAAAATTAATAGGTAGCGATTAGTGAAGTTTTAAAAACCATCCGAAAAAGTCCAGAGAACATGGTCCACCTAATATATTTATTATTTGTTTATAAAGTGTGTTGACCAAATTTATGACTGTTAATATCTTTCCTTGGATTTGGTCTAAGAACCTAAATATCTTTCCTTACCTCTTTTCTTTTCTAAGGTTTCTTAATTTTCTCCTTGAACCCAAAAAGTTAAGTGGCGCCCTGTTTCTATATTATCTTATTTTTGGTAATTTTACCCATATATCTTTTTGGTTATTTCTGTACCTTTTTGTAATATATCTCATCCTGATCTATCTTTACTTATTTCGTTCGTTGGACCCATTCCCGGTTCCGAAAGCTAGTTTCGAACCCACGACTCGCTCTCCACCAACCATCTGACTGCCGTCCGCAGTGTCTCCATTGGTGACCTTTCTAGCACCATCCAAAAAAGGTTTCCGAGGTTACAACAGTTTTAAACGTTTTAGATCGTTTGTTTTGTAAAAGTTTAAATTCAGCGTTTTTTAAGCATATTTCAAATTCCTCACATTTGCTAATAAAACTTAAAACTACAATTTCAGGGCTATAGGTTTTGAAGGTTAGGCTCTATTAATTGAAACTTTATAGTGGTTAGTCAATGAAAGGGAAATATTGTATTAATCTCATAAGAATCATAAAAAATGGAAAAATCGCGCCACGTTTATTTGTTTAACACCTTTATAAAATCTGCTGATAGCTGATAACAAATTTTATTGAACATTGATTTCGTGTGCATAACTGACATTCAAAAACAAGCAAACGTTGACTTCAAGCGTTGTCTGTAAGAGAACGGTTCATTCTAAGCAAAATTTTTTATTTGAAACATTTTTTTCTACGGCGAACTTTGTGCGAAATCGATTTTTTGCATTTTTTTGCATCTTTTTCGGGGTCCCAAAATTAGTATTCTAGGCAAAATTAAGCTTGTTCGTATAATTTTTAGAGGTTTAGTGGCATTTTCTAAGGTATTCCTCGTTTTTGGCATAATTTACTTTAAATCAGACAGGCTATTTCTGATGTTCAAACCATTTTTTTTAAACTATCAATACCATTTTGCAGCTTTGCCGAGTTTGTTTAAGTTTTCTACAGTTAGTTACATAATGTGTTAAGATGTGGCAATATTTTGTAAAAAATATCCAACTAGTTGTAAAATGTAGGATCTAAAACTCACTTGACAAAAGCTGCGACTTGAACTGTAGTCTCCGTGTTATATATTAACAAATTTTATGATACAATCTAAGAATTCTTTTTGAATATTTTTTGAAGTACCTTTATTTTTTGAAGAGAACAGAAGATTTTTTTGAGCGAATATATAATGTGTACTCTAAATTTTTATGTATTTACTGCGTGTCGTTTACGTGGTAACTGAATGTGAATATGAAGTGTGAAAATATAAAATACAATTAATTGTTTAATACTTTATTTTTCTAGAAAGGGCGCCTTCCCTTACCAGCAGTCACCGCATGTAGAAAGAGAGATTATTAGGAATTAGTCTGTATTAATCAAATTTAGGACTTTATTTATGTGTAAGAAGAAGTGTTTATGATAACAGTAGCATTTCCTTTATCGGCGGAAAGAATGCCTTGATTTTTATTTTGGATTTGACTCATGTTCTTTCAGGGCGTTTTTCTCGGATTGGCTAATGTTCGGCGTAGGAGACTTTGAGTTTCTGTGAACTCTAGCGATGTCTTGTTGAAATCTTGTTATATATATATATATATATATATATATATATATATATATATATATATATATATATATATATTGTTATATCCGCCAAAGATAAAATTAAAATTACTAAATAGACCATCTAAATAGATTTTCAAGATATCCTGAAGAGTTGTTATGCTATGTAAAAATTGAAAATAATATTGGTTTGCTCTTAATATATTTCAAATTATAAAATATAATAATTCAAAATATTTCAACTGATAAACTATGAAAGATATTTCAAAGAAAAGAAAGTCCATTATCTTTGGATTACCTGTAGTAAACAGAATTTAAGATGTGCATAAATTATTCTCTTTGTAAAATATATTTGAGTGAAAGTAGTGAATTGAACAATACGACCGGGTTTTCCAAATGGACTTGTACAGTGAATAAAGACAATAGGGTAGAGTTTAGAAATTATATTTCTCCGTTAGTTCTTAAGAATTATTTGTAGAAACCGATTAGCATGTTAATAGTTTGTAGGAAAGTTATAATTGTAGTTAAAATTGTTGTTTGTTATCTAAATGGGGATAAATATGACGAACTTTGATGGGCAAAGAGTGAAAAAAAGTGGGAGAGATGGAGGAATGAGAGTTTAGCTAGATTTTAGAGGAAAAAAATATCATCAGTTGTTTTCCAAGGGTGCAAGGCGAACGGTCGTTGTTCTTTGGCAGTTCCCAAGTGATTAGAAGTGAATGTTTGTGAGTTTTCGTGGACTAAGTGTATCCTGACAGAAGCTGATCCAGTAAACTATTGTAAGTCATACTTTTCTACTTATATATTCCAAGAGTCACTGTTCAGGCCGGAACGAGAGATTCAGTTTATCGAGAGGAGAAGAGACTGGCATCTGTTGAACGACACGTGCATCTGAAAGAGATCATTGAAGACGAGAGGCTCGCAATAATTTGTTGTAAGATTGCTGATTAACTAGGGAACTGCTAAGAATCGATAGTGTAGGCTACAAGTAACAAGGATTTGGACAACTTATCATCAGAGAGATAATTATTTTCTATTCGTCAATATTTTTTTATCAACAAGTTTTTTCTTATTGCTTCGGAAAGGATAGAAATATTTATCAGGAGTTATAGAACAACAATTTTGATTTGAGATTTTAATTTATATAGTATATAACATTAATGTTTGAAGGTTCACGTACGTAGAACAAAATTTTGATAATCATTGTATGAGATATTTTTTGTTTAAGATATTTGAGTGTTAATTTTATTTCAATACATAATTTTGTATCATATATGTTTCTTATTCCGGTATTCCTCAGACCTTACCTATCATATGTAAAGTATAGATATTGAAGCACGAATATAACCCTGAGATAAGAGAATTAAATAGTGTGATAAAATCATAATTGCATCATTTAAATAGGTTTAATTAATTAATTAATTAGCTAATTAATTGCTTGGCGCATCTCTGACTTTTAATATCACATTAATATATATATATATATATATATATATATATATATATATATATATATATATATATATATATATATATATATATATATATATATATAATATATCTTTGAATTGTACGCCGCTGTTGAAAACGTCAATCAGTTTTTATCCAATGGAAAGCAAAATTAAAACTGAATTTAATTTGCGAGATGAGGTCTTCGTTTAGCTGTAGCTATGCAATTTCTGACGCAAAAGAGATAAAAAGAATAACAAGATAACAAGACTTAATATGTCTCAGTTAATCTCGCAAAAAAATAATCATTTTAGCTTTAAAATTGTGTTTATACCGCTGTTAAAAGTGTCTAGATATGCAGATATGGTTGAATTTTTCATGAATGTTAACCGTGTTAAATTATGGATGTACCTTATTTGATTACAACGGTCTACACTTTTTCTATTCATCTCTTGAGAATTCATAGAATTAAGTGGGATACTATAAAGACATTGTATTTTTTTTTCAAGTCGATTTACGATTATAGTTCTATTTTATAATGAAACTTGTGAGGTTCTCTAAAGGTTGATTAAATACGTAATTAATAATACTGCTTTAGCTTAGTAAGTGGGGATTTTGAGAACAACTGACATAAGCCTATTGTTTCTTATTAATACTGATAACGGATAACAAAAACTAAACGTTTGACATATGAGCATTAGTTTTTCTAAATGGGTAATATAGTAGTTTTTTTTTCAAATGACTTGTTATTTACATAGATGCCGTCAAACTCCTAGACGACTTTAATCAAATAAGAGAACGAAGCCGTTCGTGTTAGTGTGATAATTGAAATAATACATGAAAAATAAGATCAAGCTGTGAATAAAGTCCACACGTTAGTTAATAGTGTTACTATGCATTAGAGCTTAAGGATTATCGGCGAATATGACCTTAGAGAAGTCTCTTGGGTCATATTCACCTAACCTAATAAATTACCTAACCTAATGTTATAACTAACTTCCCTATTGATCTTAGTAATCATTAGATAGCCATAACGATAAGATTCGTGTTTGAGTTTTACTAATATGTACTTTGATCAAATAAAAGGCAGATATCGAGCACAGTTTATTAATTTAATCTTGCCCAAGTACTTTCGCTTCCTAGAGCATCTTCAGGGGCATTTTCGTCAATTTTTGGTCTATCTAACAATTATGGAATGTTATAAACAATGTTGTAAATAATCCTTTTTTTTATATAGCCCCTTTTTAGGGGTCATTTAGAATAATGCAATACTAGGAAGAATAAAATGGGTAGGATTATTAAGGTACTTACGGTTCTGTCGTTCTTGTTGACAGAAATCAGTTACGAATAAAGGTAAGATATATTTTTGCTCCTAAAATATTGAAAAAATCATATTTTTTTATTTAAAATTGTACATATCTCTTTATCTTAATAAACATTAAATAAAAAATTAAGTACACAAAGCATTATTTTAATAAATAATATTTTTATTAAAATTTATGTTGCATAACTTTACTTTTAATTTTTTTAAATGGAAATGTTCGTCGTCTAAGCTAAGCAGTTTGCCCGTTCCTTTTTATTTTCTTGTGAAGCAGCAATACGCTCGCTGAAGTATTTTATCTCCCGAGAACAGATTTTTTAATCTTTTAGAGGTCCAGTGTTTAATTTAGTTTGATGATAATATTCTACGCGGTATTCTACAGATAAGGTTTTATTGTGTTGTGTTGAAAACGGAAATACAAATATTTATTTAATTTACACAGAGAGACAAAGAAAAAGAGATGCAATTTCAGGATAGTTTCCATTTTCAAATCTTGGTGTCATGTAGCATTGTGCTTTTTGAAGCGAAGTTTCAATAATAGCGTTGTATTACTTTTTATCTATAGTAAAATGCTAAGGCGAGCGTCATTGAAGAAGCGCCACGAAGACGCGTCACGGTTAGCGTTATGACGATGAAATTTTAAAAATACAGAAAATATAGTATAAAGCTTCGCGCTAGTCTACAGTAAGGGCAAGGTGGGAAATATCGACCGCAGGGTAATATCTATCACTCTCAAATTTCATCTAATTGACGTCGCAGAGCAAAACGAATGCGCACATGTTGAACGCATCAACAATAGGTGGTGCACTGGCCATTTAGTCGTTTCTCATACGCCATAGGCACTTAATGTCCAGTAAATTTGTGTTTTGTGAAAGATTTTTATAAGATTCCACAATCGTATTTTAAGATTAGGGCTCCGTTTTTAGCTGATGTCAGCATTTTAGTATTTAAAATGTATGAAAACATATCTCTAGAATACAGATATCACAAAATCATATGATTTCAGGTTAAGTGTTTCAAGAAAGAGGAATCCGAATTTTTATCTAGAATTTTAGAACTGTCGAAGGCTTTTTTGGCCTTACAGTTCACCAAAAATAGCTGAAAGTCTGAAAATAACCACGCCCATGATGCGCATTCGTCATCCGTTATTCGGTACAATTTTTGTCGCGACACCGGAATAAATCTCTTTTCACTGCCACCGCACACCGCCCACCATCTTCAGCTTCTAGATATCACGTTTTTTTTCCATTCAAGACAGCTTACTACCAAGAATGTGTAAGTATATAAAACATAAAAAAATATGAGAAAATCAATACAACACACGTTGTGGAACTTGTTTAAAATTCTTTTAATAGGGCTGCATCTGTTACGAAGGCTGTAAATGGTTTTCGAACCACAGGAATCTTTCCCTTCAATCTCTGTTTTGTTGTGAAGAAGAATTAATATGTATACCAGTAGTTAAACAGTATCAAGATCATGTGTCTTCTCTGCCCGATACACATCAAACACCATCGCCAACACCAATTCCCCTAGATGAACTACCAGGGCCCAGAGGAGTCCAAAATAAAAAACTGAGACCAAAAGCAGCACCGTCATCAGAAGATGCTTTATCTGAATCAGAATTGAAGGAAGTTTCAAAGATTGATCTATAATATAATGTTTCCATTTATTCCTGCGATGTTTAGGATAGTCAAAAAAACAGTCAATGGCCACCTACATGTGATTCTTGCCACTGAATAAAGACTCTTCAGTTAGTCCACTGAATCTACTCCCGATTTTGTTTGATTGTAAAAAGTAACTACTGCTGGTTTGCAAGCTTTACCACTTTCCTCGTCAATTTTGTCATATTCGTGGAGGGTTGACAAAAGCAGGACATTCTTATTTTTTTTGGGACGTACGAAACTAATAAACATTCACGACCAAAAGCAAATAAACTGCTACGAATTGGCCTTTCTTTAGTTGCAACAATTATTTCAGGAATTTCACGTTTGTTTTTCCTAATTGTCCCAACTAACGTTACTTTTTTCTTTTTTAATTCTTTGACCTAACGTGAACCAGTTATCACAGGTCAAATTTCGTCCTGAATTCATAATGGGTTTACACAATCGTTTCACCACACTGGCTGATCTGTTGTCAATACAAAATGGACCAACAGGCTGCTTTCCTGCGTAAATCTCCATTTTCACAGTATAAAATACACGACTCTCAGCCAAAGCAAATATTTTTATCCCGTATTTGTTTGGTTTACTCGGGATATATTGCCTGAAGCTACACCTTCCACGGAAACCCTCCAGCATTTCGTTAATAGTGCAGTTCTCAACAGGCGTGTAGCAGGCTTGGCATCTTTCTATAAATTTCTCAAATATATTTAGGGCACATACTTAGAAATGATATGTACCAGTTGTTGCAGCTGAATATGAAGGGTAAAATCGAAGGAAAAAGGGGTCCTGGTAGACGACAAATATCCTGGCTGAAAAACATTCGCGACTTAAATACACAGACGCTTTTAAGAAAAACAGAAGATAGAGATGAATTTGTAATGGCTATAGCCAACCTCATTAGTGGAGACAGCATTAGAAGAAGAAGAAGATAAGATGCAATAATATTTCCAGATATTTCGGTTAAATTAGTAGGTCGGAGTACTAATTGTGTATAGTTCTTTTTAAACTCCAATAAGAGGATGACTATATTGTCTTTCCATAGGTTAGTGTTATATTATGTTTCCATAAGTTAGTAGTTGGGGACCAGCGTATTTGAATAAACAATACGCACTTATTAGTTTTAGTTTTTTTATTTAGAACACGAACAAGAAACGAATTTATTTAGTATTTTTGTGCAATTCTTAAGAAATTGTATAAGTTGTTTTAATTTATATGAGTTTGTTATACAAGGTGGTCCAGAATTATGTACATTAATTTCTAGAGCTCATAGTACGTCCAAAAATAAGGGTACTTCTTTAATTACACTTTTTTTATAAAACTGAATAATAAGGGAGATACAACCCTTTAAAGGGGTGAATTGAAATTCTTATTTTTTCAAATATCTTCCAAACGGTTTTGAATACGGAGTTCATATTTTGGGAGTGATTATAAGACATTAGGATAATTAATTTCATGTCACCACCTACCACATCCTATATTAATACAGGGTAGTTTTGGAGGGTAAGTGGGGGTTATTGCGTCATATGTTTTTTAATTTTTACATATTTAAAAAAATATTTTAAAAATTGTTTCCTTGGACTTTTCTACGCAAAAAAGGTGCTCTTGTAATATTTCGATAGATATCACCGTTTTCGATTTATTTAAACTCGAAGGTATACATGTATTTTATTGTAATCGTTACATTTTTTAATATTCATCAAGTATGCTTTGGAATTAACACTTGTGTTAGCAATAATATTACAAATTAATGGAAAACTTAATTAATACTTAACATTTAAATAATGGCGAAAATAATATTTCACAACAACTGTTCAAAATGTCCTCCATTTTGTTGAATACATAATCTAATTCTTTTATTTAGCGAACGCATTAATCCATTTAATGTTACTGGATCGTTTTGTAAATCGGTAAATACTTGTTCAATTTTGTCTCTTAACTCATTTACTGTATTAATTGGAGTGGTATACACTTTTGATTTCAAATAACTCCATACTGTAAAGTCCATTGGATTAAGATCACAACTACGAGCAGGCCAATGAATCGGTGCATCTGCACCCCGGCCTATCCACCTATCAGGGAAATGTTCATGTAACCACCTTCTACAAATTCTTGTGTAATGTGGTGTAGCACCATCATGCATGAAAAACATGTTTCTTCGTATTTGTAATGGAATATCTTCCAAAATATCATGTAAAATATTGTCTAGAAAATTGTAATACATGTTACCATTTAAATTTCCGGGAAAGATGTGGTATCCTATGAAACTATTTCCTAAAGTAGCTGCCCAAACGTTTATCTTGAACGTGTGTTGGAAGTGAGTTTCCATTGTAGCCCTTGGATTTTCTTCAGCCCAGAAGTGCATATTTCTAGAATTGAACATACCTTGTCTTGTAAATGTGGCCTCGTCTGTAAACAGAATGTTGCTTAAAAAATTTGGTGCAGTTTGAACTTTATTTTGCAATACTTCACAAAAATCAACTCTAAGTGGCATATCGTCAGGTAACAATTCCTGCACCTGTCGATAGTGTTAAGGATGTAATTGCTCTTCATGCAGAAATCTTAAAACACTTTGCTGGGAAATATTCGTTCTTAATCCTAACCTGCGTGTACTTATTGTGGGTTCATTTATTACAGCATTTAATATTTGCTGTTCAACGCGAACATTTCTTGCTTCTCTACGACGACCAGCATCTGTATTCCTTCTTTGAAGACAACCGGTTTCTCTCAGTCGTCGTTCAGTACTTACAAAAGTCCTGGCATTGGGAATATTCTGTTCGGATACTTTTCTCTGTAGCGTCTTACAGCGGCAGCAGCATTTCCCAAACATTCCCCTAATACTAAAAGTATGTCTGTCATCTCAGAATTTGAATAGTGTGCCATATTGCGGGCAAACAAATTTAAAAATATAGCAAAAGGAACGTGTTAAACAAATTTCACTGTCGAGTACAATAAAAGTGTAGATAAAATAATTTAATTGTTATTAAATGCCACTGACAATTCATAGACTACTTGATATTAAAGTGTTGTTGCTAACACAAGTGTCAATTCCAAAGCATACTTGATGAATATTAAGAAATGTAACGATTACAATAAAATACATGTATACCTTCGAGTTTAAATAAATCGAAAACGGTGATATCTATCGAAATATTACAAGAGCACCTTTTTTGCGTAGAAAAGTCTAAAGAAACAATTTTTAAAATATTTTTTTAAAATATGTAAAAATTAAAAAACATGGGACGCAATAACCCCCACTTACCCTCCAAAACTACCCTGTATTAATATAGGATGTGGTAGGTGGTAACATAAAATTAATTATCCTAATGTCTTATAATCACTACCAAAATATGAACTCCGTATTCAAAACCGTTTGGAAGATATTTGAAAAAATAAGAATTTTAATTCACCCCTTTAAAGGGTTGTATCTCCCTTATTATTCAGTTTTATAAAAAAGTGTACATAAAGAAGTACCCTTATTTTTGGACGTACTATGAGCTCTAGAAATTAATGTACATAATTCTGGACCACCTTGTATAACAATCAACTGAATTATTAAAACGTTTTAATGCGATGTTAAATTGCTATAATTTGTTTGGTGGTTGCAAAGTTACTGTATGAATAAGTAAGATATTTTTGACTTATTGCACTGTGACCGGGCTGTGTCTCCACACCTTATATTCGCATTCCAAAATAAGTATATGAAAGTTAGATGATCGTTAAACTACCTTTTAACCTATAACCTTTTATAAGTTTTTTAAATAAATTTAAAAACTATGTAGTGACTCATATAGTTTTAATAAAATGTATTACAGGAAAATTATACCTTTCGGCAAACTCAATTGAAATTTGAAAATCACCTACGGCATATTATGAAATAACCATTGTTATTGTATCGATTCCTTTGTTTCGCTTAGAGTTGAAACCAATCATAACGATTTAAATTATAAAACGGTGTAAATTGATACCTTACAAGTTTGTATTTGATTAAAACATAAGTTTTTCAGTATAGGAAATTAACAAACAAACAAAATTGGTATATATGTTAAATAATCTATATATATAAAAGAAAGTCGTGTTAGTTACACCACTTATAACTCAAGAACGGCAGAACAGATTTGGCTGAAAATTGGTAGGGAGGTAGCTTAGAGCCAGGATACTTTTTATCCCGTTCGACAGCGTTCCCGTTTGACTTGACATGAAACGTCAGTCACTATAAAACGTGGTATAACAAAAAAGAATCAGACTTGGAATAACAAAATGCAAATGACAGCTATGTAATTGACGTAAAATGACAGCTATGTAATGACGTATGGATGACAATTTGATATTTGTAAGAAATCAATATTAAAACTATTTCTATTAAATAAATCATTAACAAGTGGATTGAAGTGAAGTGAAGTTTAATTAATAATGCCGCGACCAAGACGATCGAATCTTTCCCGACAAAGCCGTAATTGAAGTGAAGTGAAGTTTAATTAATAATGCCGCGACCAAGACGATCGAATCTTTCCCGACAAAGCCGTAATGCAAGAAGAATACAAAATACTGCAAATGAAAGGACTGAAGAAGAACAAGAAATTGCACGTGAACAGCGCCGCTATAGTATGGCTCGACTTCGTGCTTCTCAATCACGAGAGCAAAGTGAAGTAACCCGTGAAACAGCTCGGTTGGCAATGCAGAATGGTCGAGCGAACAACAGAAGGCAACAAATAGATAATTTGCGACGCAGAAGTTCCAGAAATCACGATATTGAGATGAATGAGGAGATACATAATCGTGCTTTACTCTTGATCGAAGATATGTGTTACCTCATGTGCGGTAATTTATTAATCAGGTTAGGAATGCCAGCACCAAATCGTGAAATGAATCACGCATTTAATCGAGAATTGGAATGGGAACGTGAATATGATCACCAGGAATTAGATTTAGTAGTTCAAAGGAATGTACCCCTGTTGAATTACCAACAAAAGGAAGTTTATGATACTTTAATGAAGGCAATCGCTGATGAAAATGGTGGTTTATATTTCCTAGATGCCCCTGGTGGAACTGGCAAGACATTCTTTATGTCATTAGTTTTAGCAACTGTTCGGGCGAGATCCAACATAGCGGTTGCAGTTGCTTCTTCTGGAATAGCAGCCACATTGTTAAAAGGATTCCGTACGGCTCATTCAGCATTCAAATTACCGTTAAATCTTCAAACTATTGAAGAACCAACGTGTAATATTGCAAAACACTCAGCAATGGCCAAAGTTTTAGCGGCATCGAAAATCATCATCTGGGACGAATGCACAATGGCGCATAAACGTGCATTAGAAGCACTTAACCGAACATTAAAAGATTTACGCAATGACTCAAGATGTTTTGGAGGAGCAATGATTTTACTGTCTGGCGATTTCCGCCAAATACTGCCAGTAATTCCAAGATCTACGGCTGCCGATGAAATAAACGCTTGCCTCAAATCGTCAAATCTATGGCGCTATGTGAAGAAACTGCAGCTGACAACAAACATGAGAGTTACATTGCTTAATGATACATCTGCTGAAGATTTCTCGGAGCAATTGCTGACTATCGGTAATGGTCAAGTACCTGTCGATGAATCGAGCGGATTAATATCATTTCCAACTAATTTCTGTAATTTTGTCTCATCAAAAGACGAACTTATCAACAATGTATTTCCAAATATTATTTCTAACTACAAAAATAATGAATGGTTGAGTGAGCGAGCAATTTTAGCGGCTAAGAATAAAGATGTAGATGACCTGAACTACATAATTCAAAATAAGATCATTGGAACAATGCATTCATTCAAATCTATTGACTGCGTCACAAATAAAGATGAAGCCACCAACTATCCAATTGAATTTTTAAACTTTTTGGACGTGCCTGGCTTACCACCGCACAATTTACGCCTAAAGGTTGGCTCCGTAGTAATCATGCTTCGAAACATAAACCAACCAAAACTGTGCAACGGTACGCGTTTGGTGGTTAGTAAATTAATGAACAATGTAATTTACGCTACGATAATGATAGGAAAATTCAAGGGTGAGGAAGTTCTCATTCCGAGGATCCCGATGATCCCAACCGATATGCCGTTTGAATTTAGAAGACTTCAATTTCCGATACGTCTTGCATTTGTCATGACCATCAACAAATCACAAGGCCAATCCTTAAAAGTTTGTGGTTTAAATCTAGAACATTCATGTTTTTCCCATGGTCAATTATACGTGGCATGTTCACGGGTCGGAAGACCATCTGCGTTGTTTGTTTTTGCGCCTGATAATAAAACAAAAAATGTCGTGTATCACAAGATACTTAAGTGAAGAGCAACCTATGTACTAAAATACAGAAATAATAATGAATGATTAATGTAGTTATTTAATTTTTTTTTGTATTTTTTCCAATAAAAAAAAACACAATCTGCTTATTTATTGCCATTAAGGCGGAACAAAGTTCGCCGGGTCAGCTAGTATTTTTATAATAAGCTATATGATAAGAAACCATAACTAGGAAATAATCAATTGTTAGGTTTTCACGACATTAAAACAACTTTGCTGTTTAGAAAGTTAGAAATAATTTAGGCAACTTTTCTAAAACCTTTATTTCACCGAGACAACTTACAAGAAACTGATTGGATTCCCAAAGGGAAGAGCCATAATCGCTATGCAAAAATTTCATTATTCGCTAACAATGGTCTATACAATTGTAGAAATGACAGTCAAAGATTAAAAAAAGTGATAGGGTACACCGAGGCTAGTTGTGACAGGAACATGTTGCGGCAAATAGTTTTATAGAAAAACCGTAGGTAGCAGCAGCGCCCGGTTTTCCAGAATTCTTCTTTCGCATAGCCCCAGTCTGTTTGTGTAGTTTGGTTGCTATGCTATGCGTTTCTAACACTTTATAGTATACACTTACATACAATATTTTATGTCATTTCGTTGTAACAAAGTAAAACTTTCCTATTGTCTTTGAATTATTATTCCACTTTTAAACAACAAGGTAAGAAAATTATTTTACTTATAATAGATAGCTTGTTTACTCCTCTTTAGTAAGACATAGTTTGGTTTCTATACGATGTGTCGAGGTCTGTGCGAGTGTCATTGTATAAAATGGTGTACGATGAGACTATTTGTGACATACTTGGAGCACATTCTGACAGTATCACAACATGCCCCTACAAATTTTAATGCTTGTTTATGAGTTTGTTACAGATAATGGTGAGAAATATAAAAATATAAAATATAAGAGAATAGCTCAGCTTTGTTACATGTTAAGACAGGATCATATAGTTTAAGGTAAGCAGCTGAAAGTATAGTGTTAAAAGTTCTCTGTCTCTTCCCATTATGTGCAACACCATTTCGTTCGTAATGTAATCGGTCCATAGTATCTTCAAAATTTTCCTAAAAAGCCATATCTCAAAAGCTTCCAGTTTTCTCATTAAGTCAACATTAACAGTCCAGGCTTCGACACCATAAATAAAAATAGAGTGGATATAACATTTTACCATCCGAGATCGGATTTGCAGATTGAGTCTTTGGTTACTCAGAAATATCCTCATCTTTAAAAAAGCTGCTCTTGATTGCTCTATTTTTTGTAAGTATTTCATTTTGTCCACTTGCTCAATATCTTCATTTTTTATCTGGATCCTTGTAATGACTTTGCCCGTCTTACTGATAACCATGGTTTTTGTTTTCTTTATGTTTATTGTTAAACCAGACTGTTCCCCAGTATCACAAATTGTGTTTAGTATCGTCGCCCGCACGTTTGTCTCACTTTCAGCAATAATTACTGTATCGTCAGCATAACAGATGTTATTTACTCGTATATTTTCACCATTTATCTTGATCCTTTCTGTACAGTTTTCAAGTGCTTGCGTAAATAACTCTTCGGAATATATATTAAATAGTAATGGTGAAAGTACACAGCCCTGTATCACTCCTCTACTTATCTGTTGCGCATCCGTGCTATTTCCATCTAATGTTACCACAGGCTGTTGGTTCCAATAGGGATTATTCACTATGTTAATGTCATTTTTGTCGAGTCTTCTTCTCTTGAAACACTTCATGAGAATGTTATGTTTAACTTTGTCGAAAGCTTTCTTATAGTCTATAAACGCAACGAAAAGATCTTTTTATTGGACTCGATATTTTGGGCAAGAGTTGTGAAACTATATAGAGCTTCCACTGTTCCGAAGCCGTTACGAAAGACAAACTGACTATTACTCATATCTGCTTTGCACTTTCTGAATTTCCTCATTAAGCTGATTAATCTATAGCCATTACAGTGTTTGGGGTTCTTGGTTTTTGGTAGCAGAACAAAGGTCCATAGCAGCCATTCTGTAGGTATCTCACCAGATTTGTATATGTTGTAAAAGAGTATAGTTATTTCCACGAAAAAAACAAATAATTCAAGCGAGTTGACTACCCGAGGCCATTTCAGTATAGCCTCATAAAGAAAATATCATCCGCTCATTTAAAAATCAAAATCTCGGCATCAGAAATGCTTGCACCAACCCTAAGTCAACCCCTACGCTAACCTTCACCCAAACCACGTGATCATCGACGGTATAAATGAACCGTCCGCTGTTCCCAAGAGCAGAAGTGCATTGATTGATGATCATTATAGTAGTTTCAGGGGGCTGGGGAGACTCAAACCTCAGAACCCCCTTAGAAGCCCTAAAAAATCGTCATAGATAATGTTGAAAGCTCGGCGCATTGAAAATCGACGCTATTCCACCCGGAAGTCTATTGAGTTTAATATTAAATCTTGTAATAGTATTAATCTTAGCTTTAAATTTAAATATACTATGCGGTCTTTATGCATGTATATGTAAAAAAACCTTAAACAGGTTTATTTTTATTTTTAAATTGACAATTTACAGCATGAAAATATTATACCCCTCCAGCATCCCCTTTGAATTATAAGCACCCCCTCGAAAATTTTAAATAACAAAGTGGGTCGTATTGCACCCTATTAGAAAGGGATTTTAGTCCTTTCTTCAGCAATATCAAGTTTTTTAAGTTTGGTGCAACCATAACTGAGAAAATTGATTTTTAAGATGTAAAATTTTGATAATGTCTCTATTACAAAACTTTAGATTGAATGAAAATAATAATGTCACATAATATTAAGAATGTATTTTTTAATGTACTTTACAATTAAATTAAATGTTCACCACCATTCACTTCTTGACAATAACCGAGGCGATTTTGGAATTCTCGTACAACATTTTGTACGACACCAGGGGTTATTTTGTTAATTTCTTTCGTTATCCTAACTTATAAATCAACAATACTGTTTGGTGCATTACAATATACATTATATTTTAAATAATCCCATAAGATGTAATGAAGAAAAGTCAAATCGGGGGATCTAGCTGGCCATTCGATCGTTCTACCTCTTCCAATCCACCTATTGGAAAAAATCTAGTTTAAATAATTTCTAACTATACGTACAAAATGCGATGGAGCTCCGTCTTATTGGTAGTAAATAGATCTCATTTGGATGATTAACATCAGGAAAAAATCTTCGTAATGTAGGCACTAAAAAGTTAATCAAAAAATCTAAATAAACCTCACCATTAACTGTGCCATCAAAAAAAAAAATAAGAACCAATAATTTTATTGTTAATGATACCAGTCCAAATGTTTACTTTTTTAGGATATTGCGTTTTTAGTAAGGATTTTCTCTTTTGTGAAACAAAAATGTTTATATAAGAAAAATCGTCTTAGTTACTCAATGATTTTCCTTTAAAAACCGTTTTTCAAGTTGAATACAAGACAGAACGTTTGTATTAAAGACGTCTTTCATTCAGATATTGAATTTTATTCTTCGTAAAAATCGACCAAGCAAATATACAGTCACTTGTGAATTTTTAAAGAGTCCTTACAAATACTTGACACTCACGCTACGTCGATACATCTGGAACTCTTCTCGTTATAGAGCGAGTTGCCATACCAGGATGATATGTATACATAAATAACATAAAGTAGATGAGATGCGAAAAATATGTTACGGTCGATAGTGTGTAAGTTATACAGAGGGACTCAGTTAACAAATGTCTTAATAAGAGAGATCTCAATTAGGATGATAAAGGTATAACCCTGTTGGGGTTTGTAGTTGAATATTATTTGAATTTCACGTTGTGTAATAATACAAAACAAAATCACTTAAACTAAAACTGTAATTGTAAAAAACACATCTATAATACTTATATAAAAAATGAATATGTCTGGACGAGTATACGAGGGTACTTAAAAGTTTTACCAAAACCTCCCTTTAAATGTTGATAAAACAAATAAATAAAGATATTAAAAAAGTCATTTTTTTCCAAAAGATTGGAAGACTTCCAAAAGATTGGAAGAACTTGAGGCATTATAAAAGAAAAATCAAACAAGAAAATTCTATAAAAATCTAAATATTGCAAGAAAAGAATTTAAACCCTTTAAAGAATAACGGAATAAAACAACATAATATGATATGAAAATAATGTAATAAAATAAACTGATTAAAATACCTCCAAAAATTATTAGCATACAATGTTTATCAAAGGAAATTCGTTCTAAGTACGTGAACCTTCAATAATGTATGGATAATATAATACAACTACAATCTAAGATACAGCTTATTATTCTACATAAACAAATCAAATAATATTCAGTGTCCTTCCTAATGCAATTTTGATATAACGATTGTACCAAGAAAAATTTGTATGAATTATCCAATTCTCTCCACAGCTCCGTGTCCCCTCTCAGAACAAATTTGATCTCCTTCGACTATCGACAACTTATTCACACGTTACTAATATGATATAATATTTTTTAACCCAAAGTTCTCAAATTTAATATATTATGAATGTTTCTCCCGTTGAAACGCTTCCTCTGCCTTGAGTTGTCCAATTCCTTGTTCTATGCAAAATGAACTATCAGTTCTCAGCAGCCTCCTATGTAATTGGCAATATTAAACAAGATATTGCAATTTAGTAGAGCAAAGAGGCTGGCATCATTTCCAATGATGCCAGCCTCTTTTCCTCTCGCCAAACTTAATCTCTCGTTCCGAAATAAACAGCGATACGTAAAATACAAGTAGGAAAAGTTTACTTACAAATTTGTACCAGATCAACTATTGTCGGACACACTTACTTCACCAACTAACAACTTATTCTTTATCACTTACTACCCTTGGATACCACTTCGAAAACCAACCATTCACTTTAAGAAACTGGAACTAACTGACTCTCTTATCTCCTCTATCCATTCATCCAAGCTCTCATTATACACAACCATCACCACTTTCCAAATTTTCGGCCAATCAGAAATTTGTATACCACTCCCACATAAAATCAGAAATACCTACAAACTTTCCTAATTCATATTATTTCTACACAGTCACTTAATTTCTACTGGGTATTTACATATTTCGATCAATCATTTATTTATTAACTATTTCTATTGTCCTTTTCATGGCGCAAATCCGGCTTACGGAACACTTTATGGCTGATGGGGAAAAACCATCATTAACTTCTCGTCATTGTACCCGCACTATTTCACTTGTTATATTTATACAAAAGATTATTTATGACTAAGATTACCTTTGGTTAATTCCAGGCAGCTCGGAGTATTTTTTTTATTTTCTATAATCTCTGAAATATTGATTCTATCGTACTTTTAATATTTTTACCCTTCAATTTTGAATACCACAACAATATATATATATATATATATATATATATATATATATATATATATATATATATATTAAAAATTAACATTCAAGGCTGATATAAATGTTCCACGGAATAATTATCAATCGTGTTAATTACATCATCGTCATAGAGCCCTTGAAGTATCTGAATTTTTTAGTGCGTTTAATGCTTAACTTGTAATAAATATAAAGTATTTAGTACAAGCCGGCTAAATATATTTTTTATTACTCGCCAAACATGTATCGAATAACTTTGCCACCAAATCAATATTACACCTGTGACTAACATCACGATTTGGATGTCTTTCATTAAAAAAGAGTGCCACCCTTAATGCATACCTTTCCCCAAACAAAAATTATTTCGTTTTTTTGTTGAAGAGAACCAATCATTTTCAAACTTTTTTCACTTAGTAAAGTTAACAATTCACAGTCTAACAAGTAAAACTCAGTTAAGAATACACTAAATCGTTAAAATTTATTGAGCATTTTCTGCTCAAAAGATGCTTTTCTAGAATGTTTTTGAAGAATTAATAAAAAGGGAAATCATCTGTGGAATTCCATCGATAATATTTACGAAAGAAAAATTTCATAAGCACAAATTATTAACCAATAAAACTTTATTTTTAGATTAGTTGGTGTTTATGTTTTAACAAACGGCATCATTATTTAACAATTTAACTAAAATAATCATCATCAATAGCGTTTCAATTCCTGCCTTAATTTTTTGTCTACCCCGTGCCACGAATTCTCATTATCTCACGTCCATTTTCTCCAGCTTCTCTCTGAATGCATTTTCCATCTTTTTTAGGGTGTCCTACAGATCTTTTTCAGCAAAACAATCAGTTTTCTTATGTGGACCATGTCACCAACGTTGAGGTCCTACAGCGCATGACAAAAGAAAAAGAACGAAGAAAAATATCGAATTCTTCAACTTGTTATGCAGGGTAAAGTATTTGGCAGAATAGGACCGGGACGCCGTCGTATCTCGTGGTTGAAAAATCTCCGACAATGGTTTGGGATGACCTCAGCGGAGCTGTTTCGCAGAGCAGTCAACAAAACCATGATAGCCTTGATGATCGCCAACATCCGGACCGGATAAGGCACTGAAGAAGAAGAAGAATCCGTTTTCAGAAGAAATGGTTAAGCCAGAATTACATAACATAATAAAAATTTATAAACCCACGTATACATCATATCCATATCATATTCTTATTATTTATTAACGATCTGTGTGAATCAATTTCTGCACCATGTTTATGTCATGCCGATGATTTAAAGATTTATTCATTGATAAGCGACCCTTAATGACCTAATGATTGTCATTTTCTGCAGAGTAAACTGAATCGAGTACATGAATGGTGTAATGCAAATCATTTGAATCTTAATGCCAATAAGTGCAAAGTAGTTAGTTATTCTAGGAAACAGTCTAATATATACCATCCTTATTTTATCGACGGCAATGAACTTAAACGTTTAAATAAAATTAAAGACCTTGGAGTTACATTTGATTATAAACTCACCTTTGTTGAACATGTTAATTTAAAAGTTAAAGAAGCACTTAAATCTTATGGATTCATAATTAGAAATAGTCGAAATCTCACTAATACTAAGGCAATTGAATTACTTTATTACACTTTTGTACGCTGTAAACTGGAATATACCTCTGTCATTTGGTCACCTTTTTATGATGTACATATCCAAATTATAGAGCAGGTGCAGCGTAAATTTTTAAAATCTTTGTCTTTCAAAATTAACGGCATATATCACAAGAGGGGCATCAGCAATAGTGAGTTGTGTAGCGGTTTAAACATAGTATCATTAGAATCTAGACGAATTAATGCCTCCCTAATATTCCTGTACAAGCTACTACACAATCTCATTGACTGCCCTGATATTCTTCGAAAAATAAATTTTAACGTTCCATCTTATCCAGTGAGAAATTCGATTACGTTCAGAAATACACAAGCTGGAACAAATCTTGGTTAAATTCTCCTCTATTTCTCATGTGCAACTATTATAATTCCATAAGTGCTTACTGCGATATATTTCACTGCAGTTTAAAGCAGCTTACTAGGATGGCTTAGATCTACCTAGGTGATTGAGTAGTTTCTTTATGTTAGGGTAAAATACTCGAAAAATGTGTTATTTAGTTAGTATCTATGAATTATTAATATTTCATTTAACTTTAGTATTGTATTTTGTTCCGATCTTACTGTATGGTGTGGAGGTCTGGACGCTGACGGAGACGCTCACGAGAAAACTAGAAGCATTAGAAATGTGGGTGTACCGACGCATTCTTCGTATATCCTGGACCGAACATGTCACCAACATAGAGGTAATCCAAAGAATCGGAAAGGAGAAAGAAATCGTGAATACAATTAAACAAAGAAAGCTTGAATATCTAGGCCACATATTGAGAAACGATAAGTACCGTCTACTGCAATTTATTGTCCAGGGAAAAATAGACAGTAAGCGAGGGCCAGGCAGGAGAAGACACTCGTGGCTCCAAAATCTGAGGAAGTGGTTCGGGCTCTCATCGGTCGAACTATTCAGAACCGCCGCAAACAAGATCAGAATTGCCATGTTAATAGCCAACGTTAGCAACGGACAGGGCACTTGAAGAAGAAGAAGATTGTATTTTGTCCTATAAATGGATTCTGTTGGACAATAAACGCTAATATTATTATTATTATTATATCCAGACTCCAAACCGAGCTGACAATTAAATAATTAGTTACACCATGCGACCGGTTCTCGAATTGAGAAGATAAATGTTAAAGTGAGTGATTAAAAAGCAATCAATTAATAATAGACTTAGACCAATAATAAGATCAATTAATAATAGACTTAGACTTAACAATAGACCAATAAATTTATTAAATTTTTATAAATTTAAAAATAATTCACTAATTTATTTAAAATCTGTCGTTTTTTGAAGGTGCATTTGAAGGTGCATGTCGTTTTTTGCATTTTTGCTGCAAAATTTTAAAATAATACAGACATTTTAATAGTGTGAAAAAAGTTAATCAAATATTTCACTTATTTTTTAAAAACAACACCAACGCAAGTAAAAACATCTATGTTGAAGCTTAAAACATTTTTTCGTATATTTCTGGAAGACAGCCCTTGAATTTCTTAACGGGGCTGTCGTGAATACTATCCATTAATCACGTCTTAAGACAAAAAGAGATATCGCCCGTACATATTACGTTACCCGGGAGCATTATTTTCGCCTCGATTTCTTAAGATGTTACAAGCCACTGTCCTTTTCCAATTTCCCTGTGTCCCTGCTGACCTCTATCGCTCTACCTATCATTCCTCAGGGTTATAGCAACAAAGATAAACGATATATTATGCGTTTTTTATGAGCAAACATAAAAATAAGGGTTCAGTTTTATAAAGGGATAAGGTTCGATCTTTCTGACTTTACCAATGATTGATGTGGTATGAGGATAATATACAGTTTTATGTTATTGAATGTTTTTATTCGATAGACAATTATATTTTTATAATTAGGCAATTAAATTTGACCAATTTTAAATTATATCTATCTTTCTATATTTCTTAATACTTGCTTTAAGGGTAATAAGTAGTATAAACTTGTGAAAGTCCCACCATTAAGTTAATATTGTGGTAGGCCTATTTTGTATTGGCATTATACTACTTGGTTTTTTTTCTATCTACTAAAAATTAACCAATATAATGTTTTCATGACAAATATATTGTAATATATTTGTAAACATAGCAAGGAAATAAAAAAAGAAAAATTAAGGGGTAGTTAGCCTAGAAAAGAGTAATAATTATTTAAATAATTATTATATATTTTAAATTGAATAAAGAACTAATAATTCATAGTTAGTTAGTAACATAGTTAATGTGTATATTTCACATTAAACAAAGATTGAAAACTCGATCTAGTTTAAGTGTATTACACGAGTCTCAAATATCAGGTCGCCACGGTTGTTTAAAAGAAAAAAATCACGTTTAAAAACATAGACCTTCGCTGGAAAATAACACGGGGACTCAGTCAGCAAAAAAATAAAAACTCGACCTTGGTACTACGATCGGAAATTGAGAATACGGGCTCATAAAAAAACGAACGAAGCAGGCCAGAGGGAGCAGTAAGAACGAGGCACCTGAGAGTGCTCCACAAACAGAAGCGTAGGCGATCGAGACAATACGCAGCCAGTGAGCGCGCTATTGTAACTCGACGGGGTAGTGTACCGTATAAGTGCCGGTATCTAGAGTTTCGAAAGTTCGTGATAGCGCGCGGTACTTCAACAGACTGATCTTGAATTCCTGTAGGAGTGAAGGCGTATTCATTAGCTAGAGCCTAAATACGCAAAGGTAACTAAGATCTATATACTAACCCAAGGAATATATAATAATACGGATTGTCCACCCTTTAATTTCTTGCTTTGTCTCTTCTCGTCTCCCTTCGCGCCTGATCGAATTATTATTGGTCATATCATAACTGATATCTTGTTATCTTAGTTGTAGTATACAGTCTATTTAATACATTGTAAACTCGAAATTTGGTGTTATTGTTCTTCCCGGCCGTTACAGGCAGAGACTAGAAGAGATGCACATTCTTCGCTTATGCAGTTCTCCAGCTTCTAAAGCAAGCCCATAGACTCAACTCTTTACAGGACCTGAGACCCAGAAGTCCTTAATCCCCTTTCTCCCAAATCTCCCTACCCTCTTGTAAATCCGCGAGGGCGAAACCAGTCAGCTCAGACTAGTGGAACCAGTAAGCCTTGCCCGCTCGCAGGGATAAGTATCCCCTAAGAATTGTAGACGCATCCAAGGATTTTGAGACAGGCGTCTTTTACAATGATGACAGCAGCATTTATTAGAATGGTGACAGTAGGGTTCCCGCGAATATTATAATCGGTTCTTCAATTATTTACAGTGGATCCCCCCCAATTGTAACAGTGGTTTCAGCGATTTATTAGAATATCTTTTCTATAGAAAAGAAATATTAGTGAACGGCGTCACCATCGGCAGTATAAATAAACCATCCCCCGCCCCAAGCAGCAGAGCTCACTCGCAGCATCGCACGGTAACTTACCGTGTCTCACAACTGTGTAAAATCATCTAGTAGGCGTGGCCTATTACAATAGTTGACGCGCGCATTATTGGCCCGGATACGGAACTTTTCACACTGGAGTATCTTGTAAGGGTATATTTAAGCGTGATTCACACTGTATCGTGGCTAAAAGAGCTTACCTTAGGATCAAAAATCTTGTAACGTGTTTCCAGTGTAACCAATGTTAAAAGTCACTGGTTTTCTCAGATTTCAAGTATATTATAAAGCAAGGAAAAAGTAGAGAAGAAGTGTTAACGCTAGGTACTGAACAAGGAAAGCGCCCAGGAATCCTACAGCTAGAGTAGTGAAAAAAACTCCAAAAAGATTCCAAGATCGAACAATATCAAACCACTGCGCTTAAAATACGACTCGAGATCCTGTCAAAGCAGACACTATTATACAGAATACCCACAGAAAGCCACTATCTAACCCAACTGCAAAAAAACTCATAAATCTCGTACAAACTGCCGCGGGAAACACCCGGCATATTCCCACAAATGTCTTGCCAGAAAACGTGCTTTAACTACACAAAAACAGACACAACCGGTAACTACTTTAAAGTAAAAATTCACACCTAACCCTTAATTCTACATATGTACCTCAAATCCAATCGATCGCAATCATTGAAAAGTGAGTACTCTCGAATAACTCCTTCAGATCCGAATTAATATAAACAGTTTTCCAATCTTATTGCACAACGATACCTATCCTAGGTAAGGAACGAGCCACAGTTTACTTCACGCGATTTACGAACTACAGCCCAAACAATTCTGAAAAGTACAGAAAGAAGAGTAAAGATTTGATTTCAGTATAGTGCTTTTACTATTTGCTTATAAACATTTCGTACTATTAGGACTCGAGACAGATTCTCAAGAAAACATTAGAATTTAATATTGAAACCCATCACCTATTCGTCGACTTCAAGGCCACATACGACAGTGTCAAGAGAACAGTGCTATACCAATCAATGCATGAGTTTGGTATACCAGAGAAACTTATCCGACTAACGAAAATGACAATGTTTAACTTAGAAGCCACTGTTAGAATACAAGGGAGAGAATTCTTGATCCTTTGAGATAAAGGATGGACTTAGACAAGGGGATGCTCTGGCTTGCCTCCTATTTAATATTGCCTTAGAAAAGGCAGTCCGAGATACACGAATTAGGGACGGCGGTACTATTTACAATAGATCGATACAAGTCTTAGCATATGCTGATGACATTGACATAATAAGGCGTCGCAAGCGAGATGTTGAGCAATATCTCCTAGAATTGGAAACAGCGGCAGAACAGGTCGGTCTAGTTATTAACGAAGACAAAACCAAGTACATGTTGGTTATAAAGGATCCGATAGCAAATGAGTTACGAGAAACAGTCTTTGGAAGTCATATCTTTGGACGTGTTGACAACTTCACATACTTTGGGTTGCTATTGACTGCTACCAATAAAACAAGCGAAGAAATCAAAAGACGAATAAATCTTACAAATGGGGCATACTATGGACTCCAAAAGCATTTCCACTCAAGAAACATTCAAAGAAGAACTAAAATTATTATATACAAAACATTGCTGAGGCCGGTCCTCACATATGGAGCAGAAACATGGACTATAACGCAGAAAGATGAAAGACTTTTTGGAATATTTGAGAGTAAAATACTCCGCAAAATATTTGGAGCTATAAACGACCAAGGGCTGTGGCGCAGAAGATATAATTTTGAATTGTATCATCTCTTTGATGAGCCAGATGTCATAACGTTCATTAAAACACAGCGACTTAGATGGGCTGGACACATAATACGAATGCCAGAAAATACGATTGCTAAAAAGCTAACCACAGGAACACCTGTAGAAAGAAGAAGCAAAAGCCGACCGCGAATTAGGTGGTTAGATGGAGTTGAAACCGACTTACGGATATTAAAAATCAGAAGATGGCAACATGTTGCCAGAAGCCGAACAGAATGGCGACGAATCTTAGAGCAGGCCAAGATCCACAAAGGATTGTCGAGCCAAAGATGATGACTATTAGGACTCCTCAGAGCGACTATGCAGAAGCTTTAAACGTGAAATCAAATTCTTTCCGTCAAAAGTAGGAATTGTAAAATTAATTTAATGTGGGCGCTTTGAAGTACCGAGGTACCAGCAGAAAATCAGTGGACCTCTGATTACCCTAGAGAACCTACTGTCTTACTTGCTGAAGTCAAAGATGCAATTAAATCGCTAGAGAGAAATAAATTCCCAGGCATTTATTCAATACCAGGTGAAATACTACAGATACTATGTAACAAAGGATTACATATCATCCATTCTATCTGTGTCGCTGTTTGGAATTCAGGAAAATGGCCATCTTATTGGTGTACCTCAATTTATATCTCGCTACACAAAAAAGGAATTACTACCAGATGTGGAAACTACCGCACACTGTCACTAATAATACATGCCAGTAAAATCTTGTTGCATATTATCAAAAACAGATTAATAACCTATGTATATTATCAAATACCTCAGGAACAAGTAGGGTTTGCAAAGGGTAAACGGACACGGGAACAAATTTTGAACCTGAGATAACGCATTGAAAAGTCTAGAGAATTTCAAGTACCTATGATTATATGCTTCGTTGATTACCAAAAGGCATTTGATTCTGTAAAGCTGGATCAATCTGTGGATGCTGGTTGCTGGATCAATTTTAATAGAAATGCACCTGATAACACTTATTAAAAATCTGTACCAGT